>NW_020884895.1:659419-1291584 GCF_003945725.1 Corapipo altera | reverse complement strand
AAAAAAAAAAACAGAACAAGAGTGAGAGGCAACCTCAAAAGACAAAAGTGTTTTAAAGCAATGCTGGCTGAGAGAGTTTGGGGTGTTAATCTTCTTGCTGTATTCCTGTAGATACAGGGATTGATTTTTGACTTTCACCAGTCTGTTTATGGCATTGCTGTTGTCACTCAAGACAAATTCACTTTGAATTTGTTGTGGATCAAGACATGTTGCAGGACTCCCAGTCCTTCAAAGCAAGTGCAACAAGGACATAACTCACCTCTTCACCAGGTCTGAACTCCCAGCCTCAGAAGTGGGGTGCGAGCCCAATTGGAGGAAGTGAACCTGGATTAAAAGAGCCTTAAACTGTCAAAGTTTAGAAATGAGTGTTCTTCTAGAATTTGGAGGGCTTCATTGTATAGCCCTGTTCAGAAAAACCCGAAGTTTTCTCTGGAGGGCTGGTATTTAAATCCTGCTCATAGCTTCATTCCATCTTCTAACTATAAATGTCATTTCAGCAACTTGGGGCAAACCTTCCCTTGTGCCTGGGGGTTGGGGGATCTAGCAGTTACGTTTAGTGAGCTGAAACATTCTTGGGTTGTTTTTTTTCCCCCCACTCTTTTCACGTATCAGGGCTGGTGGAACAGAGCTGGGCAGCCTCCTCGTGTTGTCAACATCTGCTGCCTGAGCTGACAGAAACTAGTGCTGAAGTCCTGTGTCCGAAAGATTCTTGAAACCTTCATCTTTTCCTCTTCTTCAGCCAATTTACTTCTGCAAATGCTTGGAAGTGCTGGTGAGTGGTAGAAGAAAGCAGTCTCCAGTCTAACCAGGGTTTTCTCCTGCTGCTGGCTCTGTGGAAGAGATTTTAAGGTCAATTTTAAAATAGTTCTGCCTAGAAAGAGCCAGTTCAGGAGGATGACACTAGCTAATATGCACAGACCAGAGATCTGTAGCCAGTTGTTCCTGTAGACAGCCTGTATCTGGTGTTTGAGCTGAACCATGGAATGCAGAAAGCTCTTCTGTCTCAGCAGTGCCAAGGGCCAATTACCCCTTCCCCGTCAAAAATAAGTGTCCTGTTTACTGTTTTAACTGGCTGACTTAAAATTCCAGATTTAAGATTCCAAGAATCTTTGAATACTCCTCAGACATTAACAAGCCTTGTTGATGCCCCTAGAAGGCTACTTGGTGAGTAGGATTACTCCTGTTTGGTCCAGCAAACAGGCCACAAGAAGCAAGGGGATGTGGCTGCCCATGTCTGTCCCCGTCCTGGTGTTCCTGGCTCCTCTGTCGTGCTTGAAGCGTGTGACAACTTTGTGCCTCCCCTCACAATGGCACCGCTTGTCCTTGAGTTACCAGCCTGTTTTATTAGAGGAAACTGAATCAGCACACGGTGCTCACCAGTGTAGGCTACTGTTACTTCTCCTGCCCACTAGGTGTGAGCTTGGAAAATAGTTTAAAACAGATGCATAAAATGGACTTTGTTGAAATGTATTAGCTCACCTGCAGTTTCCAGAACCTGTGTGTGTATTTTGCAAGAATATCCCAACTTTCAGCTTGCAGTATTTGGAAGCACAGCAGAGTTATGTGGCTGTTCCAGCCCTTGTGAGACTGGGAGGTGGAAATAGTGGTGTTTTGGGTAGTGAGTGGGGTGGAGGGAGCCTTTTGGAAGCAGCAGTAGATGAAATGGTATGAAAGCATTGGTGGTGTTCATTTGCTTGCCCAAAGGTCTTTAGGCTTTCTATTAGACTCTCCCTAATTACTTCTAAGGCAATAAATCCAATCAGAATATACTGAAAGAGGTTCACGCAGACCAAGAATTATATTTTCATGTTCCTCCTAATACCTTCAGTTATTAATTATGTTTAGAAGATTGACTGATGCCTCTTTTTCTAATCTTCTGTTCCTGGTGATCAGCAGGTATCCTGATATCCTGGGTTTCAGCATTTCAGAAGGCTCTGTGCTAAATCATGTCTCCCTACTCATGTCTTTCTTCCCTTACTCTTTAAATATTAGGAGTTGTAACAAAGCCTGCTGTCAACCTTTGGATTGGATTCTAAATACTGACCCATATCCAAATTTTGCAATTGGTTCCATTTGTTACAATGGGTGGAACTTGTTCTCTGGATCCAAGTATAATTAGATGAATCTAGATCATAATTCTGGGCATTGAACCCAAAAAATAAGAAGTTAATTTCCCTTTATCTTCTGGTTCCATTGAATAACAATAGTCCAGTACTAACCTTTGCTGTTCAAAAAATCTATTATGAGCTGCCTCAAAGGCCGATGAAGCCCATAAAGAAAGAGCATGACAACCTGTGAGGGAACAGCATGTCAGAACAAAGTGGTGGAGGAAGGTGGGAATACATGCTTTGGGGAACTTTCAAATAATCCTCTTTCTTTTAGTTTTGCCTTATACCCTTGCCTCTGTATTTTAACCCACACTGGATTGTTTGATTACCTATTTTGACTTTCCCCATTGTGAACTGCACATGGGTTGTTTTGTGCATTTTTTTTTCCCTAGACAGCAGGTGAACCACTGCTTTGTGCTGCAGTAGAGATGCAGGTCCTGGGTAGCACCTTGTCAGCATTGGGAATGCTCTGGGGCCAATACTTGTGTGCTGCTGTAAGGAGATTAAAAAGCTGATTATTCTCTGCAATGAGTCTGGGTTTGGTGTTCTCTTCCTGAGAGATGGCTCCTGTGTCGACAACCCCAGCACAAACTAGACACCCATGCTGCTGTCTCTGCAGCATGGAGGAGAGCTTAACTCTGTTTCAGTAGCATCAGTCTTTCAGGATCAAGCTGAAATTTCGAGTAGCCTAGAACTTTTAGGTTAGTTACTGTCCTGCAAAATAAAAGGCTGAGCTCATCAGTGACCTTATGGTGAGACTGTTGAATGGTTTGTTTGCTTTTTGGGACTGATTCATAAAATAGGCCCAGAGGAAACAACCAGGAACACATGCTATTCATAATAGTGCCTCCAGAGAATAGCTCATTTTCTTTTTCTCTTCCAGTAGTATTGTTAGGCTTCAATGTACTTAAAAACAGACCTGGCACAGACAATACAGATAAGTTAATGAAAAGTTGAAGAGGGTTTTGGTTTCCCCCCACCTTAAACTAAACATAATGATAACTTCTAATGAAACCCTCTTTTAAATTGGGATTCTTTTTAACATCTCTTATTTGTAGTTTTTAAGAGTTTTCCTGCTTATTTCATACCTTTAAGGACCAGTAATAATATCTGCAGTTGCTATGTTGCAGCAGGAGAATGAACAAATCTTATATTTCTGAAGGACCATGAGCTAGTTACTCATGTAGTGTCAGGAGAGTCATATATAATTCTTTTACTCTACACAGTCCTGGGGAAACAGCTGGAGCATTGTGTACAATTTGCTGAGCACACTTCAGGGAAGATGTGGACAGTGGGGAGATGCCAAAGGAGAACAGGGAGAACAATTGAAGAATTTGAAAGCTTGACCTCAAAACAAGGAGGGGGAAAAGCTGACTTAACTGTAATTAAAATAAAGTACAACAGAGTTTTCATCATATATAGAAAAACTGATGCAGAGAGCGGGGAAAGACACTGTTCTCCATAGCAATGAAGATAGGATGGGAAATAATGCGCTTAAATTGTAACAAGAGTCAGGCTGTACACTTAAGAAACCTTCTTAGTGGTAAATATATTGATGCAGTAGTTTGAAGTATTTGGGAATGTCATGGGGTTCCTGTCACTAGAGTTTTTTAAGGTGAGGTTAGCCAAGCACGTTAAAAATAACGTACCTCATGCTCAGTTATCAGAAGTGACCAATATTTGCTTAGGACACTTTCTAATAACTATCTAACAGGCAATTCAAACTTTTTAAGTCATGGGGAACTTATCCATGCTTATTTTTGCAAACCTTGACACTTAGAATAGAGAAAAAGCTTTATTTTAGGCTAAACTGCCTCCTCTATTGACTTCAGGGAATCTTGAAATGTGTTTGCAGATATCACAGAGATCAAATCTGGCAAAGATGTCCAAGGAGCTGATGCCTGAGACCTCAGCTGAGGTCTGAAGTCTGAGCTTTGAAATCATGTAAGAGGAAGCAGAATTTCTTATTCAAAATGTAATTCTCATGGTGTTTAGTACACATTAACCCCAGAGGGAAATGTTAGCTGGTTTTCCCAATGCTGGTGCTTATTTGACCATGAAATATTTTTCCCTCTGGGAGATACTTAGAAGTGAATTGGATGAAGTGCTGGAAAATGTAGAGTCCTGTACACTTTGGAGACAAGAAGTTCCATTCAGTCGGGGCATCTGAACTGGGTTCAGTTTCCTATTTTGTCACTGTTTTATTTTGTACTTGTGTTGCTTTTATTTTGAGGTCTACAGTTGGGAAGAGCAAGAAGTGCTGAGATACTCTGACTGCAGGGTCTGAAGTGGTGTAAGATCTAGCTGTACTCCTGCTTTCGGATATAGTGTGGATGCAGTTTAGTAACAGTAATGCTACAGCAGTAGACTTGGGCACATAAATTGCTGTGTTTGGAAGTTAGTAGTTAAAATTTATAACAAAACTGTAGACCAGTGGTTAGTCTCAGGTACTCTGACAAAGTGCTGATATCTCAGCTAATTCCCTGCTGTTTTGGTTTTTTTTTAAAGGCAGCATGACATTTGTAACAGCTCTATGGGGGTTATTTCCATCACTCACCCACAGAAGGGGCAGCAGTAAAATGAGAATGGTGTCTTTTCTTGCATGTTTCCCTAAAGTAGGTCTCAAACTACCCTTTGCCCAGAAGGTAGCAATGCCTGTTCTTTTTCATTACCTGTAGAGATACTGCTTCAGATAGTGACACTACTCCAGAGCCCTACTCCAAGAGTATTTTTCCAAGTGGCAGTCTGGTATGATCTGGCTTAATTTTTAATGCTCTTCAGAGAATAGCTTCAAATTAGTTGGGTTTTTTTGTGGTTGTTGTTGTTCCTTATTATTCTCATGCAGAATACTATGCTCTGAAGCACACTGGATTGATTATTGTCATGGCTAACCAAGCAATGCTACTTACTATGATGTTAGTGTGTCCTTTTCAGATTGCAGCTAAGGAGCAGGGCTCCAGGCTTGCCTTGACTTCTAAGTGTGCACCTAAACATGCTCAAACTCTGCACATGTTTAAAAAAAATCTCAATACATGTATTGAAAAAGATTTTTGTAACACTCCAAATACTCCTGAATCAGTCCTCACAATTAGAGGTCAGAATTTAGGCTGATGATAAGATTTCTTTTGCTAAGGGCTGGAAATAAAATGTAAATGGATCTGAAGGAACTGTAAAAGGCAGAAAAATAATCTAACCTTGTTTATTGTGGGTTTCCCATTTGGGAAAAGCAAAGCCATGGAACCCACCACAGCACTTTTTCTGTTGTTCCCTAGGTTCATTGATTCCGTACTCCTGAGTATTTAGTTTCTTTGCCTGGTTTAGGCTATCTCATTTTTATCCTAAGTTCTCACAGCTTCATTAGACTCTTGTGTCTAATCAATCTGTACAGTCCTTCAATATTTGGCTTTCTTACAAATCTGTGTAATGCAGAGACAGAAGCTACTCCAGGAGGTTTCCTAGCTCAGCATGATGTCATACCAGTATTAACATCTGTATGTGTGACCTTGTTAGTTCAGTATACACAAGGTAGATATTTTTCTTATGTCCAATGCACTGCTTTTTATTAATAGGATGTTCAGTAAAAACATTACCACTAAATTTCTCCCAGCTGGAATCCTCACTTTGGTGTTAACTTACACATCATAAGATTTGGGAATAACTTGAGCCACAGCTTAGAATAAAATTCTGGTAGCAAATGATCCTATAACTTGGCACTAATCTTGTATGACACCCCATAGCCATTGTACCACCAGCTTGTGAGCAAAATCCTGAATTTTTGTACTAAGTAGAAAGGTCCTTCTTAGTGTCATGGTTTGTTTCTTGTGGGACTTGCTAGTGGGCAAGCTAAGTGTGCTAATTTCAAAACCATCAGGCAGAAATTAATGAATCAACAGAGTGAATAATCCACTGCTTATTTCGTGAAACAAAGAGCACCTGTAACATTGAAGGGGTGGCTGCCTGGCAGGAGGCTGGTTGTACTTTTAAGCATATAGGAATGTTGGGACTGGGTAGAGAGCTAGGGACAAGTGGATACACAGAACCAAGCCTAAGTGTGGTTTGGGCTATGAAACCTTTTTGTCAGGTGTTGGTGCCTCTTCAATGCCTCTTTCTGTTCCTTGATAATAAAGCCCATGTTTGTGTGGGATCTGACCTCAGGGAAGGTTAATGCTTCTCCTACTCATGAAAGCCAAGTCACACTCCTTTCAATCCTGGATGTTTGCCGTTGCTTGCAAGGCTGTTTCTATTTGTGTTGTCCTTTGGATATGATGCCTGCAAGGTGGGAATTGCCTCAAGCTTGGTTTGTTTGGTGAGAGAAGGAAGGCCTGTTTTTCAGGTATGTTCTCTTCTGAACTTCTTCAACCTTTGCCAACTTAGTCCCAGCCCTCAGGCTGAAGAGGCAGGTGTGAAGTGAGGTGAGCTGTAAAAAGAAAAACACCACAAAAACCCCAAAACACATGGAGTGGGCTTGTGAATGGGGGAGGAGGAGGAGGAGGAACTTTGCTGCAGAACCTGGGTGGTGTGGAAGGCAGTGAGAGTCTGGACCTGTGTTTCAGCAACCCATGGTATTGCTGAGGCTCTGTGTTTGTCTCTTGATAATGCTACAGCAGGTAGCAGGAGTGCAGAGTCTCTCGTCTAGGAGCCCTCTAGCTATGCCTGGGGTGGGAGAGACTACTTTTTTCCTTGTCTTTAAGGATTTAATCTGCCTAGAGCAGAACAAATAATGTGGGAGCTGTTCCACCAACCCCTTCTCTCTGAGCAGGCTGACAGAGGGGAGCTTTCTTGTGAAATGGGCTTTAAGGTCACTCTAGAAATTAATCTCACACTTACAATGTAACCTTTGCCATGCACAAGGTATTGCTTCTCTGCAGCACCTCAAGGAGCATCCATGGACACAGGCATCTTTAATGTTGGCATTGCACAGATTGGAATAAGAGAAGTGTATTTCCTTCTTGGAGACTTTAGCAATAACAGGAATGAGTCTGTGCCAACTTTGAGTGCATTTGAGAGGAGGTTTATCTAAAGCCAGTTCCTCTTTTGGGGAAGTGGAAGTTGCTAAAGCAGCTGATGACTCAGTTTCTCTGGCTGTAGGATGCAGATGAGAAATGTTTACTTTTCAGATAATGAATGAGATTTTTCCATTTGGGACATGCTTTGCAAAATCTAGGGTGTTAAAAACGGTAGTATGAAGGTCAGTAGGCAAACTCATATTCAGTCTTTGACCCTTCATAAGATGACACAGCCACGTAGTAATGTTCAGTCTGATGGTACAGAAGAAGACAGTGAGGTTTCTGCTCATGTGTTGTTGAACAGCAAGAAGGATAAACACAGAATTATTTCTTCCACAGAAGTTTTAATACACAATGCTGTAAAGAGAAGCTCTGGGAGATAAAGAAATACAGATAAGGTGCTCACAAAACTTCCAGTGATGCCTCCGGGAGTCACTGTAGCATGACACAGACTTAAAAATGTTTGAGTGGTGGGAGCTGAATGATGAAGTCAAGAAGTGGCTTTTACTTTCTTGCAGGATATGGATTCTCTGCAGCAAGGTCTTCTCCATTCTTGTGTAATATTGACTCTCTCCCTTTCAAGACTTTGCATGTAATGGTGGTCTTCAACAAACACTGAAGCAGAAGTAGCTCTCTGAACAGAAATTTTGGATGAGATTCCAGAGGAATGAGCAGAGTTAATTCCAGTGAATCCCTTCCCAACACTGTGGCATGTAGTTGGGCTCAGTGGTGAATTCTCACAACAAATCAAGAAATACTTTGCAAGATGCTTCACAGAGCTGTTCCCTGAGTGACCTTGCTAAGCTAGGTCACTGCTACCCACTAATGCCAAACCATGAGTGGGGTTTAGTGGACGGGAGAGAGAGGTAATGTGGAAGAGGGATGTTTGCCCATTGGACCACTGTCGGTCATGGAATGCTGCTGTCAGGCGATTGCCAAGGTTACATGGGAAAGTATTTTATTTATCACTTAGGAAGATAAATTATTGCTGTGTCTTCCCAAAATGGTGCTTCATTTTTGCACTTTTTTTCCCCTGAATAAAGACATCCCTGTTTCCTACCAGGCATGTGGAGGAACAGCTCCTGGCTAATGTTGCCAGAGAGTAAGGTAATGCAGCTGTCCCAGAAGAGCAGGCAGTTATACAGGGAAAGTGATCATAGTGCTCTGTATTTGTAAGAGGCTACTTGTGTGGATCCATACATTGTGGGTGCTGACGTCTCCTGACAAAGGTCTTACAAACCCTAGCAGTCATCTTGAAGGCAAGAATTCATTCTGGCTAGTCTGCCAGCAGCACTGAGTGCCTCCAAAACTGCATGTTTTCCCTTGTAAATATTTTCAGTGGGCTGTTTTCCCAGGACCATTTTGCTTACCATCACCTCCATCCTCCCTGTCTGCATAGTCATTTTTTAGATGAAGAGAAGGGGAGGGGATGTTGTTTTGTAGCAGTCAGTGTTATAAATATACCCTGTATGGTTATTTTGAAAGATTAACAGTTCTCCCCATCACTCTGTAGAGTGACTAGCTCCCCAGAAGTCTTCCTGCTTTGTCCCTAGGAATAGGACAGTCTTGCCTTTCACCCAGCTTCTCTGCTCAGTTGAGGAGAGAGAAGTTGGAGCAAGGATTCACTATGAATCATGACTCCTTGCTTCCCCACCCTAGCTAAACCTGGAGCTGACTGGAGGCTGCTCTGGCTTAACACTGCTGGCAAAATTACACTCCTGCCACTCTTTCTTGCCCTGGCTTGCCCTCCCTGTTAGGGTATAACTGCCAGGAATCCCCTGCTACGTATGCAACTGTGGGGGTGACACAAGCACAGCTTTGTGTTCAACAAGCAATTTAGAAGCTTTTTTCCCATTGCTGATGATCAGAGCAACATCTGTCTCTTTGTTTACAAGGATGCAATTGTAAGATGATCAGAAAAACTGGGTTTCTGAGGCTGTCACTTATTCTAACTACTGAAATGGAATCCTGCACCAGCATGAAGAATCTCATAATATATAGATAGGCCTTCTAATCTGTTCTGCATTAGCAAATGATGAAGGCAGTCCAAGCAGCAATAAGGAAAACTTGTCTGATGGAAAGCTGTAAAGATCCTTTTAGCTAGATCTTTGTGTTTTAAGTTGGGCTGAGTGTTGTCCTGCTTAGCTCTTGGGCACTGGGGTGATCACAACCTGGGTGATAACTGCAGGCCCTGCATGCACCATTACTAGCCCTGCCTGGGTTAGTTGACAGGCATGCTTGGCTGGGCTGTTCCAGTGCTGCCTCCTTCAGTGTGATGAAGACCATAAAAGGTGGTATCTTCACCACTAGTCCCAAATATTGTCCCTAGTACTGAGGTGAGAGCAATTAGCTTTGAACTTAGTTTGAGTGCATGAATGCTCAGGGACATGCCTATAGTGGAGTTGTGCATGAGAACTGCTTGTGTCAAAAAGCCAGTTGTGATCAAGTCTCTGGGAGCACCTGGGTTTGGTGTATCTCTGACTGAGGCTGCTTTCCTGTTACCCACCTGTGTCTGGGCACAGTCCATGACTTCTGTAGACGTTTCTCAAAATAGCACCTACTGTTTCCCTCCTTGTCCTGCCACTGATTACCTGTTTCTATCCTGTTCTTTTCAGCTTCTTAGTTTCATGGTCTCTCCCTTGTGCAGAGGGATAAAGGTTACAGTGGTGAGCTTCAGTTAAGAGCAGAGACTGGATGAAGGGGAATGTTTTTCAGACCATTTGTCTCTTAATGTGCCTGGACAGAGTTCAATTTTGTGGCATCTGTGGGATGTCTGGGCCCATGTGTCTGTTTCTGTGGCTTTAGAGCTCTTTACATGACTCCCTTTTTTTTCAGCATTATTTTCTGCACCCTTCCTATAATTTCTGTTTCAAAAGCCCTACTCCACACCTAGCAGATAAAAAGGAGGCATTTGGGGCTGATGATGTCCCCAGGACTGGAGCAGTCAAGGTATGGCTGTCTAGTTTTCCCCTGAGGAAGCAGATAAGCATGTCTGGGTAACCCTATAATAACTACAGAACAAATGGTCTGTAAACCAAAAAAGAATTGGAACCTTTTCCTGAGAAGGATAATTTGTCACTATAATGGTGGGGATAGCAGGGGGGCAGGGTCAGCAAGCAGAGGTGACTTCTCTAGATGTTTTGCTGTCTTTCCAAGTAAATATATATATGCTTAGGGTGTTGATTGCAGAAAGCTCCGTTTTCTTGACAGTGGAGTAACTTACATGTCTGTGTCAGCTCTTCAGGAAGTATTGTGTCAGTGGGAGTATAGAGCCTCCTGATCTCTTTTAACTCTTTGACCTTACTTGAATTCCCTGAGTTCTCAGCAAACAAAGATTAATTGAATGCCTTTAGACAGTCAGTGGAGGTTCATGCTGCAGTGACCTACCGATTGCCACTGACAAGAGCAGCAAGAGTTGTAATTTTGAACTTTTACAGACAGAGGTTTTCACCACTGTGATGAAAACAAATCTTGTCCCACGGGTAAGGAACATGTTGGTGTGCAGGAGGAGGTGCTAGCAAAAGACTAGCAAATTAGTCAGTTGACATTAGATGGAAAAACATAGTTGCTGGCATCTTTAAATGTGCTTGTTTTCAGTGAAAAGGCTGTAGTGTAGTTTGAAGTGTCTTCTCTATGGCCTGATTTGTTGGAGAGAAGGAGGTATTGGCTAAAGAGAAGGTGGGGTGTTTGGATAAGATGTTAGGCTGGAGCTCAGAAGATATTAGCTGTATTTTTGGGTAGGCTGCCAATGACATATGACCACAGGCAAGCCATTAAACATGTCTATGACCTTGTCTTTATCTTATTTACTTGAATCTCAAGCTCTTTTGCACAGTTTGTCATTGCTGGATGCTCGCAGACTGTAGTGCAGTAAATCTGCTTTCTGGGCCAAACCTTTGGACACTGCTGTTATAAAAGCAGTAGCTCATGCTCATCTGTTTCAACTGTGGCATTAGCCTGCAGAAATCCATAACCTCTGCTGAAGCTTCCTTTCCACTGGTTTCACCATCTGCATGTTTGGAAGGACTGTGCACCCAGACATCAGCAGAGGAGCTGAGAAGCTTCATCTCATTACTGTTTAAGTATTTGTGCACTTTCTTTTAATGTGTGTGGCCAGTGCTGGCTGCCTTTTGCCACTGTCCTAATCAAAGCAGTCGTTGCTCATCTAGGTAATGTGTTGTGTCCTTACAAAGTCATTGGCACAGGTTTCCCTGGCACTGGGTTTTACCTTGGTGCCAGATTCCCTCTGTCACCTCAGTGGGTTGCAGTGACACCCAGCAGTAATGCTCTCCACAGTGCTGACTCTCTCCTGATGCTGATTCCTCTGGGGTATGTCCTTATAGGTTTTTATCACTTGTCCCTTGAAGTTTGCAGCGTCACCATCACTTAAACTACATTGTTCTAAAATGTTCTTCCCTTCTACCTTATTCTGCTAAGCTGTCTCTGTCTCCCTTGCCTATCCAGGCTGTAAGCCCTTGGAGAAAGGGGTTAGCTGTGTCACTCCTGCTATACTCACTCATAGCTTGTCACTTGGTGGGGAATGGCCCTGAACTTTCACTCACAGAACAGGTTTGATTACATTAGACAGGTCTAATTATAGGGCAGCTAAGATCTCTGCAGCCTCTAAGCACAATAGTAATATACATAATAGTTTGAGTAGCTGCATATGTTCTGAGACCTCATAATAACTGGAGGTGGAGCAGGTCATATTTTGGCTTTCCCTGAGTGAATATTTTGATAGATGCAATGGGGATATCTGCAGTGTGCTTGTCCTATTCAAATTTCTTTTATTATGAGATTTCCCATTTGGAGAGGTGATTATGGATGCAATCCCATATAACACTAGCTTACACTCTCCTGATCCTACAGTAGATATCCTATTATGGGCCCAAGAGTGCTAAAACTTGTTTCCACATATTTTTGCTTTCCAGACCCCTCAGTAAAAGAGCAGCATAAATACCTGGTACTCTGATGGTTTACTCTGTGCAGTACAAACCCAGCATTAGCCTCCTGGCTACTGTATTTACCAATACTGTTTCCGGAGTGACATACAGTCTGGCAAAACCCAAACTAGCATCAGCCCAGCACTGAGTGTGCAACTCCTGCTGGATCCCTGAAGTGGCCTCAACTAGATGGTAACACTGGGGAAAATACCAACCAGGACAGAGAATGAGAGCTGGTCTCAGGGGGTATCACTTCTACATCGGTCTGTGGGTGGTCACAGAGGATCAAGAAGTTATTCTGACAGAGAAAATAAAATTTATTTTGTGTGTGCTAAGGAAGTAACTGCCTCAAACTAGGACATCAAAGTTCAGTTTTGTCATTCCAGGTGAATTAGAGGAGACTCACCCCTTCTCTCTTCCTTGAGTAAGGCTGTGACAGCTGTGTTGTGCCTACCAGAGACGTACTAAAACTGCCTGTCCTTCACCTTCTGATCTGCATTTTAGCTTATTCCAATCTAGATGTGCCTGAAGCACATTCAAAGTGCTGGCTGTCTAGCAACAGGTGTCCACCTCTGGCTGGAATCTTGATACAGAAGAGTGTTTACTCATAAGGGATAAAGCAGGATAGCCTCTCTGGTTACTGCTGAGAGTTGAATTCAGGTGTGCAGGCTCTGATGACCCAAGCTGGAAGCTGGCCAAGGACACTAATGTTAACAGTCCTGCTTTTGGGTGAAGTGGCGTAATACCTCTAATGACCAGAGGAAGTGGGCTTTGTTTCCCTTAAATTGTTATCATCGTGGGGATTTTTATGCTGTTTTAGGTTTGCAAGGACAGGCAGAGGGAGAGAACCATTTTATTAAGTAGAGTCTCTGTGAGAGTAGAAAGGAGGCACTTTTCTCAAATCCTTGACACGTAGCACACTATTACTCTCCTCCATCTATTTCATGCCAGCAATACAGATGTTCCCTTCTGGCATTTCCCCTTCCATCAGTGTCAGTTGGTCTCGCTAAGTCTCTTCTCAGCCCTGTAGTTGGCGTTTTCCCCTCAGCTTCGCTCCAACGTCAAACTCCTCCGTGCCCCGCTCCCTCCCGGAGCTCCGCGGAGCGGCCTTCAGCACTGGGAGAGCTCCAGCGGGACATCGCCAGACTCTGCCGGGATCGCGATTTCGGGCGGTGCTGATGCGAAACAGCCGATGTTACCCGGCAGATGGGGGATGCTTACTAATTAGTTAGCGTTAAACGGATTTCAAATCACTCTGTTCGGATTAGGGTTTATGCTCTGCCCAGCTCCATGCTGAGTCTCCAGCTCAGGCTGGAGCACTGGATTTTGGTGACAGTGATGGTTTTTCTTGACCTCTGTGACTGGATGTCTCCTCCTCAGCTGCACTCTGAGCAAGCAGGGCCTGTGCCCAATCCAAACTTCTCTACCATGAGCAAGTTCCCTACTACTTCGCTCAAGGCCTTTCTGACTAGGAATTGGATTTTGCCTTATATTTGCACTTCATTGAATGCAGCATGGATCTGCCCTTAGAAGGGGAGAATCTGCTTCCACTTAGAAGAATCCTTTAAAAAACTGTTTAATGAAAATGAGAAAAGGGCAGAATGTGCAGTATGGAGAAACCCTTACCCCAGAAACTAAAGGCAAGATCAAAGAAAACACGAAGTGATGAATAAGAGCAGGCAACAAAAACTTTAGATGCTGTGCATAGGTAGAGCACACTTATGTTTGGCTCTTGTTGTGTATTTGGAGCAGAACTCCTTTTCTGTTGATGTGAAACAGAATGCCATGAGGTTTTAAGTTCTCCATGTGACCAGATGGGGTTTGCCGCAACAATAGGGTTTCTACTTGGTTTTGGGAAGGGCAGCAGTTTTGCTGGCATTACACAAGCCTATGTGTGATAAAATAAGGAACCTTCTTTCTCCAACTCTTCTGATTTATGAATCTGCTGGAAATCAAAACTTCTTTGCCATTTGTGTAATTTTTTTATTCTTCCAAACTGTACTGGATGTTCTTCACATATTAATTTGTGGATTACAGAATGTTCTAGGCAAAACATCAGTGGGACAGTAAAATGTTAATGCAAGAGTTCAGCTAACATAAAATAAAACCACAGTGTTCTTCTATCCTGCTTAATAATGACTCAAGTGAAATGGGGACAGTTGTGTGGTCTAGTGGCTAGTGAGGGGTGTGGTCTTCTGGATTCCTGGAGCTGGTTCCCAGCTCTTCTTTCCCATGCTGGGTGACCTTAACCAAGTTTACCCCTTGTAAATTAGAGCCTGATGTGTGGCTAGGAAGCTTATTAGGAAACTTAATTTTCGAGAGAGCATTTTGGGAACTTGAGATGTCAGGTGCTAAACAAAGACACTCCTCTCTATTAAGTAGCTCTAAGAAAACACAATCAGATTCCAATTTTGTGACATTGGTACTTAGGGAACTCATATTTTGGCTTTTTATGAATTGAACACTCTTGATCTGGATGACAAAAGTGGATACTCCTGACCATTTTGCTGGAATGATTGTTTTAATTTTCAGCACTTTGGTTTATTGGCATCAAAAGAACAATGGATTAATTTCCATGTCAGCAAATTATTCTGGATTTAAATGGAACTGTGTGGCAGTGGTCTCAAGCACAGCAAAAGGTGCCCTAGAGCCAGGAAGTTAAATTGATTGTAAATAGCAGTAAAGCAGATTGGCTGAGCTTTGCTTTCTGAGCTAAGTGTAAGGTATCAGTTGGGAAAAGCAAACACTAGGAAAAAGTATGTTGCAGTAAATGAAGACTGGACACGCAAGAGAAAAGGGTTGTCCTACAGAATACCACTGTTAGGACACTTAGGATAATTCTGCAGACATGTATCTGTTGAAAGGGGAGAGAAAACAACTTCCTGCCTCAAAGATTAGGCATAATGTAAGGTTCTAAATTACTGAGGTGCTATGATAGTGGAGACCAGGTAGAAAGAAAAACCAAACTGTGAACTGGATTCCTGGTTGAAGGATCTTCATGCAAGTTTCATCTTTAATTATTTGTTTCTCTACCTTAAATGTTCTTTAAACAAATGAAACTTTTTACTTATTAGCCTATTTTCCCCCTTCCAATCCCCACTGCCAAGGGAGCTCAGGTCCAAATCATTAATCAGAACTTCCCCTAGCAATGTGACAAAGAGGGTCTGAGTGCTTTCAAACAGTGAAGTGTGAGCTAAAGTTTTTGAGAAGAAAGTCTGGCATGTTCAGTATTGTGCACCAGAGTTTTGTCATTGGATTTTAGTTGGAACTGGATCAAACTTTTACTTTGAATGCACCCGTGATCAATTAATTTCAAGCTGTGCCCTCATCTATGGCCAGAACAAATCAAGATTTTGCTCTTCCTCCCACATATGCATAAGTGACATCATGTTGTTGGGTAAATGTTGCTTTCTTGTCCAGCCAGCAATTTGTCCTGGCTTGAGATTTGGTAGCAGTTTTCTGCACAGTGTGTACCGTACTGCACAGGACACCTGGAGAATATGCTTTGCATTTGCAAGTAGTTGCTACATATTTAGGTAGCAGAAAAGCAAGGATTGCTGAGCTGTGTGTGTTAGGCAAGCTTGTGGGTAATTTAGATCTTGAGCCTTCATTGCATTTGAAACTACATTTTTGCAGATACTTGTTCCCAGCATTAAGATTTAGGCACTACATACTCACATGGAACCATTTACAAACCATGATTTGCTCTGAGGTGTTTCATATCAATCAACCTGTATAAACCTCTTTGTTGTGAAAAGCTGGTGTAGATCAGAAAGTTGAAGTCCCACTGGAACACTGGGTAAAGGAGTGCTGTGGTATTAACCCAGTGGGCACATTAATGATGCCCTCATGCCTAATATGACAGTACAGCTCTTCCAGAGGTGAGGGTCTCATTTGCACTCAGGTCTCTTTAAGCTCTTCTAGGATTCGTGTCATAAATAGGGCTCCACTGTATTGCTACTCCAATGAAAATGGAAATTAATTTTTTAAAAGAATTTTTTGAGTTTGATTTGCTTGAAGACAACATCCAGATTTCAGGACTTCCGTAAGAAGGGAGACAAGTGAAATGATTCAACCAAGGTCTTATGGTTAGAAGCGGCCATGCCTTCCTATGTGACAAGCCAGTTTATCTCACGGAGGAACTGCTACAGGTCCAGCTATGTCCTGATCCTTACTCCGCCCAAGCAGAAGAATAAGTAAGAAACAGGGCTGGGTTTAGCACTATCACAGTAAGAAAAAATTATGAGCTGTGGTTCTGTGATCAGTTATCATGGTCTAACGTGGAACCAGTAAGACAGTCTGTTTTTCTTTTGAAAGCAGAGCAGGATTCTGGAGAGGAGGCACAGGTAGGTTATGTGAGCCTGATTGGCTCTAGGGTGGCTTCTCTGTGTTTTAGGGATCCAGCAGCATGTTTAGCCAGAGCAACTGGGTATGTTCCTCCCCTTGATAGCAGGGCTTTGGCACATCTTTGGCACTAACTGTGACCCACTGGGAGGAAATACTCCTGGGAAAGGGATGTTTACTGAGAACACTGTGCCTTAAGCTGGTCCTTCTTCCTACTGTCCCATCCCATCCTTCACCACTGAGCTAAGAGATGAGATCTTTCCTTCTGGGTTGTCTGAGGGAAGGAGAGGCGCACCTAATAAACACAATTCTTTGTGATGCTTCCTGTTCTCAGTGCCTGTCATTCTATAGTGAGGCAATATCTGGGGTCCTGGACTCTTTCACCAGGATCAAACAATGAATAGAGAGTTGTCATCCCCCTCCAAATCTGGCCAGGGTTTAACAAAGCCCACAGGAGTTCTCCTATGCAGACACAGTCTGACTAGTTCACATTAATGCACCAGTTTATAATATCTAACAGAAATTCCCAGTAGCCTGAGACTCTGCCACAGACAGATGTGTTACCATTTCGCAAATGGGGAGTTAACGATACAATAGAATTATTTAGAGAGCTGGTGATAGGATTATGACTCTAGTGTGTCTGACTCTCAGATCTATGCTTTCCTATATCTATCTTCCCTAGACATTATTTAGAATGATTTTTTCCTTCCAAACAAAAAATAATTTTGGGAAAGACAGATTCCCAACTCAGCTATGAAATGTCATCTCTGTGATGATGATGATTATGGGATGCAGCAAATGCATGCATAATTGTTCTCACTGCTCACAGAGCAGAAGATAGACCCATTTGCTGCCTTCTGAAATATATAACCAAACACTTTTCCTCATGCTGTCTGCTATGTGCATTTTCATGAGCTCGTTCCCTAGGGCTTATTGTGAAATTATTCTAATTTTTTGGAGCAGGGAGAAAAAAATGAAATCTTTCTGTTGGAAATGGCATTGATTTGTCTGTGAAGTCATTACAGCTGTTTCTCTCTTCAAGGCGTAAGAAGAGGAATTCCTGATTTATTTATTTATTAATATAGGGAAGTGGGAAGCAGTCTGATAGTAAGAATGCACTGAATTTTGGAAGCAGTTCTTACAGTGCTTTCATGTTATATATGTGAGAATGCAGAACAAGTATAATAAAGTAAAGAGTATTTTCTGACTTTCAGATGCGTAGCTTGGTCTGTGTCAATAGGTATAACTGGATCTTGATGTAGGGTAATTTATTTGATGCAAAGGGTTGTGTTTGACAACCTGAACTTGTCAGCCTTGAGTCACATAAGGGAAAGCCCAGCAGAATATGTAATGTTAGTGTTCACATAATATAATGAAAAATACCCTTCTGAACTATTTTCCATTAAATATGAAAATTGAAATTACTTAACAAAACACTTTTCTGTCCCTGTCTTTTAACAACAAACAAAAGCTCTGATATGCAGTCTAAAATTGCTCATCAAGGGACGAGACCAGGCTAGGATTTAGTAAATGGCTTTTTTTTTTTTTTTTTTTTGAATGAAGCAATTAGTTCTAAAGGGAACATGTCATCTTTGGTACATTGCTAAGGTAGAACAGTCATTGTGCTTTCTGGCACTCCATCAAGCAGCTCCTTGTGCATAGTTATTGGAGAAAGTGCATTTACACGTACTGTCGACGTCCAATGCCGGGAAGAGGTTTCTTAAATAACAAGACACGGGCTATTATGTGCATTAGCTTTATTATTTTTTAAAATGTGCCTTAGCCTTTGGGGACTGAAGGTACTTAATAATATGTTGCAATTACAGTGTGCCAATGTGTTGTCCTCATATCTCAGGTGCTTGACAATCAAACAAGTACAGCTTAACCCTTAGATGTCCACTGAATTTCTAGCCGTGTGCTTTTATGTCTAGAGCTTGTGATGAGTCCCTAGTGCAGTGAAGGCCAACATGCATCTGTGGCTTTGGTGTATTGCCAGAGGCTGTCCCAAGAGGAATGTTGTCTTCCACCCCCAGGTATGCTTAGCCCACTTACGGGATATAAGCTCCATGCTTTTAGTTTGGATGGCACGATGCTCTGGAGATGGAGCACGATCAGACAGCTTGCCCTTTGGAAAGCATGTGTTTGGGGGGGAATGTTGTGATTTAACCCCACCTGGAAATCAAGTACCACAACAGCTACTCACATATTCCCCCACCCCTAGTGGAGAAGAGAATAGGAAAAAAAAAAAGGAAACCTCATGGGTTGAGATAAGAACAGTTTAATAATGGAAATAAAATACAATAGAATAATAGCACTAATAATGTTAATAATAGTAATAGTAATTGTAAAAGACAAAGGAGAGCTGAAGTGGAGGGAGAAAGAAATAACACCAAGGCTGCTCAGACAGCAGTAAGCTAAGAGTAAAGTCCCAAGTCACAAAACTCACCAAGGAGAGTTGAAGTAGTGATGTAGAAGAGACCTGAACTAAAATGGCCTGTGAATGGACCTGTTCAGTCCCTAAAAGGCCAACATGAAATTACTTCTCCATTGTGAGTTTTTTGTTTGTGTTCCCCCTCCAGCCTCCTTGGTCTTGAAAAAGCTCCCAGAATGAATGTTAAGGAGTTGTTGTGTTGCAGTATGTCAGGTACATCACCTTTAAGTCACAGAAAAGATTCATTTTGAGTTGATCTCTGCTAGATATCCAGGTACAATTTGTCATTCATTATTTGTTCTCTGTATTTTGTAACTTGTCTGGGTGTGGACAGAAGGAGGCAAACGGAGAAACAGCTGCTGTCTGTAGGTATCAAACAACAAGAGCTCAAAGCAGACAGTCTTTGTTTGCAGGACAATATAAAAGCTTTGTAGGTGGTGCATAGTGTTTGTTATTTTTTCAGGTTTTGGTTTTTTTCCTTTGGAGCTTGAGTACAGCTCAGAGGGAAACTTTTGATATGCAAGAAATTCAAGGAAATTTTAAATATCAGGTGAAGAAGTCAAGCAAAAGCTCAGAAGAACTAGTTGAGCTATGGTTCTTTGAATGGTGTCTGGTCAGTAACAGAGTTATGAACCAGCACAGCACTTCTTTTTGTGATTTTTTTTGTGTGTGAGTATGTGTGGGTTTTTTGTTTGTTTGTTTTGGTGGGGGTTTGTTTTTGTTTTGTTTTGTTTTGTTTGTTTAATTCTGAAGAAGAGTTATGTCCTGCTGAGAAAGCTTGGCTGGAACCCAGACCAGTCCTACTTATATCTTTAGGTGACTTTTCTCTGTGCAGTATGAAATGAGGTGACATGACGGTGCAGTAGACAAGCTCCAATACCTTGTCTAGGAAGAATTGCTATCGTTTGAGTCAAACCCTCCATCTGCAGTTAAGCCAACAGTCCTTTATGAAGCAGGGGTATGTAATTCTCCCCTGTTGTGCAGGCCATTCAGCAGAGCAGTGTCAGTCTCTACAGTCTGTGTGTTACAGGTACAGATGTTGGGATCACCAACGAGGTTAAAGCTCTTCTGTCAGAAGCCAGTGTTTGCAGGATCTCACAGGTTGTAGAGTTTTAACTGGTTCAGCTGGTGCCTCCTGTGCAAAAGGTCATTCTTTTCTCTTATTTTGGTCTTGGTTTTGTTTTCTTTTTCTGTGTTTTGGAAAGTTCCAGTTGAAGTGGTTCAGCTGTTTTGGAGAATGAGACTGGAAATTGTTTGTTAATAACAAAATAAGCTTAATTGTCCTCCTCAAGTTCCATATTTTAGAGCAGGATCTTGGGCTTTAAAGGACAAAGTGTTCATGGGGTCCCTGTGGTGTTAAGGGGATGTTTTGCCTGACATGTCTATGAGAATCTGTGTATAGCCAAATTATACATCTCTTCTTGCAAAAAAAATTGAAAGGGTTGGTGGCGGCGAAGCAGTTTCATTGTGTTCAGTGTCTGCCAACAAATCCTCTTGATATTTCCTCTGCTGGGATGGGAATATGGGTGAGGCTGAGCAGATCTGTCTTTGGTGCTGCTTCTCCCAGCTGAAGGGGGTTATTGTAGGGCCACGCTCTAGGAAATAGGAGGTGTCAACCAGATGGACGTGGCTAGGGCCTGGCAGATATTATCAACCACAATACTTGAGTTAGATTTCAGAGCCTTGTTCCAAAGTGTGGAAAATATGTATCTTATCATCTTTGGTCCAAAAAAATTGATATGGGCTACACAGTTCTCATCTTTCTAGCAGATGCACTGCCAAAAGGCCACTCTTTTATGATCACGTTAGACACATTTTCCCTAAGTCGAAGGAAAGCCCTTCTGTAGGCTCCTCTTCTGACAGAAACAGGAGTTATGCTGCTGGTATTTATACGGATAAGGAAATATACAGGGTCATTGGCTCCTCTTCCTGATTTGGCTACTCAGACCAAACCTGTAAAACCTACAGCAACAATTAAAGGTCTTAAGGAAAGTTCCATGTAGAAGAGGGCTGAGGAAGACTGATAAAAACACAGGTGAGACTGATGAATGGAGCAGGGAAGAGGAAGCATGGCTCAGGGCAGGAAATAATTATGGTTCCCATTACTAGGAAAATCTCTAAAATGGCGGTGAGGATTAGACTTCTTAGCTTTTTTATTTACTGATAATGCATAAACTAAAGTAGATCTCTGTCCTACAGAAAGCACTAGTAGAGCCCTGGTCTCTTCTGTTCATAGTCGTAAGAAGACAGTCAGTCTTGCACATTCTGAGAGTTCATTGCAGCTTTACAACTTTGTTTGGAGCAACAATTCTTTGATGAGCTTCAGGACTCCACTTACCTTCCCTCATGCCTCTAATTCAGAATAGGGGCTATTCTTAGAAATGTTGGTATTCCTCAGGGTGAAAAGTCTCTGGAGAGGAACTTTTAACGAGGGCATGTAGTGATAGACAAGGAGGAATGAATGTAAGATGGAGGTTAAGTATAGGTTAGATATCAGGAAGAAATTATTTACTATAAGGGTGGTGAGGCACTGGCACAGGTTACCCAGGAAGGCTGTGGACTTCCATTCCCTGAAGGTGTTCAAGGCTGGGTGGGAGTTTCAGTAATCAATTTAGTGGAAGGTTCTCTGCTCATGGCAGAAGTGTTGGAACAAGGTGCTCATTAATCATTCTTTAACCTAACCAGTCTATGATTGTATGATATTTCTGGGGGCCTTGTCTAATAGCTGTGATTAGGATTGAGCACTGAGGTGTGACTGAAGGAGCTGACTTTGAGAGCTGACCACTAAGCTCAGTATTGCACATCCTTAGGATTTGGATCTTTCTAGTCCTTGGCATGCTCAACACACAACATGGGATACTGCAGAAGCCCAACGAAACCATCCAGGTTGGAGTGCAAAAAGACTCTGTTGCCTCACAAAGTATTCCAAACAGTGGGAGGAAACCCTAAACCACCAATTTATTTAACAAAAAAGTGAAAAATGAAAGCCAAGAACTGCATAAAAGGATGGGCATTTTCTGCCTTCATGGATGCCTGGAAACACAGAACAAGTTTCATGGGAGAAGTCAGCTCCAGCTGGGAACTGGACCTCACTTTCATGTTTACTTTGCAGGTCTAAATTGATTTGTTATGCTGCATGGGCACCCAAGAGGCAGGCAGCTCCATGGCTCACTACCAGCCAGCTCAGCAGCTGCCTGGTCGAGTGGGTTTGCTTCCTACATAAAGCTTCTAGCTGTTGGCTCAAACAACTCCAGGCCGTCTTCTTCCAGTAATTCCTATTGCTGTATTTTGCTTGGGATTGAGCTGAGCTCTCACTGAGAGCTTTATCCTGGTCTCTTTAGCATCCTTAGACAAAAGACTAATGCACTTTAGGTGCTTTGTGGGTAGGAAGAAGCCTTCTTTGGGGAAACTTGATGTTTGGTAGCACTCTATAGATCATCCTTGCTCCTCATGAAAACCTCCTAGCTCCCTAGACATGGAACCCCTTGCCAACAGGTTTGTATGCCCATTCTGCCTGTGTTGTAGACAGACCTGGAGGGTGCTCCTATTTTTCTTATTGTCTGAAATCCTGAGCTCCTCTATGATATTTTTTGTTGTTGTTTGGGCTTTACTAGGAGACCTCCTGGGAGACTGGCTCTTCTCTTTCTCTCTCTTCATTTGGATGCTTGATTCCTGGGAACATGTTTAGTGGGAGGAGTCTGAAGAATGCCTTTTTCCTAGAAGTGAAGTCACTGCCCAGAAATGTAAAGTCAATGCTGCAGGGGATTACTGAGCTATAGCACTTTATTCCCAGAACTATATGAGGCAGCTCACAGAGCATGGGAGGTATTGCCACCTTGCTGATGTAGAGCTTCAGGGAATTATGCAATACTTTCATGCCTGAACAATCTGAAGCCCTGAATCTTCTGGCTAGTGGTCACTCCTCTGTGAAAGTACAGAAGCATGGTACACAGCACTCTCCTGTCTGCTCCTGTGATTCCTGGTAACACATGGTAGGAGAGAGGGGAGAAATTAACCCTCCTCTGCACCTGATGGAAAGTGCAATCCCTTATGTGATGTGTGCGTGGCAGCAATTCCTTCCTGACCGTGGAGAAGATTGACTGATGTCCTAAAGAGCAGGTTTAGATCACTTTTGTCTTTATTCTCAGAGCTACATGGATAATTAATGCCTATAAAATGACCCAGCTGCAGTATTTGACTTGGTGACCTTCACTAACAGTGAATTTTGTGGGCTGGCTATACAGTGGGGGTGGGGAAAGCTTTTCTTTATTCTTGAAGAATGTGGGAATGCTTCATAGAGATGTGAGACTGGAAAAGAGGCCTTGAAAGATTGTCTATGCTGATCTAAGCAGCTGAACCGTGTGACACTTTCTGGTGAGGGAAACAGGAAGTAATAAAAGACCTCACCTGATTCTCATGAAGCAAAGCACGTATCCTGCGGCAAAAGGGCTGTGTTTACACACGGTGATTGTGCACCCATGGTTCCACTTCATATTTAAAATTACTCAAGTTGTCTGTGCATTGGTGCTGGCTTGGGAGCTCTGGATAGTGAAACCCTCTGTACCATTCCATGAAAACATTGCCAGGCATCTTTACATTGTCCTGGATCTGCACCCCGGTGGCTCAGGCCAGAGAGCAAGAAGTCCTTGGCCTCTCTGCTCAGCCTGCTCATCAAAAACCTGTTAGGATGAGCTGAGCTGAGTATTTTTGTGTCAAAGGCCCTGGACAGAGGCTACCAAGTTGATTTGGCTGGTCATGCGCAAGTAAGCAGAGAGGAGCTCTCATTCTCTACCCGTTCTGAGAGGTTCCATGGGACAGCTTTTCCTCTCAGTTCATTCATTTAGTCTCATTATACCTTCAGTTATGTGAAGTCTGCTTGAAGAACTAAAAGGTGCACTTTGCAGCCAGCCCAGGGAGACATGGAGCACACTCCAATTGGAAACCCATCTCATATCATGCTGACCTATTTTGAAACAGTGAATTCCTCTTCTCTGACTTCATTTATGTGCTGACTGTCAAGTTATAAGAGAAGAATTTGACGGTGCCGATGCTGTTGTTTGTATCAGCAGACAATCACCAGCCTAACAAGAGTTTGTAATTTGATTAACAGCTCATGACATTATTATTCTTATTTATTTTTGGCAGAAGAAATGCAGCAGCAACTTGCTTCCATGGCATCAGCTCCAAATGTCTGTGGCATCAGATCAGCCAAGGCCCTTTTTAAAAAATTCAGCCATACTCCCCCACATCTTGCTAACTTTACAGTCCCCCATGGCATCTGTGTGCAGTGAACTGAGCTGTTGAGACTAAATGCAATTTGCAATCAGGCTTCTGTTAACGTGGAAATGTACCGGCTGCTCTCCTGCAGTATGGATTCTCATTCTGTCTAGCATATGGTAGCATTAAATCCAATCTGGAGTGCCTCTCGTTACTACACTGTTAGTCTTTGCAGAGTGGAGAACCCTGAAAAACAAGTGTGAGAGAAATATATTTCGGGAACTGGCTCTCCTCTAGCAGAGCTTGTCGGAACCTATCAAAAGGAGACCGTACCTCAAAAACTTGCCCTGGCAGCCATCTAAGCAAGTACAGAAAACTGACTTGAACATTGATGCAAAAGCCATGTACTTCCCAAGGCAGATATCGCACAGGGAGAAGGGGACAAGGAGAATCAGACAAGAGCAAGTTCATTATTAACAAGTTAAAAAGCTAGAAGCAGTCTACTCTTCTGCTGCCAGTATGGGAGAGATTTTGATTCAGGAAGATAGCCTTGAGTATGAAGCCAGCAGTTATGTAAAGACTTGATATAAATGTAGGCAAAACAAGGAATATATTCATCCACAGAGAGAAAAAACAGGAGTACTCCTTTCTGCTCCTGTGCTTTGGTGCCTCGCGACACGGACAGACAAGGTTCTGCATAAGGCCTTTTAACCATTTAGTATTTCATTCCAGCTTTAGCTCATGCAGCACATAAAAGTAGCCTTGGAATTTCTTCAGTGTTAGCATATCTCCCATCATCATGTAAGGTAGTTTAATTTTAATTTTGCTATTTGAGTGTTATGAATAATTCAGAGTGTTTTCTCACTGTCGACTCTGATGGATGTCCTCAGCTCTTCTTCCCTGAGGCACTCAGAGCACTGGACTTAGTGAAAAAGATACAAGCTGCATCTGAAGTGAATTGGGTTTGAGGCAAGAAATCTATTGCCGTGGCCCAGCTGGGACATGAGCATCTGAGTCATGAGCTCACAGTGCTGCTTATTCATCGCTTTCTTTGGTCAGTTCCACCATGAGGACCACAAGCATCTGTTCTACTCATGCACACCCATGTTATTTGTTACTTGCAAAACCCCAATTTGTTTGGTGCCCTAAGCCTTTGATGTGTGAAGAATCCCAAACTGTGGGCTGTGACCAGAAGTAAAAGCTAGTGAGTGAACACATTTGATCTTAGCACCTGCCTTTACTTAAATACTTCGCTGAAAATTTTGTATGAGTGGCCTGTATCTGGCTGTTGAGAAGAACTGGGGACAGAAGTAGTGTCAGTAGCTCAGGAGTGTAGTTACAAGAACCTCAAATCCCGAGATGTAGGAGGGAAAGATGGTTGTAGATCAAAGGCTACTTTTCCATCCTGGAAGCTTCAAGTCTGTATGGCTGAAGCTATAAGTGACTGTAGCATCCTAAAATGTTTAAATAAGACTAATATTCCTGTTGGATATACCTGCTTCTTTCTTTATTACACTTCTCCATAGTTCTTGGTAGAGCTAAGACATGAGAAACTGTGCATTACTTGGCTTGGGCTCTGGGCTTCGTTGGTTCTCATATGTGTAATATCCCTTTGTGAATATTTTAGTGTCCTGACCCACAGTGCTGTGACAATCTGAGATGGGAATAGCTATAAGCAGATTTGTGAGAAAAATAGAAACAGGCTGTTGGCTAATGAAGGTTTGTGGTTTTCTTTTTTTTCTCAGAGAATGCTTTTAGACAGGAGAAAGATCTGGACCAGAGAACAAATGAGGTAGACTTTGGACCTTCCTCAGTTCCAGATGGCCAGAAGATTTCATTTGTGCTCCTGTGGAGAAACCCTGTACTTTACATGGAGACAGAGAATAGGTATGCTCATCCCAGCCTCGACACAACCTCATCTTCCTGTTTGTTTTACTTCAATTAAATCGTGAAAATTGGCCTGGCAGGGTCTCATTTTTGACTTTTAGGCTATTGCAGTATTTGCTTATTGTGGCTAGTAAAAATGAGGATAATCTTCACCAGGAGAGCTGAGTAGACCAAGAGACATCTCATCTCCCCTGGGAGGTGACTAATCCAAACTTAATCCAGAAAGATGAAAATGCAGTTTAAGACAGTATTTTAGCACAGGTTTAAAATCTGAAAAACATGACGGAATTTAAGAATAAACTTGTGTGTTTATGTGCTTATTTGAATATGGGTAGAAAAGGGAGTATTTCTAAGTAACTTCCTATTTCAGATTCTTAAATGTCTTTCTGAGAAAACCCGGATGTCAGTTTTTTCCTGACTGTGAGTGGTTAGTTTGTCCTCAGTAGCAGGAGGACAAGCAGCTCTTGCTTGTCATGTTTACCCTAAATGTGACAACAGACAATTCCTAACTGTGTAACTCTCTCTTCTCCTCCTCCACACAGCATATTCACTTAGTTGCCTCAGTGATATCCAGCTGGGCTTCATCCCAATTATTTGTTTTTCTGGTAATCATCCATATTTCCATGTAAGAAAAAAAATAGCATTGGAATAACTGTGGTTTTGCAAAGTAAATAACTGAGCAGAAACTCTATGCATCTGGAAAGGGAAGAAGGGAGGATTATTTTTTGAGGAGGCATTTTCTTTGGGTTTAACCTATATCCTCAGATTACATCACCAGAGACCTTAAGCTGGGCTGTACTCCTTTCTGCTCCTGTGCTTTGGTGCCTCGTGACAAGGACAGACAAGGTGCTGCAAAAGGCTCTGTTCACATTGATGCCACTGTGTGCTGGGAGGAGGGAAGTATCTGCAGGGCTCAGACCTCAAATGCTTGTGGATTTAGTCTGGCAAAGTTCATTTCAGATGACTTAGATCCCTGCCCAAATGCTATCTCTGTCTTGAAAAGCAAGAGGTCTGGTTTGCCAGTGTATGGTGTCCTCATAGTGTCTGACAGAGACCTCCTCTATCCTATCACTGCTGGTCAGCTTGGTGATCTTAGCACTTCTGATGACCAGAAGTGCTTGGGCTTTGTCTTCCTTTGATGTTTCTGCTTCTACTTTGCTGATCTTTTGCTACCTGTTCTCATTTGGTTTCTATCCTCACCCATTACTGCAGCTCTGAATGTCCTATTTCTAGTTCTGATTTCTAGCTTTACAGAAAGAAAACTGCAGTTTCAGCAATAGAAATAGATAAAAATTCTTGTAGTTTCTGCAAACTGTACTGAACTGTCAAGAAGTTGGTACAGAGGATGCAATGTGAAGGGCTGAGATGGACAGGTGCTGCACCTTGGGCATCTGGAGAGTGCTGGTGAAATAAAAAGGGTGAAGTTGACGGCATATTTTTGGAGACCCATGGGCTATAGATAATGACATTGCCATGGTTTTGATTACAGAAAAGGGCTGTTAATTTACCTGTAATGATGTAAAATAAATTAAAGAAAAAAGTTTTAAAAAAAATTACAGTAGTCATGACTTGAAGGCCATTGAGAATCAATGGCCAGCACTATAGAAAACAAATATTCGATATCCTTCATTCTTTTACTCTGATGCTGTGCACAGTAATTCACAGTAATTTCTTAGAAACATGTTTGAGGAGAAGGGCATGTGATTATTCATGCTTGATGGGATTTTCCCATGTTCTTCTGGGGATGAAATATCAAAGGTTTTGGAAACTTAGTGAAGCCATCAGTTCTCTGATGGGACTTCAAAAGAAGAATTGTAAGGCTGTAAAATGTGTATATTTGACCTTCATCTCTTGGTCAGTTCAGTTCCCCTTGGCCAACTTGGGATAAAGCAAACGAATTACTCAGAGATATTTACTAGTGTGAAGCACATGAAATGCTCTAATCGCAGGCAATTTTTGAATGACCAAAAATAAGAACTTCTCACTTCTGTGTAGCATGGTCTGTTTACAGAGTAATGAAAGGAAAGATGTCTCCATAGTAACCTGCAAAGCAGGCAAGTCTACTTCTTCCACTTCGATACAGTCTTCAGTAAACAGATTGTACATCTGGTTTAAAAAAAAAAAAAAAGGAAAACAGAATAAACCACACTTTTGGATTATGTGACTTCCATTACTACTGAAGAACTGTTGGGTTCAAGATCTGTCCCTCTCCTTCCCAGTATTTGTTACATTTGAAATGATCTATGAAAGCCAATAAATTGTAACAGATGTGAGTTGCTGTTACATCAAGGGGTCTCTACCTGAAGGGTTCTTCTGCGGGTGAAGAGACAGGGTGCTGTAAATAGTCTTTCAGCATGCAAACAGATACTGTGAAGAGAAAACATTCCTATTGCCTGTGGATAGGGCCAAAAGTCTCAAGCTTACCTTGAGAAAGAAAATATGATCAAGCCTAGACATGTGATAGTATTTTCTGAGGGTAAGAGGAGTTAATATTTAATGGATTTCTGACAAGATTATACAATTTTCCTTACTTGAGAACAAAAAAAAAAAAATCAAAACAAATGGACACACTTCACAGTCCCCACCCCCCCCATAAAAACCAAACCCAACTCCAAAAAACCACACCAGAAATTCTTTAAGTGGAGATAATCAACTCTTTAGACACTGGGTATGGTTTGGTGACTTTTTGAGTTCCCATTCAGTGCTGCACTCTGCAGTCCATTATGTTTCCTAGGGGGTTCTCCTAGGAAGCAGGTATGTTTTTTTGGGAAGGAGAATATGAAAGCTGCCTGCTGTCTTCTGTGTGATGCCACTTCTGTCAGACCGCTCCTATGGGAAGGGGAGATACTTTGTAACAGAAGTGAGGTCCAGCACAAGAAAATAAAAAAGGATGGTTGAAGAGTGGCTTCAAACATCACTGCTTGAAAGTTCAAGTTTCATTTGGGGGTAGAGGAGCAAATTAAGCCAGTAGTGCACTGCCTGGAGGGTGGCTGTGTGACATAGGCATCTGAATAGGGACAGAGACTGGAGTGACCCAGGCACCAGACTCTGGAGATGGGATGAAAGGTAGGGCTTGGCTGACAGGGTGCCTCAGTCCATTCCTTGTACTGGTGTCTAGACTCTTTCATGTCTTTGTTTCAGTACACTATTACCAAACCCTCCAATTTCCTTTGTGGCTCTGGAGAGATGACTTGTAGGAGCTCTAAAATCCAACTGTTTTTCAGGCTTTTTTGGTCTGAGGAAGGTAGCCCTAGGGATACAGAGGGGACAGGTTTCTGGGACTCCCTGTTTCAGCTGGGCTGGTCTGATTGACCATTGATATTTCCTAACCTGGTAGATGGAAATGGAAATTACAAATTTTTTGAAAATAGTTACATTTAGGGTTTTTTTTTTTTGGTTTTGGTTTAGTTGTGGGGGGGTTTTTTTTGTTTGTTTGGTTGGTTGGTTTTTTTTTAAACTTCAGTAAAAGTTTTATTCTGGAGAAGACTGACAGATGATGCAGGGGACAAACATTTGTGGATCCTGATGTTATCTGAGCAGGATTCTTGACTGTTGGGAGAATATTGAGACCTGGACAACATGTCTTTATTCTTCCCTGGAACTGTTCTAAAAACACGTAGATCTGGTGCCTAGGGATATGGTCTAGTCGTGGACTTGGCAGTGTTAGGTTAAAGGTTGGACTTGGTGATCTTAGAGGTCCTTTCCAACCTGAATGATTCTATGATTTCTTGTGCTTTTGCTCTACGGTTTTCCCTCCTTCCACTGGTAATATCTACATTAATTTCTTCTGCTCTCAATATCTCCTATTGCCAACTGTAATCCTGCATTAATCAATAATAATCAGAGCTTCCTAGCTGCTGCCATCTGTTTTCTCAATACGGGCTGTTTTTAAAACAGCTCAATTTGTGGCAAAGCGCTTCCAGGGTGTGGCGTGTGTGGAATTGGATGGGGGCTCAGAGCCAGCGGGGCAGGATGGCGAGACGGCACACTCCGGGAGGACGGATACTCTCGGGGAGCACCTTCTGTCATCCCTGTCCAGTCCCTGGGAGTCGGGAAAGGTTTCTCCCCCGGGAAGCGGGCTGTCCCCGGGAGATGCTCGCGGTGCCGGCCGGGCGCTGTCGGCGGCCATCTGCTGCCACCTCCCGTCCGACCGGAGGTGCCGTGCGGGGAGGGACCGCGGGCACCCGGCGGTGCCAAGGGGAGCACGTGGGAAACCACCTCCAGCCTTCACGTATGGGATTTGTCATGTCATTTAGATTCTGACCGTGGTGCCGTTGTCTGCAAGGGCAACGAGAATGTCAGCCGCCGTGGGTGCTGTTGCCGTCTGCTGACCCCTCTCGTTGCATTTTTACATGTCTCTGCTATGCAAGGGCCTCGTTTCCTTTTGCAGTTTGTTCTTTCTGGGTGTCTTGGCCGCTTGGATCCCCCAACCAAATGAATGACCAACACCTTGGAGGCACCCGGCCAGCAGCACTAGCTAGGAGGAGGTGAGCTGACCACTTCCCTCCATCCCTGTGTCAGGACAGCAGTGGGGAGCAGGGACTCCTCTCCCTTTTTCCACTCACTGCAGACCACAGCAGCTCCCAGCTCCACTGGCCTCCCCAGTCAGCTCTGGGTTGCTTGGTTGGGGCCTGGACACCAGAGCAGGGTGTGCCACAGTCCTGTGCCAGAGTTGCTTGCTGGCAGCCAGGCTCTGGCCAGGCAACTGTCCTGACGCTGGCCGGTCTGAGGTGACTCCCTAGTACTGGTGACTAGTTAGTAGTTGCTTTTTAAGTTGGATCCCTGTGTCTCCTTTCTGTTTTTTGGGGGAGGGCAAGGGCTATTCTTTGTCCCTGCTTGCTTTTACTTCTTTGGCTTGTTCTCTAATAGCTATTGCAGCCTCCCTGCTGCCTGCGGTGACTACAAATTTGAGCTGAATTAATCCCAGACAGAGGCTAAATCTGAGGCAAACTTTCCTTCCAAAATGTTGAGTCTGAAAAGACATGAAAGCAGGATGGTCTTGCCACCTACCTTCCCTGCATCGGTCTCATCGCAGGCAAAGGTTTGTTCTCTCACTTCACACAGGACTGAGAGGCCTTTGGTGCTGTGCTGGGCACTGACCAGGCAGACATGGAAGGATGAGTCTGTCTGCCAGACCTCAGCGAGCAGACAAACAGAAAGCAGCAGCGTGGCTGGCACTGACAGGTTTTGCTTGCCGCCCTGGAAGCAGCCCTTGGTTGCAGCAGAGGTGTTGCTGCTCCTTCCCCAGCTGGCCCAGGCTGCTGGCACTGCTCAGACCCTCAGCCTGTCCTTGTGCAACCCTGTGCTGGCCATGTCTCTTCCTGTTCAGTTATCCCTCTCCATGTCTCCTAGAAGCATCAGGATTTCAGCTTTGGTTTCTCCCTATTTCCTTTCTCAAGGAGTCTTATTTCGTGGCGTCCTGCCCTTTTGTGCTGAGGTTTGCTTTCATGCTGCCTGGCTGAGGTCAGCATCTATTCCCACAGTCGCTGCCCAAGGGGGCTCTCTGATACCTGATAACACAGTTGCAGGCCCCAGCCCCTCTCTGATGACAACTGGGTGTTAGATCCCAAAGCAACCACTCCTCCTAAATCAAACATAAGGAAGCCAATTGCCTTCCTCTTCATGTCCAGGTCTATGCTTGCAGGTACTCCTCGTAAAGAAGTGTTACAACTACCCTGTGGGGGGGACCACAGCAGGAGCCCCCCTCCCATAAGGGACCTCATGGTTGATATTCCTGGAAACAGCTTTCCTGTGAATTCAGATGCTGCTTCTTCCTTGACTTGAGACTAGCAGAGAGATCCTTCCAACCCTATGCCTGTGACAGGTAAAAATCCTCTGAGCTGCTTTCCTGTGGGATATTTTTTGTTTTCTTCTTTTTTTCTCTTTTTTTTTTCTTTTTTTTTCTTTTTTTTTACTGTGGAGCTCCCAGTGCTGCCATATTTCAAAAGAGGCTGAAAAACCAGAGCAAAGAAGCACAGAAAGCCCCAGAATCCCCCGCCATGGTGTTGTGCTGTGCACGTTGCTGTGCCATGCAACAAGCTTTTTCTTTGGAATTCATAGATAATTGCTAGTCCTGTCAAGGGCCAGTCATTTTACTAGTGTAAAAATCACTATGGTTTTATTTCAAGCTTGAGAAACCACTTTGTCAGACTGGGCAAATTTTACCAAGCCAGTATGTGGGCTGTGGGCACAGCTGGAGTTAAACAGAAAGAGCCCAGTTCCACAAATACTAGATTTTCTCTTACTTGGTTTGAAACAGGGAAACAAAGTAAACAAGGGAAGAAAGGGCTGGGGAAGTGGGGAGAAGGGAAGGGGAGAAAGCTTCCTCCTTTCTGACAAAACTGTTTTCACCCCCTCATTCCAAAGAGAGGTTTTCTGACATACGGAGTTTCAAATGTTTGTTTGCTCTGCCTACTTGGTTATTTACTGCTCTGAGAATCTGTGCAGCCTTTGCTGGCATGCTCAGTCTTTTAGGGAATATGACGGAGTGCAAAGCTGTTTACTTATTTCTACTAGCACTTATTTAGCAGTGAAGTAGTTTTTTCATCCAGATTTTGCCAGGAACTAGAAACTGTGGCAGGAACATGGTGGTGGTGGGGATCTTAAGGGAGAACTATTGCCTTTTCTAGGCAGTAAAACTTTTGGTATATGCTCTGCTATCACTGGTGTATTTGACTCATGGAAGAGGGGAAAGTTCTTTTATTCCTGAGTTTTTGGAGAAACAAAGGACTTTGCAGAGAAGAGGGTGGAGAAGGACGGTGAGGCAGATGTTTATCAAAAGGCCATGCGGAGAATCTATGGGAAAGCCCAAGTCAGACAGGAATTTTCTGGGTCCCTTATCCCTGCTCTATGAACGTCTACCATCATTGCATGTACCCTCCAGCAGCTTTTGTCTTCTGACCTTGTCTAAGCAAAGGCTGTGTGCTGTCCCAGGGCTGGTCCCAGGGGTGCAGCACAGCTGCTGGCCATGGAGGGCCCGAGGAGTTAATGGATGAGCCTGGTCTCTGCCATCAGCTTTGGGCTAGCCAGACCAGTAACTTACACTAATAGACAAGCTGACTACTATTGTTCTAGATGTTCATGACCCTTACAAAGTTTCATGTTCCTTTTGCCACATTTCTGTAGGGCTGCAATCATTTCTTGAGGGTCATGAGGCAAACACATCTTTTCCTTCATCCTCTTAAATCTGATGTTGAGAAGGACCACTTTGCTTGTGAAGACTATTGCTGTACACCTGTAAACTTAAACAGCATTCTCTGGACAGCTTCAGGCTGGTACATTAACCCAACACTGAGAAGTTTGCTCTTCCTTCAGAATAACCTGCTGTTTTCTCTGGTTTTCCACAATAGAGAGAATGAATGATATTTCATTTATTATTAAAACCAGAAAGAATGCTGTTGGCCATTTTGCCCAACATCCTCATCAGTACTGGCCAGGGAGGTTACTACTTGCTCTCTGGATTGGGTCAACAATATGCCTCTGACCCGGGATTTTTCCAGGTAGTAATCTGAGTGCTACTGATGCTGTCTGAGCAATATTATCCTGAAATTATTCTGCAAAAATTTTATTTTTCTATATTTCTGCTTTGTTGTTTAAGGATCCTAAACTCCAGATTTTCTTAACTGTGTTTCAAGGAGGCAATGACTGCTTGCTATGTACTGGAATGTGACCTTTATATTTGATATTAACTAATGGGGACGAAATCGCTTTTGGCTCTTGATATTCCTAAGTGTTCTCCTTTGGGGGCTGGATTCCTTCCCAGCAAGTGGCAGCAGCCACCAGCAAAGGTGAGTTTGACATTGCTACAAACTCTCCCTGAAGCAACCCATGCAACTGTGCCAGCACTAACTCCCTTTGTTCGGATTATTTATTGAAGGTGAACTCCTTGAGCATACAGAATGTTTTTGTGAGTACAGATGAGGACCCCAGAGATGTGCTGGAGGAAAAGACCTCAGGACTGTGTCAGACACTGCATAGGCTCCAGGCTGCTACCTCCAACTGCTTTTGGCTACTTGTTTCCTGGCAAGGGGCAGCTCCCCTTTTTCTGACAGAGCCTGTTGTTTCCAGTAACTGGGGGAAGGATTATTGTCGTTTATGGTTTAGAAAGTAGGGAGAAAGAACTGGGATGCTTGGCCCTCTGTGCCTCACTTTTCCTATCTATAAAGTGTGGGCGACAATATTTTACCTTCTTCAGAGGGACATTTGCAAGCTAATGGACAGAAATGCTCAGAAACTCCCCACCTCGGCAGTCTGGACACATTGGCAATTTGCCCAATAGCTTTTAGATGTGCCTCACCTAAGCAACAGCGGGTGACAAATGGTATAAACACACTGTCTCTAATGTGCTGGCTGCTCCCTGGGTGCTGTGTGGTCTGTGAATCTGCAGGCAGTGCTGCTCCTTTGCTATGTGTTGGGAGCCTTCTCCCTCTGTTCCAGGTTGCACAGAACCCTGCCTGCAACTTTGCTGGCAGAACGGCCTTTTCAGCCAAGCAAGAGTGTTCCTGTGTTCCAGCACCACCATCAACTCAAAGGAAGTTTTACTAACAGACCATGGTGCCTTCAGGCCCCTAAAGGCCAGCATGTTTCTGCAAGCTCCAGAATGGGAGAGTGTCTTGCATGAATTACAAATGCTGACATTTTTTATGGCATTGCAATTATGCTCTCTGCTGGCTCTAGACACTCAGAACTAACCCTCTGTCATGACAGCAAGGGATTTCTCTGGATATTTATGCTGTGAGACTGGGAGCAGAATGCAACCCTGAATGCTTTCAGTAGTGTTAACTTACCCTCACTGCTAGTATATGAGAAACCTGCCATGCTGTCTCTTCTTTGATATCTTCCTTGCATTTGTGTTGCTGCAAGGCTTCTCTGATCTCTTCCGCTAAATGATGCAACCTAGAAGTGAACTTAACTTTGTCTTAAAACCAGAGTGATCTTTGAGAAAGAAATTACTTAGACCTTTGATGCTGCAAAAGATCATGCAATTGGGCCATACAGGACAAACCCAATTGTTCAAATAGCAGGAACATGAGGAAAAAAGTGTTAGTGTCAATCTTAGGTTAATTGGAAAATATTCAAAGGACTTTGTTTTGCTTAATTTTGAGGTTAGAACTTCCCTGGGGTTCTGTGAAAAGAATGCAACACTGGCTGCTCCTTTGAAATGAGTAGGCGTAAGCTGCAAAGCAAGGAAGTTGTTAGAGGGGATGTGACTTCCTCGTGGCTGGCTGGATGGGGCAGCAGAAAAGAAAAGATGAGAGTGCTAGGCAATTCCTCTTGCTTCAGAAGAAGTCTGTGGTATGACATAAGTGGATAAGTATGAAGACAGCATTTCTAAATCAGATTCATCTTCTGTTCATCCAGACACCCAGCATCAAAGATGAGGTTTCCCAGCTCCAAGCTCTCCCTGGATGTACACATGAGCTATGGGAAGCACCAGACAAACCAGGTGTGTTCTGACTGCATTGGTTTGTCAGAAACATCACTGGCAGCATCGATGGTAAACTTGGCATTGCTCTGCCAAAAAAGGTCAGGTTTTTGGCTGTTGCTTGTTAAGGGCACTCCTTTTTTTGTTACCTTTTGTCTTTTTTTTTGCCTAAACATAAAGTGTTTCGCAGAGAGTGTTTTAGCTTACATATATACAGTATTTTGCAGAACAGGAACCTGCCCATGGTACTGACGACTCTTGGCAGTGCTGAATGTAACCTGTGTGCATGGGAGAGTGGGGGAATTCACCTGCCACGTCTGGAGCCTTCAGAGCCAGTTCAGCTCAAGGAGTCACACGGGGGAGCCTCTGAGGCGCCATGCAGTGACGGGGGAGCAATACAGCAACCAGCTTGTCTGTCCTTCTCCCTGTACCTTATGCCAGGGTAAATCCAGCTGAACACTCTGCTACACCATCTGCAGTAGGGCAGCACAAGTAGAGGGAGACTTTCCATCATACTGGCTAAGAGGAGGTTTTAGAGCAGCTCTTTAGTCAGGGAATTATGAGATGGAGAAGCCTATTCAGACGGGAAGCAGATTCACTTCCCTAAACTACTTTTGAAGAAAAGGAAACTCTCCAGTATTGTGAGGTTCTGCCCTACTATATTGCCTCAGAAGCATTTCAAGCCTTTGGAGAGCTTGAAGACTGGTAACCATGTTCAGGGGTGTAGTGTTTAACCACATATCCAGATTCAAGACAGTGGTGGTGCAGTGATGGGAGCAGGGCAGAGAACTGCCAAGAGTGCCTGGGAAGTGAGCACACTACCAGCCTGAGAGCATGACGTCCAGCAGATCTCTTGGAAGAGAGAATCCTGCAGGCTTCTTAAGTGTTTCTCAACCCTTTTGGCCTGTGAGCCGCCAGTTCTGCTGATTGAAAAATCACTTCTATTGATTGAAGAACTCTCTCTTCCTTCTAGCAGTTTGAATTACAGAATAAGGAAAGTGGGCTTCAGATATCTCTTGGATTTTTTTTTTTCCTTACCCACTTTGAACCACTGTACTGAAGACTGAAACGGGCTATTCTGGTTTGGTCAACTCCATAAGTTATACCACCAAAATCTGCATGGTTACTCTTCCATCAAAAACCAGGACCTATTTTCTACCTCTAGAAAGGTACCTGGTCTTGGGCTGCAGACATTCAGGGAAAAAATCCATCACTTCACTTGTGTTAAACCTTCCTGCCCAACCCCAAGTTAATTATGGAGGTTTGGTTTTCCTTCTGATTTTGTCTGGCTAGTTCAGGCTCCCAGCTCTCACTTTTTGCTCTGCATTTCACCTGTGGCTTTAAGTGCACTGTAGTAGCAAATATTTTTCCATACTGAGGGAACCAGTACTTTTAAGCTGCCATGACCTTCTCTTTTTGCTCCTGCAATGCTTGAAAGGCTCTGGGAATACTCATTATCAGTGTTGTGTAATGGTCATAGTGCACTCCAAGAGTCAAAAACATGTTGTAAAAAAGCCAAAAGCCACGCCCGTGTGGACTGGCCCCTTCTATCCAACAAAAGAATAACCCCTGGAGAGCTTTAACCTCATACTGACTGCTAACATCATTGCTTTCTCCTGTCAATCTCTCTCAGTTTTTCCAGCTTAGGTTCAATTCAGATTCAAGACTGCATAAAATATAGAAGAGAAAATTCTGGGGGAAAAAACCAACCTTACACATTATCTATAATTATAGACTGCACATTGTATTTATCATTTTAGACTGGGTACAATTTTGTGTTAATAGAGAGTAGTATCCCTTCTTTGGGAGAATATTCTTAAGTGATTCTCTAATGGAAATAAATTGTCATGTACAGGCAATAAAAGCATACTTGGAAATTTTGCTTTGTATTTCAATTCTGCAACATGAAGACTCTGAGCTTCTATCTTTGTTGATACCTATTTCTTGTGGTAATACTGAAGTAGATGAGTTGCTTAGTAAGTCTGGGTGACCCAAAACAACACAGGGGGAAGGTGTTCCTACCCTCTGATGGAAGCATAGCCCAGAGGGAATCAAAATCATTGCAAGCTGCAGTTTTGGCCAGAGCTTGGAGTGATGCCCTTTAATAAGATGTGTTGAAAACTTCCATTAAATAAATGTCCATGACCAGTTTTGCAAAAGATGCAAGAGAGAGACCTGAGTCAAAGCCAAGCACGTTTTCTGTGCCTTGGAAATGAATTGTCTCCAATGAGCCCTCCTAGGAAGTTCATGCTTTTTACCATATGGAAGTTACCATGGCCATATCTTTGTGTTCATACATCTGTGGTTAGCAACCAGTCCAGCTGTACCAGTGCAGCTGTGCTAAGCTGGTATTTGCCTGAAACCCGTGTGAGTTCAACTTAGGTTCATCACCATGGTGTTTTTAAGTGTGCAGTGTGCTGCTCCCAGCCCCTGTGTCACTTTGTGTCCCCTGGCAAATGCAAGTTGAGGCCTCCTATTCCTTGTTTTACCTGGGTGTGCACGAAAGGACAAATGACTAAAGAGATTTAAAGACTAAGAGAGGGGAGAGAAGGTGAGTGGTTAAACTATTGTTCTAGTTTTCCCAGTTGCTTTCTCTTGTATAAATGGAATCTGGATTGGTTTAGATTTGAGTTTGGTGTTATTAGAGTTTCCAAAAGTGGCATATAGGTTTGGATGATAATCTGGACAAGCTTCCAGAGGTTCAGATATACATAAAAGTCTTATAAACTTGTATTTCTGGTGCCCGAGTCTTTTTACAGAACTCTTGAATAACCTTAGCCAGAGCATTCAACCTTTCTGCACTTGGAAAACAGCACTAACCTCCTATGAGCTGAGTGGCGTGGGGGGAGATTCAGCTAATATTTGTAGAAGAGTAGGAGTTCTTTAGAGGCATGAGAGTCTTAGCTAATATTTGCAGAACACTTTGAGGTCTTGGGATAGATACTGCTACCAAAGGGTGAAGTGGTATTCACATGTTCTCTTATGTCTGTTGTTTACAAATAGAATAGAATGATGTTTTGAAGGTCAGGGACCTTGAGAACAATAGTGGGTTTGAAGCACTCATTTATTTTTACCAAGTTCAGATGCCTGGCATACACTAGCATTTCATTTATATAGAGGATCTGATCAAATATTTTGGTTGTTTAGAGGGGTTGTTTTGCTTGTTTTTAGGCTGTTGAAATGTCAGATGGCGAAAACAAGCAAGAGTTCCAGATGGAGCAACTGGATGAGAAACATGACAAAGATGGTAATGGGAAAACTTCAGATTCACACTTGATTGGGAGTCCCATGCTTGGGATTGGGAGTCCCCACCTGTGGCTTCCAAACCTACTCTCTGTGCAAGCTCTTGTGAAAAGCAGCATCCCATGAGGAAGTTCTTCATTACCATGGTAAGCAAAGCCAGTAACAGTTTATTTTCACTGTTCATTAGTCCATCATGCTGGGAATTGTTTGGGAGCTGGAATCTCATCTGGAATACTCAGCTTTTATGCAGCCAAGAAAATCATAAGCACTCTGCTTTAATGACCCCAAATTTGAACTGGGGTTTCTTGACTTATGTTAACAGGGCAAATAATTGCCCAGTAGTTTGATCTCATTCACTGGTGCTCATGCTGTTATTTGCATCAGCAGATAAATCTCTGCCTTCCTAACTTCTAGTAGGGATACAGACTAAATCTATATTTGAGTAATGATGGAAGACAAGACATATAATAAATGCTGTAAAATCCCTGGTCATTGATGGAAAAGTAAAAGCTGGTAAAAAGGGATCTATATAATCAGACAGCTCATTTAACACAAAAAAAAGGTCTCACTTCCTCTAGTCTATGGCCAGCTTTCTTGAAGACAAAGGGAGGCATAATTTGTACTGGCAAAGCTAACCCTGATTTAAAATCAGAGTAAACAGTTGGCGCAAATTGCAGCTTTTGTTTGTTTACACTTGAAACTGTGCTAGTCACTGAGGGCTGGAGCTGCAACAAATTCCTAATGTATGTTGCCGTCTAATTTTTTATACTGATGGGATTTATTCCCTAATGTTTTTGAAGCGGAGTACAGTAAAGAAGATGGAAATTACCTTGCAGTGACCAACTGAAACTCCTTCTTTGATGATGGTAATTGTAATATGGGAATGTACAAGGATAGTATTAGGATGTGCTTGGTCAATCACTGCCATTTATTGTGTCAATCAATTATTTTAAGAGCTTAATTCTAAGTGCTTTAAACTCCTGCTACCTTCACTGAGAAGTTGCTAGCCTTACAAGGCTGTGCCCTTAGTTTCTGTGCCAGTCTAAGGGATGGACAGAGAGGCTTTCAGGAAGGAAAAAAGGTGCATTGAAAGCCACTAATCTGAGACACAGTGTGAACATGGTCTTTAGTTCTGTCTTGGAGACTGCTGTTCTAAAACACCACCTCAGGAGAGCCATGCTCATCAGCAGAGATATTCATAAGCTGCCATCAGTGGCTGTCCATGAACTATTGTACCCAAAAGACAAAAGGGGAGCGGAAATAATTATCCCTGAATTTGACAGTTCAGAACATGTGATGTATAGAGGAATGGAGCTAAACCCATGGGATCGGTACTGTCTAATTAATGGCTCTTTGTTACTGTGTCATAGTCTGTACTCTGCTGTGAGCAGTACACTCTAATAGGCAAGTTCCCTGTTTGGATCTTGCCAATTCAGGCTTGTTACATACTCCCGAAAACTAGTCTGGAGATTTTAGCCATGTAATATTCTGGCTATATGAGTCAAATAATAGGGATGTATGAAATCGGTCATATAAGCATGCTCATAAATGAGCCTTCATTTTAGAGGTTAGTATTCAGGCAGTTAAACACCAAGCATAATGATTATGTGAGAAAGTAATTATTTACTGGTTTTGAATCCAATGGTAGGAGGCAGATCAGAGGTACTTTGGTATAAAGGTATAGACAGTAACTTGCAGAACTGAGTCCTTCTTGTTAGTAGAAAAAATATCTGACTGTGTCAACTACAGTCCTTTCTTGTCTAATTCCTTTGCCTTCCATTTCTCTGTGGAAGGTAACTTTGTCTCCTCTGAGGAAGACGATCAATACAGTTAAATCAGAGCTGTGCAGGAGGAATGTGAGGGAGGCTGAAACCATCTAAAATGCTCCTCATTATGTGTTTTGCTGTGACATGAAGAGACACTCCTGTTGAAGCTTGTGGGCTTTCTAGGCAGAGGAACATGTGGTGTGAGGCCTTTACACACCTCTTGCAGTAGCCCCACGTTTTTCTTCCCCTCCAGCTCTGCCTTTTTGTGTCAGTTGTTGATAGTTATGCTTCATGCAGAGTCAGCCAGATTTTCTTTCTTTCTTATTTCATTTAGCATTGCATTAAATTTGATGTAGCTTCAGGAAAGCTGCTGAAATAACACACGTGCAACAACACTTAAACATGCTAGAAACATATATAAACCAATACATGACTGTAGTAACCAGTGAGGCTCCCTGTGCTTCCACCTCAGTTTCTGTTGTAACAACTCAAGGTCTTTCAGATCACTTTGGTAGTTTTCTGTGCTTTGTTTTTGGTGACTGAAATATTGCTTGCTCAGAGCTCGTAGGTCTTTTCTTGTGATGAATTCCATGACAGACTGTCAGTGAGGATGTCACAGCTGCCTTGTTGCCATCTGCATGAGACATGTTGGGACACTGATTTTTATTATTATTATTATTTTATTTAATTTTTTATCTATTTTAGCCAGATAGAAAATAGGTGATAGGCTAGCTCAGTAATTTTTGCTTGGCTAATAAGAGTACAGGATGTAAAGCAAACTACTGTTAGTGGCTTTCTATGAAGGCATTACCTACCCATGTGACACTGAACTGATGATCTGGAAATTAAACTGAAGTAGTTATATTTTGGCTATGGTCTTTTATTGTCAGGTGTACTTTACCATTCTTTTGCAACATTCCCTTATTGTAGCCAGGGGTGTTTGAGCAAGCCATGGGAAGTCCATGTCATCAAGAGTACTGAGACAACCATTTCAGCTTCTGGAATTTGAGAGAGCATGAAGGTACATGTGGGGTCAGGCTGTGGTGATAGTGTGGGTGATGGATTGTTGGACAGAAGACCTGGCATGGCTGGGAGAGGTGCAGCACAGTGGTGCACATGAGGTGTGTGCACACAGGAACAAACAGCCAAGCAGTTGGATTGTGCCAGCCTTGCTGTTAGTGTCACTTCATGGAGCCAGTATTTGGCCTAGCTCATCTAGAGGCACATGTATACTTAGAATGCAGACCTATTTCTAATAATAATCTTTCTGAAGTGATTGCTAGATAAGTCAATTATCTCACTCCTCTTAGAATGGGAACTATTAATTACATAAGTTAGAGGCACAGAGCAAAGATGATCAAAGCAGATGATGCAATGGGATACTGAGATCCACAGTGAGGTTTAACACTGAGAATGTCTGTTCACTGTTTATGAAATTCTTTGAAGATGGGAGATATGTAATGTTTCTTATTGATTATATTAGCAAGTGTGTTATCTGGAGGGCATTTGATGGGGATTCAGGATATTTCACTCTGTTTCTTGGTATTTCATTGGCCAGCTGAGCAAGTTAATTCTTTCTGTGCCTTAGTTACCCCACTATTAAAATGCAGATAATTACTCATAAAACTGAGATAATTACGCTGTCCTTTTTGAAAAGTGCTCAGAGACCTACTGATTACACTTTTTGGATGCATTTTTGAAGCTATTACTATTTTCTTTGTTTAGACAAGATAATAATAATAACAGACATGTCAACATCAGTGAATCTGTGATCTGTTCAGAGCAGGCAAGGGGAGTTGGAAACTTGAATCATTATTTGTTTCATTTTAAAGGTCTCTGCTAGCAATTTCTTTAAAGGAAACAATAAAGGTTTATGCCAGAGCTCTTCTTTTTGCTGTGACTTGGCGCTTCTGTGCAGTGCCTATTTCTAGTTAAGAGAATCCTAGCATTTGGTAAATGACAGCTCTTCAGTCTAATAGGTGGCACATCACTCTTGTCTGGGAGTGTAAATGTTCTGCACTTAAGAATCTTTGCAGGTGGCACCCTCAATTTAGTGGAGACAAGAATAACATTTATTGCCACTCCTGAAAATTTTGAGGTCTCACAAAGCCATTTGAAAAGTGTAGAAGTAAATACTGGAGGATCAGGCTTACATGCTTTGGAAAGCCATTATGTACAAAACAGTTGAATATCAGCCTGAGACATCATCCTCAAAATGTCGTCCATTGAGAGAAGGCCTATTTCTTTTTAAGTCTTACATACTGCTTCCCTTCTTGATACTTTGCAAAAAAACTTGTCATGTTCCTATTTGTCATCCTAAAGAGGAGAGAAAAGAAATCCCTATCTGATCTTGAGTTAGTGAAGGTTAATGTGGCTGGAAGGAGAGTGGTCATTTATACTAGTAAAAGAATGTAGAACTGCTGGAGGAGTCAACATCAATGATAGAGAACTGGCATTGATATACTCACTTGTTATTCAAGGTGCCTGAAAAGACTGTTGAAAGGAGGTCAGGATTACTGCAAGGTATCCATTTCCATGACAATGTTGTGGCAGTGAATGCTTCCCACTATTCTCCAGGGTTGGATGTGAACCTCAGGACCAATCCATTTTGCAGCTGGTCAAGCTGCTCAGGCCAAGTCCATAACCAAAAATCACTTCCTGCTTTTGCATGAAGGGATACTTCACAAAGCAAGCATCCATTGATCTTGTTGGAGCAGGTGAAAGCAGAGTAGAGTAGAAGAGTTTGCATAAATGGTTTTCCCACTTGTAGTGGCTGTCTTGCTGAAACAGTATCAAGATCTTTGATCCCAGCAGACGGCCTTACTAAACAGCCAGAGTTTTCTTCCCAGATGTCACTGAAATACCTTCTTGTTGTTAAATCGCAGATTGAAGGTGCCAAGTCTGCCTTTTATGTGGTCTTGGCTGCAAGAGGCCAAACCTGATGCTGCATTTCCAAGTGCTGGGTGATGTTCACACATGCCCTGAACCTTACCCAGTACCTTCTCCAAAGAATTTATGATTGGAACCACCAGACAAAGTGGGGATGAAGTAGCTCCTTTTCCAAAGCCAGTTTTCAGCTGGTGTGGGCATAGAGAGAGCTCAAAAACATTACTATTTTCCAGTTGACGTAGACAGCATTGGGAATATATCTAGGTTCCTGCAACAACTGATTTGATCATTTGGCAAAAAAAGATACGCTATCAGCAGGCTTCTTCCAATTCCTTTGGGAATACAGTATCCTCAGTTCAGTCATCTCTTCACATGTCTACTCTCCAGGATCATTGTACCAGATAGACCTTGAGATGCAGGCAGAAGATTGGAATCCAGATCTGAGGAGTCCTCCAAACACAAAGACTGGCTTTCTGCTCTCTTGCTTGGCATTTTGTCCCTGCCATTGAGTTTTGCCTCCTGCTTTCATTTCTTGCCCTTCTTTGCTGTCAGCCCATCTTCATTTTTCCTGGACCACTGGAGGTAATGCCTCCTTTTAGAAGTGATACTCAGGTTAGTACTTGTCTGTCCTGACAATCGTGTGTATTTGCTTTTCTTTTTCAAATAGCCCATCTAGCAAAGGAGAGTGGCTCAGGGCAGATGCAATGTGACCTGCTCTTCCTGATGTGAAGTGTAGCTGAGTTGCTAAGGATGTCAGGCTGGCTTACGTGACCATTTTCACTTTGGGACAGGCTGCTTCCATCCTCCAGGTCCTGCACTTTAACACATCTTCACAACATGCAACAGAATGGCTTTCAAGCCAATTCAGCTGAAGTGGTGATTTGTATAAGGTTTGAAAATGTTTGGGGGGTATTCCTTATAAAGAGTAGTTGTTGTTTGTTAGATATCAATGCCTTAATTTCTGCCTATAGACAGAAATTTTTACAGCTGCTGGTCCAGTGACGACCAGATAGGAGTAGTGCCAATGCAAATTTCACTGAGATACTCTGGGACCCAGGAGCTTTTGAGAGTTCTTTGTTGTCAAACACTGGGGAATCAGGATACCTAAAAATACATAGTTTGTAGCCCAAAAGTCCACTGATAAATGAGTTTCTTTTGAAACTTCAAAATATTCCCTCCTTCCCCAGACATCAAAACTTGAAGTCTTTATTTCTTCTTCAGGGCATGAGCCCTGTGATCAGCAAGCTGAGTGAGAGTTTCTTCACTAGAAGACAATACCCAAATAATCAACTCACAATAAAATCAAGCTAATTTGACAGTGCACCTTCAAAGTGTCCTTGGAAAATAACTTCCAGAACTATGATTCTCTGGGAATGTTCCTCTGAGAGGGACCCAAGTGCTTCCCAGGTCTTGCACAGAGCCTAGCATTCAGGTGCTGTAGTCTCAGTTACTATTTTGGAGCAAAATTCTCACAAAAGTCCATTTAGATAGTTTTAAAACTTGAATATACTTCACATCCAAAAATGTTAAGGCTATTAGTTAAGGTTTCTAAGTCACATTGACACTATCATTGCTGTTAATATCAAGTCCATTTAGTTGTTGCCTTGGAGCTCTTTACAATACAAGCCAGCTTAGTTAATGAGTGCAGTTCTGTGTTATTAGTTACCCAAAATCAGCTGTAAAAGCTGTTGGCTTTTATTTCTGAAATGGAACTGTTCTCATCTCCAATGATGGGAACAAAGAATCAGCCTGTCAATTCTCTTCCTGCCAGCTGATGCCAGGGTCAGAGAAGTAGGTCACACCTTTCTGGTTTTGAGATGGAGCAATACTCGTTTTAGACCAATTTGCTCTGAGCACGGAGCTCATCTGCTGGGTTGAACCAGGGCATTGTCGCTTTCTCAAGTGCATTGTTCTGCTCTCCCTCTAATTAGCTCCAAATGTTTCTTGTGCCTGGAACACAGTGGTAGTGATGAATAATAGGCTCTCTTCTTTTAACCCTTCGACCCGTAATTTGGCTGTCCACTCCCACCTAGATGCTTTCACTTTCCTGTTTCTACCTCTGCTAGTCTGACACCTGCCTGTATCAGACTTGCTGCCCCATAACCTTCTCTTTCCTGTTCTGCAAATGGAGTAGGAAGTGCAGGAGCATGGTCTTGGTTCCAGCATTTGCTGTTGAGATCACGGTGTTTCCTTTACATGTGTGAGTGTGAATAAAAGTGCATCCCATATGCCCTTGGCTTTGGGAAGGGGGAGAGTCACAGTCACTCCAGACCTCCTGCTTTGGGGATGACCTGCCCAGGAAAGTGGTTCGAACTGCTGATTTGTAGAGCTGCTCTAGTTACATGCCAGAAGAAGAAAGGTGTTGCAGGCTTATCCTAAGAAATAGGGTTTAATTGCTGATCACTTTGGGTAAACAGTAATGCCTCTCAGATGTGGTGTCCTTATCAAGGGTAGGCTGCAAATATTAGACAGGTCACATATGAACAGGCACATGAGAATTGAAGACTGAAGAAAGCAGGGGTGACACATATGAGTTTGTGCAGGTGACTGAGGTTGGTGGGGGGAAGGAGAGGGGGAGACTTGCTGCAGACAAGTCACGGGGGCAATGCTTGGAGGAAGTTGGACCAGTTGTAGCCTGTCCTACAAAATAGTGCAATGTCCAAATATATTACCATCCTTTACACTTCAAATCCTCTTGCTCTAATTTGGTGGGATTTCTTTTTTTCCGATTTAGAAAACTGAGTGGTCAGCCCAGCATGTGGAGCTATGGCAGGCAGGCAGACCTTCGGAGGCCTGGCAGGTGTAGTGCCCTGGGTCAGCACTCCCATTTCGGCACAGCTGATCATTGTCCTCTGCTTGGCATACTGTGCCACGTCTATGCTGTCTCCCAGCGTGTTCCCTCAGCTCGCTGGCAACACCTTTCAGCCTTGAAAAAAACACTCAGAAGCCTCTACAAGCCTTTCCTACACAGAGGAGTGTAAGCACTGAGGGCTGAGAGCTTCTGCTCTCTACCTGCCCCAGTCCTGCACCTCCCCATGCTGCTTCCAAGAGAAATGCCCCCAGGTTATTGTAAAGGCCAATGTGTTGTCATCACATTCTGTTTGTTTTATAACTGTCCAGTCCTGTAAAGCACTTGGTGGCATTTGGTGTAGGTTGGAAGAAAATTACAGCTGCAATAGCATTGTTCCATGTCTCTGGTTGGAAAGGCTGAGCTTTTTTTTATGTTGATGTTGTCTGTCCTGAAGCTCACAAGGGCTGGGCTAAGACTGGGGGTGTTTCAGTGGTATGATGCTTTTGGATGCTTGAATCACAGGTCTCTGGCTGTCTGAGCAACATGCAACTCCCAGGGAGCTGTATCCACTATAAATTCCTTTCCTTTCACCGAAGATCTCTGTGGGTTGGAACTGGGAAGAGAAAGGGTAGGCATTGCAGACATTACTTTCTGTGCTACATGACCTTTGTGTGACTAACATCTCTGGAGGCTCAAAACACTGAAACTGGCCCACACCTCTTTGTCACTCTCATATATTAGTTCTTGCCAAAGTCTCTTCTCAGCTGGTACCACAGCCCAGGAATGAGTGCTTCAACTGGAGTACAGAATGGCCTGTGTTGTCCCTGGACAGTTTGGTGTAGAGAACAGTTTATTTAAGCTCATGTTCTTTTTCTTTGTAGAGACAGGTAATGACTGGGCAACAGAAGCTGCCCCATTAGCTGAAGGCCACCTTTGCTCCTTGTGTGACAGAGTCCTTGGAGCTGCTGTCAGTGTTGTGTCGACACAGTCTGTGAAGTGAGTTTGCAAAGGTGGGAGTCAGGCCCTACAGCTGAAAGACAGTTCTCTGCAACAAGAACCTTGATATTTGTAGACTGTAATTACACGAAGAGACCATGCTGCTAATCTAGTCTCACCTTCTGCCTCATTCAGATGAGATCTGTACCTGTAATGTCTGCATCAAGGCTAATAATTCACTGTTAAGCTGCAGCACATATTTCAGGAAGAAAGCAAATCTTGTTTTAAGAGCTCCAAGGGTGGAGAATAAAACTCTCCCCTACATGATTTGTTCAACTGATAAACTAATGGCATTATTGCAAGTTTTAATTTTTAAAAGTTTGTATTATTTCCAGTTTGATTTTATCCAGCTTTTATTTTGAGCTTCTGTATCTAGTTATAGTTTTGTTTACTAGATTCATGAAGGATCTCTGACAGTCCCCCACTTGGAAACGTTAGTAGATTTAGATCAAATCACCTCCAAACCTTCCCTTCAGTAAGCCAAATGGATCAGGCTGCTGAAGTCTTTCCATCTCCCTTTCTTGCTCTCTACAACATCTGGAATTGAATGATGTGTTAGGTTGGATCAATCATCTGCTCAGAGCAGCATCTGACCACCTATCTGATGATGCTTAAATGCATCCTGCTGAAAGTACTTCTTTTACTTGTGGCTTCTTTCTAGACCAAAACCATCTGCGAATATTTTCCACTGACTAACTCGACAAACCCGAGCCCGGAGCCGAGGGCAGGCGGTACCTGCTGCTGCTCCGGGGCCGGCGAGCCGGGGGCTGCGGGAGAGGTGCGGCGCCACCGGGGCCGGGACCGGGGAGCACCGGGCAGCTGCGGCTCCCGCCTCGGGAAACACAACTTGACCATTTTTTACCGGTTCCTCGCAATCGACTTCTTGCCTTCAGCTTTTTGTCGCTTGTTTGCTATTGCCCTCTAGTGGAAATAGGATGGCCAGTGGCTTGGCTTCCCAAGCTCTGTTTTCTCCTGGTTTTCCACTGTTTATTACTCTGGGACAATCGTCTTGGTGATACGACAGATTTCAGTAGCATTATTTACCTGGATTTTAACATTCAGCTTCATTACTCAGAGTTTTAGGCTATGCAGGAAACAAAGATTTGTTCTCTGCGATTGATAACTAATGTCCTGCCATGTCTGAGAGTAGAACAGACTTTCCTGGTCATCAAAATGTTTTGGCAAGAGAAACTGCAGAAGATGTTGCCATTTTAGGCTTAGAATAATTCAGTCCTGCAGTCAGAACTCTGAAGTGAACTCTGTGTTGCTGCCAGCACCCAACAGCCTGGTACATGGACTTACCTTCTCTTGAAGCAGAAATACTGCCTTTTTACTATTTGTATTTCTATCTAAAGTCTTTGCTTTTATTATAAAGAGTGAACTATTTAAAGCACACTCTTTCCAATCAATCATTTCCCTTTGTCAGACAAGCCAAATCATTTATTGAATGATCTTGGCTAATCAAAGTCTGCCTTCTTATAGAGATCCTAGAAGATGGTTTATTAATGAGACCTAGATTTTTTTTCCCCTGGTTGTAATGCAGGGAGATCTTAATAAGCAATGAATTGCTGTGTCTGCAATGACTTTTGAGAGGCTTAAAAGGAAAACAATAATACTATGACTAATATGATTGCTCTCCCCACACTGCCATCCGGTGGATGCAAAATTCATTTCCTTCTGTAAATGGGAAGGGAAATTCTCCTACTGATATCACAGCTTGCAAACTTGCACCAGGCAGACTCTCACTTGTAACACAATTTCCAGACCAGTGAGGAAAATGTTGGCTATTCTTTTTGTGGTTTCATATTAGAAAAAGAAGATTTCCAGTCTCTCATCTACAAAAAACATCCTCTACCTTGGAATGGAAACCTGTCTGGATCTCAAAAAAGGGCTCTAAAAGCTTCCCAGACTCTCTGCTCTCAGTATCTGGCATGGAGAGCCCAAGCCACTGAGCACTGCTACTTTGACTGCTTTTGGAAAAGGAAGGTTGAGCTCCAAGGTTCATTTTCAGATAATCAGTGTGTGGGCTAGCAACAACAGAGCCTAAGGCCTAGCACTGCATTTTTGGTTTTGGGGGGAGAGGCATGGGGATGGGAGTTAACCCTGTGCATTTTCCCCCTAGGACTGATGACTGAAATAATTAAAAGAAGCATGTTGTGGTGCTCACAGCCTCCTACCTGCTGGTCTGCATGTGACCTCACCACACTGAGATCCTTCCCAGCGCAGCAAATTTCACTGACCACCGTCGACTGTGTTGGCCACTTCACCATTCCAGAGGAGTCCGGAGAAGTGAGTACTGGGAGTCCCTCAGCTGAGTGCACAGATGTTGGGACTCTGTCATTGCCTGCATCTTTCTCCACTTCTGGACTCTAAATGAGTTAATCCAACAGCTGTAGCAATAGGATTTCCTGTGCCTCTTTGCAGGAGGGATGTGGAAGTGGAGCAGAACAGCCAACTTCAGAGAACTGAGCTGACAGGACCAACTCTGGCATTTCGGCTGCTGCAGGTGGGCCAAGTAATCACCAGGAAGTGGCATCCATCCTCTGAAGATAACATGACCCATGCTGGGTATGGTGCCAGCCCTTACCTGGGAGCCTTGGCCTTTTTTTTTTTTTCAGGGCACATTAGCTCCAGAGGGACTCTGTAGTGGGGTATTTGGGGCCATCATGGTCCCAGTCTGGAGGTGGGAAGTCCTGCCTGCCTCACGGTGTTGCCAACATGTTCCAGTTCTGAGTCATTCCCTCGCCTGTTTGTTTTTGGTATTTATTTATTTACCACTGAGGTGTCAGCCCAGAGTAGGCTGACTGTGCCGAACTCCTTCGGTGGCCTGGTGGCTGCTGCCAGCTCTGTCAATGTCCTGCAGTGTTGGGAGTGTTTCACCCTAAGCTGAGGGGGAGAGAGATCGGGTTCCTGCGAGAGTGATGCCACCACAAGCTCCCATCAAAGCGTGCCTGGCTCTAGGTAACGAGGGCAGTAGCACAGGGTAAACTAGTTTCACCCTCCCCACAGAGTCCCTGGCTCCCAGATCCTTTCCCTGAGCCGGCTGGGGGGGTGGAAAGAGGTTAAGAAGCATATCCTTTGCTGTAATTATATCCTGTTGCTAGAGATATTGTGCTCTGCTTAAAGAAATCATCATAATACAGCCTCCCAGAGAAGGTAATTACTGTGCATCTTATGAATGGCTGCATGTGAATGTCTGCTCAAGCTGCTGTCAGCAGCAAGTTTCAGCACATCTTACATACCAGGCATTTTACAGCCTTAGTTTTATTTGTTTTCATCGCCCCTTGCCTTGTGCTTTATTTTTCATTAATGGATCTGGGGTGGGGGGTTTTTTTGTTTGTATTGGTTTTCTTTTTCTCTTTTTTTTTCTTTTTTTCTTTTTTTTTTTTTTTTAAGAAGCCAGAGTTCATGTCTTTGATGGAGCATTTGAGTGGTGGCCACAGATTTTACTTGGTGCATTTCCATTGCTTTGTGGTGGCTTGAGGGGGCTGTCTGGAAGATATTGTTTCCGAGCCGTTCCCACACGGTAGCATCTGAGTGGGCCCTGGTTTCCTAGCCTGATCCCAGATAAAATGGAACATACCACTGTTGACAAAATTTGGTGTTACTACCTCTAGCTCAACAGCATGGATTTAAGCCCATGAGAAAACTTATTTTCGCTGTTCTACTTTCTGAGTTTCTCTCCCATATTGAAAAAGAGTTGGTCAGGGACATCAGACCTTTCAGCTTTCTGAAGCCCTGCCTTGGTTAGCAGTCAATATACGTGTCACTGTGAGGTGGCTGGAGTTTTGGAGAATCACAACCTGCACACAGGTAATTCTGCACACAGAGGTTACCATGTAACTGTCTTCAGAGCCTTGTCCCTTGATTTTGCAGGGCCATTTGAGCCAAAGGGATGGGGGAATGCCAAAGACCCCTGGCTTGTCACAATAGGAGTGATCCAGCCACTCTTCCTTTCTCAAAGGTCACTCGTGCTTGCCTTTCCCCAGCAGTATGTGTGGTAATCTGGCCTTGTGCTGTGCATGTAGGGCCATTGTGACACCCTACATGGCTGTAAAAATATCATGTCCATCTCATGGCTAGCTTAAGGAAGGATTTGAAACTATTCCTTGGCTTGCTTCTTTGTGCAAATGGCTGGGGCTCACTCTTGCAGTGCTGAAGCTGAATTGTCTTAGTACCCTCAATGATTTATCGTGTTTGTGGCCAGGCTTCTGTGCATGCAGAGCATCTGCTTTCTTGCATCCAGAGGTGGCTTCATCCTGATACTGTGTCCAACTCTCTCTGTGATTCTTAGTAAAGCCTGAAAGGCAGCCTAGCTCCTGGAGGGTGGAAGGTGCTATAATAAATGCGAGTTCGTAATGTTATTGTTAAAAATAACTGGAGCTAAATTATAAAGAAAAAAATCATCTTGTTCAGTCCTAGCCCAAGGGAGAAATGGACATGAGGAATTGGGCAATCCTTCTGTAAGTTCTCTTTCTTTAGACTATATTTAAACCATGCAGAGAGCCAGATTCTCAGCTGGTGTCAATTGTTGTTGACTTCAGTGGAGTGAGGCTGGTTTACACAAGTTGAGGCTGCTAAATGCCAGCATCTGGATGAAGCTGAGACACAGCTGGAATTACTTTTGCAGAAACCTCTAATCTGATGCTGGTTCAAAAGATCTGAGCCCTCCTGAGTGCTTTGATTTAGCAGTTCTTTTGGGACGTGAAGGCTTATGAAAGGACCTTTACTCAGGTCAAAATTTGCTTCAGTCTCAACTGGGTTCTGCATCTCTTGTGTCTGTCATTGTGCTTTAGCTGGACTCCTGTGAAAAGCTCTGCAAAACCTTTTTTACTTGCTACTTCACCAGCATCATCTCCTGTCTAGACACTTTAATTATGAGAACCAGGGAGCATACAGCATGATGTGTAGATAAACCTGGGTAACTCCAAGGCAACCGTGTGCTGTTTCCATCCCTCCCCTGACTGCCCTCTAAACTAGTTTTGCCAATTTGTTGTCTGTTCCAGCATGAACATTAGCAAAATGGGGACTGCACAGTGCCACCTGGGCGATATTCATCTGAACTTTGCCTTCAGAAGCAAGTGTTCCAAACCGTAGAAATGGAGAGGCAAACCTCAAATTGCAGTGGGATCTAGCAATAGTACATTTAGCCTTCCAGACTTCTGTTTTTCTCTATGCCCAAAACCTCTCTGGATTAAATAAACAACCTCCCCCACCACTACTGTCAGCAGAATGTATTAAATCTGTAAGCTGATTTCAGTGTTTTATGTGTATTTGTTGTATCCACTCTAATTCTGTTCTTATCCATGGACTTGCTTTTTATTTACTTCAGCACAAACTGTATCCAAACTTGAGCTCTATCTATTTCAGCTATGTCCTTTACATAAGAGCTTTTAAAGCAACTGATTTAATAGGAGGCCATCAAATAATCAATAGGTCTAAAACATTGGAATGCATTTGCTTGATTCAGTTGCTCTCCGCAGTGTGCCATCTCCAGGAGTGTGTAATGAGAGGAAAAAAATATTTTTTTCTATTACCCTTCTTTAATTTCTCATCTTCCCTGATCTCTTGGTATAGCTGGTATCAAAGAGAATTGTCTGTGATACTTAGCAAGGCCCCTGGGATTCAGACTGTTTCCCAAGTGTCTGCACTCGCCTTGGGGTGCTGTGCAGATTTCCATGGGTCTCTGCAGGAGCTGGGTCATCTGAGAGTAATCTGTTTGCTGTATTTTGATTCCAAATCAATGTGCTTTGAAGTGGTTATAGGGAGGGATTTTTCAGTTGGATTTTTTTTTTTCTTGGTAGCAGCTTTTGAAAGGCGCAGTACTGATCCATGGGGAAGTGCCACCAAGCAGATGCTTCTGCTCCAAGGGAGGCATCTTTTGCACTCCTGGCAGTGACATGGGTGAGGGAAGGCTCTGGGACATGCATTTAGGTTGCAACTCTTTATAGTCTGGATCAAAAAGCACCTTTTTATGGGTCCTGGTAGTTCAAATGTGCCATGACCATGGATGACTTGAAAGAAGGTGATACTAGAGGCAGTTAATGGGTGACTGGATGAATCTCCTAGCTTTGGGCTCTGGCAGGAGCTGCTGAGTTCAAGCTGCATGGTGCTTCCTTTTTGGGAAAATTGCACCGGTGTAATTAGAGTCTGTTTCTCAACTGATGGAAAAGTCTATCTGAGTACTCTTTCTTCAGCGTGAGCTTGGGGTTTCATCTGAATTCACCTAGGACACACTGACACCTAGGACATTCTTTATAAAAAGAGCTGAGTTTGATGGCTTATGTACTGAAAGAGTGGACCTCCAGTCCTGAGCCCCTGAAATCAAACTCCAGGTGGGACTTCTAGTCTAAGTGGGGATGTCCTCAGCCTGCACCGAGCCAAATCTGAGACTCCAGCTGGAGCTGTGGCTCTAGGACTTTTCCCAAAGGAGATTCAGGAAACAAGGCCAGGCCAGTTCCAAGCTTGTATGGAAGTGGGAGCCCATCTTTCCCTCCCCAGCCCTCAAATCACTCTCTCAGGTTGGTGATTTGCTTTGGCTGAGGATCAATTTTAGGTTGGGTTATTGAACACTTGCTCATATCCCAGAACTCAGTGCATGCCCATGAGCCCAAGGAAAGAGGAAGCTCCATGCGAAGAAAGCACAGTTCTTTCCCTTCTTTTTTTACCATCACTGCCTCATCATGTTACTGTGGATGGGTGCATGGACATTGAGTTACTATGGTTTCCTGCACCTGATGCAGCTCTCAACCAGTCCATAACCAGTTCTCCCATGCACCCAGCCAACAGAGCCACATCATCCCTTCTCCCTATATTGATCTTCAGTTGGATGATCTTTAGAATGGATGATCTTTGCTACCTTTTGCATCGGACTGCCAGCTAAATCTGCAGCAACAGCAGGAAGCTAGTTGTTGTGTAATCTATAGGAGAGCTGTAGGAAGAGTAGGTTTGTACTTCCTACACTGTTTTGAAGGTGAGGGTGCCAGGCTGGGTGTGCATTGAAGGTCCCACTATGGTTATTTTACTTCTATCTTTGCTGGAGGATGTTTCCACAGAATGTACTATAGCAGGCTTTGAACCAATTTGTTGTTCCTTTGTTTATGACGAAATTAGTTCACTTGTTTGATGTAAACTATCCATGAGATTGTTTACATTGGCACAGGGATCCATGTGCTTTCTGAGATGCAAGGAATTTAGCTACTGGGAGCTTGTTTAGTTTAGTTTGTTCCATTTGCAAAACAGATGGTGGTGGGGAAAATGTGTGTGGGGGGAGGCTTTAGGACAGGATTTTCTTAATGTTTGCTGCTTCTGTAGTTTCCTTTGTTGTTTGCTGGCTGAAGCAGGGTGAGTTTCCATCACAGAGAGAAGAAAGACAACACATAAGAACTGATATGCATTTTGCATGCAGGGAAAAATAAATATAATTTGGAATTGAGCTGTCATTTTGTAGGCATCTTTGCCAAGGTGGAACTCCCACTTCCTAGGGCTCGTGGAGGTACAGAAGAACCATGGAGACCTTGTACATTGATTTGGCTCTGCCCTCCTGACTCCTCTGGAGCCCTGTGGGCCTCAGCAGACCTGCAAGGTATCTGTGATGGCAGTGTTGTGCTCCTGCAGAGCAAAAGGAGGGAAATCTTCATGGAATGTGTGCCTCAGAGCTGGCTGTGGTGAGGTAAGGCTATCACCATGATACCGGGATGTCCTTTCAGTGTTAATGTATTAGGCACAGCTCTCTGCTGAAGCAAGGAAGGGCTGTTGTCATCAATGGAAACTGAAGCAGAGAGTAGAGAAGACAGGACCCAGTCAAGGTTCCACAGAGGGTACCCGAAGGGGAATGCGGGTGGATCCCCACTCTGCTCAGCCAACTATTTGAGCCTTGCGTCAGGCTGATCATTTTGGAAAAGGCCAGAGTTTCTCTTTCCAAGGGCCAAGTCAGTGACAAGTTGCAAGGGATGCCTGGAAGGCTCTGCCATGTCCATTTGTGGTGGCTTATGCATGCTGGGTTGTAGGGCACTGGGAGAAGTGCCGCTTTCTGTTGTATTTTCTAAAAGAAAGATTGCCTGTTCTCATGGGCTCTGACACTCTACTTTATATGTTTGGGAGACTCCCCACAAGCCTTCATGTTCCTGTCTCTGGGTTTGTTCCGGGTAGCCAGTAATTCCCTCCTTGCAAGATCCTCATAGGAAGGATCTTGGACTGATCAGCCCTAATCAAACTTGGCACTTGCTTAGGGCAGGATCATATTCCCCTGCATACCTCTGTGGATATGGCAGGCAAAGAATTCCTCATCATGTCTGATGACCTTGCCTGCAGTGCGAAGTGCCAAGAATGCCCCATGTTTTCTCAGGGTGGGGTGCTGTCCACCACTAATGCCCAGCAAAGCTGATGACAGGGTGAACACACGCTGGGATTGCTGGTGCATTTGCTGGTGGGCTTGGTGGGGGAGGATCCCGCATGCCACCACCTGGTTATTTTGGGCAATGGGCTGAGCTACTGAGCTACATCTTTCACTGCTTCATCCAATTTTCTGCCCCTACAGAAGCATTTCTCAGACATTAATGCTTTTCCCATCTAGATGTCATGTTTCTGGGAGACCTTTATGCATCCCACTATAAGCCCACTTCATATGCTTTTACCCTTGTTCAAATATCAGAGCTGAAATGCTGTTGTTAAAGGTGCTCAAGTGTTTTGCAAGCCTCCACTGACAGAACAATGTCTGCCTTGCAGGTCAAAAGGTTTTCTGTCTGCTTACTGACCTCTTTTTTTACCAAGGCTAGCTGGATGTCTGTAGCATTTGGACAGATGCTGTTGAGGCAAGTGGGGAGTTTATTAGCAGACATTTAGCCCTTGTCCCTTTTAGATTTTTTTGGAGCTTCAGAAGTCTTATATCCCTCCGATTTCCATATGAAGAAGTTAAGACATAGCAAGTTGCAATGGTTTTTCCCAAGCAAGTCTAACTAGAAAGTGTTTGAAATCCAAATTTCTTGCTAATCAGCCTGGGTCTTGATCAGAATGTCCTTCTGTTTCTGGTATTAGAACCTGCTGGTATCTGTGTGAAGAGAGAGGTCATCCTGCCCTAGGTCAAATGGAAATTGCCTGGAGCATGAAGTGTTGCTTCGCCTGTTGTTCCCAAAATGAACAAAGAGTTGGTAGGAGCAGGAACAGGAGCAAACCATTATCGTGAATGGACCAGCTACAGAGCATAACAAAAGTAAGTGCCTTCCTTGAGCAAGATGGTGTTTGCCATATATGCTGTAGCACCACAGTGCCCCATTGCAGGGTGGTGCCTGCCAGGTGAAATGTAGCCTCCAGTGATCACCTTAGAGTGGTGCTCTACAGGCTGGGCTGGATTTTGCCCTGCTTTGTAGGTAAGTGTGGTTGCCAACACCTGCACAGAGCAAAGATGTTATGCTAACAGACCTGAAAAGCAGCATCTGCTACCTGTTTGACCATGGCAGGGTGCATGGCCAGGTCAAAGTGTGAACAGCAGCAACAGTGAAGGTGTAAATGAAGGCAACAGTCCTAGGCTATGGGTCTTCTACCACTCTCCAGTGCTGTGTGTTTGTAGTCTTCCCTCCATCATGTGTTGGAGCCTAATATTTCTTGTAATTGTCTATCTGGATCAATTTACAGATTAAGCCCTGCAGCCAGCTGTGGGAAACATAGAGGTATGGCTCAATGCAGCATATCCAGGGATGGCCTGGCCTGCTCAGTGGTCCTGCCTGGAGTCCCATGCTCTTCCCAAACTCCATTTGCAAAGCAGGTAAACTGTAAAGGAGAGGAGTATGTGTAAGAGAAGGGAGATGCACCAGTGTGTCTGCATTTTCCTGCCTCTTTGCAGGCTTTCCAATGAGAGACAGAACAGTTGCATGGTCCTTGGTATTATGGGTTTGCAGTTTCCCTCTTGAAGCCTTTAGATGTGGATCACGGCCCTGTGTTGGTAGATTACACAGGCAGCTAACAAGGAGACCCTGTCAAGCTTTGAGGCTAAATACTGTATGAAAGGCCAAAGCAGGATAGCTCAGATGTGTGGGTGGAGCAGAGCAGGAAGGAGGATGTGACAGTGCAATGGAAGGGTGTAGTGGAAAATCAGGAATGGCACCTTGCAACTAGTCTAACCAGGACCCTGGGGGAGAAAGTTTCCAGGTGTTGTGGAAGCAGCCTTGCAAACTTTTATGGGGAGGTGGATGTTTTATTTTTCCATGCATATGAATGAGCACAAAGGTGTTTGGCAAACAGCTAATTCTCAAACTTTGGTGCATTACGCCTCACTTAACCATTGATCAGTGAGTGCTGCAGGATACCACCACTGCAATTCATGGAAAGAGACAATTAGAAATGGAGTAAGATACTCTATAGGAAAGGAGATAATTTCAGGAATCCCTGAGAAGTCTCTGCCTTATCTGGTCATTTCAGACCCTGTGCACTCTCTAGCCTCTAGCCCTCTTGGCTGCAATGCCTCTCTTGGTGCCAGTGCAAAACCTCACTTGAGTGTGCACTTCAGAGACTCTTCTGAGAGGATAGGAGAAGGTAGGATGTCATTGGGAAGGACAGGGGTGAGGAGGACAAATGCACCAGGGAGGTATGGCAGGTTGGTAAGAGAAGGGCTGTGGGTCCTGCACAGATTTAAGTTGAAGACTACGTTGTCCTCTGGTTGTGCAAGAGTGTCTGTGGCAGAGGGAATGTGTGCGATGGACAGGAAGGAGGGGTGCCTGTATGTGTGCATAAGGAAGTACCTGCAGCAGCTGTTGTAATTGTTTTAATAAAAGAATGTTTCCCTGAATTTCTCTTTTGGTACCTGAGGGCCCTTCCCAGGATGCCCTTGCTAAAGCTGCTGTTTGATTTCCAGGGCAAAAGCAGTACACACACACACAGAGTCCCATCTTGTTCATGCAACCCACAATCCCATCAGCACACAGCTCCTTTTCCATTTGCTAACAGGGAAGGGGGAGTGCGGGGGTTGAAATAATGACAGAGCTGATTATAATTAATATTTTTTTAAGTCTGAAGAGTGAAAGTCCTGCCCAAGTCCCCCAGCTGAGCACAAGCCAAAGTGCTAAATCCCTGCAGGGGTGTGTTTTATTACTGACGCTCTGCGTGTTGAGGCTGGTCGCAGGGTCTGATGCTGTGTGTGTGGAATTTTTGTGGCTATTTTCTATTGTGCCAGTGAAAAGCAAGATCTCATCCATATAATGAAAAGGAAACTTGAAGGTTTCCACACCTATGTGGAGGTGAATACTTGCAGCATTAGTGTTTTAATTAAGTATTTTACCTTCACATGATTTTCATAGAATTGCAGAATATTTTGAATTGGAAGGGACCCACGACGGTCATCAAGTCCAACTCTTAAGTAAATGGACCATATAGGGATTGAACACACAACCTTGGTGTTATTAGCACCATGCTCTAACTAACGTAGCTAATCTCAGTTCCCTGTATGATCCCATTGCAAATCATGGAGTAGATGCTACTGGGGTCAGAATATGATGGGATTCTCAGTGGCTCTTCCACAAAAGCTTCTGTCTGTTTCTTCATTAGGCTGGTCTGTAGCTGGGTTGTTTTACAGTCTTGTGACTCTTCAATGGGCAGAGTGTGCTGGGTTTGATTCGTCCCTGACTGCTCCTCTTTTTGGAGTAGGTCTGTGTGGGGAGGATGGGGTCTGGGAGGCACTGATTACTTCTTGATCCTCTCTTGCTTAGCTGGATGATTTCAAATAGATCTTTACATCTCCTCAGGGCTCCGTTTTATCTGTGTGCCTGAGGTCATGCAGCAGAGTTGAAGGCTGAGCTGGATATGGAAGCTGCCCTTAGCCCAACTGTGTACACAGTGGGGCAGCTGCCCTTCCCAAATCAGTCCAAAGCCACATACTGCAAGCACTGATCACTTCAGTGGGCTAAGAGACCCTAAGCCCACACCAAACTAACAGGAGGAGAAAGCAGTTTCCTATGTGGCATCTTGGAGGTACCTTTGACTGGGAATTGTAGTGGTCCTTGCTGCAATACTGCAAGCTTTCCAAGACCAACTAAGCTTTTTGGATGTGAGAATGTGGAGAGCCCCCAAGAGCCTTGGGGACCGGAATTGTGTTTGCACCTGTGCAGCCCTTGGTCTCTTAAGGCAAATTTCAACCAGTAGAGCATATGTGGCACTCCCCTGAGAAAGGGGCTGCCTGAACACAGTCCCCAGCAGCTTCCAGATGTCCCTCTTCTCTATCCTCCTCACAAAGGAAGGATGTGTTGTGTCTGCTATAGCTGTCTTTCTCTTGCCACCTTAGCAGGTGAGAGGCTACTGGGACACAGGCCCATGAGTGGCAGCTCACAGCTTCCCCAGCCAGCTTCAAGCTAGTCTCAGGATAAGAAGATATATCTCTACAAAGTGGCTCACTGTCTTCTGTCCCCATGTCTATCAGCAGGAATTCCACCAGGAATATGGTTGAACCAGCTTGGTGGCTGTTTCCTCCATTCCAGGATGGGTGTCTCTCCACATCCCACACAGCTGGCCCATGTACTGCTGTTGCTCAACCTCCTATTTTCTGCCCTCTTGGCAATGATGTGGACAAAAACAGCCTATAAATCTGTTCCCTATGAGCTTCAGTGCCTGACCCTGGATCTCCAGTTTGTACTTGTAATACCTGCAACCCCCAAGTGATCTGTCATCTAGGGGTGAGATGCTTTGGGCTTTGAACTTGGCATCCCAAAAATACATTCAACTCTGTCTGACAGAGGTCTAAGGCTTTCTCTGAAACTCTATTATTGTTTTCACTGGATTTTTTTGACCTTCCAAGTCCTCTTTTTTTTTTTGCACTCCCAGAACAGCATGCTCAGCATCTAAAGGACAAAGCTGGCTGGGGCATGCAGACTCTGAGCAGAGTAGGAGCTACCGGGAGAGAGGAAGGGCAGCAGGACGGCTGTGACAGAGCACACGCGGCTACTGCCCTCAATGAGCCAGTGTGCCCATCACTATTGAAAGAAAAGCACAGCGGGTCTCCAAAGAGTTCTCTCATGGGTCTTGCTGAACTTATAAGCTGGGACCACAATGTAACTTAATTTCCTGAAATGTCAAGTGGCTTATACTGGCTGCCTGCTCTATTGGTGTTTTTCTTACAAACACATTGTACTCCCATTTCCTGCAAAAAGTTCCTATCAGTGCTTGATGATTGCTTAATAAGAGAAATCAGTAAGGACATGGAAAGTTCACATCCTGCAGATGAATATAATGACTATAAGCTTTCTTCTGGGTTGCCAGAGGCTTTTTTTGGTTGTGGTTTGATTTATTTGTATTTTTATCCATCCAACTGAGAACATTGATCTGAAGCTGTATCCTGCAAATGCTGAGCCTATTGGTGAGCTGTAGGAGGCCTTCAGCAACCATCAACCTCACTCCAGAAGGAAAGGGTAGAATTTCCTGGATGATCAAGCTGGGAAAAGGTATATCAAATTGGGAATAGTTACAATTTGGGGAGCATAGCTGACACTCTCATGTTTTTATTACCTGTCTTGTGATAGACTGTGGGTTTTGTTTGATTTTGCAATAGAAGAGGGCTTGTATAATCGTAGTGTGGGTGTGAACTCTTATGAAGGTGACTGTAAGGCTTGCAGGCAAGCCTGAAGGATCCCAAATGGATTTGTTGTTATTTTTTGTATCCCAGTTTCTAGACAAGTCTTTCTATAATTTCTTAGATGTGATTTCTGAGTCTAGTTGGCTGTTTATTCAAAATCAATATTTTATCATTCTTGTGTGAATTAACACTCTTTTAGACCTGGATATACTGGGCTTATAGGGAACCTGGTAGAAAATAAAAAAAGCTATTTCTTCATGATAATTTTCATGGCTAACTGTAATGCTCCTCTGCCTAGAGCTTTCCCACTTCAACATACTGTGCAGTCTATCAGCTAACTGTATAGCCTAGGTAAATGATAGCTAAATAATACTCCCTGCCATTTCTAGGGCATTTGAACTTCTCCTAAGCCCTTAGTTTTCCCAGTTGGCACCGTGTCTCTGAGGAGACCTGGGACTGGAGTATGGTGCTGAGCAGGGGGCCACTGAGAGCCACCCACTGGGAAATATTTGACAGAGGGACTGACTGGCAATTTAGACTGGCTGACCATATGCCTGAAGGAAAAATCTTCTCTTGTGGTGACTGTTAGCTTTCCAAATGTCTCTTGCAATCTGTCTTCTCTCCCAGATGTGCTTCACAGTTCTCATCTCTGTTCCTCACACAAGACCTTGGTCTCCAAGGGTCTGACGGAGGAAAGTGATTGTAATGGAGAGCCTTGCCTGATTAGGTGTCAGGAACGTATTGAAAATAATGCAATTTTTATGCCACTCCCTATATTTTAGAACTTGAGGACCAATAACAGAGAAACTGGTCAAGCAAAAATAGAAAAATAATTTAAAAAAAGGCATTTTAACACTAAAAATATAATCAGCCTTGGTCTACCACTGAGGAGTGCACCAGCTTTTTTTTAAAAGGAGCAAATCATATTTTCTCATCACACTGCACACATAGGCACATTCCTTTGTTCAGCTCCTTCCCATCGCAGTACATTACATATCCCATTTGAAGGGGTAATCACCTGATTACACAGCACTGTCTTGGTTCCCTAAATACTGGAAAATATTAAGACACTGAGGTAAATAAACCTTAGTATAGGGTACTGCCTGTTGCAGAGAGCAGATTCATTAACTTTTTGTTGTTGGATCCTTGTGTCATCCCTTTGTGTGGATGTGTGTACACTGCCTAGCTGTAGAAAGCACTTATGTCTACTCATATTCTGCAGAAGAAAATTTGAGATGATTAAAAAATATATTCTATTTACTTTTTTTTGAGGAGTATAATTACAAGCAGGCACTCATAGGTGTTATGAAAGAAAACATATCAGTCTTGCATTTTGGGTACAAGAGTTCTGTGACCGTCCCACTGTTTGCAGTTGCCCTCTGGCTGTTCAGGGCCTTTTTGACTCAAGGGGGACACTGTTACATGGGGCAAAGGATGCAGTGACTGGTGGTTTCATGCCTGGCCAACCTGAAGGCAATGGGGTGTAAATCCATGTACTTCCTCACTAATATGGCCATTACTTGTTATTAATCCGGCCACTCTCACTACCCAAATTTCTGTTACAACTTCAAGACTGACTACCCGAACTGAGGAAAGAGAGAATTTTTGCACTTCACAGATAAATCATCTCTTTGGAGGTCTAGCCACACAGGCATCCTCTGACCCAACTGATTTGGAAGCAGCTCTCAGTGTAAGAAGCCAACTGGGGTCACCCACGAGAATTGCAAGAGGCTCCGCTGTCTCCTCACCCCAAGGGGCCAAGATATTTAGACAGCTGCCTCACTATGAATGGGACTCTCTGGCAAAAGAATTAAGCAAAGATTAAAATCAGTTTTAGCTGTTAAATGTGTGCTTTGCACAGCATTTAGCAACTAAAAGCCTAATTATCTTTGAACTTATGCACGTGGTTTTAGATGTGATCCGCACAAGTTGCTATTTTTTCTGTTGTCTACAAGGAGCTGAAAATGAGGATAAAAATGAGATGCTGGTGTCAGTAAGGGCACAGCTTTCTGAGTAGGCTGGAGGCGGTGCCCAGTCTGCAGGGAAGTAAGGCGCCTACTGAATGAGATAGGTTAAAAAAATTATTCTAATAGTTGTCATTCAGACTCTCCTATTTAATGGAAGTTCATGCTCTTGATTAAGGAAATGCAAGTGTGCATCTAGGTAGGAAAATGAGACTACTCTGAGAGAAAGCCGAGCTCATACCTGGAGGGAAAACTTAGTCTGGATGTTGATGCTTGCAGGGCACAGAGAATGAAATCTGAGAAGTGAGGAACACTGCAAGACCTACGTAAGTCAGTGCAGAGCACATCAGATTGAGTTTTAGAAAGTTCTGTGGAAAGATAAGAAGATAAAGAAGAGTTTGGTGCTAAGTTGCAATATAATAGAGCGGGACTCCATGTCCCTGTGCATCCTGAGTGCTTTGGAAAGCTGCACCAGGCTCAAGATACCCACGTCAGTGAAAACAGACAATGGGAGGAGGTAACATGGTTGATACAATGCTGGTTCCATTCAAAAACCCTTTAGGGAAGCAAGTGAGCTTTGCCAAATTGTGATCAAAAATTCTGGATCTTCTCATCCAGCACGAGTCAAATCATGACATAAGACAAACTTTTTTCAGGTTTTTTTTAACTTCAACTTTTTTAACCTGTAGATTACCCTTAAACTATATTTCAAACTTCTTTCTTAACCGTAAATCATGCAATTGTTACAGAGATGGATCCAGGAATCAAAAGTAACTTTATCATACAGCCGCTGAAGGAGGACTGATTGGAAGCCCTAATGTCAATGCATTTTTTGCATGGCCTTTTACACAGTTGAAGATGTTCTTCTTGCTCCATTTTAACTAGCTCTTCCCTTGCCTAAACATCCCAGTTCATGTGGTTGCTGGAGATCATGTGTCCCAACCTTCTGCTTTTCCATGGACTCTGCAATCTGTCCACATCTTTCTTGAAGGGTGAGTCTGAGGCTAGAGGCAATCCACCAGTCGAGACCCTACCTGTATTGAGGAGGGAGGAAGGATGCTTTGCAATCACAGTATGTTGTACTGATTTTTACTAAATTAAACTTCCCCCTTCCCCAATTTTTGCAGATTATCAAGATCATTTTGAATTCTGATCTTCTGTTCTATATAATGTCAGCTTTTCTCAGCTTTTTTGCCTGCAAGAGTAGTATACATATTGTCAATTAATTAATTTGATTTTCTTTGTGAAACTATTGAATGGAACTAATTTCTGAGAACGAGGCTGTCAAGAACACCCAAGATGACGCGACTTATGAAATGGTTATCAGATGTACCAACTACAGCACTTCTGCCCTGTCTAGGAGAAGATTAATAGTTATTTTTCACCTAGTCTTTCTGTGTTTCATGGTTCTTTGTGCTGCAAAACAACAAATAGGTAGATAGTGAAATTGGTAGGTAGTGGTTATAGAGCTGTCTTGGGTCCAGAGTTCAGACCTTCTGCTATGAGATCAGAGGCAGAGTCACAGTCTGACCTTTCATGAACCTCTGAAGATTGTCAGACCTCTGTTTTGTCACGTGTAAGGTGTGTGTCAATAACGTTAATTCTGTAAGCAGTGGTGAAGGTTTCTGCATTGATGTCAGAGAACCAATGCTGTGAAAAGGCCGGATTCAAGATAAACTCAATGAGAACGTTTTGCTTCAGTGTTCAACCAGGCCTGAATTGTAGGACAATAAGAGTTTGTGATTTATGAAGTGTAAGGTATAGATTATGCATTTGAGAAACTCATTAAGGATAGTAACATGCCTTAATGAAAGAAAGATCTCTAGCTCAGGCAACTTTGATTTGAAGATATCAAGGGAAAACCAATTTCTTTTAACAATGTAAATGGGTTCTGAAGTGATGAGGAGGAGATGAATATGCTGCTTGGAGTAGAGCTGAGCAGCAAAGCCTTGGTTGTGGCAAGGTTCATGAAAGGTGTCTTTGAATGACAAGCACCAGTTTGGGCAAGAGGTTTTCACTCTGAGCCAGCCAGGAGAGGTTAGAGATCTGCACAGTACATTTTCCTGACAACTCTACTGTTTTGTCCTTATTTCCATGACTCTGCTGGTTACCTACCACCTTGGAGAGCTGCTGCAGGCACTTTCTAGTGGGATAATGTCATTGGTCAGAGATCTCTGTGTATGTAAAATCTGGGAGAGATCTATACCATCCCTGCCCAACTGATGTTTGTAGATGATGGGTGAGGCAGTGATGTCCCAGAGAGCTCCACTGCCTTGGGCTATGATCTCATAAATTAAGCAGGGTTGGGCCTGTTTGTTTTTGGAAGGGGACTTAGGAGGAGAAGTTGATTGCTACAGTCAATTTGACTTGGTAATTCAGAAGGTGGTGCTCTTCCCCCTAGGTAGCACAGGCTGACATGCCAGGATGATTATGCTCACCACAACTTCTAACCTTTTGGAAAAAATGTAAACCCAACATCCTCACCTTTCCAGAATGAGCATCACGGGACTCCTGCTATTAAACCAAAGTCCCAACCAAATTCCACCTCAAAGCAACCACACCCTGCAGATGGAGATCCACCCTGCCCTTCCAGGAGGATGCAGTAAACTTTGCTTTCCCTGCTGGGTTACACTGTACCTCCAGCTGAATCGCTGCAGAGCTCAGTACAGATGGCAGCAGTATTACTCAGACAGGCAGCAAATGCCCTTTCAATTAACCTGTGCAAGTGTTATCAGTATAAAAGGACTGTTTAAATAGGTGCTTTCCCACCAGTAGGGATTTTTGGAAGCCTTGGTGGTACCTGGTTTGAGCAATGGCTTCCCTGTGCTGAATGTGGGGTAGCAGCTGGAGCTTCCCTCTCTTTTGCCTTTGGTTCTTTCTACTGCAGCACAATGCCAAGCTCTTACAGCACAGGCACACTCTGCTGCCCACTGCCCTCTTAAAGGGACAAAAAAAATTTGCTTAGCTGTTTTGCACACCTCTTCGTAAACCAGTGTGGCTACTTGGGCCAAATTCTGGAGTGATGTAAGTTATTAACCAGCATATAGGTGTAAAGTGCAGCAATTTTCTGTACTGAGTGGGTGGTAAGGTAGGAGTGCAGCCGGAAAAGCAGCAAAGAGGATGTCATTAGACAACATGCTGTCTGTGTGAAGGGCTGCTGGGAATGGAGCTCTGGTTGCTTTGGCCATGTCTAAAGGCAGATTTGTTCAGTATTTGTTTGTTTTCAAAGCTGTGAGTGCACTTGTGTGCATTCTTCTCTTTTGGTTTAGCTTAAACCTTTCCTAATCCTGTTAGCAGAGATAAACCTCCCTGAACCACAAGTAAGTATCTGCACAGGAGTTTGCACGAGCTGAATTAAATCTGTGTGAAATCATGCAGGGTGCCCTTGTGTGGGTAAACACAACCTCATGTTGACACCTTCCTTCCAGCATCCTTGCCTTTCCTGGCTGTGTTGCCCCTGCTCTCCCCTCTTTGCAGGGGAGGTCACATTGAAGCTTCTTGTTCTCAGTTTCCACAGGAAAATAAGCAACTCCCCCCTCCACTATCACAGTGACTATGCAGGGAAAGGGCTGAGTGAAATGAAACCAGGCTCTCTGTTTGGGATCTGTCACTGAAGGGCTCACTGAAGGGAAGGCTGTGTGCCAGCAGGACCAAGTCCCTGGCCTAGTGACATGCAGAAGGGGGGATTGCTCTCTGTACTAGCCCCACTGATGTCTGCTGTCCTGGCAGAGCACAGTGGGAGAGGCAGGCAGCTGGGCTTAGCTTGGGCTTTTGCATATTCTTTACCATGCGTGTCCTGTCTTGACAGTATTTATGCAAATTTTTAAGTAGAGGAAAAAGCTGTCACGTAAAACAAAAAATTTATCTGAAGGCCAAATATGTAGGTTGGTTGGCTTGTGTGTTTTCTTTTTTTTTTTTTTTTCAATTAAAAATAAAGTAACCTATAAAATGATGATCTAGTTTAATATCCTCATTACATGTTCCAGGCAGCATCTGAGTCATGCCGTTTGCACTGTGCTTTGTACCCCTGCGGGGGATGTAAAAGTTCCATTTTTGGAATACTCCTTGGTCCACCCCAGTCAGATATGCCAGGTGAGAGTGCCAGGGTGCAGGGCTGTGGGTAGTGAAAGTGAATTCTCTCAGGATAAAATTGCTGTCAGGACAGGACCCACAGGTCGCTATTTAAGGTAAAGGGGTCTTCTGGCTTACCTGAGCCATCTCAACGGGGTATTTTTGCAGAGATAATTGGTAAGATGATTGCTGGCTAATGCCAACTGTGATAATGGGTTTTGTGACGCAGATTCTCGTTTGCTAAGAGCCAGAGTAAACCAGACTTGCCTTCTGGGATCTGCATACCACAACAGTCCAAAGATCTCAATTATGAAGACTATTTTTCCTGAAGACTCAAGGTCACAGTTGAGGTACAGCAATGTAATAATTTATTGCTGATCAGTTCACAGCCCCCATTATGAGCCAAGGTGCCAAACTGCCTTTCACATAACTAAGAGCATGTATACCAAGGGTTACCACTGCCTATCTCATGTACAGGTGCCTTCATCTGTGGAACAGCACTTGTGAGCCTTTTCCACCATTACAGGATCATGGAAAACAAGGCTGAACATTGTCTTGACTTTAGAGCACTTGGTACCCAATAGGAAGGGGCTGGCAACAGAGGCTCTCCTTTAGGCTGTAGATCTCCCACCTGCTATCTCCATACCCTCCCAGTGTGGTGAGCTTCAGGGACTTGGCAGATGTCAGCCCTTTTTCCACTAGAATTGCAGTTTTCTCCTTGGGCTGTGTCTAAATTTCCTTGGCACTGAGGGAAGGTATGACGTTACCAGCACTCCAGGGAATGCAGTACCATACAATTACTTTTCAGATATGTTATAGAGATACACTTGGAAACCTCCATTCTCTCCTTCCTTCAACATACACAGCTTGAGTTGTTGCATTTGGAGACTGTGGGTCTCTGATTCTCTAATGGTTTGCCTGCTCAGGAGGGGTGACAGCTTGCAGTAAATGTACCTACACTGCCAGATATCTCAGCCTCCAAGCCCATTTCCATGTCTGGTGTTGAGGTGAACCAGCTAGACCCCACCAAAAGGAGACCTGCAGGACTGCTCCCAGAAGGCAGCACAGCACTGTGACATTTGGCTTCCATCTGCCCCTTCCAGTCCATCCAAGCCATCCCAGACCTTGTGCTCTTTGGCTGTACCCTGCCACCACCCCCTCCTTCTGCAGGACATGCAGCACAGCCCTGAGTGTCAGGAAGTAAAATCATTGCTTTCCTGGGCTGCCACACAACTCAAATTATTTTAGGCATAGTGACCTCAAGCACACACAGAAGTAAGTATTATGTCTTATGGCCACAAGGCCAGGTGCCACACATTGTGGGCATGGTCACTCTGCTCTAGAGCCAAGGTAGCCCTGGGCGGTGTCTGTACTACCTGTTCTGGGAGGCTGGAAATCATTCCCTAGGGTGGATGCCACTAGAGATATAGATATAACCTTTAGCTACTAACTAAAGAAATTACTTCTCCCAGTGCAGGGGTATACCTGTGTGCTATTAGTATTAGAAATTGTAGGTTCCAGACCTAACTTCGATGAGGCTATTGTGACATTATCTAAAATATTGTCTTTTTGACTCCTTTTTCATGAAAGTGTTTAATGCCTAAAAATTTTCCTTTCCCCGATTTGCCCTCTTCCTCTCCAAAACTGTATACACACACAAAAAAAAATGACTTCTGGAAGTCTGGATGCTTTCCTAGAGCATTTAATAGCACTGAGGACATGAAATACAGTACTGAGTCCTCTGGGAAACCTACAATTAGTGGGATGAAAATACCTTCTGTAAATGATTGAGCTCCTGAAACAGTGTGAGCAATTAAAATGCTGTACAAGACAGAGCTGAAAATCCTTACAGGATTATCAGTGAGGCATTGTATAAAAGATGTCCTTGGGTTGGACAGTAGCAGCAACACTGAATGCAGGCATTACTCAGAGCTCCTGCTGGGAATGGAAGATTGCAGATACCATGTGCAGTACCTGCTTAGTCTTGTGTTTTCCTCCATTTCTATCCTCACTGTTACAGCTGAGAGCTCTTCATAGCTTATTTATTTCATCCCAGGAGGACTACAGATTGATTGGTTGTTGGGGGGGGTTGTTTGTGGGATCTTTTCATGTTTTTTTTTTAAACCAGTCTGTAATGATGGCTGGGAGTCCAGAGCCAGGGAAGGGACAGCTTTGAAAAGTTGCTCTCTGCGCATCTACATGTGGGGGTCTTAGTGTATGTGTTCATCTGATCTTATCCAAGGATCGGGACCAAAGAGCTGCCCATACACCTGATTAAACATTTAATGCCTCTTTTGCAGTTTCCATGCCTTGTTTCCAAAGGCATTTCAGTACCTGAAGATGCCTACAGAGCTTTCACAGGTCCTTAGCTTGCTGGATGCCAAATGTGATGGGACCGAATTGTATAACTTTATTGGAATCCTTGGAAATTTCCACTAGGATTCCATTTGCTGTGAACCTAAAATCCTTATGAAGTATAATCTGGGTGTATTTTTTGTTTGTTTGTTTTTCTGCCTGGCAGGGAGGGCTTCCTGGACGTGCACTTCCCAGCATGGCAAATCCTGCACGGCATGCACAGAACAGCTTCAGAGATGGCAAAGGCTGCAAGGTACTTACGCATTATGATAACCAGTTGGACGGGATTGAAAAGGACAGTGACACATTATGCAAGTGAGCAGTGGTTAATTTACTTTGTGAAGATGTTTAAAACTCCGCATTGTTTTGGGCTCATGAGTGGAAGTTTATTATGATAAATTTGTTGGAGGGTAAGGTCACATTTTTGTTTCCTGGGTGAAAAGTGAGGCCAGACAAATATGTAAATAGAGTTATAAGCACAGTTAGCAGATGACTGCATCTTATCTGATGTGGGGTGGCATGAGTGAGCTGATGGGTGTGGGCTGGGGAAAGGATGTGAAAGGGGAAATGCTTTGCACACAGTAGGCCTGGAGTGAATTTGAGTTGAAGAACTTTGCAGGGAAGACAGGAGTGAGAGAAAGGGAAGAAGAAAGGAAAAAAGAAATTTTCCTTGGTTGGGTGAAGGTGGTGGGACTGGAGGGAACTGGAGTGAAGGTGTGTGTGTGAGTGGACTAGACCTGAGCCATACACATGGGTAAGGGGGAGCTGACTTGGATACAAAACAGGTTAAATAAGGACACACAGCAAGAAGATAGGAAAGGAAGGAGAACCTGAAGGTTGGGAAGGTAAAAGGTGAGTCCAGCATGACAATAGAGCTGTGAGATGGTAGGCAGGCCTTTCTTTTTCTAGAGGCAGTTGCTTATGGCTGCCTATTATGTCTGTTTTTATCTCTTTGAAAGGAAGCTTTCCAAAAGTATGAATAATACCTTATTAGGTAGATGGTAAAGCCCCTCCTTTTTATCCTGCTTTAATTCTTGCTTCCTCTGCTTTGGTGGCTGCCTTGTACACAGTGCTGTTAAAAGTGCAATTATCATTCTTCCTGGTTGGGTGGCATGAAGGGCGTATCCTCTCACAGCATCTCCTGGAGGCTTATTACTCAAGAGAGAGAAGTTGTGCACTAGAAGCCAAATTAAAGTGAGCAAAGAGGAGGCCATTTCCACCGCAGGGATGGAACAGATCGTTTTTCTGAAGACCAGGTCAGGAGCTAGTCTATGGGAGAACATGTAGCTGGAAGCTGGAAACCTGTGATGTAGTGAATTTGTGCCATGGAGATGAAAGGCAGAATCCTGTGGTTCTTTGTGGCTTAGCCTGGATCCCTCCCTTTTATCCACTACTGTAGGGATGTGGGTTGGTGAGCATCCTGTGCTTGACAATGGAATATTGTCCTGCACAGGTTTCAAGGCTAGGAGCTATAATTGTGACCCTCTCCTCTGGTCTTCTGCAGGATCTTGAGTGTTGCTTCTCAGAGAGCTATTCATATCTAGCTTTAAGATACCAAGTGATGGAAAATGCAGTGCATCCTTGAAAGAACCACCTTTTCCCATTCTCTTTTAAAAAGTATCTTTTTTCTCAGCATGAATTTGTCTGGGTTTTAGCTGTCTTCTACCATTGCATCACCACTGTTTTCCTTCTGCTTGTTGGCAAAAACTCCTCACACACCACTCACTGATCAGCTTTGAGGGGCAAATGGAGTCTCCATCTCTATTTGCCAGGATTCCAGATGTCTCTGAAGCTTTCTAAGCACCAGGCAGCAAACAGTTAAGGCAGCTGAGCCACAGGTCTCAGAACATTTTGCTAGGGAGCCAGGTGAGCAAAGAACAGATAAAGGCAACACCTGCCTATGGGTTTGGAACAGCCTGGGGCCATGGATAGAATGTAAATACACTCTGAAAATCTTATTGTCTGACACTGTGCCAGCATCTTCTGGGTTCTTGTCATGGAAAATATTTCAGCTGAGGTCATTCAGTCAGCAAAAAACCAGCATTTAATACCCTCTGAGGTGCCAACTTGCTTCTTTCTTTGTGTCGATAAATAAACAAGGTAGGGTAGCATTTCGTGTTGCCAGGATGATCTTTGTTTTATTAGGAAGGGTTTAGTTTGCTGATTATTTTTTTCATTTTTTTTTTCTTTCTCCTTCCTCCTCTTTAAATCAAGACTGTATGTTTTTGCTCTCTTTCTCTGTTTGCTCCTCTTGGCTCACACACACGCCCAACCTTTAGAGTTAGAACTGATGTCTGCTTCTTGTAAATCTCTGCTGGCTGCCTCAGGCTGTGTTTTTAATTCCTTTATTCAGCTTTGAGATGAGTAGGAGAGAGGTGCAGCTTTTTGAGATGATGGAAGTTGCCATTTCCCTTCTTCAGTCAATTAGGCGCTTTGGTTGTTTTCAGCTAATTCTCAAAACTTTCCATTGATGATAGTGCTAAGGGGTGTGGGGGGGAATGCTGAGGGGTCTGGGAGGGAGATGAGGGAGGGCTGAAAACTGAATTATCTGCTGGTAGAATGACTGATTTGCTGCCTGTGCCTCGGGAGAGAGAAACAACCTGACTTCAGAGCTGTATTCAGAGCAGCTGAGCTTCTGGTCAGTCAGATTTATGGCTTTTGATTACATTTGTGCAGTGCCTGTCCTTTCTTAAATGTGATATGAGACATAGTGATCTTGTCAGTGCCCTTGGAGAAACTATTGCTTTTTCTTCCAAATCTTTGCAATACGAAATGCCTTCAAAATGTGCATGGATCTTCCCTTCATTATGTGTCTTTGAAACCCCTTCTCACATCCTTCAACTCCAGACCTTTCCATTGCTACCTCTTTTGGATAAGTCATGGGTGTGCAGGAACTACTGGGTAAGGAGGAACTATTTGTCTAGAGGTGATCCCTACCTATCAAAAGCCTTCACCTCATCTATTTTTTGGCCAACAGTCTCTCTCTGGCTCCTCTAGGCCTTGTTTACTGGCCTGTAATTCCCAAGACCCTCATGGGTGGTAACTACCTCGTGTAGGTGTTGTAAAAAGCACTACAGAGTCCTGTGAAATCCAGCAACAGTGTTCCCTTTCTTCCACTGTATTTCAACAATGATATGAGAGCAAAGGATGGGCTTTGCCTTTGGAAACATCAGCTCTTTCTGCTTTCAGGCAGGGAAGGAATGAGATCAGTCCTTCCACATCAGCACTTTTCTTTATCTTGTTATTTTCTGCCCCAAGTCTGTCAGGGTCTGCGGCTTGCCTGGTAATGAGTCTGCAAACCTTGGGGCTGGGAATCATCTCACCTGATTTTGGTTATCTAAAGCTTAGACATAAAGTTTAAGATTGTCATCTAGACACTCTCTTTGCTCAGTGAGGAGTGATAAACAGCCCATGCCATTCACCTTACCCATCCTAGACATCTGCCTTAGTTTGGGATGATTCATACTTTGGAAGCTCCTGTGCACTCCACAAACTGTCAGGGAGGCATAGATGAGCCTTCAGATCTGGACCCCTAACTCTCACAGGGATCTTCATCTGAGAAATCCAGCAGCTGTCTTATTTTGACCATTTACCAGGGGTATTGTTTATGTGCAGGATAGAATTATACTGTCCCTTGTTTTAAGGGGAGTGACCTGTGCCCATCTAACTGCTGAGATGTCTGTGCTGATTTTGATGGAGATGGTGTTCTGCCTGTGATGGCCCAGAGGAACAGAGGAGGTTTTTAAAGTGAGAAGGTCATAAATACTTTGTCAAATGTTGTCATTCTGCTATCAATTTTTCAGCCAATCAGGTGAATTTTAAGGCTACCAATTTCAGAGCTGATGAAAGAATATGGGGGCCTGGTTTCCATCAAAACTAAAGATCTCAACTGCTTTATATTTGCCCTTATGTTAATCTGTGATGTCATTGCTTATCCCTGTGTACATCTTTGAGGGCAAAGACTGCAGGCATTCCCCATCCTGCATGAGATACGAACCTCAAAATATAGAGAGGAAAATCGACTTTAGATCTGGGCTAATCTTCTTGGGTTGCTGCTGGGAGCACAATGGTGGCAAATTGCTGTGGCAGGGGACCCTGCTCTTCAACCGAAGACAGGAACTAGGCTGACAGGACAATAATAGTGTGTTGGCTCAACTGGCAAACACACATCCCTTTTGGACAGACTCAAAATGTTACATTGAGAAGCAGTTAATACACCGTTGTGTAAGGTTCCTAATGGACTGGAGCCAGAATGCTCCATTAACCACACACATATAAAATATTCATTGAGCTTGAGTTTTGTTGCCAAGCTGGAGAAAGGGGGAGAAGCTTTGTGTGCAGAGATAACACTGTCAGTATTGAGGACTGAAGGGAGGAGTTGATGATGTGTTCTGAAATCTTTTATTCTTTTTAAGAAGTGAAGTATTTCTGATCTTTGGCAGGGTGTTAAGGGGTGCAAAGAGGATTAAATGCAAGACTTGCCAGGTTTTACATTTTGTGTTTAATTGACTGAGGGTTGAAGGTACCTTCTGTCTCTGTGCCAAACACCTTGATCTGTTCTGTACCATGTGCTCTCTGCAAATTAAACACAGGGTCAGTCTTTAGAAAATAATAAAAATAAAAATGCGAAACCCACAATTGTGTTCCCCAGAAGGCTGGCTTCTAAACAGATGAAAATTTCCCTAAGCACAGGAAAGTGAGGGCTGTGGTGATAGGAAGTATAAGCAACAAAGTTTCTCTCTGGAAAACACATGTTCACCTGTTTTTTTGCTGGTTTTAGGTGTGCAATAAAAGAAACTTTCTGTTTTCTGGGTGATGAATGTACACTGGACTTTTAGAAGATATTTGGTTGGAAGAATTGGCTTGTCTTGTTGTTGGTGCTTGAATTAGAAGACAATAAGACAAATCATAAAATTGGGTTTCAGACTGAATGAGTAAATGTGTGCAGAAGATACTGTCCATGTGACCCCTCTCTCTCGCCAGAAGGCAACTTTGTGTATCCGCTTAAGCAAGACACATGCTGGAAGAACCACAGTCCCACTGGGTAGGAAGAGCCAGGCTGTGGAGCTGCATGGGACTAATAACTGGGAATACAAGGCCAGGAGGGAGCATGTAGTGATTTTTCTATGCTCTGGGGGCTTTGTATCTTGTGGTATCTGAGCAGCCTCTGAGAGGATACTAGAGAGGAGCTGGTGACCTTCCTCGTGTGTCATAGCTGGTCATTGTTGTGAGCACCAAGGAAATACAAAGGAGAGGTCCAGGAGGCAAAACATAACATTTTGATAGGAGGGATGGTAAAACCCAGGAACTCCACGGTAGCATTCAAGAAATACTTGCCCCAGACAATGAGAGACACAATGTGTGTCTAAGGAAGTGGTGTGGGAAGAAGACAGGAGAGATGCTCAGGAATGGATGGGAGGGATAGTCTCTTCCAAAACAGGGGCAGCCAGGCTGATGGCACTGGGAACGAAAACAAGTACTGGGAGAGTTTTTAAAATTATTTGAGATGAGGTCCTGGAGAAGAATACACTCATCCTGGTGATAGGTTTCCCTCTGTGCCTTCATGGCAGGATAGAACAGCCATCAATAATGTTCAGATAATGCAACAGTCTAAGCAAACCCACAGTTAAACCAGGCACATGCAGATGGGCAGCTAAACAGAGACCAAAAGTATCTGTGGTTTTCTATAAATATTAAATATATATAAAGTGAGGATGGGTGAATTTCAATGTACTGGCCTCACAGAAATCCTACTGAATGAAGCTAATCAGTACAATACTGTGCTACCAGGATAATTATTATGTGGAAATAACAAGAATAGATTTTGCCGTTGGAGGAGTGACTCACAGTCGGTTGGAAATCAGAGTCCAATAAGATAAATCAGTTATCTGTATCATCGTTTACCACCCACTCTCTATGGGTTGAACATTGCTATGCCAAATCAAGAAAAACATTATCACAAACGTACCCTCTCAAACATCTGACCATGGCAGTGAAAATATCCATGAAATCCTTAAGAAAGATCAGAGGCAATGGAAAGAGCGTATGCAAGAAAATAGACTGGAGAAGATTTATCCTACTTAAGATATGAAGAGCAAATTTTAATTTACACTTTTAAACAGACCAATAAAAGGGAAAAGACACTTTTGACTAAGTGCCATTTAAACTGTAGCTGTTGCACTGAAGAATTGCTTGGCAGTAGTGACCACTGCATTTTCGATTTCAATACTTCACTAGTAATAATAACATTAGGAAAAACCCAAAGACCATGACAGTATTTTTCTTTCAAAAGCATTTTAATATTTAAGAAATTTAATTTATTTTAAAAGCATTAATGAGCAATAATTAAGAATGTAAGTACCACGCCTGTAAAGTGGAGAAAACATATCTCATCAGTTCCCAAAATTCACCTAACCCCCTGAAGAAGTTACTAGTGTTAAAGAGTGGAGGAAGGGGGTCTATTAGAAATAAAAAGGTGTCCTTTAAAAAGTGGAAAACCTGCCTAAGCAAAGAAAGCAGAGAGGAATATAATTTCTTACAAGTTAAATGTAAACCTATAACAATACAAACCAAAATATTTTGAGGAATGACTCATAAAAGACATGGAAACTAATAACAAAAGTTCCTCCAAATACAACAGGAGCTGGCAGTCTGCTTACAAATAGTGAGTTCAGCAAGTGACCAAGGTGTGAAAGGAGCAGTCGAGGTCAGCAAGCAGAGGCACTGCCTGGACAGCAAATGGGAAGTCCTCCAAGGTTTGAGCCCAAGGAATGGCCTCTAATTGAATTGTTAACAGAAGAGCTTTTAAAACAGATATGAATGAAATGAACAATAGCAAATCACCAGAATGGATGATATTCACTCAAATGTTCTAAATTACTCTGGTATGAAACTTTTGGGTTCAGTCAGCCCTGATCCCAGAGGAGGTAACTAATTTGACACTAATCTCAAGAAGAGTTCCAGGAGGGATTAAAAAAAACTGCAGGCGACTGAAGTCTGGCTTCTCTACCAGGAAAAATTAAAAGGAAGTTACAACAGATTTAGTGGCAGCACACGAAAATACGATATACTACGGGTGTGTTAACACGACCTCTGTAAATTAAAGGCATGCATTGCAAACCCTGGAGATCTTCAAAGGAATGAATAAGCATCTGGAAAAGCATGTGACACTTATTATAGTGTGCTTGGGGTTTTGAATGGGTTTTGAATGAATTTTGGAAGGGTCTCACCAAGGTATGAAAAAAAAGATAGCTGTAAGTAGCCAATTTTCACACTAGAAAATTTTTATGTTTCTTATAGTGATCCCTTGGGGGCAGGAGCGGGAGGGCAGTCCTTGTAGAGTTTCTGGGGCAGGGCAACTGTGTTCTTCAACAGCCCTGCCTGGAAAAAAGAATTAGTAGGGAGGGCAGTGAATTCAGTCATGCCAAAAAATCACTGTCACAGTGATAAATAAAGCTTTGTGGTCCTTTGCAGAAGGATCTTGAGAAACTGGGCAGTAGAGTGGCAGACAAAAGTCAGTGTCAATACACATAAATCTTACAGGGGAAAATAATCTTGACCATTCATGCCTCTAGGTAGTTGTTTTCTGTGTTTTTTCTGTTCAGGAAAATGCTTAATGGTCATCGTTGCTCGTTTTCCAGAAATATCAGACAAGTACTAGAAGTCCTATAAATTACAAAGACAAATTTTTGGAGTTTTTTGGAATAATTGACAACAAAACAAAAGGCTTATGCCACTGCAGTATGTATAGGAGAGAGATAATGATCTTCCTGTAGTGTTCCTGCATGCAGGACTGTTCACTCAATTTCAAAAAAGATGTGTTAGAAGTAGAAAAGGCATTGCAAAGAACAATAAGAGTAGCTAGAAGTGTGAAATATCACTTTTTTAACAGAGAAGTCTAAACAAAGCATTGCTTTTCAGTCTAGAAAATGAGGAAGCATTTGACAGAGGCTCATAAAATCATGAGTGATATGGAAGAGGTGAATGGGAACTGATCATTTCCTCCTTCCTGTAACACAAGAGCTAAGGGAGCTAAAGAAACTGAGTGCATAGTAGCATTGAATCAAAGGAGTACTTTTTAATATTTTATTGTGGAAATGATGATGGATACTGGAAACAGCAAAATGAAATAAATATAAATATGATCAGCCAAAATCTTGTAGAATCCATTCATCAGAGGCTACTAAACACAATGGCCTGTGTGGGCTTGGAAGTTGCTTCAAGTCCCTAAATTGCTATGGCTGGAAACTGGAAGACTGTGACCATTCTGTGCATGGACTGTGTCATGTGTCTGTTAAGTATCTGCTTTTGCAGTGTTGCAGGTCAACTGCTGGGCTAGATAAAGCTTGGCTTTACCTGTGCCACCATGTTTGTGTCACTTTTCTACTAAGGTTGAACTTACTTAACTCCAAAATTTGTTTCCTGCTTTGTGGCATGCAGCAGTTCACTTGGAAATATTCCTTTTCCTTTCTCTAGGTTTGTGTGAGCTTTTGGCCCAACTGCTAGTACTCAGTTTTCCCTGCTTGATGTGCAAGTTTCTGCATTCTCAGCCTAAGGATCCGTTTTCATATTTGGAGATCAGCATTGTGTTTCCTTTTAAAAATCACAGTATTTCAACCAGATTCACAAAATCAATTGATTTATAAGCCCTGAGTTAACAATGCATGTAAACAGAGGACTAACTTTAAGCATATGCTTAAGTTCTGTGGATCTCAATCACATGCTTAAGTGCTTTGCCAGATAAAAATAGAAGCATGATTTAACAGTAAGCCTGACTTTCCATTGTGCTATTTTAGTTTTATGCTGATTTAACTCCAGCTAACTCAGCCAGGATACAGGACTTGGTTTGGAGAAGCCAGCTTTGGTCTGAAAACAAGTTATTCCAAACCCTAGAGCTGGAAGAAGTTCTCTAGGACCAAAGATTTACAAGAAAGGGTGTGATGGCAGTGTTAGGCTGCTTCTTCTGGATTCATGGTAGGAGTTTGAGTTTCATCCTGGAATTGCACAACACTCAGATACAAGTGGGTGTCTGGCTATGCTGACAAAGTTAAAAGCATCCAGATGTGAATGTCTTGGCTATGGAAACTTTTGTGCTTTAAATGTGCTAGCCCAATTTTCTGGCAAGAATATTTGGACTTCTTCCTCTGCTGAGATTTTTTTTTCAGCATGATTTAAAATGTTGAGCAATGTAGTGATTTGCCTATAGTATAATCTATATATCTGCCTCTGAAAAGCTAATCATGGGCCATTTCACCTGGATTTCCCTAAAATATAAACAGATATTAGAAAAGAGAAAGAAAAAGGACTGCTCCTGTTTTGAACTGAATTGAAAAATCAAGGAACCTCAGCAGTGTTTGAGAGAGGAAGAGCATAATGTTGTAAACATTATGCTAGAAAGATGAGATGCTGCACCCATCCCAGGTTTGATAGCAGTCCAAAGGCATGTGAATGAGTCAGGAGACTGGATTCTTTAATTTCTAATGGTGAATGCTCTTAAATCAGAGATTCAGCAGCCTGATTTTGTTTGTATTATGGTTCACCTAGCAGTTTGAAAAAGAGACATCAAACGGACTCTTCAAAGAATAATCTAGATTTGTGCTGATTGCTTTCAACTGTACATTCATAAATGCCCTAGAATTTGAAAGGCTACTGACTTGAAATTGTTGAGAACTCTTACAGTGGTGTTATTGAATATATTTTTTTTTCTGAATTGGTTTTTTAATAGGGAAAGGAGAAGGCATGAGAAATCCCTCAAATCATTTGAAGGAAGGATTGGTTCTGCTCCAGTGAAACCTGTGGTCTGTGACCCCTATGAGGCCTTTAGTGAACATTAGGGGAAGAATTGCAGTAGAAGTTTCATTGCACTCTGCAGGTAAGGGAACTGATGGATCTTGACAGCAAGTGGAAACACAAAGGTACCTAAAGGCTGATGTCCTGTTTTGAATCTGAGTTGCTGAACTACCTCATGTCTAAAAACTCTTGTGTTTAGAAATACTAACTGAGACAGCTTCATTTTAAACCTCACAGTCATATGACAATGATCAAAAGTCATGTCAGAAAAAAAGAAGATTAATTGAACACAGAGTAATATTTGTGATGCTATGCAAGTGGGTGGGTTTTTTAGTTTTTTTGCCTCTAGCTCTAATGTAGCCCTCAAAGATCAATGATGACTAAATCTTGTGTATTCCTCTAGTCTAAAAATATAAATGTGATCTTATAGAAAAATTAAAAGAACTTCTATAACTTTGAGTTGTATGAGTGGCTTACCCACTCACATTTGTACAGAAGTCTTTCAGGACTGGTAAGGTTAGTTTCCTTTTTGGGCTGGGCAAATGAAAACTAGTGCCAGATTGTGTCGGAATCTCTGGATTGATATGAGTGAAACATCAAAACTCATCCATATCTGCAGATATTTGCTTGACAGTAGAAAACAACATGTCTAATGCCCTAGGGTGCTGGGATAAATATTTTTGCGAACCCATAGGGGAAGGGAGGTAGATCACAGGATATGTTGAGTCCAGAGGTAGGAAGAGTCACCTGCATAGAGATGTATGGAAGCTTTGTCTTTCCATTCTGACAGAAGAATGCTGAAATAGTGTATTTCACTGTGGTAATAAAGCCAGACTGGTTTGGAAATTGGTGTCCGGTATCTTCTGCAAATAACATTGCAGCAGATGGCTTCATTGCTCCCCAGTCCCAATCAGAAATATGGATTGTTCTTAAAACACTGAAGGAAATGTTAGGAAAAAAGCACTGCAGATTCTGCATGGCAGTGTGAAATGGATGTAGAGATACAATGGCTAAAAGCAGAGGTGTAGGACTTGCCTTTAATGGGTACCTTCCTGAATATATTACATAGTCTTCAAGGCTTATCTTGAAGTTCTGTGCACAAATAAGGGTGTGCTCTGTGTCTGAAAGTAGCAGAGGCCAGCCTGGGTCACAGAGGTAGAGCAAGTCTTGTTCACTAGAACCCCAAGTTGGGTTTTAGGAACGTGGAGCTCCATTCCTTGTTTTGTTATAAAGTTCTTCCATGTCTTTCAGCAAGTTCTGCTGGTTTATGTGCAGGTACTAATGCATAATACATAGGGTAAAGCATTTGCACATCTGAAAATATATAAGGAGGTGTGCTCTCCCACTATTGCAGAGAAGCAGTTATGCCACCACTCTGGTTCTAGGACTGGGATCTCAGCCATAGAACGGTGCTCTCCTGGAAACAGCAAACAAACAGTGGGTTGACACCTCCTGCTGCAGCACAGCCCCAAGTCCTGGTGCAAGGAACTGTTTCATGTGAAGTTACATCTCCCAAAACATTTACATACATATGCACATGCTTTCTCTGGGTTTTTACCACTTGACCGTAATACATGAATCCTTTTCAGGTGTGAAACCTCCCTATGCCAACATCTGGTTTTCTATGTATCTCACTGGGAGTCATATGGATGCACAGGTAATGGCTTCTTTCACACTAGTTGTCCAGCTTCAATTTACTGTTCCTTTTCCCTTGTACTGGATTGCCTGCTAATGCTGATATAACCTCCTTTTCACTCCCTCTCCTTTCTCAGTGTAAATTGACTTGCCACAACCTGCTATTCTCCCAAAACCAAAAAGCCTCAGAAGATAATTTGTTGCTGGTGCTGATAGCATCTGCTTATTCTAATGCAGCAGCCAGCCAGGCCGCGCTCGCCTGCAGATGGGGAGAAAATGACCTTTGGTAGAATCACAAACTTAACAATTCTGGAACAGCATCTCCCTCAGCAGCTGGCTCCTGGTGATCTGAAGTCCATGTTTTCCGGGGGCAGCACTCAAAGCAGTGCAGAGCAGGTCTGCCGTCAGTGAGGCAGAAGGTAACCTACAGCTTTTTAGAGAGTAAGGAAATATGGGAATACTCACAGCAGAATTTGTGACCTGAAAGCACTGTGCACCAGATCTTTTCAGGAAGCTTGGATTCCTTGTTTTCATAAGCATGAAAACTGCTTCTGCTCCTTTGTCCACAAATGTCCAATTAGAGTTCGATGGTGGTGCCCCACAGAAGGTCTGATTAGGACATTGTCACTTGGAAAATCAGATAAACAAAGAAAATAGTAGAGTTTAAACTAGATAACCCATAGGAGTTCAATTGGTTGACTGGTTGTGATAGAACTGACAATAGTGGCACAAAAAGAGTCTTCTTTGTATCTTGTGAATAAACAGAAGATTAATGTTTTCTCTGGATAGTGGACTAATTTTCACTTCATTGGAACTTGGGGGTATGTTAACAATCAGGTTCTAAAGTTACATATGCAAATCACTGAGGTTTTCTAACTCCAAATCCTAGAAGTACAAAGCTGAAGAGCTCCCTAGATCTTTATTTTTGTCTCTAATAAGAAACACAGTGGAAGTTCTAGAGGCTAAATAAATCTAAATTTAGATCAATATATTAAATAGATTGCTATGATCATTAATAATTAACATTAATATTAATTCAAGGAAATTCAAGGATATACAAGGAATACATATGGAATGACATACTAAAGAAATGTATCATATGAAGAGGCATCTAGTATTGATTTTTGGAAACTAACTTTGGTCAACATCAGTGAGATTTAAAAAAAAGATCTATCTGCCTGATTATTATACTAATACTGATGTAAGAAGTTCCTATAAGTCTTTAACTTATTCCCATATATATTCTTTCTTAAACTTAAATGATACAGTACCAAATAAGAAATAGCAGATGGATTCCAACTGTTTCAGCTACAGATTTCAAAGTGGCATTTGTAAATAGATTTAAAGTGTAAACACATCAAATAGCTAAGTTACTAGTGGCATCCATTTGTTACATTGAATTGCTTAATGGTGTGACAGTGACTGTGAGAAGGGGTGAACTCCACACTGCTGATGTCAGCAGATGACAGAAAGACTACTTCAGCATATTGGATCTGTTCTAGTTCATTCATTGGATCTCTTGATAGAATGGAAATAGCAAATAATTTTTCTCTTCAGGATGTTACAGGTAAAGGAAATTAAAAATCTGAGATCTGTGTACCAGATGGAATAGACTGAGCTGAGAAACAGGAATCTGGAAAACGATTGAAGGTTTGAATGCATAATTGGCTGAGTGTCATCTCTCACTCTAGTGCTGTGGCCAAAGGGTCTAAAACAATCCTTGGATCCTTTCTAACGCCTACTTGATATTCCCTGTCTATATACCCAGGGATCACTTTACTGCTGTGTTTGGCATTGGTGCAACTGCTTTGGGAACACTCCATCCAGCTGTGGTACCCACAATTAAAGAAGGATGTTGAAAACCTGGCTGTCTTTCAGAGAGGAGCCACAAGAATGACTGAAGGATTGGCAAACATGCCTTACAGTGCAGTCCATCTCCTTAGTTTACCAAACAACAAGTCAAGAAAAGTTTGGTTTTCAAGTATGCTATATAAGGAATAGAAATTCAGAAACAGAAGGTTCTTTGGGCAATAGTACAGTAAGAACTGGTAGTTAGAAGTTGGACAAGTTCATACTGCATATAAGTCTTCAACATTTAACAGCGGAAACCATTCTTGGAGCAAAAGTCAGGGCTATGGTTTATTCCATCATCTGCAGTAGAGATTGGATGCTTTTCCCATCAGTTGCACTCTGGTTCATACAGGATATTCATTCAAAGCAGCCTTGTTGCTGGTATCCTTTCAGAAATCAAACCTATTAACCTATCTGAACGTGGCTGTCCTCTGGCTCTGCTTATTTGTAGATCAGGGTTCTCATTCTGAGTTGTTCATGATCTAGAAACATAACATCCTTCAGATATAAATTCTGCTGTCGGATCCTAAATTTCATTCTCCAGTTTCACTGTCGGATTGGATAGGAAAAGCAAGAATTTGTGGAAAAATTTGTATGAGAGATTTCGTTTGATCCTATGAAAAACTTAGGGACTGGATGTTAATTTTAGAACCATTTCTTCATGTTTACAGTTCCCATATCAGCACATAGCCATTGGCAGGGGACAGGACAGGAGGTTTTGAATGAACAGTTAGAGTCAGGCTCTATTTCTCAAAGGCTTGAACTCATAGTCTAGCAGAAGGATCCACCAACATTTGTGAAATGGACAAGGGAGAGGAGGGGAGAGAAGAACCACCTCTCTGGTAGGTGCCAGGTCCTACCCCTGATGTTCCCTCTAACAAAGCCTGACCTTGCAGTTTTGACTACCAGTCAGTCTGTGTGGTGCCCTGTGGCCTTGGCCACTATTCTGCCTACCTCTCTAAAGAGAGATTTTTTTTCCTGGGCAGCAAAAAAACATATTTGCAATGGCACAGTGAGAAATTCTGCCTTTCTGCTTCCCACATTATGCCCTGTGACAAAGAAGTCTGCCTGAAATCTTCCTCTGAAGAACAGAAACGGGCATGGCACATTTCGGTGTTCACTGAATTGGGATTGAATCCAAATATTCTTTGAATGCGATCAAACCTCAAGTCTGGAGGATGTCTGAGCCTTGGATCTGGGTTCTTGACATTTTAGAAATACTACTTTCTGGCCTGCTTCTCTAGGAGCACTCAAACCCCTTCAAATCAAACCAGATCTGTGGCTTTTCCCACTTCACTTTTGGGCTGCTTTGATTTCTGAGCCTTGAGCTTACCAAGTAGAGGCCACTTTGCTTCCTTTTACAGGAAAGTATTGTCACTAGGATGATCTGAAACAAGGAAATTTTGCTGAAGCCTTGATCTGAAATGTTTTATTTCAAGGAGTTTTTGCTTACTTTCATGTCTATATGCTTTCTCCAGAAGCACCTTTGTAAGACTCAGACTCTGCTACGATTGAAGCTGACTCTCTACTCTTAGTTTTCACCATCTTTTAAAGTCCAAATCCAGGAGCTTTGCAGTGCAGTAAGGAAATGTTTTTTACCAACCTAAGCTGTGTATGAATGTGGTAGATAGAGATGTAATTCATCTGAAGGTATTTGCTATTGTGACTGTAAAGTGATATGAATATTTTAGTTATCAGCAGTTTATAGGCATTCAGAAAAGGTTGTGTGATGATTACATTTGATATATTTCTGAAGCAATGGTAGAAATATAATTAATAATGCCTTTTAAGATATATACTGCTTTTTAAAGAAGTGACTTTAGTTTGGATCACTTGGAGACCTCTGGAACAACTTAAAGATAAAACTGGAAAGATATTTTCCCTTCTTCAATATACTTGTCAATATTGGGTCTCCTTAGTCAAGCAAAAGATTGCCATTGAAAATAACTTTGTGAAGATACAACCAAAGCAAAACAATACTGAAATACATCATGTTAATTCTTACAAGACAAGCATTCTTTCTGGAGCTATTCTAAAAGAGCATTTCAGCAGGAACAAGAAGATTAGGTGCTGAAGAATAAAAAAAAATTGTTTCTGTTTTCTTGATGTTACAAGGTTTGGTTTTTTGTAAAATAAATATATTGACTGATGAAGGCCCTGATTTTATAAATGTCAGAATAAAGTGATGTGTTAACTTGGGATTTCCAGATTTTTCAAAAACCAATACCTTTCATACTTGTATTTCTCTAGGTTTCCAGAAAAAAACAGATGAATGAGACTGCACGTGTTCTCTGGGATAATGTATCTGTCAGGACCCCTATATTCTCCCTCAAAAGAGGCCCTGCATGGTCGATGTTACCTCTTCGCCGAAAGTCTCTTTGCATGTGAGCCTTCCAGCTCTAAGCTATTATGTTTGTGTTCAGACAGAAAAGGGTGAATCATCATCTTAATTAAGGTCAGTGTCTGATACCTCTGTTATTCTTCCAGCTATTCTCAGCTGGTGAATAAAGAGTTAAAAATAGGATATAGACTGTCCTCTTCTGTACTTTTTACTGATAGCCCAGTTTACAGAAAGGTTCTATAAACATTCTCAGTGATAGTGTGTTTTGATTAATAGTCACGTATCTATCCAGACTTTTTCTTTTAAAGGCTAAGTTGAATGCAGACTGCAAAATCAATTTAATTGTGTTTGTCCAGTTCATCATTGGGAAGTTAGACCTTCGGTCACACTGGAATTTTTTTCAGCCTAACTCTGAGTTGATCAGTCTTCATATTTTTAGTAGGTTTGTGTTTCAAGCACATCAGTAGAAATAAATCAAATCCATTTCTCAGACTCCAACTAGAACAGTAGTTGAAAGTCAGGGTCAGGAACTTAAAAGAGAGAGGAAAGAGGGAACTGGGTTCCACATCAGTGCAGCATTTTCTCCCAATAACTTGTATGAGTTTCATTGCAGGCCCCAAGGGAAAGAATTTTCTACTTGGCCTACAGGAGAGAGTGTTCAAGTGTTAGGAGAGGCAGGGTGAGAAAGCAGCTATATTACTTAGGTAGTTGTTCTTAGAAAAGCTTCATTGGCAAACTAGCACAATAATTTTGCAAAAGAAAAAAAGTCTTGCCCAAGAAGGGGAATTTTGCTGACAAGGTGTTAGGAGAAGAAATATCTGCTTTTATTTCATTCTGTTCTCTAAAGGGATTTAGCATTTTGCTGTGTAGCTCTTTCGTACCAAACTAGCTTTCAAAGTAAATCCAGTTCCTCTGCCAACACACTTTTTAAAGGTGCAACACAGCTCTATTTTCAGAATTTCATCTTGTTTGAAATATGTTGAATTTGTTGGGTTTTTTCTGGCTTAAAGTGAGAGGCTGGGCTTTGGGATCTGTAAAAATAGTGCTAACATGGTTGACTCCTGTAGGAGGACAGAAGTTTCTAACATCATGTCGTGCTTCCTCCAGGATCAGAAGAGAGAACTCAGGCTCCTTAATGCTGCTTGGAGGCTGATCTTTACCCTCCTCCCTCCATGCCAGAGCCACAGGCAGTGGACAACACTGGGCACCACATAGTCTTCCTTCTAGTGCTCCAACTGGATCGCTGGCACCAGCTTTTTGAGGTATATTATGGAAGTGCTAAAAAATAGTGTTATAGGATTACCAGAGTGCTTGGATTCAGCTTGTTGGTGTGGCCTTTTAGTTGGTTTGGAATGGGAACAGAAAATGGTTTTGATCCATATTTATCCTGGATTCTCTGTCACCATTCAGAGGCTGTCCTGCAGATGTATCTTTTTCACAAAGTGGGGAGAAGGAGTGAAGGAGAAGGGTATTTTTTTGTATTTAACTTGTATCAGCATTGAAGCACTTACAGTTAGTCTCTCATCAAGGTACACTAAACATGGACGCCTCACAAGTTGATGTAAGGGCTGTTTTTTATGACCTGAATGCAAAACCTGCATTAGTTTCAACCTGCTTCTGGTAACATGTGTCTAATGCTAAATTATGTCTTTCATGTGGTTTGTGTATTATGCACTAACCTCAGATTGCTTTCATGTGTTCAACTTTCAGGAGTTCAAGAGTTTGCAGGAAGAGCAGCAAAATGTGTTTTTGTCAATCTCTTTAGTTTTTGGGCCAAGCTGGGTTTCTAATGGGCAATTGGAACAGCAGTGACTGCCTGGAACAGCAGGCGTAAGCAGCCTGCATGGTGCAGACGTGTGAGTGCATGAGCATGGGAGGGGACTACCAGGGATCCTATTTGAGAAGAACTGTAATGGCACAGGTCAAAGGCTGGAACAACCCAGTGACAAGCAGACCAGGATGGATTGGGAAAGAACACTACGAAGTCCCTATTTTCTTCAGCAGCTGTGTTTCTAGAGATTTAGATGTGAGGATAGACCTCTCAGTGGTTCATGCTGAGCAATGCTGTGTCACAACAGGGGACTGCACTGACAGCTCTAGGGCTGCTGGGCTCACTTCTTTCTGTCTGAGCCTGATTTTTAAACTAACATTAGTTTTGGATTCCTTGGGAAATGTTTGGGATGAGTGACCTCCCCCCACACTGGTTATTGAGATGGGGGGGGAGCAATAGTCATGGAGACTTTTAGTCGTGGAGACTTTGTGCTTGTTGTGGAGTCGTGTGGAGTTCTTAATCTCCTGCCTTTAAAGCCAAGTATCCACAGTCCCTGATTCTACGTGGGCCCATAGTGGTCTTCCAGAAACTACCCATGAGAAGGGTGAAGTGAGCAGTTACAGGGCGCTGTATTAATGCACATGGGGAGGCAAGAGCAAGGAGACTGTGCTGTGGTGGGGCAGCGCAGGGATTACAGCAAGGCTGCAGAGATGCACCAGCATGCTGGGGCTGCGTGCTGGGGATGCTTCTCCCAGACTGCCCCTGGCCAAGGGCTGTCACTGTGATGGATGCCATAGCGTGGGCTGATAGTCAGTGTCTTCCTTTATGGGCTGTCTCCCTTTTCCTCTGCACAAAACAGGAGTCCAAGGAGCAAAGCAGCAGGAATTCCCAAACATCCCCACTTGCAGCACCTGCTTTGCTCCTCCACGCCACAAGCCCTCCCTGGAAGAAGAGGTGGGACAGCTCCTTCTGTCTCTTCCTGAGTGGGATGATCTCAGCATGAGTCACTTGCAGCAGAATATGGACCCAGTTTCTTTGGAAACAGTATCCAACTAGCAGCTGCACAGCTCAGCACAGCTCTGACGCAGCTTCCGGAATAGGGCAGGGCACCTTCTGAACTGAAGCATCCAAGGGCAAGGCTTGAGCATGCTCTAATTTTGTGAATAGTCTTGCCTGACAACGGGATGTGATGACCAGAAAAGGGTGGACATACTATGGATCCATTTCCCTTGTTCTTGGTGTCCTCAAACTGTTAGCTTCTGAGCCTACAGGGAAAGCCACAGGAGCAGTGAGCTCTCTACTAGAGATATTAGCTGTAACACAAAGAGAGATCTTGCTTCGTTGATCACTTAATGATCTTGCCTTGTGTCTCAGCAGAGTTTCTCAGTGGCCGAGGATTATTCCTGAAATGTTCATATCAGTCCCAGCCATTTTGCTGTGGGAAGCTGCCTTGCTCCTGCTTGAGTCTTCTTCTATGTTCTTAATTTTAAATGTATCTAAAGAGATTCTCATCTCCTAGACCAACACCTTCTGTTCCTCGCAGAGTGGTCCACCCTTCCCTTGAGTTGTTGGAAAACACTGCCCCAAAGCCATTTGCTTGGGCTGAGTGACATGCTGGGCAGTTAATGAACCAGCACAGCTGTGTCGAAGCATCCCAGCAATGAATACAGGCTAAAATAGAAGCCACAAGCAGGAAGCATGCAAACCCTTCTTGTGCCAGAGATGAAATCCAGGGAATGCTGGGCCGGATTGCTGGCTTTTCACGCCTCTCACTAAATAAATCCTAGTCTGCAGTCCACCCATCAGCTCCGTCCGAGTTGGTGGCTTCTTAAAAGCTTTATGGAGGCATTTCCATTGGGGCACCTTCCAGTAACAACAGAAACCCTCATGCATCACCTTGAAGGTAGACATATGTAATTAGGCTGGTTTTTTGGAAAGTTGGTTTGCTACAGGCAAATGGCTCATCACAGAGTTTAAATGGCCAGCTTGCCCAGTTTTTAACCTCAGAAAGATTCTGTTACAGTTAATCCTTTCCTGATGGTCCCTGCACCCTGTTCCAAGTAACTTAAATGATACAGCTTAAGTCTATTTAAAAGGAGGGGTGGAGTACTTGTTCCACTTATTCCAGCAAGGGAACAAACCCAGGACAGTCAAAAGGTTTCGACTAAGATTGGATGATACTCTAAATATGAAGATATTTGGTTTGTTTAACGATCCAGATGTGGTGAATGGAGGAAAGTTGTGTAGTTTTTAATCAACATTTTTGCAATGTAGAAGTGGGAGTAGCAGTTACTATGTAGCCAGTTCTCATAACTTTATCCTGCATTTTGCAGTGGTGTTATTTCAAAAAAATGATGTTATTATCTAAAAAATTCAGTTCTCTTAAAAAACAATCAATCAAACAAAAAACCCCAAACAACCCTAACTGTGTTTCTAGTCTTTATTCTTATGTGGAATATGACCCCAAAGTAAAACAAACATACCTCACCAAACCTTATGGTTCCTGAGTCAACCCCTGTACACTCATATTCCATTCTGCATTTGACTTTTTTGTTGCTGGCATTTCTGCAGTTATAAGTCAAGGGATGCCTTGAAGCAATGATTTGATCTTCCTTGCCTGGGCTTGCCCCACAAAAGCCTATTGGTAATAAATATTTCCCCAAGTGACTGGGGTGTAAGTAATGGCATTCTTTGCCCAAAGATCACCCCCCAAAAATCACTTTCTGTTCTTGTTTGGAAAGAGCTGTTGGGAAGAAAGGTGCAAATGATTCTTTCCTCTGCTCTTAATGTCAGATACAGTTCACCTGGACACCAAGAACCAGATAGACCTAGCAGGATCCAAGCAGTTTAGTTCCTGGTGTCTGACCTGTTTTTCTGGTGAAGCCCGTGTCTGAGGCTTAAGGTGTTTAAACCACCTTCTCGTCCCCCTCCTATAAGGAAGTACATGGTGCCTTTCCCTCTTTTGACTCAGCAGCCCAGGCCAGCTGTGCACAGTTATGCACCATCCCAGCAGCAGCAAGTCCAAGCTCACTCTTTCTAAGCAAGGACTGATGCCTTGGGCCTGAGCCTGGCCAGCAGCCACAATACAGAGAGCTGTGAAGGGTATCAGACCCGGTACTTAAGGCCTCCATGGCTTGGATCCCTGATTTCACCAACGCCACAGCTCCAGAATTGAACTGGAGAGGCTTCCATGGAGACAATACTGCAGGGTAAGCCCAGGCACTCCCTTCTTCACTGCCCATGGGAGGTGAGCGTCACTGATGATCCTATGAGGAAAGAATGAGTCTTCTTTTCTAGGACTCCTTTTTTCTTCCTTCTTTTGTTTGCAAAAATAAGTAGTAGAGGGTGGGAGGACTTGGAAATGCACTGCTTCATCTGTATTTTTAACTAAGTGCTTTGTATTTTAGGTTTCCCTGTAAAATATGATAGATTTCTTCAATAATAATTACAGTGGGAAAAAAAAGCTTTATCCAAGTTGCATAAGACTAGCTTTATCCAGGCATGTGGTTTTATAAGAGCTTAAATGTGATTATCTAGGAAAGACCACAAGCTTTTGTTTAGTGATAAGAAGGGTCAAAAAAAAATTAAAGGAAACCCAAACCATAAACCCCTCTCTGAATGGTGTTTTGTTCCACCACAGTACACTAGTGATTCTCACTGGAATCAGTGTGTGGTTCTCTTATCTTGTGGTCGGAAGATAGACAGTCCCAGTGAACTGCCTGAGTCTTTGAGTCAAGGGATGGAAAACAAGGAGCGTGATTTTCAGAATCTCTGTCCATAATCCATCCTTAAATGTTCCCATAACTCTGTGCAGTTTGAATTCCCTTAATTGCATGATGGCTTTACAGTTTAACATTTCAGATATAATTACCTCTATTATCGAAAACAAAGAAGACACGTGCCAGTCTGAAAGAGTAAAGACATAGCCTCAAGGAAAGGGATTAGTTCATCTTGTCTTTTCTCCTCACATGCACATGCAGATATTTCTGTGCAAGTCCCTGTATACCTACTTGTCAGTGCATTCCTTGTCCCTTGACTTCAGGGCTGCTCTTTCTTCATGCCTCTGGGAAGGCTCCCAGTGGCTGAAAATTCCTTTGATTGATTAAGTTCATAGTCATCATAATATGCTCAGGTACCAAAAGGGTCCAGCTGTTTGAACTTTGATATATGTGGCAAGACTAAAATAAGCTGTTTAACAGTTCTTCCCATGATCTGGACAACTGGGGACCTACTGGGCATCAGACAAGAGCACCAGGGTGCTCGGTGAAATCACTATACCTGGTTCATAGAGTGTAGAGTTCTTCACGTGAATGCTGACTGTGTGAGACACTAAATCTCATTCGTTAAATCCTCTCTTTGGAGTCCTTTTTGCATTTAGGACAGGCAACTTGTCTGCAGAATCTTCCAGACCTCACTTGTTCTCTCACTGGAAATGGCTGTTCAGGGAATTGACTACAAAGAGACGTAGGACTGGACTCCAAATTTCTGTTTGCATTTAGACATTCTTATGAAAACTATTTGCTGGCCATTATTTAATCCCAAACTATTTCAGTCCACTGCCAAATATAAACATGATGATTGATGCCCTTTGCTACAGGTGGACATCACTAGGATCGGACAATAAGTAGTGAAAATTAATTTAAAAAAAAAAAAGTAGAAGAGATTATGGTGTCTTGGAATGTGTTAGGTACAGATTTGGGGCTTTCTTAACTCCTTTTATGTTGAGCAGTGCTGGTACAACTGAGTGATATTGAGACAAAGGGCAGTGAGGTATGTTTGCATGTCTGTGTATATGTGTATGTAGACACATAGTCAGCTTTGGAGAATGACACTGGAGAATTAGATCCATTATAGCAGGGTGGTGGCATTTCTCATATCAGCCTCATTCATCTCTCTGTGCCCTGTGCCAGGAACAAAAGGTTGTGATGATGTTCAGTGTCACACAAGCAGCTACCTGATGGTCCTGTTGTGTACACACTGTGGATGTTGCCCTGGAGACCATGCAACAGCAAGGGCACTGTGCCTGTGTTCATCCAGATGCTGAGAGTTCCTTGGAGAAGCCCATCCATCAGGCTGGTTAATTGAGAGCACCAGCCCTCCGTGCTGTGTGGCTCCTTGCTGTCTCTGCAGAGCTCCAAGAGGGGAACAGCAGTTACCAAAACACACCGGGAGCAGAGGAGAGCTGCGGTTTGGGCACTGGTTTTTGCAAGCAGCCACATGTGGCTGTGCAAGACATCCAGGAGTGAGGTCACTAAATCCCCATAGGAATCTAGACCTCTTTTGCCTCTTTGTAGCCCCCTGCCCTGCTTACCAAGGTGGTGTCAGAGGGCTGCCTTGGTACAGCATGTGGTTCTCCAATGGGGATTCATCCCACTGAATGTGGACATGGCAACGCGTAAACCTGAGCTGTCTAGACACCCCTTCTAACAAGCAAAGAGTAAGAAGTGTGCCTAGGGCCTGAGTCACTTTAACCTGACAGCCCAAACAAGCCTGGCTAATCTCCCCTGAAAATATGCCTATTTTTTTCCACCAGCTATGACATGAACCCAAAGTGCTCAGGCTGGATGGAGATACCTGCACTATAAGGCAAACTGAATCCCTCTCCCTGTTTTTGTGTTGGCTGTGGTCATGTAAGCATCAACAGATGGGAAAGCTGATTTGTTCTGTACTTGTCTCCATGTCTTACAGGTCTTCTGCTTGAGAAAGGAACAGCCAGCTATCGAGGCAGTGCCCCACTTTGAATTTTTGTATCTCCTTCTTTGTCTTATAATGAACTATACACCTGGAGATGTGTCTCAATGGTCAGTGCAACCAGCTGGTCACAGTGCTGAGCAAAGGTTGTATCTCCTCTGTCTAGGATGTCAGACCCTACTAAGAGCTACCATCAGTTACACACAAAGTCCCCAAATATCTTGGTGTCTCCATAATAAAATGTATTGAGCTGGGGGTAAGTTGGATCCCTTAACAAAGAAAAACCCACAGAATCAGGCTTCACAGAGGGGAATTTTTAATTGACTTTTAAGTGTGTGGCCAGGGGCCTGCTAGCTGTTCTCCAGCTCTGTTCGGCTTCCAGATCCTGGTGATAGACACGGCATTCAGTAGGAGCTCTACTAGCCAGTCCATCAGAGCAGGGCACGGATGCAAGAATTCATGAAGGATGAGGAGCTGGCTTTAGACAGTATGTTTGCACCCATCTGAAACCTGTCCACTGTCTGAGATATTAAGTAATTTTCTGAGCTTCTCATTATTGCTTTGTGCTCTTTCTCCATTGTGTTTGTATAAAGCATAAGCCTTTGGGGTAGAACTTTTCTGCCTTTGACACTCCCAAACTCATTCTTGCAAACATATATTGGTTGTTGTTGTTGTTGAGTAAACAGTAATAAATAATGTTTTGGTCAAGACTCTTGCAATGTGTAGCTGAACCTCAAAGTGTCTCTGAGTTGTCTGTACGATGAGTACCAGTGCTCCTGATTTAGGATTGAGTGAAGCATGGTGAAGGCGTCTTAGGACATCTTTGAGTGAGACCAAAAAAGCCAAAAATTTGTGCTGTATTGTATTGAGGGGGATGTAACATTCCCCACCAGAAATCCTGAGCACGTGGATGTAGACAAATAAAAAAGTTCTAAACAGACTAAAAGAAAATTCCTAAATCATACAGAAAATATGCAGGAAAGGGAATTTTTATCTTGTGCCCCTTGTTTCAGGTTAGAGTTCAACAAGCATCTTCCTTCTAGAGACAAAGTGTTTCTGTAAGTGGCAGAACAAAAATACTGTAGAAAAAAAATCCAGACCTTGAATTTTAAAAATACTGTCTCCTTTCAAAGTAAGATTTATATGCAAGAAGACAGTCTCTCTTACAGAGTTTTTCCTGTCACTTGGAGTCCACTTGCTGGAAACAAGCACACAATTCAAAAAGATATTGGAAGAGCAGCTTGGACACAGAGAAAGGAATGACCTGGAATCTTAAAAAACAGACAAGCTTTTCAGTAGCTTGGAGCTTGGAACAAGAAGCTAAAAGTTATGTAACACCAGTAAAGTTTGGGGCATTCTTGCTACCTAAAAAATAACCATTCTTGGCTTCTCACATTAGTATTAGGGATTATGTTAACTGTTTTGTGGGGAAGCTGGATGAAATCTGCAGCTGTGGTGGTGAGTTTTCTTGAATGTGTAAAGCGTTGGGATGAGTGAGTGGTTAGGTTATTTGAGGGCTGGTGTTCCTGAGCCCTCTTTGTCTGGGATCCAGACAAGCCTTCCTGTTGAGAAACACTGGCCTATTTCTTTAGTAAAAGACAAACAACAGACCAGGTCCTGCACTAGCAGGACAGTGGAAGTAGTGAACTTTTTCCATTTAATGCTACAGGCATGTAGTGGCTTCTGGAGTTATCTAAGCAGAGATAGCACAGCTCCTTTCTTGCTCTCCCTCTCATTCCTTTGTTATATTAAGACAGTTTTGGTTTTTGCAAAATTCTAAGAGATGATGTGGGGGTTTCTTGCAAGGAAAAAGTTTGATATTTCTCTTACACTGTAGCTCCTGAGGTTTGAGAATGTCCTGGTCATAGCTGAGGATGCCCATATACACCTCCAAGGTGGAAACCATGGGTACCACCAGCTGTAGTCAAGGACACAACTTCATCTTCAGGGTGAGTGGAAAGTATGTGGGAATACTTAATAGCATTTCCTAAAACAAAACAAAACAAAAACTTAAAAAAATTGCCCTCCCCTTCCCTCCACCTCAAAAAAAAAAAAACCCAAAAAACAAAGCAACAACTCAAAAACCCCAACCAAAACCCAACCAAACAACAAAACAAATAGAGATGTATGTGCTTCATTTAAAACAAACGAGCCCAGATTAAAAGAAAACCAGTATATCTCTTTGAAACAGAATAGAGCAAGGACTGGTTTGTTATGCAATGTGGCACCCCAGCAACACATGGCAATGACTTTGCTGCTTTGGTGAGCTGGTGAGGCCTCAGTTGTGCTCCAAGGAGCACTTTGCTGTGTCCTTTAGGAAGCACTGTCTAGGAAATAGGGAAAGGGATGCAGAAGATGTTTTGTGACACCTTTGAAACTGGCGATTTATGGCTGTAAGTTGTGCTGCTTTTTGCAACTTTGTCCAAGTCATCATGGGGCTGCTTAAGAAACCCCAAAATCCCATAATACCACCTACTACAATGGCTCTCCCTCTGTTCTGCCACAGATGTCCTGCACAGGAGCAAAACCAGATGGAGACTGCCTTCAGTAGCTTTTGGTTTTATTCATTCTTTTGGGTTTTCTTCTTTATGGTATTTGAATGGGATTGTCTTTTCATCTCCTGTCCCTTTTATAGCCTTGTGACAGTTTAAAGGGATCCAAAATCTGTCTGTATAAGGGCATGTGTGTGCATAGAGCCCATCTATTCTACTGATGACTATATAGGCTATTACATATACGTTTATTAATTGTATCACATGTCTAGTTTTCTCTGTGTGAAAAGCATAGAGGTACTTATCAAGAGATATAAATGCCTACTAAAATGCTATGATGTGGTAGAAGGGCTCTTAGCAGGAGATGTGTGGGAAGTACTCTTTGTTATGGCTTTGCTAACCTTAACTAGACCAACTGTGATGATCCCAAGCTGAAGAAACCTTTGTACCACACAGTATTTTCCAGTTAATTATATATATTTGTATATCTGGGTGTGTGTGTGTGGACAAGTGAGATCATCCATTCCTGTGAGACTTTTTTATCCTATCCAGAACATTTTTCCTCTAACTAGCTCCTTTCCAGGAGCTCAACAACAACAATAGGGCCAAGAGCCTTCCCTCTCATCTGGTGTCTGCAGTCCAGTGTCTGCTCTGGGGTGTGGATTCTGGGCACTCCAGTGGTGTCAACTCCAAAGACTGATCCAGACTGAGTCTGCTGCATTTCCAAGCTCAGATAACATGGGAAGTTTTCAGGCCAGCCTGGCTGCTGTCTGGGCTCTTGACAGAACTGGGAAATGGGAACCAGGAAAACAAATATTTTTCTGTTCTTTGTATGTATTTGAATATGAGAGGAAAAAATCAAAGAAAAACACTGTGCAATTAAGGAGCTAGCTCACCTTTAATTCCAACAGTTTTGTTCTATGGTTGTGTTTGAAGAATTCTATTTTAGTGCTTGCTTAGAAGTTTTGGAGTTGTTTTGGTTGATTTTTATAGAGATGGGTTGGTTTGAGTAGGGGTTTTGTATTTGAAAATGGCACTATTATTTTTTCCTTCCCGTATTTTCTTGGATCAGAAGGTTCACTGAGACGCCAAACTAAGGCTGGCTACAGCTCCAGTACATCTTGTAATAATGCAGGCCATGACATGCCAGAGTGATGGAGCGTGGTATGTACAGTGCAGGAAAGATGTGACAGATTAACACTGCTGATAATGTTCACCACTCCGGATCTTCTACTAAAATCCACTTCTTCCAGGTAGTTTAACTCTTGAGACACTGATATAGTGAGTACCTAAAGAAAACAGATGCTTACAGTCAACCATAGGAGAAGTGGACAGTCAGAGTATTTTGTGCTCCATCAGAACAATATTTCTTAATTGTACAGCTGGGCAACAGTAGAAATGTTAGTCACTCTTTACTAGTAAGGGAACCATAATTTCTGTTCAATTTCTGTGTAATTTCAGGCAATGTGCTGGCTGGGATCTGCATCCTGCCCCTGCTTCCACGAGGGGTATGAGGAATGCTGAGCACCGCCCACCACAACATGCTGCTGTTCGACAGCTCCAAGATACATCCCTCTGCTCTTGGTCAGAAAGGGCATTCATAGTATTCCCACTCTTCCTATCTCCCACCTTGCACACCTAGAAAACACGAAGTTATACAATGCCTGCAAAATTTACAGAGCATAGGCCAGGCCTTGCAAAGGTACTTTAGTTCTGTCTTGGTTTTGGGGATATAAACAGGTTATATTTATGGTTTGGCTTTGGGTAAGGTGGTCATGAACCAGTGAGAGTCCTACAGCCCTGATCTACAGGCTAGCCCACAAGGGAAGGAGGCAAGCCTGGATTATGGGATTGTTAGTTCTCAACCTGAAAGAAGAGGGTTGTTCAGGATGAAGAGGTGTTATTGCTGAGCATAATGCACCCTTCCAAAGGAAGCTGCACTCTCATCTGATGAAGTCTCAACCTTGTGAGGAGGCAGTGAAAGGTGATTGCCATTTCACCAGGCTTGTGGCTTCCTTTGTAGTCTCTTTCTCTTACTTCCCAAATGTGTATAACAACTATCCCGATGGAAGGAGAGACTGTAGAGATGGTCTGAACATCAGGATCACTGACCTGCCCTGGAGGACTGGTCTGGAGTTCTCAAGATCTTCCTCCCACTCACCTGAGCAGTAGCAGGACTCTCTTAGTGAAGCTCCATTCACATTTTTACAATAGCAGTTTCCAAAATCTGGAGAGGAAATACACTTACAGCTCTCCCCTCATTAAAATAACTAGTGGGAGGAAAGAATGAAAGAAAAGTCCTGCAATGATCATTATTGAATTGAAAAGAAAAATCTCCACGTTCCAGGATGCCATGGACTTGAGTGAGAAAGACAGTGATTTTCCAGTTAGCATTGGACAGAATCAGGCCAGGCTCTTGGATGAATCCTTGGTTTGGGATAGGAGCCCTGTTGTTCTGGTTTTAAGTAATTTTTCAGGAACACACTCCACAACAAGTTTCACAAGTCAGAAGTGAAACTTGATGAACTTTGCTTGGCAGGATCCAAAGATGAAAAAGAGAGGACAGATCACCAGAAGCAGATCACCTGAATTTAGATAGTTCTGTTTTTCCGGAAAAGAAAGGAGAGAGGGAAACCCTTGTTAGTTCATTATTTTTCCCTACCTCATCAATAGGGCCATTGGTATAAGGAAACTAGAGCACTGTTTATTCGTAAGCATTTATTAATGTATGTATTTGTTCTTATCATGAAACAGAATCTCCACATTAGCTTCTAGCCTTTCTGTTTACCTTCTTGATCATCAAATTGTGTCCATTTCTATGGCATTGGCTGCTACATGTAGTCCATCCATCCTTGCATCTATGCTGGAGAGCAAAGTTACTAAAAGATCAGCTATTGCACAGATTTACTGCACCTTGTCTGTTCTGCTGTACCCAGCCACATGCATGTCCTCAGCCACCAGCCTTCAAAAGACAACCTGTGCCACGTTCAGCAAGGACTTGGCTTCCTCCACTGGTCCCAGGACAAGAGCAGGCAAAAGGGAAGTTACCTTATTGTAAGTGGTGTGCTCTAAAATTACACCCTAGCTCACCTTGCGGTAACTTGCTCGTGTAGTCATGGCCTTAAGGCTTTTCCTTAGTATCCATGGCCACAACATCTAAGCATTTTATGGTACAACATACACTAAACATTAATTTCAAATTATTGAGAGTATTTTCATGACTCAACAACTTTCTAATGACTGTGTACCTTGTTAAAGTCTTGCAGCTCTTTAATAACAAAGTTTTTCCCTGATCCCTTGGCATTCAAACACTCTGTATAACTGAAATGAAATGCATAGTTGAAGTGTTTTTTTAGGACACTCAATTTAAAGTGAGCCCAAAGCAGCAAAAGACTCTTTGAACATCTCCAGAGTGGACACTCCCAGAGCTGTCTGTATACAGTTTGAATTAATTATTCCCTTCATGGAAATCGTACAAAATGTCCCTCAGGCTCTTTTTGACTGCCTTGCTGCCCTTTTGTGATAATCCCTTGCTATCCACTGGGCTTTCTGTGGTCCTAAACTTAACATATAAAGCTATTTATATCTAGGGGTTAGGGTGTGAATAAATGCATGGAATGTCTCTCAACATGACTTTGTGAGCCTTTCTTCAACTTGATTATAAATGCTCAAAATTTCTTGCAAGCTGCCTTTGAGCATCCTCCAGTGAAATAGCTGCAGTTAGAAGGATTTCTTCTCCCATGGTTCACACAAGTCAACAACCAGTCAGGAGCAAAAGAAAAGCTTAGAGGCAGAACAGGAGATGGATCCCCTGGTCTCTATTCTTCTTTGTGCCACTGCCACGTGAATAGACCTTGGACAAATCTCCTTGCCACTCTTGGATAACATAGGTGTGATGTAGGCATTCATCCCACAGCTATGCCAGAATCATGCTGTCTGCCTTTGCTGGGCTCAGCTCAACTCATTTAGTTGACGTCTCAATAGCACCTTAGGGAGGTGGGTTCCTAGCCCTCCATTAATTTTAAGTAGGGACAGATCTGCCTCCAGGATTCTTGAAAAATCCAGACCTTAATGTTTTATGGAAAGAGTATAAAGGGCCAGGAGAAAAGAAGGATTTTGTTCACATCATTTTTTGTCATGAGTCCTTAGGATGGAGGCAGTTCTGTGAAGCATTGCAAAGATTCCCTGCAACAAGCCCCACAGCCTCTTATTTTTAAAGACCATCAGCAGAGAGAGCACACAGCTCAATTGTTTCGTACAAAAATGCCAGTTCAGTCAGGTAGTGGCCAGTAGCAGGATCCCTGCCTTGCAAGAGCCTTGACAAGCTCCACCTGGCAGCTGAGCCACTTCTGAGAATTTAAAAGGTGTGCAACTCTAGTTGTTTCATCATTTAAACATCAGTTGAGAAATAGCTTCTGCTGGAATTGTAAAAAATCAACCAAGAACAAAACTACAACCAAACCAAAAACAAACACCAAAGCCAATGAACCACTGTAACCAACTTGGGGCCCAGCCGCGTCAGAGCTGCTGTTTTGGGTCATTTAGATAGGTGTCCTTGGGTGTTGCCAGCTGTGTTCCAGCTGTGCTGGAGACCACACTGTCAGGTTTTGTGGCTCAATACTACCTTGTGCCTGCCTGGTCCAAGGCTTGCACAGGGGTACTACAGAGACCCACTACAGCTAGACAGGGATGAAGGATGGCTTAAAGCCAACATCAGCTTGCTTGTGAGAGGGACAAAACACCTATAAGCACCAAGAGCCCTAGCACTGTGCAAGACTCTGCATACATTCAGTGGGCCCTGCTGTGACAAAGAAACGGTGGTCTCAGATGTTTTGGGCCCTTGAGAGCTGTGGTCGGTCAGTTTGGGTCACAGGTAACATGACCAGCATTCTGTCAAGCCATCATCCTTCTTATTTCAATGTAAACACTTCCCACCTGTCCCAAATATGCGTGCCATTCTCCAAGACTTTCCAGCATTGCTTGCATTTGCAGAACTTTATTCCCTGCTCCCGCTCCCTGTGCCGCATCTGTTCCCATCACAGCTGTGGCCACCCTGTTCTGGCTGGCTGACACCCTGGCCCCCCTTTCCCATCCAAGCCACCTCCCCTTTCAAGATCAAAATACTCTGTTTTTATTTATTTACCCTGCAGCTGTCAGTGTTGTGTCTGGGTCACTGCACCGCAACGTGGATGGACACAGGACACGCGATACATGGAAAATCCTTAAAACTGCCAAACCTAGTAGTAACCAACATACACACCATCAACAAATATATCCTTTGGCTCTTTACACATTTGAAAACAACAGGTCCAGGTGATGGAACAAATGACGTTGCTGGAGGCTGGTACAGGCATCCTGGCCCAAACCAGAATTGTGTTTGGCTGTGGTCAGGGAGAAAAGGCAGGGCTGAAGAGAGCAGCTATCCCAGGGCTACCACCCCGATGTTTTTTGGCACTGCACAGAAATGCACAAGGCCAGAAATGTGGCTCTGAGATATCAGAGCTTTGCTGTCTCTCTGCCCCACATGCTGCTTTTTAAGATGACAGGAAACACTGTAAATGTCTCAGCCCTGTTCAGCCACAGCATCTTATAAAGGCAGGCTGCTATGTGGGCTTTACCAGGGGACCTCTCATTCCTACACCAGTGCTTAGGAAGCTAAGTTAACATTCCAGCATACTCCAGATGTTGAGGTACCCAACACTCTGCTGCACTGCATGCAGAATACTTAGTTGATTTCTTTGGGAGGCCCTTGTGCCTGCATGGCCATTTGGAACTAGGGATGGATTGACTGGCTCAGGGCTACTGTGTGTAAGCAGCAATCAATTTTTTCAGTATGTTAGACCCTGTTTTGTAGGCGAACACTTCATATCCTCTACCTCACCAAAATGCAAATGCCTTCTAAAAAATAGCTGTATTCTGCCCACTGCTTAAAGACACCCATGTTACAGCTACACCACTAACCAGGGCTGTGGTTTCCTAAGCACCAGGAGCTGGATGCAGCTGAAGGCAGTGTTCCCCTGCAAACCTGGTGTTCACTCCTTCTGGCAGCTGTGATTCAGGCTGAGGTAGGATGCACACCACAGCAGCTGCATGTGAAGCTGGAAACCAGGTCTTCTTTGGCTGCCAGCCAGTGCCCCGGGCAGTGCTCAGGGCCACCGGAACTGCTCTTTCCTCTGTACCTCCTCAGGGCAGGGGAAGAAAGGGGCATTGCTCTCCCCTTTTTATCTCCAGGATGATGCTAAGAAAGGCTGGCATGAAAAAAGGGATATTTTTTTTCTCCTACTTTCTCCTTCTCTAAGAAAAGCCAGTCTGTAGACCTGTTACAAATCAGAACGACAAGTAAAAAAAAACCAATTGAGGAAGGAGCTTGTAGCAGCACTATGTCCAGGCCTTTGCCCTCCCAACCTTCAGGACTACTTCTTGCATTGCCCCCTCTTCTGCCAGCTGCAGCCCCACATTGTGGGGCACTGAGGAGAAGAGAAACTTGCAGGTGATGACATGTGGAAGAGAGAAGATGAAAATTTTCTGGCAATTTGACTCCTTTCCCACTTGATGTTGGTTCCTTTCTCAAAGGCATCCTTTGAGAAGACATAACCTCTTCTAAAAGACACAGAAGGTTAATATCTACATTGATATTTATCTGTTATTGGTCTATACTGTATCTAAGTGATGAAAACAGCTACTGACAGCCTAGCAGGTTGGGCAGAAATAGATTGCCTGGAACTTCAGGTGCACATCCCAGCAGTAATATTTCTAGTCCTTCAGATGCAATTAACCTTGCAGCTAGCAGCTTGCTGGGTGTTCAGAGACTGACATTAATGACATGTCATGCAAAAGTATTTCTTCCGGGACAGAATCTTGTTCCTCCTAGTGCAGCACAAGCAGTTATTGCTCTCTTCCACCTCAGAAGTGGCCGCATGTCTCATTCTGGCTACGTATAAAGCAGTTTGTGAAACATGTCAAGACTCTCCAGCATGCAAGGCATTACAGAAATGTAAGACAGGATCTGAGCTATGACAAGCAGAGTGCATGGCATCATATTCCATCGTTCAGCAGGGGAAATAGGGATGCAAAATATGTTCTTGAGCTGAATAAGCCATTTGGACAAATTAAGGACCGAGGTGAACTTTTGTCTCCAAATTTAAACTAAAACTGGATCATAAGTCTTCTCACATTGGTCTGTCATAGCTATCTCATGAAATTACCCCACCTCCATTGCCACCAGCTGTTTTCTAGTGTAGGAGTTTAATTCATAGTTCCAATCACTGTAAAACACCCAAAAATTGAGGCAAAGCAAACAGGAAATCTTATATCTCGACTGTAGCAGGGTGAGTCATTTCAATACTTGGTGCACTGTACAACCTCAGACCCCAATGATTACTTTTCATTTCTCTTTTGACCTCATGGGAGTTTTTATTTTTTGGACCTGCTCTGTGAGAAAGCATTTCAGATGTGAACATTTCCTGAGGACTTCTTGCTTCTTCATGATTTGCGGTTAGCACGGTGCTGGAGAAACCCAGCAAAAATCTCTCTGGTTAGCCCAGTGTAACCTAATCTAGTCCAGCTGCAGCCCCTGAGTACTAAATTGCAACATCTAAAGATTTTTCAGTCCAAGTAGCACCTCATCACATCTAGTCACCACCTCCATCTGGAGCAAAGGGAAGGGGAGAGCCCCAGCAAGAGGTGGATGATGTGTTTGGGATTAGTTTGCATCCATGGGGGAGAGACCTGGATTGCAAAGCAGGGGCAGCCACTATCTCTGCTCTTAAACAGAAGTTGTAGTAGTGTTAGCCAGAGAGCCTGAACTCTCCATCCCTTACTAGTTACAGTGGTGAGTCTATGGATTCTCATGCTTGCAGATACTGTTCAGCAGCAAGTATCTGCAACCTGTGCTTCTCTTTGCTGTGGGAGGGGCTGGTGGGTGCATTGCTGGCCATGTGGAAGGGCATGGCTTTACTGTGCTCTGTAGGGTATATGTAGTTCCTTAAAACCAAGCATTTTGCACCCCCAGCGTGCACCAGGGTTTCATCTCCCATAGACTGGAGCTCCCATCAGACTGGCCAGCACAGGTAGCACGGGAGGGGGTGAGGGGGCAGACAGGACAGCTGGCTTCATGTGTAGCAGTTACCTGAGTTCATTCAGCTTCTCAGGAAGGATTTGCTGAGCTCTCTGTTGTGTGGCTGTATGGCCAGGCAGTTCAAAGCTGCTTTGGCTACCGTGCATCAGCTGTGCTTGATGCCTAGAGTCAATTGGGAATGTTTGATTGTCAAAACATTTTGGTGTCAAAGGCCTCTCCACACTCCCTGGTGTGATGTGATCCCTGGCTAATAGATTAAGCTTGATTTTGGGAGCCCGTCCCAAAGCTATTTAGACCTGCACAGAGAAAGGGTAAGATATCACTGTTTAAAAATTACAGCTGATGTACCTGCTGGGGTGAGTGAGGTGCTGGGTACACAAGGTCTGAAGTAACAAGCAAGTGACTGAGCTCATTTGTCTGCTGTGGCAAATGATTGAACTGAAGAGAGCAGAGCACAGACCTGCCTATCTTACTAGGTGTTCTTGAAGATAACCAGAGAAACTGTTTCTTATTTGGGGGAGTTTATTCCCCTGTGCTTTAGTTCTTTTAGATCTTTGGTCTAGGCTTGCACAGAAGCTTGGCCACAGGTTTGGGTCCCCAGTGCTCAGTGATCCAAATTCAGCTGTTGCCGTGTTGGGGTTGGGAGCTGTTCATGTGCACCCCAGAGGAGGAGCTTGCAGTAGAGCAAAGTCTGCTTCCTCACACGATTCCGGGGATAGTAATGGCTGCACCATGGTCAGGGTGCAGCCCACCTGAGTAACAACTGGCAAAAGCTGGCATGTTTCAGCCACTCTGCTCTGTCCCCCTCCAGTATCTGGTTCTGTGAAGGGGCACAAGCAGCAGCTGCTGACATTCCAGAGTGCCCAGCTCCATAACTAACCTGGCAATCTCCCTGCTGGTCCTCACTTTGTGTTCATTGGGATATCACAGCCATCAGCAGCCCCAGTGACTGGCAGCAGCAGCAGAGTGACTCACCTGGCCTGGCTCTCCTTGTACTAGATCTTGCTATCAAGATGATAATCTGCCGGTAATTTTTGCTCCAGCTGAGTGCTGTAGACCTGCTCTCACGCATCCTGCTCTCCCTGTAGGCAGAAAGCTTCCCCTCAAATTACCCCACCCTTGGTGTACCCGCAGTCTCTGGCCACTCTCCAGCACATTGTCTGTTTTGGAAACCAAAAACCTCTGCCCTAGTACCTAATTTCAGGAATTAGGCTCTGGAGGCCAGTGAGGTGCCATGGAGAGATTCAGGCAAGTGCATTTTGTGGAGGTTGCAGTGCTGAGGCCGTTCATCATTCAGTCAGGGAGGTGATGCCCATGCTGCCCTGCTGAGAACAGACATTACAGTTAATGCTGAACAGCTTCTCCCTGAAAGTTCCCTTCTGGCTCCCTTGTGCACAGGGAAGGACATGTCACATCATGGCACAGCAGTTGGAGAAGGCATTAGACCTTTAGCACCTCCAGGGCACAGACTACAAGCCGTGAAATGCAGATGTGTATTGCTGCAGTAGTAACAAGCACAGGTCATGACTGTTTGTCATGCTGTCTTCTCTACTCCTTCTGTCACCCATTTGCCTCCCTTTTCATTCTCCCCTCTGGCTCTCCTTTTTGGTGTTATATGTGATGTAGGGGCTTTATTCAAAGAGGATGCTATACTCCAGGTCTGGAGAACTCACCATCTTATTTCCTGCAGGACTGATCACCTGTCAGTCCAGCCTGCTTGGGCACAGCAGAGGTGCCAAGAGATGCTTTCATAACTGATTTTCCTGGGCTGACATTGGGGTTTGGGGTCTTTGTGAAAAAAGAGTCAAGCACATATATAGACCTCCTACTGCACAATCAGTAGCATTTAAGAAAAAAAGAGTAAGAAATTAAATGGATTCGTTGCTTCTCCTGATTCCTGGGAGGAGCTCCATGTTGAGCACCTGAATGATTTATCAGTTTGGAGAGGGGCCCCTTTATGTCCTTTGAAAGGGAGTCCAGGTCATCTCCTTTGCTGGAAAGTGAACAATGCTGAAGGTACAAAGCTGTGCCACCAGCCCTGAGCCCTGCAGTGACGCTTCCAGGGATAGTATGAGCCTCATGGAAAGGCTTTCTGCAGAAGGTAGGCAGATCCCTTATCCATAGTGATATCAAAGATACTAGTTAAGCTGAAGAGTCTCACTGTTGTTGTAAGAGCGTCTTGGGGCTGGTTTAGAAGTTTCTGAGGTTTATTTAGCTGGGATTGTGAGACTCCTTAATGATGTGTTTCTGTTTCACAGCTACTAGTAACACAGGAAAGGAATATCCCTTTGTTATGTGAATCCACAAACCAGGAGTAAAGATAAGGATGATGTGAATGGTGTTTTCTTGCATATTCCCTTCCTCTGGACCCCTTTGATTTAATTTACATTATTATTTATTTCGGGATGATCAGTGTCCCACCTTGCCATGGAGGTCAATGGAAGTTTAGTCGTCGACTTCATGCACAGGATTTCAACCCATGTCTGTGCTTAGTGATGGAATGAAATCCATGGCTTGGAATAATTTATCCAGCGTATCCAATCAAACACAAACATACTCTGTGCTTGAAAATAAATGAGGCTTGGGGGCAGCTAGCCTGCTGCAGAGGTTTGTGATAGATTGATGAGCTGAGAACAGGCTGCCACCCTCCACCCTGTCGTCAGTGACTTCCCAGTCTGAGGAAGGGGACGCCAAGGCTAGAGGTGAAGGATATACTTTCCAATAAGTGTTGCAGTGGGAGGTGAGAAATAAGTGCCCCCAGTGGAGTAGAAGAGGAAAAAAGGCAAGCACTGTCCTCTGTTAAGCAGGGTACAGTTTAGACAGAGCAGCTGCCTGACAGGCTTCTGGCACGGGGGTCAGGGCAGGAGCAGCCCTGTGCTTGCAGCACCTGTTATTGAATGCTACCAGCAGGTACCAGGGCAGCACAGACCAGGATTGCTGGCTGATACAGTCTTTTTCCAGTCATGCGTGAAAGTAAGGGGCCTGTGAGATGAAAGAAGACAATGAAAAGGCTCACAAGGTCTGCCCTCGGTGAGGTGTGATAACACCAACGCAGAAGGACTCACATCCCAGTGGCTTTTTGGGCTTAAAACTGAAAATAAAGTTGAGTTTGAGTTCCAGTGTCATCATGCATTGATCTTTAATTGGGAAATTCATGTTACTTGCCCTTTCCCTCTTTCCCCCCATAGCATGTCAGCTCCAGAAGCATGACAGAGGGTCATATGTGACAGTGACACGCTTCTCCTACTGCAGAGTAGCTGCACCATCAGCTGAACTGAGCTGTCGCAGTCGGAGTGGGAGAGTGGTGAGGCTGTGATTCAGCTGAACAATGGTTATGCCAGGGCCAGCAACTTGCAGTTCTCTGCCCCCACCTCAGTGTTAATTAAGAATAAAGTGAAATTCTAGATTAGCAAAGAAAAGTTTGAAAGGGTGAAGAGTGTGTAACCCGAAAGTGAAGAAACCAGAAAGCAAAGAAAACCTTTAACTGACCATTTTGAGTACACATTGTTTGTGATTGTTGGATTTAATTTTTTTTTATAACTGGGGCAAACCATACTTCAGAGATTTATTTTTAAGCAGCATTTAACTAATATATATATATATATAAAGGAAGTGTTTAAGGGCATATTTTACTGTGCACTAATGAACTGTAAAGGATATAGTCTAAATTTTTCAGGTATTTTGAAAGCAGTTCCACTAAAAGCAAAAACACTTCACATAAATCTCTTTGCTTTCTAGGTTGTTTCCTATGTGTTGATGCTAAACCAGAACCTCCTTCAGCTGAGGATCTTTTCTTCTCACCTTCACCCCACTCCACACTGCCTTCTAACCACTGACAGTGGGTAAAAATATTCATGTTTCAGTCCAGTACCTTTATGTGCATCTCACACTGGAGGGTTTTTTCCATTCCCCTGGGGTTGGGAAGGCCATGATTATCACTCTAATAGAGTTAATTAAGAGCCTAGAGGCTCTGATGTTTTGTTTTCTTTGGGACCAGACCTTTGGCTTGGGCCTCTGAGCTACCTGCTGTGCCCCAGCCCTTTCCCTGTAAAAACAGCCAGGCAAAATCTGGGAACTGGCTCTTCAGGAGCTGTGTGCACCCCCCGGCCTCAGTGTGTGCTATGGGATCAGATGTTGATGTCTTCTCCTCCACGGCATGTAGTTGAGCTCTGTTGGCTAAGGTAAGCTCCCTGGAAAGGAACAATTCCTTAATTGTGAATTAAACAATAGCTCAAACAAATAAAAATAACCCTATGAAACAAATCAGCAAGACAAGGCATGTCCCCAGAAAGTCCATCTCCAGGATGAGTTCGGTGCTCAGGATGCCAGCAATGCAGTAGTCTGCTCAGAGGGCAGGTGAAGGCCATCAGACTGGGGCTGTGCTCACTTATCCTTAGCACCTGTGAGAACCATCCCCCAAAGTGAGCTTTTCCCTTTGCTACAGCCTCGCTCAGCTCAGTGGAAATCTCTGAGAACAGGTAAGGACTTTTTTTAATAACTACAGGAGCAGAGGGTCACTCCCAGATGTGGAATAAAATAATAAAGGGCTTTTTTGTGGGAATCTTGCTGTCCTCTGGAGAGTTGTAAAGATCAAAGACTTGAAACAGTGGCTAATTGCAGGTGAGGTTACTCCTGTGAAACAATTAGCCCGTGTGTGCGCGTGTGAAAATGGAGAGGGTGCGTTGCTAGCAAACTGAGGCATCTGCAATAAAACTGCCTCAATTCTAGGGGGTGTTAACTATTCCCTTACTGAGTTGTGTTTTTTCTAAGTGACCAGTTTGAGTCACAAAATCTTTGTACCCCAACGGCTCCTGTTCCCTTTCTTGGCTTATAAGTGAAATATGAGTGCAAAGAGCATGCACAGGACTTAAATGATGGGGAGAAGTGAGCACAAACCAGTATGGTGTTCTGGAGAGGAGTCTATGTTCTTTAGTCTGTGAGAGCTGTTCATGCGGCAAAGAGGAAAACAGAGGTTTGAAAGTTATAACTCGGGGGTTTTGAAGCCTTTGTCTCAAATCTTCACGGAGTTGTTCAATAATTTGAAGGACAAGAGTAAACTGTGACTATAATTTGAAATGGTCAAACTTAAAAAAACAGGGGGAGAACAGACAGTTTTCCATAAGACTGAAGGAATCCAAGGAGGTCTCTGAGCTGGGCAGTCAACCCTAGTTTATTTACCATTGCTGTGGAAACTATGAGGAACTGTAGAAAAAAAATGTCCTGAAGAGTAGTGAGGAGGGGTTTCAAAGGGAGGGAGTTGAGCTGGTAATTGAACAACAAAACAGCCTTGGGAATTCGTGTCTGCAAAAGGATGAGCAGAGCTGAACAGGCACAGCCCTTGGATCCAGGGTAGCCAGTGTTCAGGAGACAAGGCCTGGGGCTTGCTCTGTGGTGAACCCTCTCTGGTCAGAGGAACAAACCAAACAAGAGCAGTGAGGGGTAGAAACCAAGACCTGATGTTTTCACAAAGGCCTGATCTGGGGTCTTATATTTCTACCTCAGATTGAGGAGGGCTGAAAAGACAGGGAGGAGGATAGGAGCTCAGAGGACAGGGAGTAGTTCTGTGTCAAAGCAAAGTGAAAGATTCTGCTCATGAAAGTTATTGAGATAGTAAAGAGAATTGTGAAAAAGTGATAAAATGGCAAATAACAAGGAAAGTACACCTATTTCCCCTTTGCTTCTCTTTCATATGAGAGAGATGCTCAATGAAGAAGTTAACAAGCTTGTAAGTAACCAAAGAAAAGGCTTCTATTAGCTTGCTAGGCAGGTGATTTTTTTCTTTCTTTCTGCTAGTATCTGTGAACTCTGAATACTGATAAACTATGAAAAGGCTACTGACATGCAGCTGAGCCTGGGGGGGCATATCAGATTATAAGAGGGGCACTAGTCACATTGTGCCATCATTTTAGTTCTTTATTCAGAGACAGAAAGCAAAAATCTGTATCCTTGTTCCCTCCTGGGCTTTTCAGGTTCTATTTCACATCCTCATAAAGTCTGAGGCAAGACACCTGTCGTCTGAGCTTTGGAATATGGCTGTGGCTGGCACTTAACCCCTCTTTTCACAACAGGTATCTGCTCTCTGTGCACCAGTGGCCTAATTGCATGCATACATGTTGACACAGGGTGGAAAGAAGAAAGTCTTTAGTTAAGCAATTAGTTGCTGCCATTGCAGGCCCTGCCACAGGATAATTGTGCGCCATTAAGTAATGTTTGGTTCTGAAATGTAGCAATTATCTCGGTAATTGCAAGGACGTTCCTTGAATTCTAACCCATTTTATTGACGTGTTTAGTGTTTCTGCTCCCATCTAAGCTGCTGGAGTGCCTGGTGTGAGACAGCGGGGAAGCGAGCAGGGAGGAGGATGGAAGTGTGTTCTCTGGGAGAGCCTGCCAAGAGCCAAAATTTGGTGGTGCTTTTCGTGTTGCAAGCACCTGATATTGAGCTGGTTTCACCCTGCTCAAGTCAAGACCTCTCAGCCTGAGCAGTGGGATCTTCCCCCTTCCCAAGATCAAAGCAGAGATGCGGTAGTGGATCATACTCCATCTGGGCTAGTGTTTGACCTTGCCAGGTCTCTATCTCCTTTCAGACGTGCAAGTCATTCTTGCACAGCACCAGCTTGCTTCTAATCTTGAAGCTTTGTGGTCCAATGTCTCTCTTCGGCCAGGAGTGATATGAGCTCCAAGGGGATGGGATTGGCCACTAGAGGGTAGCACAATTAAAAGCATAAGGAAGTCTAATTTCTCGAAGTCGGCCGGCTGTGCTGGGGGATGCACAGCAGGGATGGTCATGCCTCCAGGCTACCTGCTGCCCAATGGATGGGGCAGTGCAGGAGCAGAAGCAAGCTCATGGTGAGAAGAGGACTTGCCACAGTGAAGCAGAAGCACATGGCAGCAGAAGAAGAGCAGGATTCCTACTGCTTCTGCTCTTCCAGGCCACCATCCTCTTTGCTCCCTCCTCACCAGAGTCCATGGTCCTAAAGGAGCATTTTGGTTTGGCTCTGCTGTTGGCTTAATGTAATTTCTTGATCCGTGGCTCTGACCCCAAACTTAGAGCTGGGATACCACCATGACAGAAGGACAATAACAAGGTCTTTCTCTGTTTTTTGAGTTAATGCATCTATAAAAGACTTATTGGGTTAAAAATACTAGAGTACATACTGTTCTTCTTGTGGCCTTTGCTGGCATGTACGAAGTGCTATGCATACTAGTAGATGAGAATGTAAAAGGTTTTTAAAATCCCACTACTGTATGAGTGGAGAGAAATGAGTGGTGGGTCACAGAGGAACCAAGATTTTAATTTTAAAGCATGCCTCTGGAGCCAAAGGTCAGAGTAGAGCCATCCTCCCTTGAACAAAATCCCCACCACAACACTGTATTAACATGATACTTAAAAATGCAGCTGCGCTCTCGGGTTAAAGTCCTGGCTGTGCAGAGAGCACACTCCAGCAGGATCAGTTTCAAGGATGGAGAAATGTGGTGTCTGACGCACACTAAAATGTCTGTCTCCTGATCCGCTGGGCAGCAATGCATCAAGCACGTCTTGAAACGTGGGCTCTGCCAGCTGCCAGCACGCACCAGGGACAGGGGGCTAGCTACAATGTTAATGTAGTTAATTGGGGATGTGGAGAAGCCTGTGAAGGAGAAGGCAAATACTTTTTTTATAGTCGTGTGGCTCATTAGAGCAATTGCATAGCACTGGCAGGGTGAAAGAGCTTTTTCTCTTCAAGGGTATTTGTAGCATGCCAAGAAGCCTTGTTGCTTCATGGGGGTCACGATGATGTTTCCTTGCTGTGTTTTGGGCAGCATTAGGCCAACAAGCAGGTGCACTGCAATAGCACAGTGCAGTGTTATGACACTGCTGTGAAAGAATCCAAGTGACTTAAGGTAGAAATTTCTGATGGCGTAGAAAAGCACCAACTTGAAACTGATCCTCACTAGTTGCAGGATATCACTGTGGTAGCAAGACAGAAGAGCACAGAGTGCTTGTTTAACTGTGAATATGCCTTTGTAACTCGTGGGATGAACTGTGGTCTTTGTACTGTGTCTGCCCATTTTAAACCAAAAGATTTATTCACCAGACTGAGACCCATTAGGTTAATGTATCTTCAAAGGTCGTTGCTGGTCAGCTGTCACCAAGGAAAGCTTAATCTGCTTTTCCCAGAGTACCCTAAATGTGAAGTGACTCTCTGCCGACTCTCACACACACCAGTTAACCTCCAGAAATCCTTGCAGTATTGTGTTTTACACTATTCCCTTCTCAGATACATAATCCCCTCGGAGCAGTGGGGGAGGCCGTGTTTGACTCCCACCTTGTTTTACAGGCTGCCAGGTGATCTGAGGCTCTTGAGTTTGTGCTTTGGAGAGGAGTGTCTGCACGTGTGCAAGGTTATAGTCATGTCTACGGTGAGGGTCATTGCCTTCTGGAAGAAAGATATCCGTCTTAGAGACATGGGCCAGAAGGAAATGGACCTTGAATGCACAAACTCCTCAGGAACTAAGAAGCACATTTGTCCTGTGCCTTCTCTGGTAGCTTCCAGCTCCCCTGTGCCTCTTTCTGCATTGCTTTGGGGTGGTACTATATGGGCAGGACTGCCCAGGGTTGGCCAGTAAAGATCAGGAGGCTCTGGAGTGCCTTACTGAAGGAAATGAACATTCACCAGCTGGCAGCATGGGTGTGAACCATTCCCTCTGGATATTTGAAGCATGAGCAAGTACAGTAGTGTGTTGAAGTTGAGTGTGTTGGCCTTTTCTTTGTTGCCTTAGGGAACAAAGAAGTCTCTCATTAGCCCTCGGGTGGCCTGGTGTAGGCTCTGTATTCCGGGTGGTAAAGTGTTCCCCTGGCCTGACCCTGACCCTGGAGTGCAATGGGAGGAAGATGACTGGGAGGGGGAGCGCATGGGGGCTATTTTTGTTCCCATATCACTATCTAGTTAGACTCCAAGATGCTGTCCTTCACTGCTGTCTGCTGCCTCGCTTGCTCTGTGGCTCTCAAGTGTTTATCATTGACAGGCTGTGAGCAGATGGACTGGCGAGAAGAGATAAATTTGACCCAAGAAGATGTCATTTGAGGAACAGCTGAGGCTAGTGTTTCACCAGATGTCCCAGCTTTAACCCATTAGCAACTTCAAGGAACCCAGCATAGTCAATGGCTTAAACACACTCCATTACTACACAGGCAGGGCACAAAGGCTATTGTTACAATTTGCACAATAAGCAGATATTCCAGGTTTTTTCAAAGGGGTGCCATGAACTCGAGCCCAATAGGGATGTGCAGTAGTGATGTGTACCATGGTCCTCTGCAAGCTTGGCTCAAACAGCTAGAGTTGGTCAAAATGTTACCCATTTAGTGCTAAATGACTCTGCTGATGTGTGAACCAGCAGATACCATGTTATGACAATACTGACAAATGCTCCCAAAGGCATCTGTGTGATTGGGGCAGCCGGTTTTCCCCTTACGGCTCTGTATTGGGTGTCCCAAGAGGCACTGCTGCTTCTGCTGCCAGATTAAATGTGTAAGCATGTGCGTGGTGGCAGTGTACCCTGGGCTGTGACAATGTGGGCTGATCACTATCAGATTGTGCCTAGGAAATACTGCAGAGTGGTGAGCGAGCCCACGTGAGTGGGTGGACAAGCACACAGTCACTGAGCGAGAACATTACACAGTTGCACAGATCCCTTTCCAGAATCCTCGATGGAGAGCACGCCCAGCACTGAGCACCAATGTCTCTGCATCTGCAGGCAGCGTTTCTGTAACTCTGCCTATGTGGTCCTCCAGGAAGGATTGTCATCTGACATTCAGATAAATGTAACAAACCACATTTAAACTGGTAAAAGAAAGTAGTGGCTATAAGGTCATTCCTTAGTGTAGAGATGTGAGATTTATGGATATTCGAGCCAGTGAGACAAGCTGACTGTGGCCTGATCAGGAGAGAATCCCCCACAGTGGCAGTATCCCCCAACTTCCACTGATGGCTTTATGTTTGTTTGTTGGAGGTGACTTTAACTCCGGTTTTGCTGGTGTGGCAGCTGCTGCACTGGGACGCAGCATCCAAGGTTGCCGGGACACAGGCAGGTGTCTGTTATTTGCCCATGCAACTTCTTGTTGTCAGAATTGTGAAGAGCTGGGCATCTTGGGGTAGTTTCCTATGTATAGTCTGAAAAAGACCAAGTTTACACTGTCGTATTAAATCCCAGCTTGTCATCTTTAGTTCTGATGAATCCACCTCCATGTATGCTCCCAACTGACAAAGCCAGAAAGCCAGGGGAGCACCTTCTCATTAACTGATGTTTGTTAATGGGTGTTTTCTACCCCAGGCAAAATTGAGTCTAATCAAACTGCTCTCTTCAAATTAATTGCCTTGCTAAAGGTCTGATCTGGGAGGTGGAAGAACAACTCCTCTCCCTTTATCTGGGAGAGTGTGAGGGAGTGTTTGGCACTGCTTCAAATGCAGCACCCCCTCTTGCTGGTTCTCTGCTGTGATTCTGGGGAAGTCACAGGTTCAAATTTACCTCTGTCTTTCCTCTAAAGCCCTGGAATGGAGCATCGCTCTTGGAAGCAGTCCGTGCACTTTTCTACCAAATTTTGTAAGATATTTAGGGCCGGGTTTTCAGCCAGTATAAACCAACGTCCTTAGATCCCCATAAATCTGTCCTTTCCCCACTGAAGCAATGCCATATATTTTTTGACATATTCCTACTCAGTTGGGAGGATGTTGACACTGAAGTCGGGGGCTAATGTGTGGCAAGTGTCTTTCCCTTGCAACCAATTTAATTCAGGATTCTTCAGGGAAACCACTCCTGGGCTTGATCACAGATCTGAGAGCTCCCTACTGCAAGGATTGCACTGCAGACAATTTTTGTACTCCAAAGGCTTGGCTGTAAATGCCAGCATTTACACAAGCTGCCCAGCTGCTTTTGGATGTGTGTGCTGTTTACATGCAGACTCCAGCTGGTTGCTAGAGTGGGATTTAGCCTGGCAGGATCTGTTGGGAAAAAGCTTCCCTCTGCTACAGAGATGGGGCAGTGTCTGTGTTGCTAGCAGGAGAAGCTGGCTGGTTTTATCACCCTGAGACTTGAGTTCTGGACAAGAAAAGTCACAAAATCTGCCTCAGAAAGACAAAGGAGTTAGTAGTGTTAATCTACACAAGAGGTGCTGGGAATCCCAGTGCTGAGTATTCAATGTCTCTGCTGCACTTGCAGTGACAGCTCCATTGTGACTTGGGAGGGCAAGTGAAAACTGAAGTACAAAAAGCAAGAAATCCCTCTTTCTGTCCTAGCAATTATGATTTTGGCCATAAAATGGTCTCTTTTCCTAGGAGATCACCTCCTACCAACTCTCCCTGTCTCTTTGGGTGTTACTGGTCTTCAAATGTGAAGATACAATAATAAGGACAGAGTTTATTGGAAATAGTGTTCGGATAGGCCAAACTAGAAGCTGTTCTATGTACTGGGCTGGGGAATCCAACGCCACTGTGGACTGACCTTTTCAGGCTGTCCATATGTGAGTGGGTGTTTTAAATAACATTTTATTGGCATTTAATTCAATGTTTTGTTCAAGAAGGATTTTCTACTCCTCCTACTTCTCTCTCCCCTCCCCAGAGTGCTGGGAAGTTCATCCCAGAAACAAAAGAGAGACTGGAAGATGTATGTCTCTTGGGGTTTTTTGAGTACTGATAAGAATTGCGGAAAGTCCCATAGGTGTGCATTTTCCTTCATTACTCAATCAGACTTGGCGTTAATATTTCTTAGGAACCTGCCTCTCTCTGTGTCTTGTTTCATGCAGTTTGACTGTTATGACCTGTACAGTAGCTGAAATTTAAAATCCATTGAACTGGGCCCAATATTTTCTCAATGGCCACTAATTGGGAATTCTGTGACTTTTTAGATACCTGTTGTGAATGGTTCATCCCTGCCTTTCCAGAGGAGCTGAGATTCATGAGTGCTCTGAAATAGATCATGACATGCTCCTAGGTTAGCACTTTTAATGAGATCTGTGGAACAGCTCTGTCATGCAATCTCATTTATTCTACTGCCTAGTAATTGTTAATGGGAATTTTCTTTGCAGAGGAAGAGAGTATTTTGTCAGAACAAAAATTGCTGGGGCTTATCATCTTCTTTCTGATTAGGTTCATCAGTCAATGTTTTCTTATTAGAAAAGGAAGAATGTATTGGATATGCTACATTTAGGAAAAGTACTCTCGACAAGTAGAATTTTGGAATTTTGCTGGCATCGTATTTCTGATGCAAGATGTAAACTTTTTGTTTTACAATGTTGCATGAGAAAATGTGGATTTGTTTTGTGTGTGGGGGGGTATTATTTATTTTTTAATCAAGAGCAAAGAAAGTGAATAAGATGTCTTCCCTCATTTCACTGAACAAAAGTGTTACCCTTTCAGTATTTTAAATGTAAAGTCCATGCTATGCGACAGAGCAATGTTTCCTTCTTGGTGGTGAGTGTAAATGAGAAGCCACTGATGCTGCAATAAGAGACAGATCCTGCAAGGGCAGAACAGATTAACTGCCTACTGACATCATGTGTGCTGTCTTCTGGGCAAGGTGCCTCACTTGCCCTTCAGTCCATGCACTCCTTCAACCTACGTGGCATGGATGCAAACCCACATGTGGGCTGTGGCTTCAGGTGACCTTCTGGGAGCAGTGGGAAGAGAAATCTTGCTGTCCTCATGCTGTCCCTTAGCATGCACCATCCTGCAGTGCCAATGGCACAGTCACACTTTGTCTGCCCCTGTACCTCCTCCCTCCTTGCAGCAATGCCAGGTGATGAGAGAACCACTCTTAGAAAGGTCCCGAAGTCCCAGAGCTGCTGAGGTCGGTGGTCCTGTGAGTTCTAGCCAACATGGAGATGTGCTAGTGAGCTCAGGTGGCTACACAGCCCCTTACCTTGCTGGGGAGCACATGGCATTTGGCCTGGCCTAGGGGTCAGCCAGCACTGAGAGGAGCAGTTGATTTCCAGAGAAGCCTTTACGGGAGATGCAGCCCAGGGAATGGCTGGGTTCATGTCCGGGACGGCTCTTGGGGGTTCACTGCAGGCCAGGCGGGAGGAAGTCACCGCTGCTGCCTGGCTTAGATCTTCCAAAACTGCTGAAGGCAGAAAAGCAAAGAAGCAGCAGACAGCAAAGGAAAGATTAATTGGCCAGCTGCCTGAAGGGCTGGTTGGGGTTGTATTTCTTGTTCTTACCCTTGCAAATTTCTGCAGGATTGTAAATCTTGAGCTGCTTCCCAAATGGGGAGACTTCAGGTGTGTTTTTCTAAATAAGCAAACCTGAGCACACTTAAGTTCTTTGACTCAACACACAGGAATTCCCATTGGCTTTATTACATGCTGACAAGTGTGCTGGGGAAAGCAGAACAGATCAATGGCTGTGTTTGAAGCGGGCCATAAATCACTCATGACACCAGGCAGCAGATTGACTGACTTGCCTTGTTCCTCCTCCCTTCTCAGCACACCAGCATTGACCCCGGCTTGCCACCGAGCCGCAGGGAGAGATGCCCGTGATTAATGCTGCAAATGAAACCCTGGCAGCAGGCAAGCTTGAGCCAAAGGCCTCTGCAGGGAAAAGTCAGAGGACAACCACATGAGTCAGACAAGGAATACATTTAAATGGGTTAAATCCTCCCCAGCTCCCAGCACCACTAGGTCCGTGGTATACCCGCTCTTCTCTCGGTGCCCCCACGAAATCCTAGCTTTACATGAGTGTCTGTTCCTGCCCCAAACACGTTGTGAGAGCGTTTAACGTCATGGGTTGAGCAATGACGATGTTAAAGCTGCAAATGGGATGGGAGGGTTTCTGATGCCAGACGTGGGAATTTGGCCTCTGACGCGTTTTGACTTTTCGGAAGGAGCCGAGATGGGCAGATGGTTTTGAATTTAATACTTTCTTTGCTGGAAATTGTAGCCTTGGGGTGATAGAAAATCAGACATAGCCCTGGTCTAGACAGGAGAGGGGTGTGAGAACCTCCAGAGTGCCAAGCACTCTCCTCCCCTTCCCCTGTGTGCCAGGACTGGCGTGGGAAGCGAGGGACAATAAGAAAAACTGCTGGAAAAATCATACCATTCTTGTTTGAAGATTTCAGACCGCTCTTTTGTTTTTACTGATAGATTGAGATCAAAATTAGGGAAATTATAATTTAAAAAATTAAAGCAATAGAAAGTGCAGCCACTCATCCAGTTTGGTTTAAACCTTTCTTTTTGGTGGGAGGAGAGAATAAGAAAGATCTGGATTCTTCATCCAAATTGAAAAATAAACCCTCCTCCAGTTCCAGCAGTGATTTGTCACTTCACTTTGGAGCTACCTTTGTGGAGGAAACAGTTAAGCAACTAAAAGAAACCCATCCCTGCACACACAGATCTTGCTCCTTCCATGGGAGCACAGGATACTGGGAGTGCCTTGTGCTCGTAGATAAGAGACAAGATGCCAGGGCTGTGGGTCTGCCCACAGGCAAAATCTTAATTAAAAATTATCTATGTTATATCAAATATTTTTCTGAAATTTTTCAAAGTTGTTTCCATGTCTTGTGCTAAAAAGAAATCAAGGGAATATTTTGCGGGATCCTGGCATTCACACTTTTATCATCTAAATGCTTTTTTCTTCTAAAAAGATCCAAGCCCTGTGCCGATGAAGCGTTTGGTAAATAAGAAACATTGACAGAATTTTTTTTTTTTTTTAATAAGTCAATAAGTACTGTAGGAGAAGCAGGAAATGCCATTCATGATAACATCTTCAAGCTTTTCCTCTTGAAAAAGCAGACCTGTAATGGACACCCAAGGGCCCTACCCTGTCCGTTCAAATAACCTCAAAATTCAGAAAAATGCAATAGAAATCAGCCACTGTCAGGATGGGACCCTTCCAGCTTCACAGGCATGGCAGTGTTAGCACATACCAGAGGACTTCTGCCAAACTGTGAGAAGGGAGGTCGATGTCTGTTGGCACTTTGGTTCCTGTGCTCTGGGAGCGAGCAGGCCTGGCCAGGTTGCTTTTCTTTGTGGGTTTTTCTTGGGTAAAATGAAGCATTCAGAAATGGAAACTCTTGGTGAGGAGATAGATTTCTTTCCCGTCCATCGTGCTCCTCTCAAGCACAACTCAGTTTTACTTTACAGGGTTTCCCTTTCATCTGAAACCTTCCAATTTCAGGCAGGTTAGCTTGCCAAGGTGCATCTTCCCTTTCATAAATATTGCAGTAGCTACAGGCTATGGAGAGTTAGCCAAGCCAGTTCTCTTCATCTACCATGATCTCACCCCTCCCTTAACCCCCTCCTCTCCCGCCCTCTCATTAAATAAGAACAAAAGGTAAGCCGTAACCCTCTCACATGCCACATTAATATATGGTATAATTTTCCAGTTCTGCCCAGTTCTGGTATGGCAGCTGTGTGCTTGTGTAGAAAGTGGGGCATCCCTCATGTTGGGAACACTTGCGATCTGCTGTCCAAACTTCCTCCACACTGGAACATCCTGGGCTGCCCAAACACTGCTCAAATAAGGTATTGGGCACTTTTTATGCCCCTGGGCATCAGAGGATGAAGGGCCCATTCCTGATCCCTGAAAACTAAGAGGCAGCTTCCCAAACTCTTCTTTCCCTGACCTTCAGCTCATCAAGGGTTAGCAGAGCTGCAGTCTGATGTTTTGAGAATCAGGTCTTTGGGGAAGTGGCACTTGCTCTGCCCTTGCCTGATGTGGAGGTTTTCCTCTTAGGGATGGCTGTGCTGCAGCCACCCTCTGTGAGAGCAGGGTCTACAGGGAGCTCTGCAGCTGATGTTCCTGCCAGGAGCCAGGACTGCTCTGCCTCCCACCTGGGTTGCAGAGGAGTTCAGCTTAGTTCTGCAAACAGAAATGACTTGAAATACAGGTTCCCAGCATTCAGCTAAGTATGGAATGCTTTTCATTCCCTGTGGCCTTCTGGCACTGCTAACTCATGGGAGAATGGGCTTTGTGTGCACCCTCACTGCAGGTCTGTTTGAGGCTCTGTACGCAGGCACACGTGTGTGTATGTGAGTGCACAAAGGCACACTTTAAATCAATGTTCTTTTACCTTCAAGGATACAATTACTTCTGGTTAAAGCAGCCAAAGCCAGAGATAGGCAACTAATATATTGACTCATGGAGCCATTCCTTTGCTCTAATGTTGTGACACCAGATGCTGAACTGTGCATTATCTTGTTAGTGGCTGCGTTACAGCACTGCCCAGAACTCCAGATGCTCTGATCATGCTCATCACTATGTATAGTGAAGTTTACCCATGTGTGTAAGCCTGAGAGCATAAGATGATGAAATGGGTGAAGGATGAGACAAGCATTTGTAAAGTGATGTGAAAAAGTTCTTCCTCTCAGTAATTTCAGGCACATAAAGAAGCATAGCAAGGAAACAAATTCTTCTGTCTGTTTCAAATTTTCAGGGAAAATGTTACATCCAAACAGCTGGCTTTTCATTTGTTTTTTTCTTTTTTCTTGGAAACCACAAACAATTATAAACAAAATACAAAACTGCCATAAAATCTTAAAATTTCATCAGAAAATAGCTCAGACCTTGCAGCTTACATGGGAGATACATTCCATGTATCTCACAATCTTGTGGTCTTAATGTGATGAATGTGGTGCAAAAGCCATGTTTCCCTTATGTTTTCTCAGAAACTTTTTAACAAGCTCTGATCATCACTAGCTGAGTAGGCTATGTAGAGGCAGGTTTGAGGGTGAATATGCTTTGTCTTTAATGCCACTCTCTAGTGCTCCCAGAGCAGAGATGCACTGCTCTGTGTTTTCTCCTGCCTCTCATTCCCTTTCACCCCAGGTAGCTTTCATTTCTGTCCAGGGTTGAACCGTTCATCAGGGGGCTCTGCTGGACCCTTTATTGCTGCCTAGAGCAGTTTTCCCTCCTTCCCTGTTTCTAAAATGTCTCCCCTCACATGCCCACACTTACATCTGTCAAGGACACCAACAGGTGACACCTTCCTCCTCCCCATCACGTCAAGGCTAGAAAAGGCTGTGGCAAGGGGAGCACTTACAAATAAGGCCAGATTTGGTGACCGAGGTCCATGATGCATTTTTTTATTTATACCCATGCACGCACACTTGCGTGTATGTTACAATGACTTCAGGGGACTGGAGGGGACTTTCCGCAAGGATTAACTGAGTGCGCCTTCAACAAGGTAATACAATGAACTTGCCTTGGCTGCTTGTGTTTAATTATGGCTTTTTGTCATATAGAAACTGGTTTTTTAAAAGAGCTTAATGTGGTTAGTAAAAGACACTGCGGTGCTAATTCGGTGAATTCTCACCAGAAAACTAAGCAGGTTTGTAAGGGGTTTTTGTTTAAAATCATTGCTGTATTTTGTTACTGACAGTGTAGTACTACAGAGATGGTGTCTGCTAGTTACCGTATGTATGTGAGCAATGAGTCCCTGCTCCAAAGAGCACACAGATCCAGATGTTGGATGCAATCTGATAAGGAGTGGAGAAGATAGACCGAAAAACATGCAGAATTTGTGCCAAGTACAATTCTCTCCCTAAAGTCCAAAGCAAGAAGTGCTATGGTTGAACTGGGTCCTAAAACTTAATTAGGAGGGAAGAATGTGGATTTTCCTTTTGCAGTACCGTTTCCTCTGTAAACACTGGATTCACCAGGTGGATTTGTGCGAGAAGGTGACCAACCAGTGGCCACAGAAAATGCTGCTGGTGTGGTGGTGAGGTGAAGGGATCCAAAGATCCCTCTCTCAGACGCTGAGAAGAGCTATCTACCACCTCTTTTATGTTCATGGCATGTTCTTGCTATATCTAAACTTCAGTACAGCATCTTCTGAAAAAGCATTTCTAGCCCATAAGAACTTCAAGGCATCCAGACTGTGCTTACTACTTGCATCATCTATAAGTTACAGAGATCTGTGGGCATCACTCATTGATGGTAAAGACCACTTCTCTTCTGAGACAGAAACAGAAATGAAAAAGGGGAGTTGGAAAGCTGTGGATAGCACCTATACATGCAGCAATACATGTGCTCTCCCACATAATTAGCATTTCCCAATGGAAGGTGTAGTGAGTTCACCATGGACATTTGGTGTGTAAAAGTGGTATTGAGCCTTGATATGGGTTTTCTGCAGTGGGTGGTACATTTGAAGGCTTAGGACTCAGGGAACCTTTATGAAGCATGAGAATACTGCCACTGACATAATGGGGCCAAACTTCACTTTGATCCTCTATGCAGGCCTTTGAGTCTGAGCCATATATTATGAAAAATAGCCAATTTCCAAACCAGAGGTTTGGTGCTGACCTATCCCAGAAACTGTCACAGATGTGGGGTAGAAAGCTTGCTGTTAATAGTTTTGGTGCAAGAAGAGGAGCCGGTTTTGTTGGTGCCCTAAATTGAGTTGAAAATGCTATGAGAGCAAAGTTTCTGAAAAAAAAAAAACCAACCAAAAAACCAACAAACAAAAAACCCAAACAAAAACCCAGCTAGGTCTCTGGAGGTTATGCTACAGTGCTGGAGAAGGACAGAGCTGATGCATGTAGGAATCAAGAGATTTAGAGAGTGTGAATTTAGACAGCACAGTTTCATGTGCTGCAGGGGGCTGGAGGAAGGGATTGAAAAGAGTTGCTTTGATTGCATCCTAATCCACTCACCGAACCTTGATCTCATCTCTTTTGAACAGCTGTCAGCTGTAAGGCAGAAGTGAAACTCCTGGAGTGAGTTTGCTCCTCCACTCTGAGCATCAGTGTGGGAGCTGCTCCCCAACAAAGGTCTTGCCCTGGTGCCTCCTAGACTAACCACACTGCAATCATGGGAAGCAGGAGCTTCATCCTCTCCTTCACTTGCTCTTGCCGCAGCTCCCTTCATGACTTATGTGCAAACTCCATTCACCAGCACAGGCAGCCAGTGAAGAATAATTTAATAGGGTTAATTTACACATCTTGACCCCAGCATGTTTCTGCTCATCCCAAGAGCCAGCTGGTATTGGTAAATTATGGTTTTGAATAACAACATGCAGTTTAGTGTCTTGTAGAAGAACTTGAGGCCCTTCAACACTCATATTTGCAAGAAACACCTGCATAGAGTGACCAGGAAAGGTGAATGGAGGGAGCCTTATCCTGCCCTAAAACCCAAGTGTGCTGGAGAGAACGGGAATGACTCAGTAGAGTGGCTGCTGACAGCATCTACTCTACAACACTCGGTGGCTGTTTGCTTTCCTTCTTCTCTATCCCTGGATGGTGTTTAGGCTGTAGAGTAGACAGATAACATTTTCAAAGTCATAATAGGACATAAGGGGTTTTTTTTGGCCAAAGGACACTCCTCATGAAGCAGTGTAGAGTTTTAGGGAGGCTGAACCAGTTACAACACTGTTGGGCTCCAGCTGCAGTGCTGTCAGAGCATGGCCAGGCCACTTCCCATTGGTTATTTCATGAACACAAAGATCTCTGCTGAAGTTTATTAAATAGCACCAAAGCTCTTTGCTTCTCAGTGGGAGATTAATGGAAGTTGGGCTCCTAAGGCCCCAGGAGTTCAGGGATCAGCTCACTACTTGCTCTCCTGTCTGACACCAGCATCATCTCTAAAGTTTGGGATGGTTGAGAGGGCTTATTCCTGGTGACTTGGAACATAATTGTTCTCCTACTTACTGAGTATTGATGGATGAACTTAAAAAGGCCTGACCATCCTGCATCAGGGAAGTAACCAGCATTTGAAAAATTAACCTGCTTGGCAGCTTCGTCTTTGATGTTTCTATGAACAAAATTAAATTGAAAGGGTGTTCTTGATGGAGTTTTATTTTCTTCTTCTGGTATCTCCTACAGATGCGAAGAGAATCTAGCCTTGCACTTTAGGAGGTTTGATTAAATGTTGGTAGGGCTGAGTCACATGCCTGTTCTGACTGATGCCATCACACCCATGAAACACACAACATGTTATTGCTCAGTGGCTTAGCAACATGCACCATAGCCTGGTTCCTGCAAGCTTCTCACCTTTGCCTTCCCTTCAGGGCCAGTATTTAGCAAACAGAATTTGCAGTGCCATGGTTACCAGCAAATAGGGCTTGGGACCTTTGAGCTATTTGCCAGTGTCTTGGGTGATATCAGGGGCTTATAATATTGTAGCACCTTTTGCTAATTCAGCTTTTCATAGATTTGTAGCTGCTGGGGGGGGGGGGAATCAAATTTTGCAGAATCTCAAGATTGTGTGATTTGTCTCTCACTGCAATGACAGCTGAAAGTTTCCCATGCTGAAACTCATGAGAGAATTAGGGAACTTGTGTTTAAGCTTTCCATACCATCTGCCAGCCCTGACCAGTGAACTATAACATCTAACATATATACTTTAATATAATAGACATTTAAACATTTATATGGAAGTGAATTAGCTCCAAGAAGAGAACTCCATGAGCCCACAGGGCCACTAAAGGCTAAGCATTTGAGTAACCCAAGTGTTGTCTCTGTACCCATTTATGGCTTGGAATAAGTCTGAAAACAGGACACGTAGTTGTGCTTGCAACCAGGTGCTTTCCCAGATCATCCTGATACTTTCTTGATACTTAATAGCCACAAATTCCATGAACGTGTTTGGTCACCTTTTCCACTCATATAAGCTTTTAGCGACCTAGCTTCTCTTTCCTTGAGCTGGCTCCGGTCCTCAGTTTCTAATGCTGTACATCACGCTGTCGTTGTGTTGGCAGAATCTTGCTTGTTTTTTCCTTAATGTTCTGCCTCCCTTAGTTATCAGAAATCCTACTCTGGATGTTAGAAATTTGCCAAATCCAAGGAAAGCTTTGTAAAAAGCTGGATTTTAATTGTGTGTTACATTTGGTGAAGAACACTAATATTCCGAAAAACAGAAAATCTTACAGAAAAATCCTGTTGTGTTCTGTCCCCAGCAAGGTACCCCAGTGCCCCGCTGAGTTTCTGGTTGCTGTTTCATGGCAGAAGCCAGAGATGGGTGAATAGAGCCATGCCCAATGCTATGGACCCACTTAAAGCATGAAAATGGGGAAGCCAGTGCTTTTATGTGAATAAGATGGGGTAAAATCAGGCTGCTATGTATGTTAAGGGTTTATATATGTGTCTGTGTAACAGAGGAGGAGGTCGTAATATGTGATGGTGGATTGCAAAGCTGTGTGAGCTTTCAGGACGAATAAGTGTTTAGTGAACCTGTCCAGGCTGGCTGTGAGCCTCACCCTGACAGGTTTGGGTGTAAGGCACAGATATGTGCTGTTTTCTGCACTGAACTCTCCTAGATGTCTGAGGCATCAGGACCGAACCCATGTTTTGAGGGTGAATTGGGAGCCTTGGAGTTTTATCGGAATGGGTCAGCTTTTAGCACAGGTCAGGGCCTCTGGAGGGTGAAACGATTTTCTCCTCCTGACCATGCCAACTCCTGTGCCCTCAGGCCCTGCCACTCAGGCTTAGAGGCTCTTTACTGTAGCTGTATTGCCACATTAAGTGCCTTAAATCAGTCATCATCTGTGCCTTAAATCATCAATCAAGAGCACAGAGGGACATGGCTGTGTCCTGCAGGAGTGGGTGCTGGATAAGCTCATTGTGGATGAGGGGACATGGCAATACGGGACCGTGATGGCCTGTGCAGGGAATGTTGCACAAGCAAAACAAATAGGCAACCCTAGTCCCTTCCCCTTTACATTTGGGGGTCCAGCAGCTGCTTGCCTTGACTGATGGATGGCAGTGTTGCCCAGACACCTCCATTTACCCTCCTTTCCTTCCCTCTCATCTTTCACACCATGCTGTATTTCCCTCTGCTCTCTGGATGACCCTTGGCAGAAGCAGCCTTGTCATAAAAAGCTAATGAAGGTACTTACTGTCTGTCAGGGTGTTAACAGGCTCACTGGCCCTCAGAAGCCTGTCACCCTATCAACTCCTCCTTGTTTCTGGGTTTGGGTTATTTTACAAGCTCAGTAAAGGAAGGGTCTGGGAAATGGATCAGCAGGAAAGTGCACTGATGTGGCTGGTACAAAGCTGCTTGTGCACTGTGCTCCTGTGCCCTGCTGCAATGTTCTCCCAGCTGCCCTTCGGTGGCAATGTTTTCCTGTGGGTGGGCGGTAGGATTAGCAAGCTTTCCCTTCATATGAATTTGCAACTTGTCATCATCTGTGCTTCTGTGAAGCCACAAGGAGAGCTCCTCTGCAAGGCTTCCAGGTTACCTCATCAAAAGCGTGATGGTTTGTAATGTTGGAGCCTTTACTGTGACACAGAGCCATGATGTCCCTGATGCATCCCACCACCTTTGCAGTTAGAGAGTCTGTGGATCTCCTTTCCTCTCATGTAGTAGCCAGTTTTTCTGGAAGGCAACCTGATGCTATGGTTGACAAATGGAAATGCATTCACATCCTCATGCTAGAGATACAATGTGCTTTCCCTCCTTGTTGCTTGCACTTTTGAGCAAGTGACAACCTATGTTTGTATCTCCTTTGACATGCACCAGAGGAGAAGTTTTTAATGAGCTTTCTTGTATTTCTGTACATTTACTTTTTTCTTTTTTTTCTCAAAGACTATTTTTTCTTTATTTTGGAAAAGAAGAATGTTGACTTTTTTTTCAAGGTGGTGTTGGATTCTTTTGATACTGGGGAAGAAATCAAGATAAAATCTTCTTGGCAGTCAGTTTTTTAAAAATCTGCAATTTTTATCCTAACACAAGAAAGAGGTAACATCTTCCTCTCAGGAGTTCACAAAGTAAGCAACAAGGAGGGAAAAAATGGTACGTTCCTATGTGGTTCCCCAGTCACACAGATGGAGAATAGGCATCACTGGAGATCAGATGCCCCAAGAACAGAATTCAAAGCTGCTGCTACCTACCTGCTCTTCTGGAGATGAGATGTACTCCTAGGGCTATTTAAAGTGTGCTTTGCGTGCTGTGACACTCAGGTAGTCCCCCACAGTAGCTGCACCTCAGGATCTGCTGCAGTCAGTGTGACCCTGGAATATGGTTCTTACCTGGCAGACCATGGCCTTTCCCATCCCAACAGCTGTCAGAACATCGCTGAGGTTGAGGTATGTCAGGTCACAGGACCCGGCAGAGGAAAAAGGGGCCCTCAAATAGAAAGCTGACTCTTACAAAACGTCTCCTTTTGTCTCCAAAATCCAGCAGAACCATCACTTCTCACCTCAACAGAAAAAATTCATTGCAAAAATTTTGTCCTGAAGTATGAGCTCATGTTGTGCAAACAGACAGTTTTACAAATTTGTTTGCACGAAATTATTCACCCCGAGTTTGTTGGCTGTGTATCCACCCTGCTGGTTATTCAGATGTTCTTCTCTGCTGTGATTGTTCTGACTGTGCACTAGTCATCAGCTGCTGCCAGGGGTGTCTCATCGGTCACCTGCCTCAGGAGTACAGCTCTCGCTCCCCAGTGAGCTGAAGCCCACAGCATTTTCAATGATTCCCACACAAACACTTCCAGGGTGAATGTGCCCCAAGAAAGAACGTTTGCGAACCTCGTCTTTCTCCAAGGAAAAGATCCTCCTTTTTTTCTTTTTTTTTTTTTAAAGGAAAAATGTTCTCAATTGTACAACAAGTCAATGCACTTGAAGCAAGATTTTTCCATGAAATCTAGTATTTATTCAAGATCACAGATGCAGGTATTTAAGCACCTAAGGCTACATAGGAGCACCCAGAGGTGCCAAGCTTCAAACATTTCTGGTTCTGCAGTACCAGGTTTTTTTTCAGACACTCTCAGGAGAGGTGACAGGGAGTCTGGAAGACAGCCCAAGTCTGAGACATATTGTTCTCTGTAGCTAGAGTATCTTACAAACAAAAAGCTAATAATTTGGGAGTTTAATGCCTCTGGGGAATTGCAGTTCAACCTCTGTTCTGCTTTATGCATCTGGGTTTCTTGCCTGTGCTTTGCAGGATTGCATTTCTTTGATCAAAATCATGAAAGATTGGCTCAGCTGAGATTAAGAGGGACCCATGAGCCTGCCTCCCATTGCTGAGTTTTAGACACACAGCTAGGCACACACTCCCTGACTGAGTTGCAGAGACATGGAGGTGCTTCACTTAAAAAGATTCTCAATACACAAGCAGTTGTCAGGAGATCCCTGTCTGGTTGCTGTTAAAATTTTCAGCACCTTTCCTTCCCTATTTTTTTTAGCCCAAATTTATCCTGTTTTACAAGCCACACCATTTTATGGAATTTTCATTCAGGAGATTGAGTTCTTGCTTACTGTGTCAAATGCAGCTCCTTAGGAAAACATGAAATATTGTTCATTGAATTCACCTCTTTACCTAACATAAATAGGAAGAGAAGAGAAAGAAAAGAGAAACATAGGAATAAGCTATGCTGCCTCCAGAATTGGAAGTTATTTACCATCTACACAGTACATAAGGCTTGTGCCTCACAGTGACTTGATCACCAGGTGGTATTTCTCATAAACCTTACCTGAGATTCAGGTGCCAGCACCTTTCATGTTCAAGCTCTTGACACAGAGACCCAGCTTCAGCTAAGCATGTGGCCACAAAAGCAGTTTTATTGACTTCATTGGGCCAGCTTACATGTCAGCCAGTGCTGGGCTTACATGCTCTGTGAAGTCAAGCCTGCCTTTCTTTGTGCCAGGAAGGACAAAGGCACTGTTCGTATTACAGGAGCTCAACAATATCCATTGTCACACGATAACAGCACACACACGGGCACCTACTTTGCAGCAAATTACATTTAACGTGAGGAAAGAGAGCCAAGCTTCATTTGCTGCAGGCATAGCCCAGGACATAACTCCTTGCACTGTGTCAGGTGGTGTGCAAGAGCTCATTAGGCAATAGCAACTTCATCACACACCAGAGCCTCACATCCTGACCAGTGTGGGAGGAGGACAGGAAGTAGACCATCAAATTTCCTGACATCCTTGAGTGGTTGTGTCATCACAGTAGCTGAAAATCTATCTTGAAGGTATTTTTCCTCAAAACTTCACTCTAGCCCAAAACCAAAGTACACAGCCCTGGTTTGAAAAAAAGCATGTCCCAAAGCAGGGAGCTGAACTCAGGTCTCCCAGAGAGATAATAAATGTTCTCCAAACACCAGGACCCCAATTCAGAAAGACAAATATTGTTGTACTGCCCTTGGCATCACCAACCGGCACTTTGGTTTCCATTTAGCATCCTCCTGAGGCGAGGCAGATCTCCACCTGTGCTCTTGTGTGCCCTTTGTGCTGGGATCACAGCATGGGATATTTTTGTAAATTATCTAATGACCGAACTGAAAAGATAGTCTTTCTAGGGTTACCACGGCAGGCAGGATATTACTCCAGAGCACAGTATCCAAGCATCTTTGCTTAGTAAGGGAGGGTGGTTGGCTGCAGTGTCTTCCCTCTGTGCCCAATGAGAAGGGCTGCAGGACTTGGGTTAGCAGTATCTTGGTGATATGAGCCCCCATAGGGTTTATGTCATACCTATATTTCAGAAGTTACAGAATGTGAAAGATATTATTACCAAAGAAGCATGTTGCAGAGCCAGCTCCTCTGGCCTAACGACACCTTCTTTTTAAAGGCTTCTATGTAATGCAAATTTAAAATAAGGGCTGTGGAGTGGTTCTTTATTACAAGTAAAATGAATTCCTCTTGTCCCATTACAATGGAATGGTTGTGCAGCAGTAAGTGGACCTCATGAGGAGTCCAATGTATAAAGTTGAGATGTGGTTTAGGAGAGCAGTCTTAGTGAGGACAGGTTGACAGTTACACTCACAATCTCCTTTCAGTAACTGAAGTGAAACTGAAATTATTCAAGGACATAAATACTGTCATATTGATCCTACTGATGCATGTGTTAGTTAAATGCCCTGTTCAAATATTATAGTGTTGGAAATCAGTTTTTTTTTTTAATGGTTGTGAAGCCAGGAAAAATGCTTATCCCTGTTTTTTAATAGAAAATTATAAACTCTTTGGTTTGTGATATTCAATCCTACTGAATTATTTTGTTTGTTTACTTTTAATTCTGTAAATTTAACAAGGTCACAGTAGATATAAAAAAGGAGGCTGTAGTTGGTGGGGTTGGTTAGAAGAACTTTTCATCTAACAATTTTCTTCTCACTTTAGTTTACCTTGTGGAGTTTGAGCTTTTGCATTCTTTTAAGCAATATCTTCTGGTTAACCAAAATATTTTAATCAGAAGCAAAGTCCTCGCTTTCCACACCTACTGTGAAATAAAAGCAGCGTGCTTCTATCTGCACCCCAGGATAGCAGAATTCTCTCATTTGGACTATCGAAACTGCCTGTGACAGGAAAGCACTGATTTTACTAGTTCTGGGCCTTGGGCTGCTGCCCTCTCCCGGAAGGAATGCCAGATCTCTTGTCACACCTAGGAGTATCAGTTCTTAAATCTGGGACCAAGCCCTTGACCATGGCTGCAGCATTTTTAGGACTAGGGCACGTAGCACAAGAGAGGTGGTCCCAGACGTGACTTTTCAAGCAGCAAATTGCAATCAAAAATGGGTCTGTGCACCAAAAACTAAGATAAGGAAATTCTATGGCCAGCTCTGATAGCCAGCAACTCTATTCCTACTTTTTCTACTACTAAATGTGCCCAAGTGGCAGTATCTTCTATTTTGGGGAGTGGAGAAATCTGGAGGTGTATCTCATCCCCGAAGTGCAATGCCAAGAAATTGTTGCAGAATGATTCAGAAAGCCTATTACTGCCTGTGCATGGGCTAGTCCCCAATTGTTCCCTCAGTCTTGGGAAGTCAGGTAATGATTCACCATATCACCTCTTCATAAAAATTAGGCTGCTGCAAGGGATGAACCCCAAAAAAGTACAGCAGAGAATGAAATTAGGGCAAAGGTCTCATCATGGCTCTGAATTAACAGAAATTTTCACTGTGTAAGGGAAGCAAGGCGCACAGGCCTAAAGGCTCATAGGTATATGTGAACACTTGCCCCTAAAGTGACAGAAAATTATTTAGTTTTAAAGGAAGGATACCAGGGAGATCACATCATAAGCTGAGGCAAAGTTGGGGCATTATGAAGGGTTCTTCTGAAGTTCATCTGGAAAACTCTTCTGCTTTTTGAGAGAGAGGATCATACACAGGTGTCTGTCCTTTGTAGGGAAAGGGTCATCCTCCTGAAGGAGATATAAAACCTCTCTGGATGCTTGAGGTCCTTATCTGGCTTTGGAAGAGGAAAGGTGATAAAAATTTTTTTCAAAGGACAGAAAATGGGACAATATTGAACTTAGTCCATTTCCAGTCCTAATACTCCCTGCAGGTCTTTGCTTCTTTGACTTTTTTTTTTAGCCCTTTTCTTTTCCCCACACCATCTGTAAAATTGGTTGCACTATATCCCATCTATGTGCCTGACTTCCTCTGCCCAACAGGCAATTCTGCTTCCCCCTTCTCCCAAGAATCATCAGGCCCAAGGGGATGGCAGGCAGGACTGACTGCTTGCAGGATGGCATGAACTGGAAGGTCTTGTAAGGGTCACCAGATGCGATCTAAGGCTTGTGATGTTTTGTAGGTTTTGAGGAACAAAACAGTAGAAGCACAAAGTATGTTTTTGCTTTCTCTCTCCCAGCTTCATTTACTTGCTCATTAAACTCAGAAGCATGTAGCTACACCCACAGAAAATTACTGCATTTCGTAACCTTTAATTGATTTGCCTATTTATGGGGAAACTGGTATTTCGGGACTATCCAACTGTGCCATCACTATCACCTTTTCATGGGTCTCTGTCTGTTTGGTTGCTGTAGAGAAGCCTTGATGTGTGTCTGCCTGGCATAGACCTGGCAGATCCATAGGCTGAATTCTTCACTGCAGGTTACTGAAATCGGGAGAGCTCTTGTTTGTAGATGGGGCAGATATTCGTTGCAGCATGCTCTGCTCTGTTTGCTTGCCTGGGTGTTGGTATTCCAGCAAAGATTTTGAAACACATCAGTGTGCTGCATGCTGCTAACTATGTTCTTTTTCTATACTATTAGGAAAGGTAGGGGTATGGCTGGCATGGAAAGTACTTTAGTCCACAGTTACTGACATGGGTGTAATTGCTCCCCACATCACCTCTCTCAGTCCCCTGGGATTTTCAGCTGTTGTAAATTCAGGGATGCAGTAGATGTCTGTGTGAGCTAGGAGGGAGGTAAGGGTCCTCCCAAGGCCTACTCTGTCTCAAGGGCACAATTCTGAAAAGCCAGTTCACAGGCCACAGCCTTTGTTTTGATGGTCACATCTGTATGGAGGCAGTGCATGACAAGAAAGTGCTGCTTCACCCACTTTGTTGACCTCAGTTTAAACTTCTGCTTCTAACTTCTAAGGCTGAAAAGCCTTGTAGACAATACACTGACCATGAAGACTGATCATTCAGTGTCCTTTCTGTAGCTAATACCCCTGTTTTGGAGTTGATTATACTGCTAACCCTGCTGGTGGGAAAACTCAGGCTTGGACGTTTCAAGAGTTTTGCCATATGTAAGTAATGGTTGAGCTGCCCAAAATAGCCCAGGACAAGCACCAGTCAACCCACAGCTGATGTATAAGTCAGAACTGAGGGTCAGCTCCAGCCTCAGCTTAGGGGTTTGCAGCTGCTCAAAGGTGGTGCTGCATACTTGACCCAGTAAATCCCTCCTCAACAAGCCTGGTGGCCCCAGGGAGAGTACAGTCACAGCTCTGCTCTGTCTCCAGCAGGTATTTGGAACATATGACCAGCATGGGAACTTGTTATTGGGATGTATAGACCTTTTTGGTGAAGCTGCAGCCAGCATGGGGAAGCACGGGGTGTGCTGGGGGACAGCAGAGCAGTGGTGGCAGGCCAGAACGTCTCCTGCTGTCGGCTTTAGGAACTGATGCCCAGCCATGTTGCAGCATTGCCAGGAAGACAACCAGGGCAGGCAGAAGGTTCACCAGAGAGCTGAGACTGCATGACACAGCAGTGAGGAGAACCACCTGCAGCCCAGAGGCACCTGAGGTCACTCTGTGGCAGCTATTTACTGAGGCTTTCAAACTAGGCTGGTTCACAGCAAGCTAAGGGCACTGCATGACCGTAACGTGACCTGCCCTTCTTATTAACTCAAAGAGCATGAACACTTATCAAATTTTCTATGCCTGGTGGGAAACACCACTTTTCAGGAGCTAGAGCTGATGCAAGGATGCTTTGTGGAAGGGTATACAAAGAGTATTCTTCCATAAAACCCCCTCCCCATGCATTGGGGCCCTGCAAAACTGTTAGCCCAGGGTTACTCTGTAGCAGAAACTGGAGCTGTCATGTGGGGCTGTGTTCACAGATGCAAACCTAAGAAAAGAAACGAGAGAGGAGTAAGAATCTGTGTGTTCTTGAAAGCATTTGCAACACTTCAGTCTTCATGGGTTTTGTTAATTTTCCCCCCTGTTGCTCCTCACTTATCACTGCATCTCTCCTCTCCCATTTCTCAATCCCTCTCTCTCTCTGCTTTTTGAGTGCAGAGTTGTGCCCATTTGTCCAAGCATCTCTGCAAGCCCCAGTCTGAAACTGGATTGTAAGAGCCTCATTTCACTCCATCCACACTATGGTCCTCAGCAGGGCCACACTGAATGAGGCCAGAGGCCCTGGCTGTTCCTTTGTTGCACCTGGCCCAAAGTCTGGAGCTTATTGCTGCATCAGAAGCCATCACACACCCTCTCCCTTGAGAAAAATGACCTCAGGCCAAGCCACCATCTCCAGGTTATCTCCTGCTAATTGCAGGACATCCTGGGGAAGATGGTGGCGTTTACACCTTTGATCCCAGTGCTGCAAGGTTGGGTTCTCTCTTCTGCAGGCTCTGAGAGAGTGTAGGTGTTTGCTTTAGGCTACGATGACATGAGAAATACCTTAGTGAGGCGAGGCGTGGGTGTATTGGGGCGTGACTCAGAGGAAGTCAATGTACAGGGATTTGTTTTGTATGCAAGAGATCTATTCACTTTAGTTACCAGCATGGGTGTAATTAACTTTTCTTTAACCATTTTATTATTTTGATTATTAATCATGGCTTAAGAATGGCTGAGCCAATGAAGATTTTAAATGCAATTTCAAAAAGTCCAAGATCTATATTACCAAGGGCTGGCTTGAGAAAGCCAGGGAATTTGATGACAGTTCACTACATTCTGATGAGGGACCAGTGCAAATCAAAGAGGCTGGTGGCCTGGGGCAGGGTATCTTCCTTTAGAAAGAGAGAATAATGAAGGACATACTTGGAGAAGTCTTGTCAAGACAACTGTGGAGAGGATCAGTATGGAAAAAGAAAGATTCAAAGAAAATTAAGTTGCTTGTTTAACTTCTCCAGATTTCCTTGGCTTTGGACTTGGACCTCTTTTTCTCTTATTTGTTTTAATCGACAATAGACAAGATTAACCATAGGTTTTATATGCAGTAAGGATCATCTGAGGTTATTCAAGTTTGCAGAGCCTTTAGTCTTGTCTTAATACATGCAGAGTCAATCTTTCTGTAGGAGACAAGGCTGTATAGGTCAAAAGCTCACCACAGTTTGGGGTCCCATTCTGGTTCTGGACCCCTTAATTTAGGAAGGAAATTGAGGTGCTGAAGCAAATCCAGAGAAGGGCAACAAAGCTGGTGAAGGGTCTGGAGCACAGATCCTATGAGGAGCAGTTGAGACAGCTGGTGGTGTTTATCCTGGAGAACAGGAGGCTCAGAGGTGACCTTACTGCTCTCTAGGACTCTCTGAGAGAAGGTTGTAGCCAGGTGGGGGTCAGGCTCTTATCTCAGGCAACTAGTGAAAGGACGAGAGGACATAGTCTTAAGCTGTGCCAGGGGAGGTTCAGGTTGGACATAAGGTAGAATTCCTTCACAGAAAGGGTGATTATACATTGGAATGGACTGCCCAGGGAGGTGGTGGAATCACCATCCCTGGAGGTGTTTAAGGAAAGCCTGGACATGGCACTTAGTGCCATGGTCTAGTTGTCATGCTGGTGTCTGGTCATAGGTTGGATTCAATCTCAGAGGTTTTTTCCAACCTAATTGTGACCTGATTCTGTGATGTTTCAGTAGAGTTGCTGTGGTGTGTATAAAACAAATCTAGGACAAATGCACAAGAGTCACATGACCCTGCTGCAGGAAAGCTCTTCTTGTCACAACCCTGCTGCATTCTGCAGTGAGATCACCAAAATAAATAGAACATATGATGCCAAACCAAATCAGAAAGCAGGCTGTAAATCCTATAAAAGTTAAGAGAAATATTACTTCAAAGTAAATAGTAATTCATTTTCCAAGAAGAAGAGGTTGGATTTAAGTGAGAGGCACGTGAATCATGCTGCCTGTAATTTGACTTCTGCCCCAATTTGAGACTAAAATCGATAGGTTAGGAGGTGAGTCAAGAGAAGCAGATGGGGCGCCTTGTGCTGATGAGAACCAGAAAAGGTTCTCATAAACTCTGCAAGCCTGAAATGTAATAGACAGGTTCAGAGGATTTGATAATATAGTGCATTGACTGGATTTTTCTGTTCTCATCCCAGACTGCCTTGTTTCTATTTTAAATGAGAAGCACCTTTTCACAAAGGTGTCTACTCTTCCAGTAGTCAACTTCAGGTCCCAATATGAAGCCAACATATTCAGGTGGCTAACTGAGCAGAACTGGAGAGAAAAGGAGCTTTTTGTCTCATGGGAAACCCCAAGATGTGTTTGCATTCATCCTAAGAGAAAGAAATAGTGTCCAGACTTTCAGGAAATAAAGAAGGGATTTCTTGCAACTAAACACAGTACATTGATTTGGATATATGGAACAAGACTTCTGTAATATATTTGATTTAAATGAAACTTTTTTTTTTTGATCTGCAAGTATTGAGGATTCAACATTGAGCAGTTCTCAAAACTTGGTTTAAAATGCAAGTTATTTCTTGCTTAGAAATTTCAACTCAAATTACACTTGAGCCAAGACAGGCAAGAGAAAGAGAGAGGAGATGGGGACCAGGTGGCTTTGCCATGGTAGAGCATAAAATGGTCAACTGGACACATGAGACAGAATATGCAGGCTAGAAAAGTGCCATTTCAGCATGTCACTCCTGTCCAGAAACAAAGCGACTGGGTTTTTACATTCCTGGAAATGTGACCAGGTTGTTTCCAGACTAAAGTTATTTGTGTGCACTGCCTTCATTGATTCTGTCAGTCCAAGGATGTCAGGTATAGAGCCTGCCTGGGCATCTCTGTACCTATTGCACTGGCACATCTGTATCTATTTTGTTTTTGGAGGGGTGATAGTCTCATTGCAGCCTGGATGGTTGTGGATCTCCTCCTAGAGAATCAATGAATCTTCTTCTGCATTTCCAATGTTTTCTCAAATGAGATGCCAACATTTTCCTTTTTGTTGCTGAAAGAGTGTATGTCACTGCAGATGTTGAGGTATTCTCAGCCTGTAATACATAAGAGGATGAAATGGCAAAACTCTCTTATCAAGGGCAGAAAAGGGAAAGAGACAGAAAGAGGCCACTGCTGGTGAGTGCCAGGCACAGTGAAGACCAGGAAAACTTCCAAGCTCTTTGTTGCAGTTTGTCAAATCCCTGGTTGACTTTTCCACAGCTTGTACCTTATAAATAATACTCTAGTCAAAGTAGACAATTGTGGCTACTGGTAGAAACCACAGAGAGTAGCTAAACACAATGGAAATTACTTATTCCACCATTTGTTTTCACTTTGGAGCAAGCAAAAAACTTATGAAAAGAAATGAGTCATTTTTCTTCATCCATCTTGGCTTTTGTCTGCTCAACAATGTGTCATTTCTGTGTGTAGTTGTGGTCTTGATTTTTTTTTTGCTGTTTTTTATTTATTTACTTTTTTCCTGCTTTGCTTTCTTGGTTTATGATTGTCACCCAATGACAACTGCTAGCACCACAGGGCTAGAACCTGGTAAAAGACAAAGCAAAACCACCATGCCTTTGGGGAAATGACTCTTCTACCTTGCCAGGAAACATGTTTGTCAAGTTTATAAGCCAAGGTGGAGTTGGAGTTCTCTGAGCCCTTCTGCCCTCCTTGAAAGATGTCAGGTGGGAACCTCAGCAAAGCTAATATCTTGAGTAGCATCTCCAGGGTTGGGCAAACTGGTTCAGGTAGAAGAAATTGCATCTCAGACTGAACCTTTGCCCATTTCTTGATGGACTGAACCTAAATTTTGTCTTCCTCCAACTCAGAAACCTAAACTTGGAGCATGTCTGTCCTCAGAGCTGAACCTTCATAGACATCGAGAAAAGTATGGCTGGTATTTTAAAATTTTTCTCCTGCATGTCTGCCCCTCTGCCCTACCTTGAGGTTAATTATTTGAACATCAACCAGCGTTTACTCCATATATGCTAATCCCAGACTGGTGTGGGCTTCAGGCCCTTAGTAGAGATTTACTCCCCACAGGACCACAAACCAATGTGTCCCTTTGGCTTTGCCAAGAGTGTGTTAGAAAGCAGGGGCTGTGGGGATGCATGTGGTTAGCCTAAGAAGCCACTTGTCATTGTTGAAGAGTCTGTGTGGGTTTTGGGAGGAAAGGGATTGAATAGTCTTCCTCTGAGTGACTAAGAAAACACAGAGCAAGGGGCTGAGAGTAGAAATGGAGAGGTTTCTTTTTGCCCTTAAGGCAATCTTGGTGATTATACCTCCATAAAGAGTAGATCTTGCACAACAAAGATGGAAGAAAGGGCTATAGGAGACAGAGCAATGGAAGAAGCCACAGAAAAGGGAAGAAGCTTCCGACAGGGTACTCAGAGGCATTTGCTGGCTCAGCACCTTCTGACATTTATCAGCCTTGGGTGAAAACGGTGAGTGATGAATAGCAGGGATATGTACTGTAACCCTGAAATTTGGGATGGGCTCTAGGCTGAGGATGCCTGTGCCCATTTTGTCAGTAAGCCATAAGGAGCAGGACAACACCAAGATTTGTTTTAGATTAAATTAGGGATTTTGGTTTAAAGTGGCTCAAGATCCAGACTGCTCCAGTTCTATTGTATTATTTTGCAACTGCAGCTGAATCTGTAAGTCTTGATGCCTCTGCCAAAGGGGATAGAGGGACAGATTTCCAGTTCCTCAAGCCTATAACACCAGCAGCTCTTCTGAGCAGAAAAAAAGTCCTTGAGTTAGCAAAATAATGCTCCTCTGGCCTGAGATTCAGATCAGAAATGCTTCCTGGGCTCCTTGTGTAGCTGCTTCCCTGTTGCGAATCTTCATAAAGCAGAGAGCCTTCTGTTTATATTTTTGCTTGCAGTTGGCAGAGGTTGGCAGGTTATCTGAATACTCTATCTCTGTCTGTATTTGCCTACTTCTGATCTGTTGACAGTATAAGAGTGTCAATATTTTTTCCCTTGTAAGGTGATATGAGCAACTGCCTAACTGTTGACTCAACTGAGGATTACTAATTTCAATAGCTAGTTAACAAATCAGCCCACACTCCAGGTAGAAGGTAAGTTCCTGCCACTTCTGCAAGAGCCCTGGGAAGCTAAAGAGTGATCAGTTGCTTGGAGCCCAGGGCTAAGCCAGGGTGGAGTGTGATGATGTTCCCTTTGGGAGGTGGTTCACCTGGCCAAGAAATAACCTGGGTGGGGCAGGTATGGTGCTCCATGGGATGCGCTGTTTCAGGATGTCTCTTCCTCCAGTTCTTTGGATGGTAGCTTCCAGAAATTTACTTTGCATTTAAATTGTGGTAGGTAAATGCTGGATTTTCTTTCCTCCTCCTAGTGCAATTTTATAAAATTTATCCATCTAGCCTGGATCTTTCACAGAGAGAATGGAAGGGCAGGCTGTAGTAAAGGTTGGTGAAAAGTTTGCATGGAGCTTGCCAGCCCAAATCCCACCTACCTGGGTCATAACAGGGTACTTTTTGCCATGTGACAGCTGTGGAGCACATTTTAGAAATAAGTTGGTTCCATCTTGTGCTGAGCTATACCTTCCTCCAAGTGTACAGGCACTGACACTGAACATGTAAGACCTGTGCCTACTCAGCAGTGCTTCTACTCTAATTTTTATTTTTAGTCATCTTTGAGATACCAGGAAATGGCTTCTATTCCATTTCCCGTTGTCTTAAAATGCTATTGAGGTGGCCATGAGAACGTAGTGCAGGCTGGCTGTGTTTATCTGGCTCTGCTCTGCTTTCTATTTGTTCTGCAATTATCTTGTGAAACACTGTGTATGCTTTCAGGCATGATTTTTTTTTCCCCAGCTCTGCTCATCCCTTTCTTTTGCACACATGCGTTTACAGTTTTTACAGTTCATTTTTTCTAATGGAAATAATGTCCCACAAAGGTCTGAGGTTGAGGGAAAGAGAGGAGCTGCCTGTGTGCTCTTTTCATTACTTTAGAAATGAGTGTTGATCAAGTTCCACTGGAGTGAATTTACTTGTATTTCCATGTAACAATAGCCTAGAAAAGACTTTCTGTCTTTATTTACAGTTCTACCATCTGTATGGATAAAATGAGCTCAGAATCTAAATAAAAGATGTGGTGGTGGTAGATGTCCATCTCAGCAGTTTGTGCACATGTCCAACATTGGTCTGTTGATATTCAGTCTGCCAAACAGTGTCTCTAGTTTTACTGAATGTTTTTGTCAGCTTCTGTGGAAAATATCCCAAACTTATCAAACTTTCACTGTCAGTGCTGGGGAGGCATCCGTTGTGCCTACAAAGTTTCCATTTCAGCATCCAATTACCCATCCAAATGCACAGTGTCACATGAAAAGCAGCTGGCAGTAGTGCAAGACCAAAGCCATAGTTTAGTTACAGGTACCTGTACATTATGAAAAATTCTGGCTGCCTTGCTGTTTCACAGCATCTTTCACATGTAAAAGGACTTATCATATAGATGGACAAGACAAAGAACGGGAGAAAGGAAATATTGTTCCTGTTTTTCTGGTGGAGAAACTATTGCCCGGCCAATTTCAGCAAAGCATCTGAGGTGGTGCAAGGAGTCTGTAGGAAGCTCTGAACTGCAGTGGAATAAATATGAGAAAGTCACACCTCGCCTCTCTCCATGGCTGGGACAGACATGGTGGTGATGCGACAGGGAGAGCTGTGCATCAGTTCTGTCCTCATCCCTCGAAGAGTGAAGCTTCTCAGGGCCCTCTAGGTCTGCACAGACACATGAACCTGCACCTCCTGGCTCACCCTATGGCTATTTTGAGCACTGAAATCCTTAAATTTACAGATTCACCTGCAGTTGCAAAATAATCCAATAGAACTGGATTTTGAGCCAGTTTAAATCAAATCCCTAATTTGAATTAAAACAAATCTTGATAGTTTGGCCCCATAATTTCTCATTCAGTGATTAAAAAGTTCCTCTCTAGGCTGATTGGGGAAACTGTTTGCTCCTTACCTTCTTGACAAAAGCAAGTATCTCCCTGCTTATCTCACTTGAAATCGTCTATTTCACATTCATCACCTGAATTCAATTAAAAATAACCTGCAGCTGTAATTGTTGAGGGCTGTTTTTAACTGAACTCCCTTCATCCCAGAGCATGTGGGATTTCCCCTTGCAGTTTCAAGAGCAGGTGGTCAGTGGGAAATTCCTACAAGCTTCTCTGTGTAGGGCTGCTCTTGAGGGGGGTAGTCACAGTGTATCAGATCTGACTTAGCACACATCTCTACAAAACAGAAGACTGATTACATCCCCCCTCCCCTTTCTATCAATACTCGACACAAAGTATGTGAAAAGGGGGGCTACGGGATGCAGATCTGCCCTTGAGTTTTCCAGTGCATGTGTAGGTTGTTTGCAATAGGGAGCCAGAGTGTCCTCTCAAGATTGCCTGCAAATAAGTTTGTGCAGCATGACGAGATGTGCCACAGAACCATTTTGGTTCATTTTGAACACAGAGAATACAAGTTCCCTGCAACACTTGTGTGACTAGCATGGTTTATATCATAAAACAATTAGAAGCGAATGGGTTTGGAGAGTGTGTAAGCATTCATTCGTCATTCTTCTCTTATTGTTAATGGGAAGCTTCCTGTTAAGAACTGGGTGAGGCCTTGCCTTGCAGAAATGTTCACAAGAAGCGTGAGAGATTCTTGCTTTTGTTTCTACTTTGTGGGAACTCTGTGAAGTCTGCAGCTCAGACTGAACTGCAAAATTCAGACCTCAGTTGTGGAGACATAACTTATTCTAGGAGATGAGAGGACCCTGATTTGGCTTCAGTTGTCTTAGCTTTTCTATCATATGTTCCTGGTTTCAGGAGTCTTGGTAAAATTTCCTATGCATTTTTTTCTGTTTCATTAGAGTGATTTTTTTTTTTGGTGGAAAGCTTAAGGCTCAGTGGTTTAACTCTCCTCTCTGACTAATAGCAGAGAAAAATGTTAAAACTTGTTACTCTTCCTTTTTATTCAACTTGGCACGTGAGGAGCAATAGTTTACTCAGAGAAAATTTGGCAAGGGAACTATCTTGATTTCGTTCAACGTCTTTGAGTGTTGTAGTGAAAATGAGTTTTGATTAGACAAAGTCAAAAGCCCTTGAAATCCTCCTATGTACAGTGCAAGAAGTGGAATCCTTCTCTTGTAACTTGTCATCGCTGTGTAAATGTGAGCTCTTGGTACCTCTTTCACTGGCTTTGAAAACGCTTTGGATCCAAGAGCTGCTCTTGGGGAAAAAGGCTTCTGCTGTGTGCCAGTTTACTTGGCAACATGGTCTTTCTCTCATGCTCCAAGACAGAAATACATTGTGCATCTCCCACCCCACTCAAATAGGAGCATTCAGTGTGGAGCAATGCTCCCCCCAGCCCACTCTGAATTTGGGATCTGCTTGCAGATCTGCTTGCACACTCTGTCATTTTGCAGCTTGAGAAGATGTATTTTTGCTTCAGCCAGGGAACTTGGTCTCCTCCTTCCCCTGCTTCCTCTTCCCTTAATGCAACACTAAAAATTATATCAACTTTAAAGGATATTTGGCATCCAAAGTAACACACCCATACTGTAGCTTGTCCAAATTTACATCTCCAAAGCAACTAATCCTATGCCCACTGATGACTTTTCTCAGTGGCAGGGTGGGTGTCTGTGTGTACATCTTTGTGGCCATTCCCTGGGGCACAGTGCCATGTCTGGCTCCTATTCAGATGTGTGTCCCTCCAAAAGTCCAGCTCTGGTAGGTAGTTTCATCATAGTGATGCACAATCAGAGCTGCAGACCAGCTAAAATCCACCTCGTGTCACTTGGATTTTGGAAGGCTTTCCTTTCCTCCATCTGCTTTGTGTGTCACCAGTTCTGTTCCTGCAGCAAGGGCCCAGGGACATGAGCCCAGAGTTGCTTTGTTCAGCAGCAAACCCACCAGCATCAGTTCCCTCTAATACAAGTGGGAAAGCAAAGCTTGTAAAACGGTGCATTTCCAGGCTCTCTGCCTTCCCTGCTGAGACAGACCATGAACTGTTTCAATTTTAACAACAGGCAAGTGGGTTCTGTGATTGGCAGACAATGAAGTCAGATTTCCTAGGGCTTTGTCTGGTGGTTAATGAAGGGCTGGTTTGCTGGGTTGATTGGGTTTGTTTGGTTTTTTTTTCCCCAGAACTTTCTTTCCCCTACTGCATCATATTAAGACTGCAATGTAATAATAAGCATTATATATGCACAGCAGAGAGATCCCATGATGGACAAAGGGATTCTCTGCTGTTTAATAAAATAATCTCCCCCGTGGGTACTTCTCCTAGATCCTAGTTTTATAAATGGTCTCATTAAGATTCTTTTAATCTGGTAAAGGCTGGACCACGTCTTGCATCCTTCCCTTCAGAGAGCACAGGACAACTGTGGTTTCTATCTACCTGGTCACCAGACAGCATAAAATTCTGTCTGAATTAAAGAACTAAATATTTTCCTGAGCATCTGTTAGCAGTGGTGGGAACTGGTTAGCTCCAAAATGAAAATAGGAATGTTGTAGAGGGAGAGGAGGAAAAGCATGCTATTGCAGTCCTCTTAAAAACTTTCTTGCAAAGACAGTACTACCTTCTGCTGAAACCTTTGTAAGAAGAAATGGAAACAAAGCATTCAGAGGCTGTTACAGTACACCAGACCCTGAAGAAAGACATCTTAAGAGCTCTCTGGAGGTTTCTGTACATGTGCTATAGGGATGCAAGTGGGAACACATACTTCTTTTTACTTATGTTTGAGAAAATGGCTCAGTAACTGCAGGTCTGTCTCTCTTTAGTGGCCTACATTTCCTGTCCTGTTCCCCAGCACTACCACGTATCTCTCCTACACAGAATGCTTTTCATTCACTGATTCCCAAACTGACTCTTATCAAGTAAAAACAGTTGCAGCATCTGGATGTGATTGGCATACAGACCTTACCTGAGCCAAGGCGTCTCCCCCTCCTACAGCTGTTCTTTGCCCCTTTTCGTCTCTCTCTGATACCTCTTAAGGGGTGTGTGTACATCTCCTAGTGCTGCTTGAATCCCAGGCTACAAGGCTTTACAGAACCATCCAAAGCAGTCTAGTAATGTCCCTCTACTCTGTGCTGATCACATGGCGATTTCAAATGACTTGAGCATTTCACATTTTTGTGTAATCTCCTTAATGTGGGGGCACTTTGGGAGCTCTCGGATTGCAGGGAGTTCAGGGTAATTTTAACTTGTTGGAACACTACAAGTTTCCACAGATCTGAGCATGGAGGTTTGGTTGGGTTAGGAACTGCAGTACTTGCCTGGGAAATGAGTGGTGGAGGAGTCAGCAGGTCCATTTGCCTTTCTGTTAGAGCAGACATTTACTGAATGAATAAGAACACAGGTTGGCACCTAATATCCACCTTGGAGTAACTAAGGTGCAAGGAAATCTGCATGTGCTCATTTGCAGAGGTGACATTGTAGCTTGAAGTGGATAGTGATGCTGTCTGTGAAAGTCGATGTAGTTATTTGCTGAACAGTTGGACTCCATTTTACAAGGTTACTACTCAGTCATGTTTTATTGGCAGCACATTGACACGCAGATTATTATGCAAATTCTCAGAAATGCTTATCTGTGGTTTGACACTGTTGATCTATTCACAGTTATAATCTCCCTGTCCCTATATCTTTTCCTTCTCTTGGGATAAAATGTTACAGAAGTAAAAGCTCTTTTGGTGTGGTAGTTCCTCACCCTGAGTTCCTTGCTTATTATATTTCCCAGTGTTTTTTGGGGGAAACATTTAGGTCTCTGGTATTTTGGTCAAACTTCAAAAGAATCAATTTATAAGCAAAGACATAAAGCAGTTTCCATAAAAGAGACAGCTAAGCAAAAAAAGTGAGGCAGAGGGGGATCATGTTAGAAGTCAACTAATTAGTGAGTGGCATGAAGAGGTTATCTAGATGCTTTATGCTCACTTACTCCCAGGAGCTGAAGCACAGAACTAGACTGGTGGTTGCCAAGTGTAGAACAACCCAAAGGAGAGTTACTGAAACTTGCAGACGTTCATATTCTTATTCTACCCCAGGGGAATTGCTCTTCTTGTCACACTGAACTGTTACACAGAGCACTTTGATACCAGAGGAAGCTGTGGGTACAAAAAGCTTCTTTCAGTTTAAACTGGTAACTAATGAAGGATATGTGATTGGCTTACTAAACCCCAATCTCTGGCTTGGGGTCTCCCAAAGGTGGAAAACATTGAAGCCTGATGAAGTGCTGCAGGTGAGTCTGGTGAGACCTGGTCATGGAGACCTGGTGAGTCTGGTATTCTGTAACCCATCCCCTTAACCCAAGGGTGTGCTTGGTCCCTCTCCCTTAAGCTTCTCTTCAGAGTCAGAGCAGCAGAAAATGGGAGAGGTGAATTGTCCTGTTTCAGCTACAGGATAATGAGACTTGTAAGGCACCAGCTCAGCAAGAAAGATTGCTGTGATTGAGATCCCACTATCCTCAAGTGGCCATGCAGAAGAGAGACTGTGTTGAAAGCTGGGTTGAGCCCTCACAGGGCAGATTTTCTGGGCCAGCATTAATGGTGATAGTGTGATGTCATAAACTTCATTCCCCCTTTGTTTTTTTTAAGAAACTCTGTCTCACTGGGTAGAACCTCCTTGTTCTTCATCCTCTAGCTGAAGCCCAGAGCATGAGCTTGTGTTTGTCCTTGGGAAACCTTGAAGAGAACAAAGGCTGAGCTAGGCTGGGGTCTCCTCTGGCAGTCAGAGAAAGGGGGTTTGCAGGGGTATGTGGAACACCTGGGGCTGAACACAGCAGTGACAAAAAGCAGAACATGCTGAAACACAACGCTGAATGCATGTCATCTTGCTGCAGGGAGGTTGGTTCTCCCTCAGGCATTAATTCTTGCAACAGAAGACCTGACATCCAAGAGGTTTCCTGGGTGCCAGCTACTCCCAAGGCCTGAGGGTATCCTGGTCATGTTCCATGCTTGGTGGCAGGGTCAGGGCAGCAGGAAGCTGCCAGCACCCCTGCCTCTGCAGACACCTAGGAGAGATGCAGAGAAAAGGAGCTCGCTACCTCCAATAGCTAGACTGCAGCTGATTGTCAAAGGCAGCCTAATTTAATTAGAGCTGAACTGGATCTTTATTTAATGAGAACTGAGACTAATTAATTTTTGGAGTCACAGTACGAAAGACGCTTTGTTCCTTTTGAATAAGTAATTAAGTGAGGCATACGCAGACAGTCTATGCTCTGCTGCATTTGCAAAGGATTTGTTCTCTTTCTTATCTTCATCTTATTTGTATAAGGACTTTGGAATTAGGAATTAATTGTTTTGTTGCTGATGATGTTGGGTATAATTATCTTGCTTTAGAATGGCAGACTTTGTGCGAGTACCAGGGCTTTGTCTACCAGGGGACACTGACCAGACCAGAATTGCTCTGCCATGGTCATGGCTACAGAACAGATGACAAGCTGCCCAGGATGATGAGTTGTCTTTGAACTGCTCTGAGCTAAAACTACTGCTCAGGAACAGACTGTCCAAGTGGGAGCCACCGCAGAGTGGCAGGTGACAGCACTTCATAATCCCAGCTCCAGTTGTCTTTCCAGTGTAGACAAGTTGTCTTTCATGTGGCTTATCCTCCCCTGGTTCTGCCAGAGCAGTATGGTGTCACCACAATGCTAAGCTGCCTGGCTTCAGCAGAAGGAGATTTTTTTTTGATCCTTTTTTTTTCATTTGTAGCGGCCCTGTGTGTACCACTGCACTGGATCAGAACAGCTTGGCTGTCTTGTTCCTCACTCCCATAAAAGTTGCAGGGGCTCCAATGTTTGGAAACAGAAGGCAGCATCTCACTAATTGAAGTGACATTCATTTGCAAGCCGAGGATTAATATTTTGATTTCCAATGTCTATAGAGTAGTCTTCTGTGACTCGTTCCCCATTGGCAACAGCAATTAACCCACAATGTTCAATATCTAGCAGGTCATTTCCATTAGAAAGCAAACTTGGTGTTTGAGCCCAGCATTTCTTAGGATGGTCTTGATGAATCTTTTTCATCTGTGCTCCTTAATAAGGAGAGCTTCATGGTTTCTGGCAGCTGAGTTAGCACACAGCTGAGAACAGCTTTGATTTGTCTGAACACCATCCCTGTCTTGACTGTTTTGTGGGCTCTCTTTGCTACCTCACTGCACACTTATGTACATCACATATACCTGGGGGTGCATCTGTATGAGTCTGCAAGGAAACCAGGTGACATTCACAAGACTTTCATCCATGTGCACATGGTTTCTGTTGCAAAAGCCCATTCTTTGAAGGCTGTGGGTTGGTACAAGATCATGACCAGTTTAAAGCCATTGAAATAGCATATGTACTTCTGACACAACAGCACTTTCTCTACCTCAGCTTGGCCCATTGATCCAAAAGAATGAAATTTGTAACTTCTTGATGACCCAACCTTATTGGAAAGAAAAGGAATAGTTTATACTGACAATAAATAGAAAATAGGGCAATGATAATGTGTCCCTGTCAGGATACTTCCCTGCCACATCCCTAGATTGATTTCTCATTTTTTCCTCCCATCCATGTCTTTGGAAATCCATTCTCATGTTTCAGTGTCTCTCTAGGAGAATAGCAAAACCTCTTTCAGAGGACTGCTACAGAATGGTGCATATTTCAGACCTGTTGCCCAAAAAGGAAATGCATTTCTGCCAATCCCAGCTTTTACACCTACCTTTTCAACTTTGGAGGAGACCAGTGCTGAAACATGTCTTCAGAGAATCCCTACATCTTAACTGTGGAACTCCAGCTTATTCTCTCTCCTGGGGTCTGTCTGTGCTGAATGCAACCTGCTATAATCATGCTTTCCTATCTTTCATTGCTTAAGGACTGCTTTCCTATTCCCTGACAGAATCATTAATTTTTTCATACTCTTATGCACCTCTTTCTACACTTTTAGATGCTCTAAACCCCTTGTATTTCCTTCAGAACTCCTAGCAAGAGGTATCTGGTGCTCTCTCTCGCCTATAGGGCACTCTCTAACCACAGGCCGTGTGCTATGTTAGCTGGTTGCCAAAATGGCAAGAGAGTCCTGGCAAAGTCTGTTCTCCATTTCATTGAGACTGGAGCCCAAGAAAGCCATGTTGGTGGCTGCACCACTTGTGTGCCTGCCGTGAGAAGCCTTGACCCATATGGCCCTTGCTGGGCAGGGCATGTTTCCAGAAAGAGGCTGCAGTTCCCTTTGGTCCTTTCCACGTGGCAAACAGAAGTAGCGAGCACAAGGCTCTTTGCCCTTTCTCTTACCCTTCCCAGCTCCCAGTTCCAGCTCTGTCCCTCTCCCTGCTCATGTTCCTGCACTGCTGGGAACTCTCGACCTGCCTCGGGCACGAGAGGTGTGTCATGCTTGCATTGATGTGGCAGCGTGGGGAAGGAGAGGTGAGGGTGCTGAGGGCTGGAGCAAGAGAGCCTGAGAGCAGGTGCACTGTGGTTAGGGCATATGACTCTACCCAGTTAATCATCTTGGAGCAGGTCTCCACCTATTCCTCCCTCTTTTTTTCTGGAAAGTTACTGTAAGTTGCATATTTCTGATGCTTTCTGCCACTGCAGGCAGGATGACTTGTTTTCTGCTATCCAGTCACCCGCAAATAACTTGCTTTTGGTCAGCTGCATCATCTAAGGACAGCCTGAATCTGCTGAATGGCTTCCCCAGCCTGGTTTGCACAGTTCTTGACCATTGTGAAATGCAAGAGGTTCTCCTACAGGTTACAGGTGGCCTGACCTGAGATGATGCTGGATGATGAGGGATGAGGCATTCTCTGAGCACAGAGCATTGCAGGATCAGACCTTGCTGGAAGGAGAGAATGGCAATGCAGTGTTTGCAGACAGATGTGAGCTCCTGTCCAGTCTGGACAAAAGCCAGCTCTGGATTGAGGCATGTGGCTGTGGTTATGTTGGTGCTGGGTATACTGGTCTGGGCTCTCAGCCAGGCTCACATAACTGCATAGCTTTGGGTCCTGAGCTGAATCTTTATTGGTTAGGGCAGAGCTCGCTATGGGTCTGCTCAGAAGAGCCCATCAGAACAACTCAACATGCTTAGCCCACAGATGTGCCAAATGTGTCTACAGAAATGAATAGTCAATCCCTTCCAGATTCGTCACCATTAATCTTCATCTAGAGTCACACCTCTTGAGGCCAACAGTGTTGAGATCAGCCAAAATCAACAAAATTCTGCATTGTTAGTGTATCCTCAGTGCAGTGCAGCTGTCCTTGCTATGCAGGGAGCATAACCTAATCTCACAGCGCAATGTGTTGAATTTATTGCTTGGTGATGTCTAGTGAATATAGAGTGATGGGTGGGGAAAATCCTGGGGTTTGATTAAGAATTTGTGCTATATCTGTGAGTAAAAACACACATCTGACTCAAAGCAAACAGCTTCGTTTGGGCTGCAGTCTTTCACTGTGCTGCTTTTCTCCTTTCTTTGGCTGGTTCTGGGTGGCAAGAAGGGAGATGAAGAACAGAAACTGTATTAAATAAAATCGATTTGTGAGAAGAAAAGCAAGTTTTTATCCTTTTATGTAAGGGGAAGGGGGGATCATTCAAATGAAGACATCGTTTCCCTTTTAACTTAGCTCTTGGAAAATGCCACTGTGAATTATTTAATCTCCTTAAACAGATCCCCTAATCTAGCTTCCTCACAGGCATTTGCTCACAGTATCTATGTCAGCCTCTTAGCACAGGGAAAGTTGCTCCCCATTCTGACTTCTGTGCTAAGAGGGATTTCTGCATACCTGTTCCCCAAGCTGCTTGCTTGCTGAGCACTCCCCAGGGCATGAAAAATGGGAAAATACCAAAAAGGCAAAGATACAGCTGTAGCCTGTTAATTAAACTGAAGACAAGATCCCGGTGGCAAAAAAACTTACTGAAGTCAGTGAGAATTATTTGTGACTTGAATAAGGACAGTTTCAGCCCAGATCTGGATCCACGAGTCCTGTTTATGTGGCTTTTGGGCCATTTAAACCTCTGCTGCTTATATTTGGGTTTTGAACTTCATGCTGCACTCTCATTCATGGGCTGCTCTTGGCTCTGGTCACTTCTCAGATGGTTACTGAAAGCAACATCATTATCTATAGGAGGTCTTTTGAAAATGCTGGACTTGGGTCTGCTTTTTCCTTGAGGTTCAGGTAACTGATTTTATTCTGTTGTTGCTTTCCTTATGGCTTACAGTTGAACTAGAATGACAGGGCAGGATTTTCTGGCTTGAGGTCTGGGACTAACTTCAAGCAAATCACAGAGAGTCGTTTCTTTTCATGCATGGTGTCTCCTGCAGGGTTATTCTCAGTGTGCATGTTATCACCTTGTGTGATATATAATCACCCAGAGGCTAGGACATGCAAGCACATGGTTGTGAATACCCACAGAAACACTGTGATCCCTTGCTCTGATGCCAGAGATAAATGCTTTGACTCTGGACTCTATTATAAATATTCTCAGAACCAAACCACTCAGCAAACCTGCCTCGTGATTCCACTCAACCCTGTCATAATGATTTTAGAAGAAAACCACAAGAAACGTGGTGGTTTTGGGTCCTTGTCAAAGCACAGCAGAAGAGCGTTGGTTGATTACTTTTTTAAAATTCATTTTTACATTCAGAGTGAAAGTCTGGGCATATACCTAAATATTAGAAATGTAAAGAGGGTCTTACATATGATTGTGGTGAGAAACCACTGATATAATTTGAAAACTTAGTGTGGATGCAGGACATTACATAATTCAAATATAACTTTGTGAAATCCCACCATGAAAACTGTATGTGCTTCTGGGTTACTCTACCCTTTCTTAGCTTTCTATTTTGTCTCAAAAGCTCTATTTTTCCTGATAGACTAACAAATAAAAATATTCAAACTTCAGCTCTGTAAATTTAACATTTTCTTCTCCTGCCCCCTTTGTCCATGCTTTCCCCCCCCACACACACAGACAAAAAGTAGCCCATGGCATGTACCTGAAAATGATATGCCCTCCTCTCCACACCTGGGTATGAACGCAGTTGCAGACAGCTGCTGTGAAATAAAATCTTTTTGTGATGAATAACAGCTCTGGAGCTCACCAGGCATCTGACTATTACTGGTCAAGGGATTGCTGAGGTCAGTGGCAGCATGTGCAATTACAAAACACTGGGCAGTTGTCCAGGTGGTTGGTGGAGGCACAAGCACACCCTGTAGCTACGAGTGCATTTGAGGCTCTGGACTGGGCAGCGTTGAGGACAGGGGAGTGTGGTGGTGGCAGCTCAGGCAACTGTAGCTGTGTCTCATGACAGTGAGCAGAGCTGTTGGGAAGGTGACTAAGAGGCTCCAAAGTGGGTAGCAAGTTTCTCCTCCTAGGCTATCCACTACTCTATGGCTAGTGCAGGGAGATTTGCTAACAGTGCTCACAACTAAGCCAGATGTGCTGCTCTGGCTGGTTGGGGCACTACCATGTCTTCATGCAACGCTTCTCTGTGCCTGGCCATCATGCCAAGACGATAATTGTTGCATCAGGCACAAATGGAACACAATGGAGGCTTTGTTTGCAGATGCTGCTGACCACAATATGATGCCTAAAGAGTCTCACCTTTCTTCAGGTGGATGAGACACTGGTCCATGAAGTGATACATTTGAAGCACTTGCAGGGACTCGTCCTAGTAGGATGTGTGTGGTGTGGTGACAACCACTGCCAGGTGGACAGGAGGGGTGGAAACATCTTTAGCCTCCCCATGAAAAAAGCCCAGAATTAATCTCTAAGAGTCCTTTCTAAATGCTGTAAGTGCTAATGCATTTAGTGTTCTGAATTGCTTCTCCTTCCCTCAAATTCTTATGGCACCAGGAATACCTGGGTTAGAGACCATCAGCAGGTAACAGTGGTGTGGCCCTCTGTGCCCTGTCAGAGGGAAGTCTGCAGTCCTTCCAAAAGATATGAAAGCTGACACAGCAAAGGCCTCCTGAGATTAATAACAGGATAGGGCTTTGTATGCAGAGGATTCTTCCCTCTTCCCCACTGCTTTAAACAGGAGTGCAGAGGGTCCTAGTGAAGCCAACTTTGCACACTGTAGACAGAGCTCTCTCAGATCTCTTTAACAGTTGGAATTGTGAAATATTTGTTGCATCTATAATTAGGGAGTAGAACAGATGGCTAAAGCTTAGTTATAATTAAAGTCTAATGCACGGTAAAATAACCCAATGCAGCCAGTGATTCAGCAGCAACCAAAGAATTTTAATTCCTTCTTTGCTGGGCTTAAGCTTCAATTGCAGGAATTGGGACTTCAGGGAAAATCTGTTGCATCACTTATTACATAGGGACATGGCTCTATATTAAAGGATTGTGTGGAAATTTTTGATTGCTATGTATTAAGTTATATTGTGTGGTCTTGCTTACCTTAGTAGCTTGAAATCATGTGTGAAAAAGGCATGTGAATTGTTTTAACAACACGGAATCTGCATGTTGCAATCCGTTTTAGAAGAGACTTTCTTAAAACCTGTCTGCCTAGTAATTGATTGCTAATGCTTCAGGATAAGGTATTTGGAAAGAGGCATTAACTAGGTGCTCTTAGGAACACATTTTAGTTATAAATCTGTTTTAAATGGAGCTTTCAGAAACATCATTTAATGCACATTTAACACCACTTTCAAGTATGGATCGTTAGAGACTTCATGCCATGAGAACTGGAAGCAATTGAATAAGCTTCTCATTTCCTGGGAGGCAGGAGACCAGATAAGGAGTTAGCATCAGGCAAAGAAACATGAAGAGGTGTTACTGTGAACTTTGCAGACTGTGAAAATGGTTTTTATGTTTGAGGTTGGTTTTTTTTCCCATACTCTTACTTAAAGCAGAGGGAGGTAGGTAATACATCCTGCCAAATGTATGTAATGCCAGCTCTCCCAAAAGGAGAACATGAACAGTTCTGGACCATTTCTGGAGACTGAGAAAACACCAGAGGAAATGTTATTATGAGCGTTCCCCTTCCTCATCTTCTCAGATGACTTATTGAAAAGATTTACCTGTATCTACCTGGGATATTGGGACAATCATTGGTACACTAGTGATGCACTTGCTGGGGCTACAGCTGCCTGAGAGGTTTTAAAGGTGTCCCCTCCTCCCCTTTCAGCAGGTTGGAAGGAGCTGTTAAGTGACAGGTTTTTCTCAAAGCTGTGATCAGCCTTGAATGACCACTGCTCTTCCTGGACCTGTCCCTGGAGGACTTGGGGGGCACCTCTTTCATAGTAAGCATGAAGGGAAAGCCAGTTACCTGGTGTTTATTGTGGATTATAGGCATGCAGACAGACCATAACTGCTCGGTGCCCAATCAGCATCCCATACATTTTGGTTGTCCCTCTAGTGCTGTCTTAAGCTGCAGTGGATTTGGGTGCAGTTGTATGTATGCTATGTGGGCTCCACAGGACTTGAAAAGCTACTACATTTACCAGAGCTAATGCAGACTGTGGATGCTGCCTGGGAATCCTTGAGCAGGAGGCAGGTAGTGTTAAGGGTTCCGAAGTGATGCTGTTTGAGCAACTTGCACCATGCTTTGGAGCCCTGCCCTTAAGAAGGGTGACTTGGAAAAAAACCTCAAACAAAACCACCAACAAAAAAGGTAGGAATGCTTCTCATCTCTAAATTTGTCTCAAATGTGGGCCTAAGGGCTAAAATACCCTCGCTCTTCAAGGCTAGTGCACCCCTGCAAGATAGAGCTGACCTCTGTTTTCACACCCTCACAGACCCTAGCCTCTAAGTGAATCTGGAAAAGCCCCTGGGAAAATGTATGGAAAGTCAGTGGCCACCCACGAAAGGCAGGATTGATGGATGAAAATAGAATGGGGAATGGAGGGCAGCTCAGCTTCACTAAAACTCATACCTTCAGGGAAGTCAATATGCAGAGAGAATAAAAAGCATCCTCCTTCACCCTTATCCCTACTCCGAAATTGAGTGTTTCTGACCTGTCACCCCATGAGACAACAGCAGCAGTGCTCGGCAAGGGTCTGTGGAGCACCTTGGAGCCAGTCCCACAAGTACTGGGAGTTTTGGGTGGCTGCCGCCACTGCCCGGCCGCCAATAATGCCATGGCCGGGATCCCCGGTGGCAGGGATCACCAGATGGCAGGGATCACCAGATGGCACTGTTACGCGCACTCGCAGTAACTCCCTTTCCTGCACGGCAGATGTGCGCTGCCTCAGAACGTGTTGTGTTGCTGAGGTTTTTAAGAGGCTGATTCTTGAAAATCAGCCTTTGGCTCTCAGTCTGCCCCCTGTATGCTGTCCCTCTTTTGTTGCTGCCCGGGAGAGGTTTGATCTCCGCAGAAGGAGGGTCTAGGCTTCTAAAAATGTAGGATCACCTATGTGCTGGGTACCTCTCGTTTAGCTGGTGTTACCCCGATGGCGTGTCACTTCTGGCAGCTTCACTTCCTAACAAAGAGTAATACTGGCTTCTGCCACCCCGTGGCAGTGGGAAAATTACCCTCGTTTGAAAAGCTGAAGTCTGAGCTGAGAGCCTGGGACAGAGGGTTAATCTTTTGCCTACTTCAAGGGTGCAATGTATGACGTGCTTAGCCTGAGTCACAGCAGAAATTGTTTCACTTTGGAAAAAGTGAGGTGCAAAGATTTGATCGTATCAGATGTGAAGCTTTGTTTTTTTTCAAGGATACATACATGAGCTATTAACATCAAAGCACAAGGATGGGGGTAATGCAGGAGACTCTTCTTAAGTCATTATCTTCTCCACAAAGACATGAAACACTGACTCTTCAGCTTTCCTGAGCTTTGCTCTGAGGGGAGAAGAGCTTTTATTAACTTAAGTGACACCAAACCCTTATTTCATGCCCATGTACTGTAAGGTCACTGATTAAGTGGATTCTGTGCTCCATCCTGAGGAGGATGGACTGACTAGCAGAGCTGAGCATGTCCTGTCCTTACTGTTTTTCAAGCTGGAAGGTGGGATAAGAACCTCTGTGCCCCTAAATGCAGGCATTCTTGGACTGTATCGCCAGCATAGTCAGGAGGGAAATTATTAGCTATGTGAACACACCCATGTTAATGGTGAGCTGGGTACTGCTGGCTGGGGAGGTGTGGAAGTGCAGGCTTTAGCAGAGGATGTGCAGGTTTGCAACCAGGGCTTCCATTGCTAGTGGTTAATGCTTTAGGGATTTTTGTTTTAATTGCTACTGTTCTTGAACTGGCTTTAATCCCATTAGTTCAGGTGTGCCTGCAGGAGCTGTGCTTGCACCTTGGATTGCAGGAGAGACATAGCCTTAATGCTGGGAACTAGAGCTCTGCCAGCCAAGCAGTGAGTTTTTGTTGTATCCTGTTTGGAAAGAATAAATTCTTTTGAGACCGATGCTTTTGCATTGATGATTTATTTTCTGAAGCTGCCAAAAGGACAGAGAGGTTTCTGCTTGTGTGGAGTACGCAGATGGGAAACAGCAGGAACAGCAGGGTTGATAGCAGCAACATGACATGCAACTCAGCTCTGACTCACAAGGAAAAGTTAGAGGGAGTGAAAGATGAGTGACACAGCAATAATCTCAGTCTACTGCGTTTTCTGCGTCTTCCATTGAGGCTGACAGGATATGCCATCCTTGCAAGGAACTTTGAATCTCTCTACAGACAACTTGATTCAGAAAAGCTTTTGCCTTGCTTCACGTAGAGCAAACCTCTTCTTTTATTTGCTGCTGGGCTGGTGCTGCTGCCTGTCACTAGCACTTCAGAAACTGATATCCTTGAAGTCCATGCACCAATCTCTATGGCTTCTGATGTGAACACCTGGGAGATAAGAGCAGAGCGTGGGAAAACTCTGGGATGGGACTGTGGTGAGATGATGAGCGAGAGCCTGTGCTAAAAACTGAAGAGAAATTGCAGAGAGCTCCTGGTCCTGCCCTTCTCTGCCACCATCACACTGCACAGCAGAGCTGGGGCAGGCTTTCACCCACAGGGATGTGGTCACTGAGGTTTCTGTCCCCAACCTGGGCTTGACCCCACCAGGCGTGATGATACTGTATGTTTTTGTGATGAGGTTCTCACCAGAATGCCAGACATGTTATGTGGCAGCTGTACGAGGAGGCCAAGCCTTCCACCTACACAGCTCCTGACAACCCTTTGATATGCAATCCTGACCCCACAGCAGGGTGTTGCCACCTGTCCTGGAGTGCTCAGGCTTCCAGCCCCACTTTAGCCCAGGCTGTGGCCCCGCTATGTCTCGGGAACGCCTGGAGACGGTGATGCAGCTGCACTGGCATCAGGGAGGGAATTTCCCCCTGCTCCACAGGTCTGTCACTCCCTCCCCACCTCAGGTGGTGGGAGTTTCCTGTGGGAGTTGCACAGTGTCCTGCCAGCTCTTGAGGACAGGGCAGGCCCTCTTGGGGTCAGGGCATTGCTGGGAGAGAGCCTCCTTTTGGCCTTGTTTCTGGTTTATTACTATAATCGCTGCTCTCTGTGTTTTACCTTCTTCACGTGTGCATGAATAACCATCAGGCTTGTCTAGGGAGATGGAGCAAAATTCCAGTTTTGGCCTCTCAGACCTGGTTCCTTTTGCTCCCTCTTCATGCACAGAAGAGCCCTGTTTTTTAGTAACAGTGAAAAGAAACCTCTCCAGTGTTCATATCTGCTCTTGGATGATGGTATTACCCTTACAGTTAATTTTTTTGATGACTTCTCAATCATGAGAAAATGGAGACTGCAGCTTCTAAAATGCATGTTCAGCTTCAAGTCTGCTCTTTTATCATCTCCTTCCCGCTATGTGAAAACAAGGGGCAAAACCTCCCACTGCTCCCCATTTCTGGAGAAAAAAGACCCAGTGTGGCCCTCAGTGGTGGGAATGTCTCCAGAAGAGGGGACATCCATAGCTGTACTGAGGCTTTACCATCAGACTGTGATGTAGAAAACTATAACTTTGAGGATCTTGGTGGGGGGTCAGTGAGATAAAGAGGCTGAGGAATTAGAAGGGAAGGCAACCTCAGGCAGGCTTTTTGGCTTGGAGTGATCCCACAGAAACACACAGAGTTGGCACTAGTGGGAAGCCCAGAGCACAACCCAATTAACCTGCTGAGAGGTGCTCTGGGCTTCCTCTTAGCACCAGTCTCTGCCCTGGGACCTGGAAGACAGGAAAGCCTGGAGAAAACAAGGGATGCCACTAAGTGTCCTGTGGGAGCTGGAAGTCTCCATAAACATGTGGGAGAACTGGAGAAGAGTAAAAAGTGTTTTGCTGTAAGCCGTGAGGTTGGAGTAGAAAGGGAAGCAGTGGGAGACTCCTGTTTTAACTGTTCTGGGTGACTTGAAAGTATTAATAGTTTCAGGGTTTCTCAAGCACAGAACTACAGCATGTCCTGACCAAGACAACAAAGTAGGTGATGGTGAGGGGTGAATACATGGAAGACTTCAGCTTGTCTGTTGTGAGGTAGTCAGTCCTACAGTCCCTGTCATCTGAGTTCCTGTTGAGGCAAGGTCCTGGGGACAAATACTCAATAAGTGGTTTGTGTCTCATGAAACCATTCCTTATCACTGCAAAGGAAATCCCCAAACTATACTGTCCTTTACTGTGAGTGGATTATGCTCTGACACTACAGATGTGACAGAGGAGACACCAAAGGCAACCAGACAGCTCTGAAAGCAGTTTACCTTGTGCTGTTGGGCAGGGCTGGAACAGTGCCACCTCCTTTGTTTCTTCCTAAGTCCACATAAAAAGTTGATGGCCAGCATGAGGGTTGTGCAGAGCCCCAGGTGTGTGGTACTCACATGCAGATGGCAGTTTGAAGCCGGTGTGTATTTTAAAGTCCACAGTTGTTAGCACTGAGATGTTCAGAATTAGCTTGAGGAGAAGGATATGGACAGCAGTACATTAACACACCTTTGTCATCTTCTCTTTAGATGTGCCTATAGGGTTTTGCTGGACTGCTTGTTCACTGACTTGTCACCAGTCCTGGGCCCAGACTTGGTCATCAGTGACCAAGCATGACCTAGATCACAGATGTTGGACAGTGTTGTCCTGGAGCTGCTGCCTGGGCTCAGCCCCTCAGGCCCCCACCAGCAGGTCTGTGCTCCACAGGCAGGTCACTGCCAGCATGGAGGGTCTGGGGAATGAGCGCCCTTTTTTACTGCTTTTTTTTGCACTAGGGACAAAAGATACTGGGTGGATGGGCAGGATTGTGTGTAAAATTGTGGTATTTTTATTTATTAATTTATTTTTTAAGTTTGCTGTTCTCCCTGTCCCTTGTCTCTCAGTATGGAAGGTGAGGGGGAAGGTTTGTATGAGCAAAAAGCCAGAAATCTGACACTTCTGGAGCAGTAGGATCAGAGATTGGCTGGAGGCAAAATCTGAATTCTTAAGGAAGCTTTTCCCACCATTGAGCATTCGTGTAGATTCTCCAAAGCCTGTGAGTGTCACACTCCTGTTACCTCCTTCCCTTCACTGGAGTTACTGAAGAATTGTCTTTCCTCTGCTTGCTTCTGTTTATGAAACTCCTAAAACCTTAATTCCTCTGAGACCTTTAAGCATCCATAATACTTAGTTGAAACTGGAAAGTGTGCTCAAAAGGTACACTGACGTGTGTTTCTGTTCCCTTGGACAGCCAAGCTAAAAACATTTTATTGCTGGTAGGAGGGAATTATTTCCTTCTCTTCAACTTTTTCTAACAAAAAATCCCCAAATATCCCACAGACTTCTTGCTCTTAAAAGAAATTCATTTTAACTTAAAAAAAAAATTAAAACAACCACAACCACTCCCCTGGAAACTCCGAGCTGTGAATGAAATGTTTCATCCCCTGATGTAAAGGGTGGGGCTGATTTAAGGCAAATCCTGAAACCAGCAGTTGAAAAGGTGCTCAGAGGAAAGCTGGCATCTCTCTGTCTTCCTTGGCTCCAAGTTGTTCAAAGGTCCTTGGACCCATAGACAGTACTGGAGCCACAGAGATGTCAAGAAACTGTGCCCCTCCCTTTCACCCTTTTCAGGAGAGGAGCTGCACAAAGGCATCCTGGCACTGACCTGCGTGGTGATGGGGAGACCATTATAAATCCCCAGCAGTCTCCTCCCAAGGATATAAATGTTTGCCTCAGCTAAAAGATAATCTCGTGGTAATTTCAGTGACAGCTCAAATCGAAGCCAGAGAGAGAGTGCATGGAGGAGTAATGGGAGAGTAGTCCACAGCTGTTTCCCTGGCTGTTTTTCTCTCCCAGACGTGGAAGCAGCAGTGGCGGAGCGATGCCCCACATTCCTGCCCACCTACACACATGCTTCCTCCGCATAGCCCCGTGCTGCCTGCTCACCACAAGCACTAGGGGCTTGGCTGTAAATCCGCTGTCCAGACAGATCCCTGACACCCTGGCTTCCGCCCTGCTTCTGCAGGACACGTGCCTGTAGCTGTGAGATCAGCATCACACTCACTACCAGCACAGAAGCCTCCATGGAAGGGCAGTGAACACTGAGGATATCACAAGCAGCCCCCTTGCCAGCTGACTACCTTTGAGGTCTGCTACTGCAAGAAGCTCCCCCTTGCCTGCACTCCCAGGCTGCTTTGATCATAGAAAGGTTTGGGTTGGAAGTGACCTTAAAGATCATCTAGTTCCAACCACTCTGCTGTGGGTAGGGGTACCTTCCACTAGACCAGGTTGCTCAGAGCTCCATCCAGCCTGGCCTTGAACACTTCCAGGATTGGGGTGTCCACAGCTTCTCTGGGCAACCTGTTCCAGTGCCTCACCACCCCCCCCCAGTAAAGAATTTCTTCTTAAAGAATTTCTTCTTAAAGAATTTCTTCCTAAATTAAGAAGTTTTCTAGTCCTCATTTACCCACTCAGACCCCCTTTGAAATCTCCAGCTCTTGAACATTTTGGCCTCCATCTTCCTGTAGATTTTCTTTAAGGCAATGCAAATGAAGTTGGCCAAATACCACTGAGCCCTGAGAGCCTTCCAGCTATGCATAGGGTATTGTCAGCTCACACACAAACACACACACACCCTCTGGCTTGTGTTCCCACTGTGGACTGTGCTATGCAAAGGAGCGCCTTGCAGCTGAGAGGAGCTGGGTGCAACCTAACTACAAGGGTGAATATCTGCCTAAATTCATGGTCGATCAACCCACAGCTAAATGTTGGCTGTGAGCAGGAGGGAGGAAGGAAGTTTGGATTGGAAAAGAGAAATCGGAAGACTTGCTGGCTTTCGCAGGGGGCTTTTGTGCACTGCTGCCAGTGGGTTTCCATGGTTCCATTTTCCAGTTGGAAAAAGCCAAAGATAGACCTTCCAAGCTACCTCAGAACACATCCAGATCTCTGTGGGAGGCTGAAAATGTCCAGTTCTCTGGGAAAAGCAGCCAGGTGCTGTGTGCACTGCCAAAACAAACCAATCCATGAGGAATTTGCACATGCCCAGTCCCAGGCACGAGGACTGGTACAGATCTTGGACAGTTGGTGGCCCCTTTAGAAGTTTTTATGGAAATGTCCTTGCTGTAAACCCCTCTCGTCAGTACCTTGTGAGTTAGAAGAGAGCCCTGCTCCAAGCAACTATTTCTCATCAAAATTATGTGCTGCTGCTTTTTAAAATTAAGTGGGTTTTTTTTTTTGGGAAAAGTTATCCTTTTGGTGTGAATTGCTAGATGGAGACTACCTACCTCTTTTTGACTGCGGTGCTGCTAGATGTGTTCAGCATTAAAACCAAGAATCACAGGATTGATGGTTTGGGCTGTAACAGACCTGTATTTACTGTCTGGGGTACCAAGGGGTACTCTGCTGTGCAGAGCTAAGGTAGTGTAAAACCAGAGGCCAACTTCACCCTTAGAGACAGAGGTCAGCCCAGCAGCATCAATTTCAGGAGCTGCCAGTCGTACTTCACAAAGCCCTTGGTATGTGTGATCTGGGCATGTGCCAGGTGAGAAGACTGGCCAAAACCAGAAGCGGGTCTGTCTCCAGGTGGGAATGGTCGAGCCTTTCCCTGCTCCCAGTGTGTTGGCCCTGGCACTGAGGCCACGCTGGGGAAGACTCTTCTCCAGCTCCCATGGAGAAGTAGGTAGAGCAGGATTTCACAAGAACAGCATCTATCTCATAGCACTTCTTTTGTCTTTTAGGCTGAAATCTGTCAGGAAAGACAAACTTTTCCAGGCTGTTGGAAGAGCACACAATGCATGACCACCTTTCCATGAAGCCAAGCTTGGAGATGTAACAGCTAATCCCACTACAGGCATGGTAGAAGAAATCCAACAAGGTTCTGGTGTTTCTCCAGGAGCAAGCATGGGGTCTCAGCAGTGTATCCAGAGCCCAGCCTGCTGATTGATGCTCCTCCCCAGCAGGTTGGTTATCCATATCCACAGGTGCCTATTGAAACCAAGTCCTGAAGCAAGAGAACATGAACGCAAGCTCTTGATCAAATAGTTTGTGCATGATTTGCCTGCCATGTCTTTGGTTAAGGGTGCATGCTCAAAGCCTAGACCAGAGCCAGGCTAGGGATGTGGACCATGAGTTTGTCTGGCCCTCCTTGCCCATTGCCTGGAGTATTTGCTGCATCAGGAGAGGCAGCTGCTCAGGGGTCAGCACAGCACTGATTTCAGCAGTGGAAGGGGATGCAGCCCTCTGCAGCCATGCTCCCTGGGCTAGTTTGTGTTTGTGCAAGCCCTGGTATGATTCCTCCTCTCCCCTTCCTTGTAGGTTCTGTTTTGGAGATTCCCACACTTCTTCCCCAGTGACGCAGGTTACAAGGTTTGGTGTTTATTCTGGGGTTCAACCTAAGAGAGGGAAGGTGTTTCATATTACTGATGTTCCACAGGCAAGGCAGAGGAATCAGTGTCCAGCAGTGAGGGTTTATTAACTTCAGTTAATAAACAGATCCTTCACTTCCAGCCTCTCTTCCTTGGCAAATGCCACTTAGCGAAAGCTGCTTAGGCTTGGCCGAGGATCAGCCCTGCAAGTTTACAGGATTCACAATTCACAGATGTTAGGAACTATCAGGCTGAGTGTGGGTGGAGAATGTCAAGACTGAAATAGCTCCCCTGCCACCCTGGCACAGGCAGCAAAGAAAATGTTTCCACGTGACATTCTTCGAACAAAAATTTCCTACAAGGAAAACACAGAGGGGAAAAAAAATAAGAGGCATCGCTGCTGTCTCGGAGGGTTCCTGGTTTTTGCTTGAGAGGCTGGCATTTGTGCTGACATTGGCACAAAATATAGGTGAGTTATAGGGCAGCCCCTTACACTTCTCTTCATGCACACAAACGTATAGGTCTGCTTGAAGATGCAATCCCACTGGTGCACAGATATGTGGATGCTATTTTTTTCCTACTGGAATCCATTTTAATTTAGCTCCTGATTCATATTTCATTCATTCTCCAAACCCACAAAACCAGGATAGGTTTACAGCCTGTACTATTTGGATAAATCATGGTAGGGCAAAAAACAGGGGGACAAAACAGGTTGCTTTTCTGAATGATTTTCTGTATTACTCAATAGACAGAGGAAAAAAAAAAAAAGGAGGTGGTGGGGAGAGAATTAAAGCTATCCCTTCTTGCTTTCATGTTCCTTCAGGAAAATCAGATCTGCTTTTCCTCTTTGGTATTTTGTTTTGGTGGACTTCACTTTGCTCTCATTTCTTTAGGCTTTAGTGGCTGAAAAAGATGTGATTTCTACTTTCTTTTATTTTCTCCTCAAGAAAATATTGGGTTTTTTTAATTATGAAAATGTATATATTATTTACAGAACACCAGAGCAATGAAAGATTTTTCAGGAAAAAATGGTAAAAATCTATAGAGGGAAACATTAACAATTATGTCTGATAGTTTTCTTGCAGGGAGGAGAGCAGGAAGGGGAGGGAGAAGAGCAAAAGTTCAGAGTTAATTTTAATTGAGGAATTTCCCCATATTTTGTCATTCAGCTTTTGAAACTGTGACCACAACAGGCTGTTTGAATTGTGGTGTGAGAGAGTCTGAAAAATTCCCCAGGCAACTATATGCAGGTACTAGCCACAGAGTTGACAAGGAGAGCTTTTAAAACACGATGAAATTCAGCACGGGCGCTGCACCCAGCAGAGGAAACTCCGGCCATCTGGAGACAAGGATGACCAGGGGCCACAGCAGTTTGAAAAATTGCAAGGGCTGCCAAAATTAAACTGTGAAGTCAGGCGGGAAGGCAACCAATGACCGGTGAGATCAGAAGTTCAGAGAAGCCCCAGATGAGCTCCCAACAACAAGTGTGGCCAGCGCACACCAAAGTTTATTAAGGATGTTGAGAGGAGGGGAAAATATCCATGCAGAAGATGCCCAGCTGGCGAGGAGGGAGTGGTGGTGATGCTCATGTCACTTGATGAATCCCATTGGCCAAGGCCCCAGGAGATCCCACCCATTCGCAAGTGTAAAATAAATCTCTAAAGTTGTACCTCGTGTACCACTTGACCTTATTGCTTTTAGCCTGCTGGCTTTATAACTATTTATTTATTTTATTTTGGTTTGTCCCCAAAGAGGGGCTCAAAAGGAAATGAATTTTGAACCAGCACCTTTCACCACCTTGCAGTACTACCCTGATCCCTGCATCCAGCGGTGAGTCTCTGAGCGTGACGTAACTCTCTCCTATCGCAGGTTTGATCTGAGTGTCTTGTGTAATTGTTAACTTTTCTGCTATCGTCCGGTGGCAGCTGGGCTGCATGCGGAAAAAATGTGCCGCTCTCTTCATGCTCAATGGAGCTTATTATTATTTTTGGCTTTCTAACAGGTTACTGTTTAATTATAGGCATCCGTTTAAGATATCCCCTTTTCCTCTTTGGCATTAGAGGGGAAAAAAATATGATAAATAACATGAAGGCTGATAGTATCTTCCCTTGTGTTTTGGAGCAGAAGGTTACTCTGTGCTCTGGGTAGTACAGGAATTGCTTTAACTTTCTATAGTGTGTTTATTTGTTTCTTTAAATGAAAAAGCTCCTGGAGATAATATGAGCTTAACTATCAAGCCCTGAGATTTTGGTATTTAAAGGATAAATAAAAAATTTAAAATATTCAGAGAAATAAAAAACTGCCTTCTAAGAGCAAGTAATTTTCCAGGAATATTTTTTCCTTCTGTCTAACAGCCAGCCTCAGAGCCTGCCAACCACTCTTATTTTAGCTTTGTTGTTACGCGGAGTTTTATAACTTTCCAGCAGATAAAAGAGCATGTCCACACGAGGTGTCACAGTATCACATTGTCGGTTTGTTTGTTTCCCCCAGCAGAAGATACTATATTTAAGCATGTAAATGACATGTAGATGGTATTTTTCCAGTCATAAAGTTCGGAGAGGTGAAATCCTCTGAGCGCAGTCACTTGTTGAGCTGTTTTAAGACTAGTTTCTGTCTGTGTTTTGTAAAAACCCTGGCTGGTGTCTCACGAAGACATTAAATCCCTGGAAGAGTTAACTATTAACTCTGCATCCTCTGCAGGGTGCTGGGGAAGGCTACTCAGGATGCATAGCTCTCTGTTGAAGAAAGGGCTTGGCCACCATCACCCAGCCCTTGGCATTGCAGGCAGCTTTGTGATCTCTATTTTTTTCCCCCGCTATTGTGACTTGTTACAAAGTTTGGGGGGGGCTTTTATCCCCTGCTTAATCCGCTGGGTGCCTGGTGCCACCGCTGTGCGAAGGTCCCGGGGAGGAGTGTGGAGACCTGGCAGCGAGGAGGGGCCGCGTTTGGGGGCCAGCAGAGGGGAAGGAGCGGAGCTGGGAAATAGTGCACGGTCCTTGGCCGCGCTGCCGTGGCAGAGGAAGATGGAACGAAGCCGGCGGGGTATTGGATTCCCTGGCGAGACCTTCCACAACATGAGCCCCAGGGCTGGCCAGGCACATGCAGCCACGCTCTGATCTCCTGCAAATCCACTCAGCCCTGCTGATCCCGATGGGGATGTGCCTGCGGCCAGGAGAAGAGCAGTACAAAAGGCGGTGCCCATCCGGGAAGGTGGATTCAGGCTGGCAGCAGTGGAGTCTTTAGCAGATTAGTAAGTTTCCTCGGCTGGAAACCACAGCCGGGCAAATTCCAAAACAGAAAATGAAGAAAAAGAAAAAAAGGGGAAAAAATTAAATTAGAAAGCATGAAGATGCAATGCAAAGTACCAGCCCCTCCTGACAGTCACATCCGATCTCATGTCAAGTAACAGGTTCAGAAAATTGCTGCTGCAGCTCAGGCAAAAACATTCCGGTGGAACAGGAATTAAAGGGGGGGGGGGAAAGAATCCCTTGGCTGTATTCTGTAGAATTTTTTTAATGGGCCTTTCACCCCTTCAAATCTGCCTGGTTCAGCAAGTCAGGCCTTTCAGTAGAAATACTGCTCCTCGCCACACGCCTTAGCAGCATGATGAGTTTTTAAGTGAACACTGCAGTGTGGGAAGCCGCGGGACAGACAGAGTTTGTGACACCCCTCAGTCATAAAACCTGTTCAAGATGTAGCTTAGAGTAACAACATGTCTCAGCTGTTATGCATGTCTGTTTACATGAGCCAAGAGTGGCATTTGTCCAATTATAAGTGACTGTGCTCTGCCACAGGTCAAAATCAGCTGAAAGCTGGTCCCAGAGATACTTTTCTCAGTTTGAAGACATAAACAGTCTTCAGCTTTAAGCTCCATTGCTTGCTTATTCATGATGTGCTTGGTGACATTTCTCTGACTGCTTTAACAAAATTCAATAGTTTCATAATTGCATTTATTTTACAGAGTTTGAAACACTTCTGCTTTGATGTGGTCAAAGTACTTTATTTAGCTAATACCAGTGTGCTTCTCTGCAACTTCAAAATTACATCTAGTAATTATCTAACCAGCAAGCAGATAACGTTGAGCTGAGGCATGTTGGCAAAAAAACCCAATACTGAAAAGTGTGTGGAACCTGTCAAATTGTGGGGACAGTGTCACACATATTTCCCTGTAGTTTGGTGTGGAGGGGGAAGCAGTTATAAATCCCAGTTAGCTCAAAGATTTCTGGCTTCGAATTTACCCTTAGCTGTTGCTTCATCTATTAATCTCTTCAGTTTGGGGTTGTCTGGCAAGCAGGCAATGTGGGACACAGATAAAAGATTTCCTCTCTCAAGAGGTGAATGCAGATCACACCGAGCAGCATTAGCTAATGTGCCATTATGATGCTCATATGCTTAATGCCTATCATTTCACAGGCCACTGAGAAATGGTATATCCAAACAACACAATAATTCAGTGCCACAGATGAGGAAAAATAGCTGGGTGGCTCGAATCTGTGCTGTCTGTGATTGTTTAGGCCACTCCAGCTTCTGTCTCAGCAGCCCAGCTCCCTCACTTAGGCTATTAATTTCTTTGTAAATGTGGGTATCAAAGCAAAACATCACAAGAAAAGCATAGAGAACTCAGCTGGGCCACAGAGCAGAAGCCTCCTCCTTCACAACCCCACTCTTGTTGTGGGTGCTGAAGTGCAGTGCTGGAGCTGCAGTCCAGCTGAGAAAGAGGCAGAGGGACACTGGGTGCTGATGGCGATGTACATCCTGGGCCAGAAGTGAAGGATGCAAATGTAGCATGTGACTGTCTGAAGTGAGGTAAGAGTTGGAAAGGTATATACTGAGTGTGCTCATCTTTCTTCTTAAACAGAATGAGCTAAGAGATGTTAAAATTCAGCAAAAACCTCAAAATCTTTCTCTGTCTGCTTCCCTTATAAAAGGAAATGCTTGAAATCAGGAATATAGCCCACTCAGTGCTCTGGCTCCTGGGACTTGGAAAGTGCTGCTATAATGAAAGAAGCACCTGCATTGAAGTGCCAAGTCACTGACCCCCCTAAGTTACTTGTTTGGATGGTACTGTGGGAGCTCATCCTGTGCTGCAGAAAACCCAGGTCAGCTCTGAGTCATAAAAAGAGCTGACTATCCGAAACAGGCGGGATTTCCACCTTCCAAGAAGTGCCCACCTAGCTGCAGCTGAAAGCCACTAATGTAAGATGAAGAAGGCACTGTAATTATGATCAAAGTCCAGCTGTTGAGAGCTATGTAATTAGTATCTCTCTCCAAAGCTCTTTTTCTTCCAGCTAATACCTAGTTGGGGGAGTGATGTTTACAGATAAGTTACTTGTGTTCTTGGAAATAGTGGTCATTAGGCTGTGTTTAAACCAGGAGGTCTCTTCTTTTGGGGCTGTTGGGAATGCACCTGCTGGTGCACTGGACTATGGTCCTGCCTGCTCTGCTTCCCCCTCTCCCTATGACCAGGCTAATTGGTGGCCTCGGGATTTGGCATCCTTGGTGTGTTGAAGGTGTTCACTGTGGCTCACTCCTCCCTTTTGGATGAAAGGCCTCTCACACAAGCTGCTCCTTCTTCTTTCATTTCTGGCTTTGTTTTCTCAGCACAACGTGATATGGTCCAGCCTCCCAATTCTCACTAATAACAGAGGAACAACTCTGAAATCCTCCGGTCTCTGCAGCATCTGTACTCAAAAGCTGACTTTTCAGACATGGTCCTGAGTTTCTGGTGGGTTGCCAAAACCAAAAAAATCACACAACGTCTTGTAGAAAAAAAATCTATTTTTTCTTGTAGAAAAAAATCTATTTTTAGAAGAGAATGAGGGGAACTGTCAGAAATTAGTTGAGACATGGAAAGGAGGGGAGGAGATGAGCCATGGAAGCATCATCTATTAGGTGAGCAGGGTCTAGTTCCAGCCAGCCAGAGTTCCTGGGTTCAAAGAGATCTTTCATCAGGAGCATTGCATGTGTCACTTCACCTTCCTTCATTGGTTCCCACATGTATCAAACAGGGCTGGTAAACGGACTGCCTTTATCAGATAGGAGTCTCTCCAAGGTTAATGCTTGCAATGCAGCACAAAGGTGAAAGCTCACTGTACTCAATGCTCATCTTTGCTAATAAGCACTAATGAAACATCAGGCTTCTCCTCTTTGGGGCTGGCTACCCCTCCTGGCTACAGGCAGCAGTGTGCTGTGTCCCTTCATGGTTGTGAATCCAGCAGCTCTCCTTTCTCTTGGGTGTTGGTATTGTGACAAAGATTTGCTTAAGTTGTCATAGGGTCATATTCTACAGGAGCATCTCATCCCACCTGTAGGCTCTGCAGAATCCTTGCACTTGGGCAGTTTGCATGCTTCTTCTCTTTCCTTGGGCTATGCTTTGCTGAGGGATAACTGAACTGCTGCTCTGACAGGGTGGACAAATCTCTGCTGCCTTCACCTTTGAGATGGGAGCCCAAATTTGCTGTGCTGGCAGAAGGACTTGAAGTAAGAAAAGACACATGACTTGGTATAGATCTATTTCAGAAACAGCCAGTGATAGAGCAGGTACTTTCCAAAGACTCAGAGAGGGGCCAGAAATTTTTCTGAGCAGCTTGTGGTGTGCTCAGAGCAGCTGGTGCCTTCTGGAGGAGCAGAATTGACTCCGTGCAGGAAGGAAAGGTGGAGGGGAGCTGGGGAGGTCCTTTTGCTATCGGCCTTGGTGAGCTCTCCTGTGAGGTGGTGGTCACCTTCATGGCTGTGCTGCCACCCCTGGTAGAAATTCCATGGGGGAAGGACACCAGCTGGAGCCAGATGCACATGAGGGGACAGCATGTCGTGTGCCAAAACAACTCTCACAGGGTGGCCTCCTTGGCAGGAGAGCTTTGCAGACTCCTCTGCAGTGGACATGCTGCCAACATGGGCATAGCTGCCTTCAGCACCTTGTCAGGGAGGTGCACTGTTGGTGGTGAGGAGGGGAGGGTATTTATCTCTTCCTTGAGATTTGTTCTTTGGTCACTGTCCTGTTCCTGCACTGCAATCTCATCAGAAGATTGGTCTAGAAGACAGAACCTTTGTAAAACAGTGCTCAAGAGATGCAGATTAAACCTTCTTCAGTTCGTTCTTCCTGGCAGAGCCCCTGCAGTCTGCTGATCCCTGCTGCCCTCCTCCAGTCTGTCCCTGCTCTATGTCACAGAGACTTCATTGAACCGAGGATGTTGCAACCCCTCCACAGTCAGTGTCAAGGACAGCACTTTTTCCTCTTCAAAACAGTATAGGCTTCTCAAAAAAAAAGATATCTGCTTGAGGTACTTTTAAAGCTGCTTAAAGGATTAAAGTGGAACCAAATCAACCATTTTCTGTGTTTTCTCAGATCTCAAAGGACTGTAAGGAGAATATGTGAAGTCTTTCATGTGGTCCTTTTTACTGCAACGAGAGAACACCTAATTCATAGTGCCTTGCTCAACTTCCAAAAATTCTGAAGGAATTAAAGAAGCAAGTTCTTAATAGTTCATCTGTTCAGAGGTGTTTAGGGTGTTCGTGGTACATGTTATAAGTTATAATTCCATGCTGATTTACATTGCACCTTTTGCTACAAACTAATTCGCAGTAGCTCCCATCAACAAACACAAGGATTTCTGGCCTGATAAAAAGCAAAAGGGTTCAGCTTTGATTTTGGGAAAAATAAAACCTTCTGATATTCAAGTGTCCAAATGAGTATTGAACCTTTATAAAAAAATGTCAATAGGGATCATAAGGTATGGGGGAGGAAGGAGGGTCTTGGATGAGGAAGAAATCAAGGAAACTTAGCTTTCAATTTGGTGCCTGGCTCTGTGTTAGTTTTACACTTAGGTGAAAACCTTCATGAAACATGGACATTGTGGTGGGAGCCAATGCTTACAATGCCATACAAATTTTGACTTCTGTTTACCTCAAAATTTTTTAGCCCATGATCAACACTGAAATAACCAGAAGGAAAATGTTTTGCTATAGTAGATTTCTGGGGTTTGTTTGACTAGCTCTGCTGATAATAGATAACATCTGCTTAGATAGCTTCATGGAAAAATCTGTATCTGTTCATAAGGCTTACTTGGGAGTTTTTGGTGCTTGTTTATAATCACTTACTACTGTGGAGCAGATCATCTCCCCACAGGATTTTGCTGCTGAGTCATTTCCAGTCAGGTGTTTGAATGCCACAGGTGGCCTGATGTGACAAATACCGACGCACATAAGCCAGGGGAATTCGGTTAGTGCACGGAGCTATAAAGAGAACAGCCACCTCCAAGAGTGAGAAGGGGGAAACCCTGCAGTAAGTGATCAGGGGTTCAGTAGGTTCTTTGCAACATAAAAATAAGTCTGCTTACAAAACCTTGCCCTTGGAGGTTCAATACCTGTCTGGTTTAGTGATTTTGATATGCACCAAAGTCACTGTATGCTGAACAAATGCATGGAAAGAAGCTTGAAGTGTGCTGGCGAGCTGGATGCTGCAAACAGCAGTGGCTCAGCTGTGTATCACCAGCAGTGTCTGCCTCTACACCTGGGAGCAGGAGCTGGTGAGGCACAACAGTGGGATTGCTGTGCTTGCTGTCAGCAGGGTCTGTGAGGTGGCTGTGACAGGTATGAAATAGAAGTTCAGTTGGCTCTGAGAGTTAACGTGGGCATTAGATGATCAAATATAACAGGATTAAAAATCTCAATATTAGACAACAAAATTTCTTTACACTGTCTTCCAAGTTTTGTTGTTCATATTTGTGAATTTTCCTCTTAAAATATACAGATTGGAAACGTCATTACTGGTTTTGATGGAAAGGGAGACTCTGTCTTCATAGCACTCCAGGAGCTACAGCTTTAAGATAATCACAAGCAAAAATCATAAATCACATTAGGTGTAGCAATGTATTGATAAAATTATAGGGAGCCAACCCTGTAATTTCTTAGCACCCATCATAGTTACAAAAGCAAAGATCCTGTGAGTGCTCCAGGTAGCGTTCCCTTACACACCAGCAGTGTTCCAGATAAACAGTTCATTTGTTCTTGTCTTCCAGGACTATAATCTGCTCTTAATTCTTTGTCCTTCATCTGCCCTGTCTTGGAGCTATTTTGTGACACAGAGAAAGGTTTCTACAAGTGCTCTAATTTTTGACAGAAGGATTCTCTGCCCTTGGGCTTAGCAATAGCTGTCCTGCCACAGAGTTGCTATGTGCTGAAAAATGCAGCTTGCATGGTATTTAGCAGAAGAGTATCACTGGTGGCAGGGGTGAGGAATGGGAGTTATTGTTTAATATCCAAAACACATCAGATTTCACAAGTTGGCTGTGGGGGTAAAAAGTGAGAGCTTCAACCGAATTCATATTACAAGAATCTGCACCTAACATCTGCTTTGCTGGTGTTTCTGTTTTGCATTTTAATTATTTACTGAAACACAGGATGTTGCTGTTTACAGTTTCCTGCTTCTAAAGAGTTCTAGGGACTTTCTGTGTTATCGTGATGATTTATTTTATATTTTTGTAAAATTCGGCCTTTGAGAGAAAGTTTGAGAGAGGGACTTTGTAAGTCCCCTGAGCAGTTCACAGAGTAAAGAGTTTGTGTAATTAAAGACAGAAGCGGCTTTTGTAACAGTAGATAATTTAGGGAGCCAAGTGTCTTACCTGGCTCAACACAAAATGTCATGAGTCTTCTGCAGTATACAGTCTCAGAACCCTCCTGTTCTAAAAAAGAATCATGTATTTCATGTTCCCTGTCTGGCATAGCTGTCCCTCTGCTCTCTGACTATATTTATATGACTAAATGTCCTGCTATGCATAGTTTTACAAGGCTGAAAATCAGCATAGGCTGCATGATTTCTCTTGCTTTGCTTCTTCTTGGTGGGGGGCCATGTTCAGGCCTGTGTGAGATGTCTTCTCACCAGCCTCTCACTGCCACCTCCTCACAGTGGCCAAATTTGAAGAAGACCTGTCCTATACGGACTGAGACAACAGCAGTTCCACACCTGCTGTTGGGTGGGCAGGGATGCCTGGTGCCTTCCTTGAGGTTGTAGCTGCAGCACACCAAGCACCTGGGCAAACAAATCCTTGGAGCTGTTTTGGGCAATCCTGGCAGAGAGAGAATCTGGCTCCTTAAGACGTTAAAGAGTTCAAATCTCAGCAAGTTTAAAAGAAGCTCCATTCTTGGCAAAGCGTTTTAGTGTCCTGTGGAGTCTGGGTATGGAATACCCCTTAGGTTTGGTCCAGAAAAGAGCATTCAGTTCCATGCATGCAGTTTGGTAGAGGTGGGAGGGAGCTGAATACTGCATTTCTCATTTTGTTTTTCTAAAGGGTTCAGATGGCACCAGCACTCATGAAAGGTTTGGAGGGAACTGAAACTTCCTTACCAGGGAGAAGAGCAGAAGAAGCCCCTTACTCTCTCTCCTGCTGGCTGGAAACACCTAGAAATGGTGTTCCATGCAGGAGTGTGAGGACAGGTGCTCAGTTTAGCTCACTGCTAAGACCAGATCCCAGAGCACAGCCCTCTAACACCTCGGACCTGACCCACAAATATACACTCATCATCATTAACCCAGGGACACGGAGGACAGTCAGCCACATGAAGATTTGAGCTGGTTTTACTTGTTTTTCCAAAGTTCATAGGCATATGCTGAAGAAATCTCCTCTTTTCCACTCTTTTCCTCACTGTAACAGGCTGGATGAGGCACACACATGTCATGGTGAAGAGCTGCTTCATGCAGCACTGAGTGTTCACAGCTTCTGGGGAGTTGCCTTGGAAGGACTCGGCATAAATGCACCATATCTAATAGCAGTCACTCCATCAGTTCCCATACACCATACTTCTGTGTTTATCTGCCACTAAATGGAGCATCCTGTGCTTGAAATGAGTTATTATCTGCTCACCTGGGTGCTATCTGTATACTTTGGTCCAGAGCATGTAAATGAGCAGTGTGAGAGTTCCTTGGATGATGTTTCATCCTTGCACTCCCTGGGAGAAGCACTGAGCATGATTTCATCTCTGCAGGCAGGAGCATTACATGTGAAATGTTGTTGGGTCCTGACTGTATCTTTTAAGATACACAAATTGATGTGGGTTTGTTTGTTTGTTTTTCTGGTTTAACCCTGTTGCACATCGAGAGAATCACTGCCCTAGTTGTAGTCCCTGAGCTGTTACTCTTTGCACCACATAATCTCCATTTATTGTGTTAACAAGAAAATCAGTCAGGAACCCAAAGAGATCTTCCTGGCAGCTACCCAGCACAGTGCAGGTCCCTGGTTTGGGGGATGGCCCCCATGGCGAACCCTTGATCTGGGGGTTTCTCTCAGGTTCTCTTGGTGATACACTGCCTGCAGCTGGCACCTGCTCTGATAGTGAACAGTCCTTGGGAAGGGATGAGCTCAGGACATTCAGTGGTACACTGGCCTGGAGAAAGCTCATCTGAGACCAGACCTAACTTTTCCTTGCTATATAAAATGAGAGGTTGGGCTCAACAGTGCTCACGGTCATTTCCTTTCCAGACAGCCCTGCGCTCAGGTCAGGGCCGTGTCTCAAAAACGTGCTTGCATGCAGGTAAGGAATAATACACAAATCAGACCTTGAACTCCGGCCAGACCAGCAGTGTGGATGTAGCTGAGGCCTTTCCCTGTTGCTCTACCCTGGCTTCAAGTTAAACTTTTCTGTTAGTTTGTGTATTTTTTTCCCTTGGCTCTGGCTTCTTTCAGAGCCTTGCAGTGTCTAATAATAACCAGTTCCTCACACCCTGATTGCCTTTCTGAAGCTCTGATGTGCTTGGATGAATTATTTTACTATCTGTAATAAATAAATTTTTCATTCTGTGTTGTGGTCTCTGTATTGGTGTGATGAAGATAGACTAGTGAAATTTGAGAGATGTTGGTTGCACTCAACAGTGCAAAAATTCAACAGACAATAGTTAAGAGTCACATTCCCTGTGGGAAATACTGAAAGCAAGCTCCTTGTAAAAAAGAGACAGCAACAAATTGAGGTACGTACTGGTTTTGGGTAAATGCAGGAAAAATACTGATGGCCAAATCTCAAAAGAGGGGAAATTGATTGGGCAAGCCTCAGGAAGGTCAGATTTCTGGCCATTGCCTCTCCAGAACTTCAATTTTCCTTATTAAATACCTAAAATCACTACAGAAGAGTAGTGATGAAGGCCTGTAATATCTGTATTTTTCTCATGACTGCCATCTCTTGAAAATAACCTTGCCCAATTTAATTTCTGGAGCTGTTGCTTTCTTTTCTTTTAATATTCCTTGATGCTGTGGAGACCTGGGTAACTGGAAAGGATGTGGCTAACTGTTTTAGGCTGCTTTGGGCATTTAACAACTGCCTTTCTCCCACTCCTCCTCCAGAAAAGATGAGGGGTCTCCCCATACTGTGCAGCAGAATGCAACAGCAGAGGTGTCTGAGTCTCCTACTTCCCTAGATGCTCCCAGGCTGCAAACCACTACTGATGGTGGATGAGGGAACCATGGAGTGATTTTGGGTTAGGCATTGCCCCCAGAGAGACAAAAGATGGTCTCTGTTGTCTTTAATTGTAGCTGCAGCTGGGCAGCAGAGGTTGGCATGTGACAGCAGGGCTGGAGGCGGCACTGACCCAGCAGGAGACCTCAGCAGAAACCTGTGCTTGTCCTCTCCTTCACCGAGCAGAGAAAGCATCACTCTCTTTGTCCTGCTGTAAAACCATCAGGGCTGGCTGGCTGCAAATCGTGTTGAGCAAACTCCGAAAGGTAAACCCAAATATGTGTTCTCAGCTGGGTATCTGAAATTCAGCAAATGATGTCTTTTACTTAGACCAAAGGGATTTTTTTTTTTATGGACTTGAAAATGTTTTGTGGCTTCTGAACAGTTTGCCTGAAACGTTTCTCTAGCACTTATTTTTGGACTTGGCTCAAAAATACCTCAGAATTTTGAGGGCTGGACCTGGATTTTTCTGCTTGTGCTGCTTTAAGAAGACTATCTCACTGTGTAAAAGCTTTCACCTCTGCCCAGCCGCTCTGACTCTTCCCTCTGCAGGTGGGCACTGCTTTTAACGACCACTGCAATAGGTTTGGGGAAGGGATTGACTGGAAAAATGAGTTACAAAATAATGCAACTGCTTTTTAATTGGTTTTGGGTTCAGTGCTTCCTTAAACTTGATTATTTACATTTCCTTTTATTATTTAAATTGGAAAGTCTTGGGACCACCTTACGCTGCAGAGGTACTGATTGTCAACAGGTCACTATGTGCTTTACAAACCTGGGGATACTCCTATACCTCAGGAATGGAAGGACAAAGATGGACAGGACACCCATGGGCTGGGGGTTGGGCTGGGTGTCCCGAGCTCCAGGCTTGCTCTCTAATTCTGGGCTTCTCCACAGAGATTGCTCAGGTTCCTAGGTGGTGTTCTGGACATTATGAGGACTCTGTACTCTGGACTAAAATGCACCAATTGCAGTGGAATTGCTGTGGCAGTGCTTCACCTTGGCCAGAGCTCCACCTCTCAGGCCCTGCTGAGAAAGGGAGTGGGTGTCAGGGCTGAGCAGAAGGGGAGGGGATGTCCATGGCTGAGTTTCCAAGGATGGGTGAGAAGGGGGTGTCCAAAGTTGAGTGGGAGATACAAGAGGTCTCAGAAAGTTCACAAGATGCTGAAGGAAACCTTGAAGGAAAAAAAAATTAGGGGTGACTTTCTCTAACAATTAGGGGACAGTAGTGCTGGTGGAGTGATGGGCTGCCTGAAGCCCTGAGGACAAAGAAATACCTCTATTATATAGAAGTGGTGATTGTTGTCAGGCTGATAATGATGACATGTAGATAGCTGATGTGATGAGACATTGATAGGAGATGCAGTGGGTTCCTGGGCTGCAGGGGTTACTGATAGCACACTGAAATCATTCTGCTTCAAGAAGCCATTCCCAGCAGTTTGCAGGGAGCAGGCCGTGCAGTGCTCATGCAGAAACCCTCACCATGGTAGTAATGGGAATGCAGAGGGAGTCTTTTTCTCCCAGAGGAGCTCTACAGTCTGTGCTGGAGCAGGGTGCTGGCATGGGGCACATGGCTGCAGTGATATAATGTGCTTTGAGTGGCGGCCACAAAGCTGCAAATGTAGCATTCACTGCAGGCAGTCTTACTCAAGATGACTCTAAATGAAAGGAGATGATGAATGGAAAAAAATCCCCCTTGTGTTTTGCAGCATGGTGAATTAGGAGGATCACTCTGTGCAGCCAGTTTCACTTTCTCTGATATAGGTCAGTCTTTCCTGCACACTGAAGACTGAAGCAAAGAGCAATTAGGAAGCAGAACAATCCCTTCCTACCCCTTTCCATTCAGCTCACATACATATGCTTCCAAAAGACAAATCTAAGTCCCAGGGAGATCAGGATGCACTGTTACAGTAGACCCTAGCAGAACACTGAGCATTCCTCTGAGACAGAATTGCTTTAGTTCCTCTAAATGTACAGTTCACAGTTGAAACAGGTTGTGTGCAATACAAGTGCCATTTGCCTAGTGACTGTGAAAGGTAACAGTCACAGAATCACAGAAAATGCTGAGTTGGAAGGGACCCACAAGGATCATTGAATCCAACTCTTAGTCTTGCACAGGCTGAGTCACACCATGTGCCTGAGAGTAGCATCCAAACGCTCCTTGAGCTCTGGCAGCCTTGGTGCTGTGACCGATTCCCTAGGGAGCCTGTTTCAGTGCCTAACCACCCTGTGGGTGAAGAACCTTTTTCTAATATCCCACCTAAACCTCCCCTGACACAACTTCAGGCCATTCCCTTGGGTCCTGTCACTGGTCACCACAGAGAGGAGATCAGCGTCTGCCCCTCCTCTTCACAAGGAAGTTGTAACTGCAATGAAGTCTCCCCTCAGTTTTCTCTTCTCCTTGCTGAACAGACCAAGTGACCTCAGGCTCTCCTCATATGGCTTCCCCTCAAGGCCCCTCACCATCTTCACAGCCCTCGTTAGGACACTTTATAATAGCCTAGTGTCTTTCTTATATTGCAGAGTCTAAAACTGCCCCAGTATTACAGATGAGGCCATATCAGTGCAGAGCACAGTGGGAAAATCACCTCCCTCGGCTGGCGATGCTTTGCCTGATGCCTCCCAGGACATGGTTGGCCCTCCTGGCAGCCAGGGCACTGCTGACTCATTCAGCCTTCCCTCCCTAGTCTGTCCTTGGATGCTGTAGGACACTGTCAGTGTCACGGAGCCCTTCGCCGCTGTCACTCCCAGTTCCTTCTTGTGTTCCCTGTATCTCCTTGCCTTTTGGCTACTTCTGAGATCAGGGTTCACCCTTTTGGTAGTCAGGTTCTTTCACATTTTCTAAGGCACATCTCTGTGCCACTTGACCACTTTTCTCTCAGCTGCCCCTCCCCATAACCCATGCTGCTGTCCACATGATTTTTTAGTGAGATATCAGATCTGGGAAACATCTGAAAAACGTGGGAACTGGGAAAAAAGAATGGGCAATTGACCCATATGTGAAAGTTCTATTCTGTCTCAAAGTAATCCTGAGTTGGTGTTTATTATTCCTTACATTTGTCCTTTCTAATCTATGCAATCATCAGTTTTCTTTTGGACTGACATGTAGAAGCAGTGTTACATGGAAAGAAAATCTGAGCGGTTTAAAGAAGTTGTTGGAAGTCTAGATTTTAAAATGCTAAATCTGAAAGCTGGGCTCAAAATTGAAAGGAGAATAAATACCTGTGAGCACAGTTCAGCAGGACCTGCCTCTGCCAGGATGGGAGTCAGTCTCTTTTGGGATCATGTGAGCCAAGACCTTGGAATATGGATCAAGCAGAGAAAAAAAAAAGTAGAAAATGCATTTTACAGTGCAATTCATGCTGGGAAGGGAGGTTGCTTGTTGATGAAGTAGACACAGAAAAAGTGCACTAGAGTTCAATGAAATTCAGCTGCAATCTTCTCCGAGGCGGTTGAGAGCCTGCCTGTCTACCATTTGGCTTTCATTTTGGCACCACTGTTTGCAGCAATGAGCCGGTCTGACTTCCAAAGGTCTCTAAGGGGTGCTTCCAGGGTATGCTCTGCTGGTCGAGGGTGGCCACTGCGGTCATGGGGGACAAGAGCACAAGAGCACTCTGCACTTCGGGGAATTCCAGATGACACTGCCTGCCAGGCACACGCTTGTCCTGTGCTGCCAGACCCCGCATCCTTCTCCTCTTGCACAGCTGTGAACCTCATTAGGTACCGAGGTCTACAAATCACTGCAGTGTTACAACGCAGAGCAGGGGGAATTCCAGCAGGACGAGGGCTGCCAAGTTCCTCGAGTTTTAATGGTGTGATCTGAAAAGGAGCCCCCTCCCCACTCAAAACCTAAAAATACAACTGACACCAAGATTTAGGCATTTAGGCGTAATGCTTGTGAACTTTAAATTGTTTGTTTACCATTGCTTTTGATACACTTCAAGGTGTAACTGCAGAAGACAGGGATGAGCATGTGGATTGGGATTGCTGATTGCCGATTTCTCTGTGACTTAATTCTCTACCCAGCTCACACCCTGTGATGGTTGAGCACTAATCCATTAATTCGTGCATGAATTAAGGGTTTTTAAGGGGTTAACTGCTGTAAGCATTCAGGAAGAAAGATTAGGGTTTAGTCTGGGCGTATAGGTTGGAATTACACTTCCACCCTGAAATGTGAGTATGGTTTAAATCTAGTCACAGTATTTCTGCAGCTTTGATTTTCATTCCCGGGAATTGGTATTTTGGTGCCTGAAGACAGATAAATGAAATTTGGGGGTTTCTTTTCATAGGAGGTACAGTGCATACTCCACCTGAAGAAATTAAGGTCTTTTTTAATTTCTCTATCTAAACACCCAAAATCATTAGTTCCTTTTAAAGCAAGCACCAGACTGGGACTCGGGTGACCAAGGTTGTATTTCTGGCTTGCTGAGTAATGATGAGTAATCCTATGACCTCCCAGTGTCTTAGTTTTTGCACAGGTAAAATGGGAGTAATTACCCTGTCTTCCTTTGTAGAGCACTTTGAGAATTATGAATAAAATTAGCCATATTAGACATCATTATTTAGACATTTATTAATTATTTTTTGGTACATTTGCATAATGTGGAAGTGCTTTCTTCATAAGACCAGATGTTCTTCTCTTTGAATCAGGGTTTCCTGAGTACTCCACTAGCAGGTCCTTTAGGGGAATATATCTCGTGAAAAAAGAGTAAAATCTGTAGCTTACAGAGAAAGACTTCTCTGGTCCCATCTGCATGTCCACTGGCTGAGAACTACAGACTCAGTGATAGAAAACTGTACACCATTGATAAGACATCTCGTGGGGAGAAGCAGAAAACAACATCCTGTAATTTTGGCAAGAAGAAGAAGAAAAAAAATATCTCCAGATCATTTTGCTCTTCCCTATTGTGAAAGTTTTCATGTCACAAAATTTTACACTGTGGCTACACACCAATATCAAGCCATGAAGTTCTGCATCTTCAAACTATATGATAATTTCTGAGAATTTGCCCAATGCAGGAGGAACGCAAACCACCCCAGAGCTCCAGCTTTCAAGGGAAGCTAAGGAGAACAGAAAGTGCTTGGATCTCTTGAAACCCAACACAGCAGCTTCACTGAGATACCATATTTGTTTCTGGTTTCCTCATAAACTGTACTATTAACCCAGGAGTAGCTCAGAGCGTTGAAGCACCAAGCCCATTTTGGATGAAAAAACAAAGGAAACCAGCTATCTCTTGGTTGCGACAGTCTTTATTTTTGGAAGGAGGCTGCTGGACTCACACATGCGCCCCAGTGGTGCTTGAGCTGCACCCTGTGTCAGATTTGACCCTCTATCAGCGAAAGCAGGTGGCATCTGCCTTTAAGGTTAAAGCTATAGAGGAGGGGCTGTGCATGCTCAGTATCAAACCTAGGTCTTGTTTTCCTCAGGAGCTCCCGTTTTTTTCCCCAGTGGTAAGTCAAACCTGTGTGTTTTGGCTTTAGTCCTATCTAAGAAAGATTGTTTGCACTAAAAGGTGGCATTTTGGGTGAGAAGTGTTGCTGTATTGCAATAGTTGAGTTTAATAGTTTTCTGTCATTGTTTTCCTGCTGTGGAAAGTGGTTTGGGGTTTTTTTGTTTTGTTCTGTTCCTTTAACGTCTTTGATGTGAAGGTGGAAAGGGGGTAAATGTGGTGAAGACTGGAAGCATGTGCTTAGACTGAGTAGTGGGAGCAGAAATGTCTTGTTTTCTCTCTAGTTTGCCGCCAGTTTGTGGTCATGCTGGGCCAAGCAGTCGAGGCTTCATTTCCTCCGGTGTTGGGACCTTCACTTCCAGAGAAAGTCAATTGTAGTGCAGATAGGTTACAGCTCATGAGAGGCAAATGCTGTGCTTGCCAGGATTATTTGGTTTGGCTGTTGGTTTTTGGGAGGGTGGGTTGATTTTTTTTTGTCTAGTTGATTTTGTTTTTGTTGGTTTGGATTTTTTTTTTTTTGTTCAGTTTAATATTCCCAGCCTTCTGGAAGACTGAAAGTGAGTGCTGTGTGGACACGGCTACAGGGCCATGTGTCTCTCATTGCTGTATTTTGCAGAGATCTTGCTCATCAGTGAGATGGCAAAGGGGATCAGCTGAGACACATCCCCACTGAGGGGGCTGTAACACAGCTCTTCTGGGGGAGTGGTCAGGAGGCAGCAGAATAATCAGCGTGTCTGAGGCTTCAGCCCACCTAGTTAATCTGAAAAAGTGCTTTCACCTGGAGTCTGGGCTGCTCTTGCTCCATCACAATAAATAGGATGGAGCTGAGCTAGATCTTAGGGGGAGTGCATTGCTGCCTTAAACCTGGGATTCAGTGGCTCAGGAGCACTGCATGAGGAAACACTGTGCTCTTGGTGAGGTCCTGCTTCTCGGAAAAGATTTAACTTGCTATTAATAATTCCCTGGTGGTTTTTGAAGGAGGGACTTGTGGATGCAATGTCCTATTCAGCTTGCAGTTTGATGGGGGCTGTAAATCCCCCTGTAGTTCCAGTCTGGTGTAGCCAGTGCTCTCTGCTTGTGAAAAGCAGCCTGCTAGCTGGTTCAGCAGTTGATGTAGGGCCTTACCTTAAACAGAGACACACTAGACAAGACTTACTACTATGCATTGTTCTATTGTAATCAGCAGTTTGGTATGAGAGCCTGTGTTCACTAGTGCCATTTCCTGTGATGCCCTTTGGGACAAGTGGATGTGGCTAAAAGGGATGTTGCTTAAATGTCTGTTGATAAAAAAGTAGCTGGTTGGTAGAACCAATCTGAGCAATGCAAATGCTTGAAATCTTTAGGCACACTGATTATTTTACTGTAAGTAGAGCACTTGCTGATGTGGGAAAGGACAATTAACTAGAGTAGTGACATTTACAGATAGATTTTGCTTAGGCTTTAGCTGTTATTTTCCTGTGGAAATTCAGGAAATTTATATGTTTAGTAGACAGAGGCTGCTCCTTTGTGTTGAAGGCTGATAGAAGGAAATTGGCACTAGGTTTAGGTTTTATTAAAATCACAGGAAAGAAGACAGTTTATCTTGCATGCAGCTTTGTGCTGAAGTTCGTTTTCATGCAGCTTGACAGCCCTTTCCCACCTGAGAGCAGGGTGCTCCAAACTGAGTAAAAAGCAATGCTCACTACCTGTCTAATGCCCACAGTATTATCACAGCTGCCTTGCCAAAGCTGGCTGCCTAATCCTGCTGCCTCCTTTGGAAATAGACCTGTACAGGTAGTAAAGGTTGCAGAGAGTGTTGAAGGAGTCTCTCAAATTTTGCTTCTGTGAAAGCATTAACCAGGAGACTTCTTGTGCATGGTATAGGGAAACATGCCTTTTTGGCCATCAGGTAGAATCTGATAATGCTTTTCTTAGAAACAGTAAGCTAGGAGCTTGGCTGGGTGCAGGGATATAAGTGAAACAGCTGGAAAATATTTCTCTGGAGAAATCTGGAGTTGTGTTTGGTAGAGGGAAGTACCAGCTGTGTCCTTAACTGGTGTGATCAGTGCGTGCAGCTAATATTTCCTGCCTCTCCTGCACTGCAGGCTGTGGGCACTGCTTGTTTTGGGGGAGGTTTATGGCATTGCTGCTGAATGGGACCACCAGGGCCAGAGCAGGCAGGGTGAACTGGGTTGCTTTGCCTTTTTGAGACCAAGAACTTTGTCCAGAGCGAACCAAAGCTGGGACATGCCATGGCATGCAGGAATCTAGTTGCACTGAGACTTTTCAAAGGAAAGGTCTCTAAGGAAGGTCTGTTTTGTTATAACTCTTTATCTGTTGAAGTTAGTTCCTGTTTATGCAGTAACAAGAAGTATACAAGTCATGAGCAGTTATGATAAGTGGCAAATAATTGTTAGAAGTGACCACTTTGGTGGCTTGGGAGAACGTACTGTGGGGTTTCTATGCCCATTCCTACGAGGTCAGGACTGAGTGCAGGGTATTGAGCAATGTCTGAGGTCTGTGGGTTTAGCGGCAGAGCAGGTTGCAGAGCACATGCTCCCCCACTGTGATCCTTCAAAGCTTGTGGTGGCATTGAGTTGCAGCTTATGTGGAAGGTTTTAGGCTAGATGTGTTCTTCTGGGTTTCAATGTGGCATTCTTGAAAGTGTCTTACCAGACTGAAAGCCTGAAAGGAGTAATTTCTGGTACTTTGTGGGATAACTGCTGTTCTCAGAGGATTCGTGATTATTCACATGTAGTGTGGATATGTGCTCACATCTGTGAGGCAGAGCTATTAGCTGTGACACTTCTGCATTTTATTTGTCTCTAGCTGTTCATGAGATTTTAAATGATGTTGGTTTTGTTTGTTTTCCTTTTTTTAATTACAAAAAGGATAAGCAACTGAAATGGTACTTTCACCTATTTCGAGGCATGCCCAGCTTTGGCTCTGGGAGCTTAAGACACTTTGATTTCCATTAGCTTAGAACAATGGTCTGCTCTTTTCTAAGAGCAGGAAGCTCTGTGGACAGCAGAGGTGAGGAAAGTCCCACTTTTTGCAGACCAGAGTCATCCTCAAAACAGAAGAGGTCACACAAATTAAGTAAAGAGAGCTAGATCCCTCTCTCTAACAGTAGCCAGAAGTAGATACTTCAGGAAAAGAACTTTCTTAGTTTTGGCAGTTTAATAAATTAGGGTCTTCCAGGCAATTTATTTAGACCATTGTGTTAAACAGGACGAATATGTGCCAAATGAAATATCAGTCCAGTTCTCTTTGGAATCCAGTTATAACCATGGCTCTTGCCACTGCTGTTTCCCTGGCAAGGAACATGGCCATTTGCTTGCATTGTGCTGAAATAACTCTTTAATATGAAAATTTTGCAGGATGCCCCCAACCCTGTAGCAGGAAAGGTGGTCACCTGCCTTATACTCTAATTAAAGTTGCAGTTTTTGTCAACTGCAAACATACTTGAGAAATTCCTCCCGCTCCCCTTATATTCCTGCAGCCGTCAAGTATTTTGACATGGGTGTAAAAGCTGCTGTGTTTGAATTTAGAAATTGGCCAGTGGGATGAGAATGTGCAGCTGTGGAAGGCATGAGTGCTCCAGCTCTGTCACTGCTTCTCTTGGGTCCACCTATTTCTGTGAGGCTTGTGGGAGGTTAAGGGGATAAAAATGGCCAAGGTAATTAGCAGATCTGGTGGAAATCAGTGGGTCAGGCTTTGAAATTGTTGGAGGGGAGAAGGTAGTAGACAAGTAGAAAAATTTTTATGTGATGGATCTTATTTCCATAGAAAATAGAACAAAAATATTATTTATTATTATTTAAATTTAAAAAAAAAATACTTGGTTTGAGACCTCAGCTGCAGTGGCTGGGTGAAGGAGAAGTTGCCTAATCATCCAAGGCCATTTAGAGAGGCAACCAGCTAGGGACAGTGAAATCACACACTGCTTAGCTGCTTCACCTGCTGCAAAGACTACCTGCTTTATATGGGAAGTTGATTATTTTGGGATACAATAGAGGGTGGATTTTTTTTTTCTCTCTGGGATTCTTATGATGCAGTATCCCAGTGGATTCTGAGGGATATTTAACTTATTGGGAAGGTTGGCCAAATTCTCTCCCATCTAAATACAGCATCTGCAGCAGTGTGGAATGTGTGTTGTACAGCTGTGAATGTTCCAGGCATTCAGCATGTCTCCTTTTTCACACAATAGCTTCTATTTATGGGTTTTCGTCAAGTTGTACTCATGCATTCAACATGTCTTTGTGTGTGTGTTTTTCTTTTTTTCTTCTTTCCCTTTTTTTTTTTTTTTGCTTTTGTTTTTTAAGGTTTGTAGAAACTCCGAGCCCCTTCTCCTGGAAGGAGAGTTACTACCGATCAGCCATGTCCCAGGGCTCACAGCCGAGGGAATTCCTCAGCCCAGAGGTAATCCAGCATCTCTGGGACTTCCTGGAACAGTAAGTAGCCCTTATGTGGAATTTGTGGAAGGTGTTTTAGGACAGGATGCTCCAGAGATTGATGCTGGGGGTTTTGGAGCCTTTTGTACCTGTTGATTAGATATGGATGTGATGATTAGATGTGTCAGTCTGTGGTGACTTACAGCTCTTGAGCTCTCAAGAGGTTCCACATCCAGGCTATGGGGACCAAATGCAGTGATCAACAGTGACACTGACTCTTCAAGACCTCTGGCTGAGCTGACTGCTTTCTAGGAAGTGATCACCTAAGGCACGTGGTTGGCATTTTCCCCTAAGGAAATGGAGTCGTTACTCTATGTCCAGGCTGCATGTTTTCCTCTTTTGCTGATGCCAAGGAAGGAGAGGAGGTGAAGATGGTGCAGAGTTCACCCTGTCAGGTCCAATGACGGAAATAAACTGACTCTGTTCCCATTCCTGTCTTGCCATGACTAATGCTAAAACAGTTACTGCTATAAATCCTCCATGAGTTCTGTCTTTCAGTGATTTAACTCTTGAACTCTTATCTCATCTTTCTGGTCAGGGAAGTGAAATGTCCCTCCAGGCCCTGTCCTGGTTTGGGGCTGCTGTAGTACAGTGACTGAGGAGATAGTTGTTCGTTAGTAATAACTTACTTTGTCATGAGACTGGTTCGTGGTTATGCCGAAGTACTGGATGACACCCTAGCAGGAGGCATGGGAAGGGAAGGTGGGGTGGTGGAAAATGGAATTTGGCCAGTTTTAACTTTAGTCCTGTGTTCTTTTCAGGCCAATATGCTCAGTTCAGCCAATTGATTTAAACTTCATCGATGGCCCATCTGAAAATGGCTCTACAAACAAAATTGAGATTAGCATGGACTGCGTCCGGGTGCAGGACACGGAGCTCAATGACCCAATGTGGGTGAGTAGTGAGAGCTTCCTTGACCTTTGGGGAAACATGGAGAGTTTTTTCAGGAGCTATTCCAGCTGTGTTGCCCCAAGTCCATCTTCCTCCCTTGGCTGACTCCTGACCTGCTCTTCTTCTCCTGCCACAGCAATGGCAGGAGAGAGGGATGAGGCAGCTAAACTTGGCAGGAGAGCTGTGGAGTCTCTTTCACACACTACTCAACCATCCCTGCACTCTCCCTGCTTAGAGGTAGTTTTAGGTGGCCTAGTTTGGGTTCTGGGCACAGTTGCAATTTTGCTGACCAAGGCCAGAAGTTCTTCACTGATTTTTGTTCTCTTGAGGGTCTTGAGGTTTCACTCATTCAGGAGTGGAAACTTTTTTTCAGACCATGGTTGGGTTTTTTTTTCCTCCTGTTTCTCCAGACTAGAGAGTGTTTATATTGAGTCTTGACCATGAGTGTCTCATCAGCATGGCTCAAGACTGGAATGCAGATGAGGCACTGGTGTTTGTTGGTTCATTGCCTTTGGCACAAACAGACTGGCTCTTTCTTAGCAGTAGCTGTACTGAAGAAGCCAGGTGCTGTTCTTGCAGGCTGGAGCAGGAGCTATTTTGGAAGTTTGAGTTGTTCATGTCCTGTTTCTGTTCTTCCTGGGTTTTGTATACTTTGAGATAAAAATAATGTGTCGTTTGAAATTTGTTTTGGTGTTTGTAAGTTTTCTTGTTCCACAGTTTCCATCCTGAGAAAGTGTTGCCATTTGATTTCCTGACTAATCAACCACAATTTTTAATGTGCCCAAAAATGGTATGTTGGCAATTTGAATCCTGGCAGTGTTTGTAACCTGGTGGATTGTGTCTGCAAGCAAAGAACTCCTGGGTCATGCTGATTGCAGTCCCCAATGACAGACAGTTCGATCTGTTAGTGCTACTTTGGTGTGACTGCTGGGGAGACTGCAGTGCTCTTCTTTTCCATGGAGGTTGCAAAGGGTTAAAAGGACAATTTGAGGTTGGGTATGTGCTCAGCTAATGTGGTGAAGCTAATCCAAGTGCACAAGGAGAGGTGACTGACATTAAGTGTGGTTATCTTTTGATTCTGCATTTTTGGAGGCACAGAGGGGTGGGGTGCAAACCTTCCATCAGCATCTGGATCTCAGCTTTTTCCACCACTATAGCAAAGCTCCAGTGAAATGTTATCTCTTCAATGGGCCAAAAGATTTTCCACGTTTACAGGGACTTCTGATATTCAGAGTGCATAGTAATAGTCTGCTTGAACTATGTCCTCTTAAAAAACAATCTCCACCAGTTTAAAGGTCATCAGCAGAAACTTTGCTCCTTCCACGCTCAAATCTGGACTTATGGCATTGAGCACTAGTAAAGCCTCCCCATCTCCAGCTCCTCTGAGCTGTCTGCCGAGCACAGTGGTGGCTGACGGGCTCACTGAAGGTCTGTTCAGAGTCTCCCTCTCCCGTCTGTGGAGCAGAGAAACAGCAATGGAAAGACCCTTTCCCCTGTCCTCTCTGAGCCTTGCTGAAATGAGCACTGGTGCTAGGGAAGGGCACAAGCAGCCTTATGCAATAACCTCTTGCTTATGATGGGCTTGATCCCAGCCTTGTAGGAGGCATTTCTGGAGTGGCCAAGCTTTACGGTGACTTCTTTTTAAGAAGTGTTTTTCACTGACGTGACAAGCTGAAGGGGGAGCAGGGAAATTCCATCCTATCCTCACCCTTACTGTAAGGCACCAGCTTAGAGTACATTAATGTATGTACATTAACAAATGTTCCAGTTTGTCTCCAGTGGAAGACAGCACCTTTGCTCAGTTGAATGCTGGACAAAAGCCTTCACAAAGCAAAATATGCATTGCAAACCTGTGCAAACAGCCTGTCTTTTAAAATGAGGAAAGCTCTTTTTACTCCCCTTACCACCACCACCACCACCTCCCTATAAATTTGCAAACATCCCTGACAGGTGACAACTCCCCTTGCAGAGAAGTCTGTGTTTGCTTTGCTGTTTCTGGGGCTCAAAGCGGCTGCAGCTTGCGTTAGCAGAGAATGTGTAGCCCGAGGCAAGGTGTTTGCTTTAATCTGAAATACCTTACAACCCTCTTCCCCTCCAGCTTCTCTTTTCCTTTGGATAGCTTCAGGGCACGAGCTTTCCTTGCACCTGTCTCTCCTGTAACCTCAGCCATGTCACTTCTAGACACGAGGTGCTGCACGCAGCTGATTGCAGCAAAGGGTTGAAGAGGGCAGATAAACACAAAGGAATGCAGCAGAAACAGAGGGGCCCTGGGAGATGAGCACTGAGATCAAGGCAGAGGGCTTTATAGTATCACATTTGTCTTAAGAAAAGAGCAAGACCAGCTTTTCTCCAAAATGTATCACCATGTGAGATTTAAATGGGTGTAAAGCAATTAAGACTGATGGTTTTGAAGCAGTTGTCCTTGTGTAGACTTTGAGGCAATCCCAATCAGCCTTTAAAATAAGTTCTGCACCTTCTTTCAATTTGCTTCTGAAAAGTGAAACTTTCAGTCTTAAAAGATGTTCACCTTTGATCCCAACAGTTGTGTTGGTAAGACCTGTGATTTTTTTTTTTTATTTTTTATTATTTAACTTTCAGGGGTACAGCTGTTTGTTCACAATAGAGTTGGCAGTGGGGAAGGAGCTATAGTGTTCAGAACAGTGCCTGAAGAAACTGTCCTACCAGTGGGCTGGAAACTGAGCATAAGTTCTGCCTTCCTGAACACCTATTAGTTGAGTTCATTGCCTTGAAAATGCCACTGTTTGGAGAAAGAGCTGGGGAAGAGGGCTGAGTGACAAAGAAATCCCTCTCATCTGAGCCCTTGCAGTTCTCACACACTTCTTTTTAAGGAAGAAACATTCTTCCTGTGTCCATATAAGAAAGGAGTAGGAGAAACTGGTGATCTGCACTGTCTTGGGATGAAAAGAGCTGGAGGGGCCAGGAAGAGGGTTTGTGGGTCTGACTGTAACACCAGACAGTCAGCAGCCTTCCCTGTCTCTGTGCCTTGTGACCAGCTCTTTCACAATGTCCTGGGTGGCCCCTCTGTGAGGCTCTCGGCTGTGCCCCTTCCTTTCCTCTGGTGTGAACCACAGGCAGACTGGAAAATCCCAGCAAAGATCTGCCTTTTTGCGTGACTGGAGTGAAAGGCTTGTGGTCCCTGTGGGTGTGGAGAACGTGTAGCTTCTGCCATGGCCCTAGAGTGGGAAGGAGCTGTGGATGTTCAGGGAGGTAAGTTGAATGTGTGTCCTTGTGGGCCTCCTGCCATTCATTAAGCCCAACAAAGAAAGGGTCCCCAGCCTCTACTCTGATCAAGGATGTAGCCAGCAACCATAGGGTCTGTGGTGGGGTGGTGTCTAGCTCCCTGTGTTCAGGAGGAACACTGGTTGCAAAACCTATAACCTGCAGTGCTAGAAATTAGGCAATGTTATAGCAATTTTATATTTTTGTCTGACTGACTAAATGCCCTGGAGCAGCAGGGAGGAGAGGTCTGGAGACCTCTCTCCAGGAATGAGTGTGTGGCAGTGCAATAACCCTGCATTGCCCTGGAGCCCTCTTAGTGCTGTCAGTCTGACCTACCAGGTGCAGAATTGGTATTCCCTCAGAAGTCCTGTAAACTGTTCAGCAATGCTTAGAGATGCTAGTCTGGACCCAAACAAAGCTGCTTTGGGCTAAGGACTTCAGCCAGCAGCATCCTGATAAAAGTGTTATTTGAGGGGTTTGCAGAGTCTCTAAGTCGTCTGCCACCACCATCCCAGCAGTATGTCCAGGGTTCCAGGGAGCTTGCTGGCAGGAGCTGCAGTGCTGTCCCCAGTGATGGAGCAGCTTGTCCCCCTCCCCCTGTACATACCTTCCTTTCATGCCCCTGAGCGAGCCGTCCTCCCGCAGCCCCTTGCCTAACCAGTTCAGTGGAATGCCTTTTGCCCAGACAGTCGCCGTGGTCAGAGTTTTCTTAACCTGGATCCATCCCTCCCCGTAAAAGGCAGAGAGAATTCCTTGTCCTTTTTTTTTTTTTACTTTTCGATATTTATTTGTTCTTCCTCGTCTTCTGTAAATAATTGTGGGGATTTGCTGTGTGTGGCTTGATTAGGCACCGCTGAGCTCCCTGTGGGGTGGGTTTTTGCCTTGCGGATGGTGGTGTAGTACAGGATGTTGTCCTTTTGGGTTTGGGTACTCAGCTTCATGGGCTGTGGGTGTCCCAAACCTGGTAGCTACAGAAATTTTCGAGGTGCAACATGCATTTCATAGCTTTATAAGTGAAAGCTGAAGCTCTGTGACTCTGCTGTTCTCCTCTATACATAGAGGTGAAGATAACTGTTGGCTGTAGGATAGGCAGGATGCATCCCATGGAAGATATGGAGGTGTCGAGGCTCTCAGCCCTCTTACCAATGACACATCTCAGAGCTGGTGTTTGATGATTCCCAATGGAAACAAGAAGCCTTTCCCATATTTAGCTTGCTGTAGGCACATGAAGGAGCCACCCAAGCCACTTTGTAGAAGATACCCTCCCCTGCTGCAGCCCAGTGGGCTGTAGAGGAGCTACTGTGGCCCAAGGTAGCTGCTGGCTCTCTTCTGCGTGCTCTCAGCCTTGGTACCATGTAAATCAGTTCAGTAATTCATATTTGGCAGCTATGCACTGAGTTCCTGGGTCCCCATCACCTGGGACCTGTGGTCAGGATCAGATGTGCAACACTACGACGGGCAGACACAAAAAAATCCAACTTACTGTCCAGAAGGATGTCTGTGGTGTCCTATCCAAGACTGTAATATTAAAGCACAGGCTCTAAACTGTGTTAACTTTTAATTGCTTCCTTAAAAGTGTTTGTGTGCTTCAGGAGGACTCCACTTGCTGCAAGGTAATGGCTGAAGAAGCAGATGAATGCTGGTTAAGGGGCGGCGAGACTGTGGGACAGGCTGGACATCCCTGTGTATCCACAGCAGGGCAGGGAGAGTGCCGGTACAGGGACTGACTAACACATGGTGTGTGTTTCCACGGGCTCTAGCAGGTGTTGCAGCCCTGCATTTTGTTAGGAAATGGTTTTGCACCTGGAGGATAAGGCTGATTTGATAAATAGATGCAGCAAAGTGGGTTGTGTGGCCATTTGTTTCCACGCCTAAGTATTCCTGGATTGACCATAGAAAGGAAGGAAGGACTTTGTACAGCGCAGGGATGTGATCAAAGCTTTTATTACTGTCTGGTTTGTGCTTGAGAGAGTTTGAGGCTTGCCAAGTTTCTCTTCTTTGTGGGTATTTATTCGTTCCATAGCTGTGCAAAGAAAGTTGAGATTATGCAAAGGCATTTCCATAATGAGCAGATGCATTATTCTGTTGGAAGCTTCCCTCCAGCACCTCTCTTGTTTGCAGTTAAACTCAGAAGCTCGCCTAATTTAGGCTTGGCTATGTAATCTTGCTCAATGTTTAATCTTCTGCAGCGTAGGTCCCTCCAAATGATCTAATCATCACATTTAGAGCTGCAGATCCAAATCTAGAAATTGTCAATTCTTTCAGATAAGAATGAATGTAAAGAATGCATTTGTACATTCAGTTTGACCAAAGCCTGAAGACTTCTCTCATCTTGTGTGTTTCAGGGGTCTAAAGACATGTTTATGTTTCTTTAAAATATTTTTTCCCTAGCTCCCTTTCCTGTGCTGCTTGGCCCTGGTTCTGGCTGCAGACCAGGGCTGGCTTAATTTCTTCCTGTAGGAATGCAGCCTGTTGATGAATATCCTTACACCGAGTGTTTTATTTTGATGTAAATTCCCAGGATTCTCAAAGGTATTGAAGAAAACTAATGGGTGATATGTCTGCTGTGCTATAGATAATTTTGGAAGCATATTTAAGATTCCTTTAAATATTTCTTCCCTTTGAGCATCTTGCTTTGCACCCATCTTGGGAAGGAATAAACTAATTTTAAGCTGAAAAACACAAAACTACTGGAAGGTAGTCACATGTGAGATAAGGTGTTTGTTCTCCTCTGGAGGGGTGGCTTTAACTCCACGATTCATATTGCTATGAGCACCTGAAGTGGAAGAGTGTAGCAATTGGAGTCCTGTCGTCTGCCCACATACAAATACCTCAGAACAAGCAAAGCAGTCACTTCAGAAAACATCTTCCCCAAGCAGCTAGGCCTGCCTCCAAAGGTTTCCATGGTGCTGCACGTGCTCCTTGAGCAAGTATGGAGCAATAATGCATTAGTGCTTATTTTACATCTTTAAAAGGTCTGCACAAACACTGAATTAATCTTGATCTTGAAGCAATAGATTGTAGGAACTTTTGCCTCTGGAGCAAGTTTTAAGGTTTATGCTGTCTTGATGGGAACTTTGCTCTGTTTCTACCTGGTTGATAGGATCCTCTTTCCTTCAACAAGTGTTTCAACAAGCCATGAAGTGCAGCATGAACACCAGTAGAAGTGGAGTGGCCATCCCCAGAGTTTGCCGTCCTTTGGACTTTTTGTGTTTGTTTTGCATTGTTATTTTTGGTTGTTTTTAAACCAAACCGCTGGAAGAAGGAATATAAGATCCTTTTCTCTTGTAGGGTGGAAGTAGGGTGATGAATTGAACTGTCTATATCCAGCCAAGTGAAAACTTTGTGGAGCTTTGTAGGCTGAGATGGATGGAGGATGGAGAGCACCTCTGAGTGCTGTTGCAAGCTGCAGAGCTGACCATGCCAGGGAGAGGTTGCTCCTTTCAGGCTAAGACAGACCTGGAGCACAGCCCTGGGAGTGTCCTGCTCGCCTTCCTGGTCCAGCACAGCCAAAGTGTCTGTGCTGTAGAGAGCTGTGGGGTGTAGCTTTTGTTTTAAAAGTCATTTCTTGCATTAATTGGGATTCCTGCTTTGAAGAGAGTCTTATGCATCCAAAGTCTCACTATATATGTTACTTTGTGGTTCTGCACATCCTGCCCACAGTCCTGTTAATGACTATTATTTTTTCCTCCAATATTTCATGAGGAGACTTTTGGACTAGGTAATATTTTCTTCTGAATGTCTGTACCATCTGCTTTCCACCTCACTGTCATTTATTTGATAGCATTAAAATTAATGAGGGAGTGAATTGTCAGGCAGTCAAAAATTAAATCAGTCTCTGTGAAGCATAGATTAAGGAGTGGTTTGTAGCCTGAGTTCGTTTGCTCACTGATAACTGAACTCTTCACTAATCAGCATCTGAATTTGCAGAGATTAATAAAAGATCAAAGAATTTTCAGTAATGAATATAACTGCCACTCTAAAAGAATGGATTTTTATCTCCACCTTGCTTAAACAGAAGAAAAAGGTACCCTGAAGTACTCTTATTTCCTTTGAGAGCATGGGTGGGTATGGTGGACTTCATGGGGATGTCCAGACTGGATTAAAATTAAACAAGTCTGAAACAAAAGTGATCAGTCTTCTGGGGAAGATCTCTAACCTGACAACTGAACCCCATGGCCATTGCCATACTGGTGTTGGACATGGCATGTGAGAACAGGCAAGGGTCACCCACAGATCAGCACTGCAAAGTACAACATTTCTGCATAGGAAACAAGGCATAACCCAGCCTCCTGGCTGCCTCAGCAGGTGTGTGGTACCCCAGCACTCTGGCACAATGTGGGATAACAGTGATGTATTAACGTGAGAAGCGGGAATGGCCATTGGTTGAAGGGTCAGGGTTTAACCAGAGGTTTGGAAGACTATTCTCGAATTACTGCAAAGTGGTAACTTTCTCTTCAATACTGGATTATTTTAAAAGGGTTTGGGTGGGAGGGAGTTGGCAGTGTAACAGAGTCTGGTTGGAAAGAGCTGCTATGATTGTGCGTTTATAAACAGTTGTGCATTTCATGAGAGCAATCTGTAGTTTATACAAGATAAGGGAAGAACAACACTTTCCCCTCTGCTGCTTGTGCAAGAGCAGCCCTGGTCTATCAACAGTTGCTCCTCTCTCTAACTGAAAACAAAGGCTCTGTAATCTGTCGCTATCTCCTTTTCCCTCTCCCTGGTCAGAGTGCTTGGTCTCTGGGACGCAGGTTTGTGCCATGAGCCTGTCCCACTTCCAACTGGAGGGATGGGACTGTTTATGCCAATCAGGAGCAATTTTCATGAATTTTCTTGTGTAACCCTCTATTAACTTTCAAAAAATATTTCACAGATATGGGAGGGGGCAGGGAAGGAGAGGGTCAATCATGCTGTTTTGAGCATCCAAAGATCCTCATGAGGCAAAAATGCTGTTTGAGTGTTGAGGCTTGTTACTCCAACAAAAGAGCTGCAGAGGCTTGAACCCCTGAAATCCCCTGGTCATATTTCCATGCACGAGTGTCTGCTGACCCGCGTTTTGTGTTCATCAGTGCAAAAGTGCCTGCTCAAGTGTCTGCTGGCCAGTGGTTTTGCGGGCTTATGTGTTGCCTTGCCAAGAGCTCTGTGTTCATACAGTGTTATCTCTCGGCTTTTTTAGTGAAAGCAACTGTTCTTTAAAGAGAATCAGTAGGGTACAGAAAAAGTTAGAAAATTAGATAAAAGGAGCACTAGGAATAAGCAGAAACACTTTTTAAATAAATCATCTGTATGCTTTGTGACCAACCTATGTCATATACCAACTGTGAGTCCTTGCTGGCACTTCGATGGGAATGACCCTTGATGGTATTGGAGGGTTTTCGGTTGTGCAGACATAGGGCAGGTGTGGGGGCCTTGCATCACCTTGGCTGGAGAGCTGAATCTCTCTGGAGGAGTGTTTTGCTTTCTCATTAAATGGAGCTCAGCAGCCGGAGGGCAGAGTGCCCGAGGGCTGTGTGAGCCCTTCCTAAACCAATATTGCACAGTGGTTGTGAAGGGAACTGGTTTTGTTTCACAATTCCTTTCCACCTTCCCTCTCCCTGCTCCCCTCCATGTAGTGTTATCTCCTGACATGATGCCATTAACTCTCTAATTAGCCCTAGGGGTGTTCTGGAGGAGATAACGAGACTGTAGGAGCTCAAATAAGCAGCGTGTGCAGATGTTTACCCAGGGTCGGAGGGCAGGGCTGTTGTGACAGGCGATTGCCTTGGGGAGGGCCTGTTCCTTGGGGAAGGAGAAAGGGACCTGCACCGGGGGCAAAGCTGGAGCTGGGCTCTACTCCTGTCTTTGGCAACTCTACCTATTTACCCTGCACTTTCAAAATGGGGGGAAAAAATGCAAGTTGGAGTCCTTGGAAGAAAGGATTGATACTCACTACTAAACACTTGCAGACAGGACATGTTTGTAGCTTGAAGACTCATACATTTGAGCACATTCCAAAGGAATTTCTGGGCTTCTGACCTGTCCCTGGGTCAGTGGTAAGGAAGCCAGGAGGGAATCGAATTTGCACTCCCGGGTGCAGCAGGGAGGTTAGCTCTGAGAGCAGGGGCTACCTTGTCTCTCTTTTGCACAGGGACGAGCTGCAGCTCCATGCAGTGCTCCAGAGCAGCCTGCCCAGGATGCACACAGGGCTGTAGCCAGTCAGCAGCAGGCAGGATGATGCCTTTTATGCATCTTTTATGCATTCTCTTTTTTTATTTGTTCTATCTTGCCATAGATGGTTGGATTAAAAACACACACAAAAAAAGGAAAGTCCCTGTTTCAGGAACTGGGATGTTTTTCCCTCCCTTCTCTGTGGTTTTAGCAGTGAAGTTCTCTGCATGAGTTTTCAAGAGGGCAGGTTGACTTTTACATTTTCTTGAAAGTATTTTCCTTTAGCTCTTTGACTTGGCTGTCTGCTGTTGCGGAGTATCATGTCTGTCCCTGTGAAGTCTTCACTGGAAAGACTCTCAAAGCCAGTTGGTGGAGGCTTACTTTTTGAGCATTCAGCAGTTATTCAGATGTAACAAAAAAACCCCACAACAAAACAGCACCAAAAAACTGTTCTATTTTTCCCCTCCTCCTTCTGTTATCTCAGTCCTAATTTGTAAACATTTCTGAGTTAAGTGAATGTCACAGTCTGTGGTGACGCGGTTGATCCAGATGCTATTTTTGTAGGAGCAGAGAGGTCTGAGCAGACTTTTTTTTTTCTTTGATCTGCAGAAAATTCTGCGTGAACCGCCTAACATACAGGCAGGTGTGCGTGCACACACACCCCCCCCACGAGAAATTACGCGATCTCCAATTAACACTGCAATTGTGGTAATGACATTTTTAATCGTCATGATTTTGCGCACTTACCTTGCGACCAGGAAGGTTGAGAACTTGCACATGGTACTGGTGCGAGAGACTGGGATGAACCATATAACAGCACAGAGAAAGACCATTCAAACAAAGAGCCTGAATCAGCAGTTTGGCTTGGCCGACAGCTCATTTTGGAAACTTAGGGGTCTTGTTTGCGTATTACTTTGTTCTTCAACATACCAGCAGGAGCCACAAAGCATTGCCAGAAGCTTTCTAGAATATCTGAGTCAGACCTGGGAGAGTTGCAGCTGAAACTTTCAAATCTAACTAGCAATTATTATTTTTAGTTTCCTACAGTATTGGAGGTAAATTGCTTTAAGGAGACTTCCTTTCCTGAGGCTAAACTACTTTTTTTTAAAAAAAATTCAATCCAGCTAAATATCCAAAGCATGAAGTGCCAGGCTTTTCTCTTGCTGCTTTGGCTTGATTTCTTTGTTTTCTACTTTGTTCTTTTTATGTTCAGTGTGGAAGAGAGTTTATTGGACTAGAAGAATAGAGTTAAACCCTGTTCATCTGGCCTCGATATGAAGTAATTCTTTTTAACATGTGAAAGGAGGGCCTTTGCCTGAATCTGTTTGCTTTTTCTGATTGGTGTGATGAGGCATACATACCTATTTACAAGGATTGTCTTGCCATGACTTCAGACCATTACAGTTGGTGTTTCCCTTGGAGACCTGTCCAGAAGGCTCAAACAAATTGTAACTATCACTGTCCCATGGCTGAAAAGTGAGTGTGCAGTCTGAGGAGGTGGGGGATGTCATTCTGCTTTTATGACTCAGCCACTTAAACATACGGTATTTCAGGGAGTCAAGTTTTCCTCCGAGAACGTCTAAGATAGGCTGCCTGGCTGCTGTTAGGTTGTTGGAGGCTCATCTATGTGAAATTTTTTGCATCTACAAAAGGAGAGAATGAGAGCCCGAGAGCTTTTCTTTCTGGTGGTAAGGTAGAAAAGCTCAAGCCTTTGCTTTTCCCTTGTCCATTAGTGCCGGTACAAATATTCAAGGCATGACACCAGCCCATGGGACAGGGGAAAGCATCTTATGAACATCTTTAGGTCTGGAGCCAGTGAAACAAAGTTTGGATCCCTGGACTGATGAGAGGGGTATGCTTGTGCCTGGGCTGCAGCAGCGCTGGTGGGTTCAGTGTCTGGCGTATGCTCTGTTACCTCCTGCCACCCCTGTTGGAGTGGTGGTGGCCTTCCTGGTGTCCCTTGTGGATGACTGATTTGCAAAAAGCCACTTGTCCAGCATCCACTTCAAGGTGACCACACAGGCTAATGCCTCTGAAATACTGAGCCAGGTCAGGGCAGTGTGTACAGAGGGAAGGGATTTGTGCTGACATGTCAATTTATTCATGCTATATACACTTCTCCTCGTGTTTGACATGCAGATCTCTTTGGATAAACTTCCACATATCTCTCTCTATCTGGGTGTTGCTTCACCCACAGCCACCTCCAGCCACCTGTGGGACAGAAGATGGCAGATACATAGCACAACAATGCTGCATTAATGACATGGAAAAGGAGGATCTTCTGATAGCATAGCTATGAAAGAGGTTTTTGCAATGACTTGCTGAGGGTGGGAGATTTATCTGTGTATCTTCTCATCCTCTCTCCGTCCTGTCCATAGATTTTGAACTCGTGGGGCAATATCAAAAACTTGACAGTATTTAGGGATCCTAGTCCTCTGAGCACAGCATAGCTTTTCCTCACTATTGGACAACAGAAATCCGGAGGTGACTTCTGTTTTGATGTCCAGCTCTGCATAAGCTTTGCAGTGCTGCTACAAAGATCTAGTTGGTAAGGGTGCTGTGGCTGCTCCCTGGAAACCTTGCCTATATCTCCAGATTAGCACTTGTGTGGCTTTTTGGCTTGTGCCCATCTTGGATGAGGTCAGGTAAGTACATCAAGCGTAGCCCCTGGTGTTAAATGGTGCTGGGCAAGGTGGAGAGGAGGGAAAGGGGCTATGGCAGTGCTCGTTGAGTTCTTCCTGTGATGTAGGAAATCTGTGTGCTCAGCAGGCTCTTGCTACCTGGTAGCTCAGGAGCACTGAAGGTGTGCATGGCCCCAACCTGAGCTGGGATGTTGCTGGTGGTGATAGGCAGGGCTCTGCCTTCTCTGGAGAGGGCTCAGTGCTCCTCTCTGCAGCCTGTTCTTGGAAGTGCCTCCTTGCATTGTGCTTGGTGAGGAGGAATTGGTAAAGTGCACTGGAAACACTTGAAACCTTTTGCTCTTGTGCCCAGCAACCCCCTGTTGAACTGTGCTCACAGGGTGGGAGCTAAATCAGACCCCTGTCCTGCTTCTTGTGGCATGAAGCTGCTATGGAGGAATGAAGGCACTGCGATCTTCTGCTCTGTGTTTGTTCTTGTTTTGCTTTCTGCCTGAAGATGCTTTTGCTCCATTTTATTAGTGGCAGTCTTACGAATGTGCTGCCTGTCTCTAGCCTGGAGAGAGGCTCGTGTGAGCTTGCAGTGTCCTTTAATTCACAGAGGCTGCCGTGTGGTGAAGAAGGCAGCCCAGAAAGCTGTTGGCCCTGTGAGAAGCACAGCCCGCCTGCTTCCATCTCCCTGTGAGCCCGAGTCCCCTCCCTGTGTGCTCAGAGAGCTGGGGTTAAGTGATGCCCAGAGGCGAGGCGTGGCAGGGAGCAGCAGCAGCTCCTGGGCAGAAGCTGAGCTTCAGGGAGGTGTTGAGGCCGTGTGTGTGTTTCAGCCCTGCCAGGGTCCCCTCTCCCTCCCTGCAAAGCACCTGTGGGTCGGTCGCTCAGCACTCGCGGTGGGAGGTTTGGTGTTTTCTGCGAGCGCTCGCAGTCCGTGCTCGGCAGTCCGGCACGGGTCTGCTTGACGACAGGTCCTCAAATAAAACCAGGGAGCGCTGTCATTAGGCTGGGCGGGCAGGCGGCCGCGCTCTGATCTGGATGTTTGGTTTCCTCTCTTCCCCCCCCTCCCCACCTCTTTAAAAAGGTGTTTTGTTTCTCCTTGCTTGCCCTGCTCTTTGAGAGTAGCTGCCTTTTGTTCTCGCCGTGCATCCCGCTCGCTCGGCGAACCCTCGCACGGGGGTGTTCTGGAGTGGATCGGGGTGATCCAGCCCCGCTCCGGGCGGGCGGCCGGAGCTGCCGGCATCACAGCGCGGACCTCGCACCGCCGGCACGCTCCGGATGCCTCCGCTTGGGACACTAGGACAGGATGGGGGATTTTGTCTGCTTGTTCAGAGTAAAATCACAATGGGGCCGTTGCGATCTGCCCGTCTGCGCGCTCTGCTCTCGCACAGATTGAGTCTCAGCTAAGTGCTCTTACTTTTCAAAAGTTTGCTGTGGGCATAGTATCCAGCTGGTTTTTACTGAGCAGTACCTAAAAACTTTTCCCATATATTAATTCAAAATCGTGAGTCCCTTTGGATGAATTGCTTTTTTTACTTTTTTGTAACATTTCCTTGGCGAGAGTTAGAAGCAACTGCAAAGGAGGGGAAAAAACGTAGCTGGAGTGATGCCCTGTGAACACAGTACCTGTTGGCTGTAAGCATGTATGAGAACACACAGATGATGGAGAATGTAGCTGGATTATGGTGCATGAAGCCAGTGATTGATTCTCAGCTCCTTGGGATTTTTATCCCAAACCTGCACACTGCAGCAGCCAGGTACTTGGCTGTGTTACTGCACCGCCGGTGTCGAGCATTGCATCCCAATCCCTTCCCTAACGTTTTGGGCTTTGGTAGCAGCAAAGCCTGCACCTGAAAAAAACAATCCTGGAGTCTTCTCAGAAAATAAATAAATAGGGGAAGTTTCTCAGAGGGGCTCCTTTGGAGCAACTTCATGGCTATTTTTTGAGTTCCCAAACTTGTAGAAAAGTGACAGGGGAAAGTTATTGTTTCCTTTCTTTTCCTTGTCTGTCTTTATCTTTTTTTTCTTTTTCTCTTTTTTTTTGTCCATTTCCCCCCCTTCCCTTCCCTTTGCTTTTTAGAGATTGGTGATAAGGAATTCTAACTACTTAATGAGCTGGGAGAGGCCTCTCTCCATTGGAGTGGAGGACTCCAGGTGGCACTTTGACAGATTGGACAGGTAAGGCAGGAGAGCCCCACCTCCTCCTCCTTGCCTATGGTTAGGTATATAAGGGAAACTTCAATTATGCAGAGAGGCACACTCTGAGTCCTGTTATCTTCCAAGTAGCATCACATATTTTTAGGGTCTTCTAGGGGGTGGGAGGTGTTTGTCAAAATCCTGGAGCCAGAAGAAAGAACAGCAGCATTGATCAATTTGACTGCTAACATGTTGTACCTGGAAAACAATGCCCAGTCCCAGTATAGCGAGGTAAGGATTCTAGGTTTGAGCTATGATGTCGCTAATTATTTTTATTTTTAGTGAATGTGTGCAATTTCTTCACCCCTGAAGTTAGGTGTAGAATATACACTTGTCTTTTGAAACTTTTGCATTTTACAATGGGAAGAGTTTGGGCTAAATATCTGAATGAGAGTGAACTTCCAGCCTTTATATTTGGGACAGCAAATTTGTTTTGGGAACCTTGATCAGCCAGACATAATTTTCTTTCATTGGAGAAGCAAGGCAAGGCAGTCGTTTATGGTGGGCAATGCACACAGATTGGATTCCTGTAGCAGTCTGAACACTATGTGTGTTGACTGCATTATAACTCTTTTACGAGTCTTTTATTGCCAAAATTGCTGCTTGTGGTTAAAAGTGGATGGTATCTAGGAAATACAAAAATGTGTTATAAATCCCTTCTTAGATTACTTTTTTAAGTAAAATAATATGCAGAGAAAGGTTTTGTGCTGCAAATGCTGCGTTAGCGTCCACACCAGTAACTCTTTTACTCAGTGCTATTAATACCTTGCCTTGTAACTTGCAGCAGCAAGGTATTTTCTACAGGGTGTTTGTATAAGCATATTATATGAGGATGAACGTGTGTACAGTGGGTGCATTTTGCTTTCTACAGCCCTTTCCACCTCATGGGTGTGAGTGGAACGCAAACTTCAGATGCAGCTTTGATTTAATTTTTTTTAATTATTTATTTAGTGGCTTTTAACCAGCTGGGTCGATGCTTTGTAAGGTGGCAGTGGGGAGAATTGCCACACGCTGTGCAAATCTTTCAGGAAGTTACCAGGGGTTGAGGGAGATCTAACGACAATATTGGTTTACATTCCAGCGGAGACAGCAGCTGTGTTGACACTTGCCAGAATGGCAAAGCAGCCACAGCTCCTCTGTGTGTGTGCGAGTGTGCGCCCGCGTATTCCTGGTGAAAAGGCTTCAAGTGCAGGGCATGGGGTACAAGCCCCGAAGCAGACAGGAGCTCAGCCTCTTGGAAGAGGAAACAAAATAGAAATTGAAAGGCCGAGAGCATGGCTAGGAGATGCGACAGCTAGCGAGGGAAAGCGTGTTAGAAGTACACACTTGGGGCTTGCACGCCTGGGATGGCGGGTTTGTGACTCGGGGAGAGCAAGGGGCAAACTGAGACCAGTGTACTCTCCCTGTCCCCTTCCGCAGGGAGTGCGCGTGGGTGCTGCTGCTGCCGCTTGCAGGAGACCCAAACGGGGCGACTCTTTTTTTCTCTCTTCCTAGGTTAATTATAAACTCTTGAATGTGGAGAGAGCACTTCTTGGAGTGTTTGCTTGGTGTTATTTGTCTGCTGCTATCTGATCAACTTTCGCTGAATAGCAGCGGTGGGGCTGTGGAGTCCCTATGGTTGACTTGCTGGGCTCATCTGTCAGAAGCGATGCGCTCAGGAGCGTTCTCGCTCCGCTTAAATGCCGCTCATCACTGTTGCTGTCAGGGGAAGTTTTTAAAAGGCTTTAGCTCTGGATTTTTTTTTCTTTTTTTTCCTCCCACCCTCGCTTTTCCCTCCTTGTATTTGAGCAAGGTGCACCGACTTTGTTCATCCAGCGAAGCGTTGTACGCTGGGGAGGGAAAACTCGATTAGCATTGACTTGGCTTCATTTCTGAAGAAGAGCAGCCTTGCTAATGACTCGTCTCAAAAGAGAGGGAGACTTGTTAATGCTCAATTAAAAAATATATTGGTGATGATGAACCTCGCCCATCCTAAGCTTGCAAACAAGAAGTAGGCTTTGGCATGGTTTCCTTAAAAAAGTAAAAATAAAAAGCTCTCACTGTGCAAATAGAAGCAGCACTTTGTCATTGGTGCTTGCTGTAGTTCAGATTTTAGAGCTGTTGCTGGGTCGGTCACAAGGCAGCCATACCAACTCATGAAAAACTTAGTATAGACTATATTTTGGGTTTAAAAATGGACAAAAACTTATCTAAATTTTTTTCTTTTTTTCCCCCCTGCTAAAACTAAGTTTTACAATGGAGAGCAGGGAGTCTCCTCTCACCTGAAGCCCCTTTTTTTAGGGTGCTCTGCCCAGCCGCCCCAGGTTGCTTGCTGCTTGCTTGCAGATGCTGAGCTGTGCCCTCCTCACCTACGGGCTGTGCGGTGCATTCCGCCTTGCAGCCTGGGAACCGGCCCTTGCACAAGCCCTGGCTCGGGCTGCGTGGTCAGGATGGTGAGCTCACACCATCGCCCACAGCCCTTCGGCGCCCGTGCCCGCAAGCGTGGTGCTGAATGCCACGGTGAGATGAGGTGTTCCTCCCAAATGGGTAAAATCTCCCTGAGAAAAGCTGAGAGAGGGAACAAGGGTGTTGAAGTGAATCACAGCCCTGAGAGGCAGGAGGTGGAACCTGCCTCAACCACTTTTCCAGCTTAATCTAACTCAGCATTTGATCTGGGTCAACTATAAGAACACTGAAGCTCTTTGCTGGCAGTGCACTGGACTTGATGACCCTGGAGATCTCTTCTTGCGTGTTTATGTGAAAAGAAGAGAGACACTGGGGTGTTTATAATAGGGTGATGAGGTGCTGATGAACAGGAACCCTTTGAATCTCATTGTGTCTTCCTGTCTCATCTCCACATCTGGAATTTTGTGTTGTATACGAACATTTGTGGGGAAGCATGCACAGAATTGGGTGTGAAGGAAAGTATCTGCAAGTTTGTCCGGTCTTGTCCAGGTTTCCTGGGTGCTGGGAGGGGAGGATGAGAGCAACAGAGATTCTCTTTAGGAATTCTGGATTCTTCTGCAGTTTGGCTGAGATGATGACGCAGAGTTTGGAGTGTTTGCTAAAATCAAATTAAATCACTGCCAAAAGAATAAACACATCTTGTTCAAACACTGATAAGAAATATGTGCCATGACTTTTGATTATATCCGTCATCTTTCCCGAAGATCTTCTTGCTCTTTGTGGGAGACAAATTAAAGAATCTCTTTCCGTTAAGATTTTTATCGTAGTTTTGGGAGAGGAGGGGGGAAACTACTTTTATACTAAGAGAACTTGTGCACTGCTTTATGGCTTTTTGGCAGCATTGCTTCACACTGGAAATTAAGAAAAACTAAATACAGATGGCTGCAAATAAGTTTGAAGGTTAGGATGGCCTGTTCAGAAGGGCGCATTTTTGATTTTGTTCTTCCTTTCCATCTTAGCTTTTAAAATACTAATTCAGATGCCTGTGTTTGGGCTGTAGTGCCCTGGATTTGAGTCCTTTCTTTTAGCGGAAGCAGGCATGTGGGGCTAGATGGTAGCCTGGAAGGATGTCCTATGGGAGTTGGACCTCCTCAGTGAGAAAAATGTTTCTTGCACCTGTCCTGGGATATTAGTGTAGCAAACATTAGCTTAAGGTTAAAGAATCTGCGGATTGAGATGTAGGGGGGTTTTTGAGCATCAGCTTCATTGGTGCGCAGTAGAAGTATGACTGGGTCTTATCCTTGCTGTCAGCCTGGATTGGCTGAGAACTGCCAAAGGATAAAGCTATGGCTTTCCTTGGCTGTTTTTGCCACGTGGCAGTAGTCACCCCAACTGCATTTGGCAAAGACTCTTCCCTCCTGCTGCCCCTTCTCTGTGGCCCTTGGCCAGACCTGGGTAAAGGAAGCAATCTCTGAGAGATGTTGCCTGGTCACTACCCAGGAGAGCAACCCACCTGCTCCCTTCCTGCAGTCTGGAGGTACCAGAAAGAAAGGCTTATCTGTGCAGTACCCTCTGTACCCCACATCTTGGTGAAAGCACTTGGATAGATGCTATATAAAGCCTAATGTGTTTCTCAAGGAAGAAGGTCTTGGCTAAACCTGACCTTCTCTCCTGGTCCTTCCACCTCCTATTTGTGGTGATGTCTCTGAGTTCTGCTGGCTCTAAGCAGGCAGACAACTCCGAGTTCCTGTGAGAGAAAACCTCTCCCTGAGCTGTGCAGGATTCAGGTACGAGTGCCATGACTTCCAGTGGCCTCTCTTTATTTAAATATTATCAATACCCCACATATTTGGGCGCAGTCTTTCATTAGGAGCAAGGAATAGGGAGATGTATTGGAGATGGTGTTCCCTGATGGTGTCCAACTGGAATTCCAACTACACTTCTTTTGTGTTCATCCTTTGGTTTTGCTGTAATTACACTTACAGGATTCAAGTTTTTGTCATGTGATGGCATCTGTGCAGGCTCGTGAGGCATGTGTCTTATCCTTGGGCTGCAAAGGTCTTCTGCAAGGATGTACAGGCCCTGTATAACCAGGTTCCTTTTCCTGTGAGAGGTTTTAAAACTTCATTCCGTTGCAAAGGTTTGACCTGAGGTAGAAAAGGCTAAGGTCAGATATGCATGTATCTTTTGTTTGGAGAGACTAAGTGGATGCTAATGCTGCATTTGCCAATGAAGAAGGTGAAGTAGTCTAGAGAGATGGGTAATAGGAAACCAAGACCTGCCTCTTGCCATGTGCTCCCATCTCCCTCTCAGCTGGAACGAGGGGATCACACTGGGGGAGAAGCACAGGGAAGAGTAAGAGTTGAGTATGTTTCCAATAAAGGTCCAACTCCTCACTGGTTTGTCATGCAATAGATGACTTTTTGTTCTATCACAGGGTACCAAAAAATTTTTGTGATAGTAGAGGTAATGTGACCCCCATATTGAGCAGTGAATTGAGGATTTTACCTGGAGAAATCCTCTCCTTGCTTCTAAGGTGGAGGGATGGGACCTTAGCAGTCTAAGGCTGTGGATATTGCCCAGAAGTAAGTGACTGTAACCTGCATGTGGGTGGAAAGAATGAAATGTGTGCTTTATTACACAAAAATGAAACCTGATGACATTCGACCATCTGCACAGCTTTAACTGTGTATGACATGCAGTACCTGTGCAGAAATCAGGATAGTTTGACTGTGTGTCAAGTGTTGATACTGCTCAGTAACAGTCATGCTTTGGGGTTTGCACAGTCGTGCAATTACGCTAGACATCAGATTGGAAATTGCATCTCCATTTTACAATTTTCCATGCTCAAAAGAAGCATTAGTAAGCAGCATGAAATTAGGGACAGCTGATCTCAGTTTCTTGCTTCATTTGGTAAGAAACTAATACTAGGTATTTTCTAGAATGAAAAGTTATTCAGTGTGAGAGATGAAAAAGAGCTGCCATTGCAGTGCGGTCAGGACATTTTACATCTTGAACTGGTTGCAACTGATGATCCAACTTGTTTTCTGTAAGTTGGCCTTGGTTGATACAGGATGAAAGTATCCATATATATATCTCCATATTTTGTTCATGATTTTTCCTTGGGGAATAGAGCTGTTGTTTTGACCGATTATTTTTATCAGTCTGATGGTTTGAGTCTTTGACAATGTCGCCAACACTAAATTTCTGATTTCTTCCAACATGAGCCCAGTTATGTTATTGCCTACCTTCTCAGGAGCTGTTTTTCTTTTCTTTTTCCATGTCTTTTTTGATAATTAACTAATGGACTTAAGTGGAGTGAAATTTTGCCTTCCCCCCCCCGGGCGCAGAGAAACAACAGAAAGGAACTTTTTCTCCCTTGTGTGTTTCAGCCCATCTGGTGGCAACCTTTTGACTTGTGCTTGTCCAGTTATGCTTAGTGGAAGAGTTTATTCCCAGTTGTGGCTCTCTTTACCGTGAGACAGAAGCATCACTAGTTCTATGAAGAAGACATGGCTTCTGCAACAGGAAAGCTGTGGATGTGGGCTGTGAGAGGGTGTAAACCATTTGCTTTGCACTTTCTTTCCTCTGGAAGACGGTTATAACTAGTGGAGAAACTACTTATTTCATTATCGTGAAGGGCTGAATAAAAGTGGGTGTTGCCTGGCTCAAGGCAAATTTTAAATTCTATTTACAAAATGTTCCCACTGAAAAAAAAAAATCTGGAAACGCTTCAGAAAGGAGCTCTTGCACTGATGGATTTGTGCTAGACATTGTTAAACCCTGTTATTTTTCTGGCACTGCCTCCAACGCGTCTTGAGAATGTGCAGAGTAGGCAATAAAATGAATGCAACTCTTTTAAAGCAAGGTTGCATAAATCAACAGAAAGGAAAGGAGCTTCTTGTACACTAACAGCAACACTCACTCCATCCTTTCCAGCAGGGAAGTGAGCTCAAGCTCCTTGTGCCACTTGGCCGGGATTAGTGTTAAGTCACTTTTGGTATCAAGTGGAATTAAGAGGAAAATAATTTCTTTCCAAGGGTGTTAAGGTTCAACTTTTTTTCCCCTGGATGTGTTTTCTAGATTCTTTGTATCTCAGTGCCATGATCGCCTTGCAGTCCCTTGTCAACTGTCCAAGGCCCTGATCTTTAGAGTGTTACGTGAGCCCAGCCATGGTTAGGCATGTGGGTGGGTCTCTCCAGGTGAATAAACTTGCTGTTCTTCAAAAACTTCCTGTTTTGTTTTGATTTCTTCACTTATAGTAGTAAGTGATTTCTGAAGAAAATATTCCAGTCTTTAGTCTCCCAAACAGAGCTTCCCATCAGAGCTTTGCTGTGCTGGGAGGAGAACCTGTAACTTTCAGATGGATTTAAGAGCCGCTTCCCAGTAGGAGCAGACCATGGCATAAAGCCTCGGTAGAGCAGCCCAGAACAAGACTTTGCAAGTGATGATTTAGCTGTGAGCTGCTGAGAAGAAAGGCTCACCCCTACATTTCTCTGCGCTATTTCTTATAAACACACTGGCTCCTAGGGGCGAATCCCAGCTCTCTTCTGAAGAAGAGCCCTATTAGAGGCTTTCCAGGGTTAGCTTAGCTGCTTGCAGCTACCTTGAGCAAGGAGCAGATAAAGCAGGATGACATTTAAGGTGATTGAGCTTTTACTTCTGTAAGGCTTCTAATATAAGGAGCAAACTCAGTGAGAAATTACTTTTCAGGAAGTTGTGGATAAGACACATGAAAGCGTCAGTTCCTTGGCCTTGGCAAAGTAAACTTGTATCCTCTTTGGGAACTTTAATCTAAACTTGATTGTATTTAACATTACTGACCATTGTTATCAGCAGAATGTGGGAGATGGGGGGGGTTTGGTGGTTTCTTTTTTGTTGTTGTTCCTTTTGGATTTTATTTTTTGATTTGTACTAGGTTTGAGCGATTGTGGAGTTGATCCAAGAACGCGTAATGATATCTTGTATTTCTGCAAATCCCCTGTCACTGCTGTTTCACCTGGAGTCTTAATGGTACAGCTAAAGGAGTAGTGTTTTAGCCAGGATGTGCATGTCAGTATCTAGAATAGATGGCTCGAGGTGTGATAGATATATTTCTGGGCTTGTGCTCAGTTGTCCGCTCTGTTTGGAAGTGGACCCAAGTGGCAAGGCTGAGCATGTTTGAAAATTAATGCATTGATTGGAGCCCAGCAGCCTCTTGGGATCGATTCCAGAGTTTGGATCCGGATTAAACTTCCCCCCAAGGACTTTGGGAAGTGGTATACAAGGGGACCTGGTGAAATTTGAGATGAGTCCAACTTCCTCAAGATGGCAAGAAGATGAGTGTTTTTACCAAGGGCAAGAGAGTGGGAGGAAACGCCCAGTTTAGGGAGGGAAGGGGAAATATTTTATGGTGGGGTAGTGTCTGGGAATGAAAGAGATGGATTGTGTCTCGGCAGATATGAATCTTTCAGTTTTAATCCACATCTAGGAAGTAAATACAAAGAATCTTGCTGACTTCTGGGAATGGGGAGAGGGAGGAGGTGCAGTGCTGGGCTTTTCAGCTGTACTGCTGAGGCAGAAATCCCTGTGCTGCAGAGCTGCAGTCCAGCTGCATAAGGGGATGATGCACAGAGCTGGAGCACAGTGCCTCAGGAGCAGAGGTGAACAGAACAATAGGAATAGGTGGATGCCAAAAAAAAGTGTTGAGTCAGCGAGTGGATCTCTGCTGTATGGGAAATGGCTTCAGAGTGTTTAATCATTTTGCTTAGTTGTTTTGGGTTTTTTAGGTAATGTCATGATGTCTTTGGGCGTCACAAAAGTCTCTTTTTGGGGTGTAATTGCTCAAAGAACATAATAAAATTCTGACTGATTGCTCTGTAAAACTTGGATTCTGCAGGTTTGTCTTGGAGACTCAGTAACCTCTGCAAGCCTCTACTGTGATTTCTCATTGCTGCAGTTTTACTGTGCATTTCATCCATATCCTAGGAATTGGTTACATGAGGAGCACTGGTGGTGACTGTAAGGAAATAGATGAGTGAATTTCTCTCCACCCTCTTTTAGCAGCAGAAAAGTGTGCAAGAAGTTCTTAAAAAGGAAACGAGAACATACATTGGCTAGGTGTGATCTCATACTTTGCAAACAGGAAACTACTACTTGAATAGTAGGGTGGGAAAGCTGTTGAGAGGACTCTTGGTCAGTCTGCTGTGTTGTGTGTCTGAAAGGAACCATGAATGTTCAAGTTGGAGGGGTAGGGAGTTTAATGTGGTATTGAATGGAAATTAGTAGGTATGTTGCTACTCAAAAAATCTGGAAGAACCCCTTTCTGTCTTTTGGCCATTGAAATCACATGAATCAGGGTAACTGGGGGAGAGGAATAATGAGAAATTCCTTGCAGTTAGCTTAGCTAACTTGCTTATTGCAAGAAGCAACCGATAAAATTATGGCAGGTCTGTTTTAGCAGAGTATGTTTCTGTCTTTCTGTCAATGTGAGTGATTCCATAATGAACAATGAACCTGTCAACTTCTCACTTTGCATAGGGAAAGGTCTGTCCAGCGGAGTACCTCAGATGTTAATCTCTGAAGCTGTGCCTTGTATAAGTGACCATAGCACCATGTGTCCCGGTGTTTGCTGAAATCAGTAGTACAGGACAGGAGGGAAGTACTGAAAACTGGGTTTAGTTGCACTGTTAAGACGTTAGGTCTCATACCAGAGAGCCTATTGGAAATCCTGTGTGTGCAGAATATGTGGCGAAGTGATTTAAATGTTGAAAATATTGGATATTAAATATTAAAATAAAAAATATTTCATTTATATTTAAATAAAAATGTAAAAATAAATATTAAATATTCCTCAATATTTAAATTGGGGAAAATATTCTTGAAGTTTGTAAAGCTGATGCAGTAAAGTTGCTGTGAAAGAAGCCCAGCCTTTGCATGCACGTTGTGTCTGTATACTCTCACACACACCTCCTCTCAAAGACCAGCTTTTTGGGTTTCTTGTATGCACAGCCTGGCATCTTTGGAAAATACTATATAAAACTCCTGCTCACCTCTGAGTGGGTTGCAGCAGTGATATGAAGCTGTTTCTGACATATACCACAGAGGCTGGGTGGTTAGAGGAGTCTCCTGCCTGTGTGTGTGTGCTGCTGTACTGAACCCCAGCAGATCCCTTGGGTGCAGGCAATGCCAGCTTGGTGCGGGTCAGGAGCTGCTTTAATATAAAAAGTAGTGTTGGAAGGCAAAGCCTTGCCTCCTTTTGTTCTCTGCAATTGGGATATAATCAGAATTTGGCATCCAGTCCTCTTGACTCCCCCACTCAATCTTGAAAGCTTTTCAGTCTGCTGTTTAGTGTTGCAGGCTTTTGAGAGTATCATCCAGAAGTTTTCTTGCCTGATTTGGACAGTCGAAATGGCCAAATACAATAGAAAATCCAGTAGATCTTTCTTTTAGTCTATAAGGACTGATGGTGCTGTGTAACCCTTTTCCTTTACTTGCTCTAACATGTTTTAATTTGCCCTTTGCCCTCCTGTAACTCTTCTTATGAATTCTTATATTCCGTAGTTGCACCATGCTTCAAAGAGTGGGCGTGGGGGGTTTATGTGTGTGGCTTCTTCTTTTCTTTTTTTTTTTTCTTTTTGGTATGTGTTTAACTGCTTGACTTATTTAAATTGCAGATGATCTTAATTTCTTGTTCTGACTAAAATGCTACCTAGCTGGAGTATTTTAGCTTGGTGTCTGAAAGATCATACATTCTGATTTTATTGAGCATAGTGATGAATTTGGGAGCTAACTTCAACTCCTGGTGTTATTCTGACCCTGGTTATTCATTGTCCTTGTGCCCTTTGGCCATACTTTGGTGGTTACTGTGTCTGCAGCCTTTCACTGTGGATGACACATAGATATCCTGTCCAGCCTAACACTGCCCTCTCAACACAATAAAATGCTGCATGTCTGAAATGACTGATAACATCAATGGTTACCATCCAGTAAAGAGTTCAAGAAACAAGGCAGCTTTAATCAACTACTGGAGTTTTCCTCTCCAGCCCCTGCTTCTCCTCCCCACTTCCCCATTTGTATTTTAATTGGTTCCTCTAATGTTTAAAGTTTTATTTTTTTTATCCAACTTTTCAACATTGTTGTACAAACTCAGAACTCAGGATTTCTGGGTACCTGGCCGAGCTGTGTCCCTACAGTTGTTCTCTGCCACTGAAATCAGGCAGAAAAAACCTTGCTGAGATCTTGCAGTCTTTTTCTAGTTTTTCTGATGCTGGTCTTTGTCTTCATTATGTTTACATCTCTTGGGAGCATGATGGGGTGCTTTTGCAGTTCATCTGTAGTTTATAGCTCTTCAGATCTTTGTTGGCATTGTGTTGCCCAGCTGGTCATAGGAGAATGTAGGAAACTCTTGGCCTCTCTTTCACTTTTTTAGGAAGCTCAGTTGTTTGGGTTATCAATTTGCTTTAAGATCATGGAGTTCTAATGTCTCATGATTTCATGCATTTCATAGAGATTATATAATATGATTTTCTTGGTTTTCTTTCCTCCTCTCTTTCTTGTTTGTGTTTTCCTATTAAATTGCTGAGCACAAGCTCAGGATCAAGAAATGACTGCGTTGCAGGGGGGGTGGATCTTGGACTTTTCCTGTTCTAAACTGTCTGAATTTTCAAAATAAGTAAGCATAGCCTAGATACTCTAATGAAAGTGGTTTATGTTCGTAAAAGAGGGGTTTTTTATGTTTTAGGAAGACCTTATGGTCTAAATACCGTAAAATGATCCGACTTTCAGAAACCAAGTTGTTTTCTATGCAAGTAGAACTTTTTTTTAAAGCCTAATTCAGAATGTGTTGTTTGGTTTTTTTTTTTTAAGAGCTTGAAAATGCTGCTCTAGGGAAGTCAGTGATATTATTTTCAGATATATATTAGAAAATATTTAGAAGTATGTACACAATAAGGATGTCCAGCCTTAATATTTGTGTAAAGTGGGATGCACTGTCATTCTGATAATCCTTGAATTAGACAAGGTCTTTTACTTGAACCTGTGGCAGGTGGTAGAAGTCAGGAATTACAGGCATTCCTGCTTTGGGCTGTGCTTGTTTTAAAAGGCACTCTGCTTCTGGCTGAAAAATACTTCTTACTGAGTTAAATGAATTAACCAAGGGGCAAAACTCAGAGTTTAGCTAAAAAGGAAAACAATTACAGATGGGGGGAACAAGATGACTCCAAAGCTTACCGCCCTTATGGGTGGACAGAAACTTGCCCTTGCACTGCTTTTCATTAATTTGTCTCATTCTCAAACTCCACGTATGCAGGTAGGTATTTGTAGGATTAAAGTTGAACATGAAGTTTAGCTGAGTTCAGCAGAACTGTGTCTTAGTGGGTATGACTCTTAAAACTCTGCTGCTTTTGTAAACCTAAAGGGTGTAGATGTGGCGTGACGTGCATACTGGAATGGCTCATCCCAGTGGAAAGCACACAGGCTTTTCTTCCTCCCCCTAGTATACAAGCCATACTGTTTTTCAAGTGTGATGGCACGTGTTTGCAAATTACTGATGTGCACTGATCTCTCCTGTTTGATGTATGTAGTGTGTTGGCCATAGGGCTGTTTGGTGACTGCTGCGAGGGAAAAGGTGCTCTTTAAGTGGGTAGAGCAGTGAAGTTTTTAAGCCTGTGCATCTGAACTTTAAACATAGTGGTGTGATTTCAGTTGGTCACTTAATGTTGAGGGCTTTTTGGTGGGGAGAGGGTAGTTGTTGGGGTTGGTTTTGTTTTGGTTTTTTTCTCCTCCCCAGATGGTTGAAATGAAGGACTGTTTTTCTTAGGCTTTCCTTATGTGTTTGGGTGATGTTGGAAGCTGTCCAGGCAACTGCTGAGGTTATCTTACTACTTAACATGAAATACCTATGCAGGAAAATTGTGTGTGTCACTCATGGGGTTTTGGTTTTTATTCCTCTTGGAAGAAGTATGTTTTTTTCTTTATTAGTCTCGAATTGAGTTTCTTAAAATTACTGTGGTTGTACATATTGCACGGCCCTGTAGATTTCAAATAGATTCCCTTCTAAATAATACAGGAGGTGGTATGCAGAAATATTTGTTCTCCCTGCTTCAGGATGGGACTGAGCTGAGGAGATGCTGTTTGGTTATGCTGCAGCAGGTCTCATAACCATGATGGGAGTGACTGACTCCAGGGCCTTCCATGCGCTCCATAACACTGGGAACCTGTTACACCACTAGGATGGGAAATAGCCTCCTCTCTTCCTGGAAAATGTAATGTCCCAACAGTAGGATTATTCAAATCAGATTTTGTTCTGTTATAGTGCCTGGGAACCTGTCTTGGTAACTGTTGATATCTTCAATTCAACCAAAGTTATCTGCTCCCTCACTCTTCACATTCAGTATATGGTGCACATTATCATTTTATCTGAGGGTTTCCGAGTCCTTGGTGTATTCAGATGAACAGTAGCTCTGGGGAAAAACCTCTTCAAAATAGACCCACAGGATTTGTGTTCATTTTAGAAGTGGAGCTGGAGGGAGTGCCGCCAAGCTGGTATTGAAATGACTGTACACATCTTCCCCTCGTGGCTTGCAGGGGACCAGAGCAGCGTCCAAACTGAGATTGTTCCTCATAAAGAAATATTTTAGTCCTTCTCTCTCTCTCTCTTTTTTTTTTTTTTTTTTTTTTTTTTTTTAATGAGAAAACAGGGTAAGCAAGGAAAATGAAATCACAGCTTTCATTGTGATGAGTGAGCTGTCTTGGCTTCAGCCCTGATCTTAGCTGAGGGCCATGGGTGGAGCCCTTTATTTCTTGGCACTGCTCTATAGTGGCACAAGCAGAGCACCTACATTGGGTATTGTATCAGCTGCCTTCTGAGCAACTGAGAGTCAGCAGTACGTTGGTTAATAACTGTGATAGAAGCACTTCTATCACGCTTCGGTTTAGCTTAAGTGACTTATTTCCACCTACTAAAATCCTTTGCCAGGAAGGTTTGAAAACCTAGGTGGATTTCTCTTTCTGGGTATATTTGAGGTGTGTGTCATCTGATTTGGATAGGCATTAAGCACTCTGGAAAACATTTATTCTGCCACTTTTAAGATAACTGTTCTCCAACAGGATTCTGAATATTTCCCTGGTCCAGCACTGAAATGTTGCTGTAAGTTGCTTCCTACTGAGTCCTGCAGTTGTTAGCCCTAGTGCATCACTGTGGTGCAGTTAAGGACAGAGCACCAAATTTGCAAAGTCCTGTGCAAATCTTTTTGTTGCTAATAACCGTGGTAGTTTATTAGTTTCATCATCTCATATCTTTGGAGAATAAGCGTGTTTTGCAAGGCTTTCTGAGTAGCTGGGCACTGTTCTTGAGCTGCACAGATCCAGTGGTGAAAATTTAAAATGCAATTGGTAGGTGTGCACAATATAGATGCTTGTTCTTTTGGTGTTAGGGAGAAGGGTTTTGATGGGGTGGAGGCGTCCAGGTGTTCTACACCTGAAGATGAGAACTTTTCCTTTCTTTTGTCAAGCGGAGAAACTTTCAGAACTCTCTCTGAAATGTTGGTAACTGGGTAGTTAATAGCTGATGCTGTATATTTTAGGGGATTTTTGCTGTGGAAGTCCCCTTGAGAACTTTTCTTAACTTGCATTTGTTGCTTCCCTCATGCCTTCATACGGAGGTCTCTTTGCACATCTATCTCATAACCTTATTAATTAACACAATAGGCTTAAAGCAGGCTGTGGCCAGAGAACCGAGGGTGGGTTCTTGCTGCAAGGCAGTATGAGAAGGGCCCCAGTTTGGGTGGGTTGGGGCATCTTCCCTCGCACACACCAGCTCTGCCGTGTGATGGAGCATTTGCATTGCCCTCTGGTGGCAAGCGCCCCGGAGCTGCTGGGGTCAGAGGAGAGGCTCTGCTCTACCTTGACCACTGTGTTCCCTGGGGAGACCCAGCCTCCCAGCAGCAGAACTGTGCTTAAACAGCTCTGCAGTTTTCAGTCTGGGTTTTCATTCAGCAGCCTCTCCAGTGCAACCGCATTTCTCCTAATCTAGAACCATGAGTTAGCACAAAAACCTAAAAGTGAAGCTGATGGGATATAGGAAGTGAAACTGATAGTTCAAGATACATTATTGAAATGATGTTCAGAAATGCATGGTCTAATTATTTGCAGTTAAACTTGCCTGAAGGTTTTTGTAATGCTTTAGTGGTATTAATAGTTTCAGAAACTTGAATGGAGGGAACAAAATAGTGAAAAAGGCACTGAAAATTAGATAAACTGTTCTTTCATCTTTGCATGCAATTCTCTTCTTTCCACCAAATAGCTTTCTCTTTCTATCAGAATTTGGTGATGGGGCTACATTCTGCAGTTGTTTAAAACAACCCCACAGCAAAACATGAGCTTGTGTTAAATTCTGGGCTACAAAATTGCCATGAATTAATTTCTGGATTAAATGCTGTTGTGTTTCTTTTTGTAAATGGTGAAAGGAAGCTATGTGTGTGCAAACACACGCCCTGCAGACCCCTCTTAGGGGGGCAATACCTTTCAGACTGAATCTGCAGCCTCTTTTTGTTCTTGCCATCCCCAGCATTGCTGGGGCCAAGGGGCCTCATTGTGTTGGTGGGTGAATTCCTTCGTGTGCCTTTCCCGGGCCTTTTGCCCCTCTAATTGTCCTGTTGTCAGAAGGCGTGTGCCTCCCAAAGTCTTATCTGATTCCTCCAAAACCTTGCAAGCAGTTGAGATGTTGACCCCTTGAGCACAAACAACTCTCCCACCTGCCTTGGGGCATAGCTGCCAGACAGGGTTTAGTGCTGTGTGTGTGCAGACCAGCGGCTGGCTTTGTCACCGGGATGGAGCACCTGCCTGGGGAGGGGAACAAGGGGCTAGAGAAGGTGAAAGGCTGGTAGGACACAAAGCAAGAGAAGGGGAGTCCAACAGCTGCTTGTGTCAGCGTGAGGATAAGTGCAAGGAGATTAATAGTTATTTAAAGAGCAAATGGGGACACGGCATTCGGCTGTGGCATGTCAGTGTATAAATGCAGTGGAATGGCTGCTCTGCTGATAACATTTAGACAGATGGTCTCTGGACTGAAAGGAATGAAAAGGATCTTTGATTCTCGTAAGGATATCTTACATTTTAATGAAGCACTTATTTTATTATTTTTGTTTAATTGATGTCCAGGCAGCACCTTCAGCATTTCCAGACTGTGCTGTCTTGTCAATGCTGACTGCCTGTTTGGTCATCTTTCTCCATCAACTTAAGTTGCCCGGATTAGAGGGAATAGTTTTTAAGTGAAAGCTGAAACACTATTGTTTTGCTGTCTGTATGTCTGAGCTGGTTTAGGAGACTGTTTTCATCACAGCTGTCTTTTCATCATTTGCTGGTTAGGGAGTGTGTCTGATGGTAATCTCCATGAGAAATGAAACAACTGAGTGATGCTTCTGCATTTTTGAGAAGTCTTCAGGTCTTACTGAGGTATTCTGGGGTAGGAGGGCAGAGAGGGTTGGTTTTTGATTTAATGCAGAATTACTGAGCAGGTAAAAAACTGTTCCTGGTACAGTACATCAGCATTTTGGCTCTTTCTGTACAACCTCAAGGGAAAACATGTACCAAAAGTCCGTTAAATAGGTCTTGGTTGACTGAATAGCCTGCAGGAGATGAGACATAACTGTCATCTGTGTTGCCAAAGCTGCAATCTCCTTTTGGAGAAGGAGAACAAGTCTGGATCACTCATTCCCTTGTCAACTCTCTAGCATGCAATGAGTCCAATCGCAGATATTAGCTTTCCCATCTGACAGGGGTGCTGTGCCTCTATAACATCCACACTGACACAGAGTGAGAAACTGAGGCAGGGAGGGCAAATGAGTAACCTGAGGCAACACAGAGAGTCACTGGTTCACCCAGGATTAGGACTCAATGTGTAATTGCTTTTATTACTCTGCTGCCTACAGGCCTCAGACAAAGCAGAGGCCCATTAAGTGCAGTGCTTTTACATGGTGAGGAGCAATCCTTGCCCTGCAGACCTTGCTGCCTGCAGTAGGCTGAGGGTGGAGGGGGAGGTGAGGTGCCTTGCCCAAGGACACAGTGTGTTGCTGACAGAGCAAGGGAGGGAGCCAGCCCTCCCTTCTCTCTGCAGCCCATCCCAACTTCCAAAATAAAGTCCCCCGTGCTGTTCCCCACCAGACCTTCCCCTTCACAGCCCAGCTCTTAGTTGCAAACTGATCCATCTCTGGAAGGTCTGAAGTGCCTCACTGAAGATCCCAGACAATCAGCCTCACCTTCAGTGTTTAATGAAAACCCCAGAAAATACCAGCCTCTTCCAGTGAAACAGAAACCTAAGGAAGAGCTACAATGGGAGGTTTAAATTTCTGTAATTCCTCCCCTTCTGGAAGAACAGCTGAGAGTGTAGAGTCTTTAGGTGTAGGGAGGACCCTTCATCCCTGCAAAGGGACCACCCTGTTTTCCTCTGTGGCTGAAATGACTGGTAAAGCTGGATGTTAAATGACTTGTCTAAAGTCCTAGGAGAGCTCAGCATACAGCTTGTGCCATTCCCCTTCAGGTCCTTAGAGGAGTGGTGTGCTGCTCAAAGCTTCAGTAGGGCTGCTGGGATTCCTAGTATTGGGAAAGCTTTTTGTTATGGGCCTTGTGATTGGTGCTGATTCAGTGAGCCTTTGCTTTTTGGCTGATAAGAAGTTGTCTGGAAAAGGAGCAACTGTTGGAAAGATAGGGAAGTCATGAGCAGACTGGCTGAAATACTCGAAAATAGGTGAGCTTGATGGTTCTGGGTGGGATTGAAGCTATAAGATGTTGAGGGACATGAGCTGTTTGGACCCTTGGACAAGCAGAGGAGCCTGGGTCCCTTCTGCTGTGTCAGCAGCTAACAGAACCAGGTGCCTTTATTGCTGCGTGTTCCTGGTTGAGCCCAGAGCTGTTGGGAATGAGTACCACAAACCTTTTGGATGCTGCTTGCCCTAAGCTGGGTGCAGTTAGTGCCCTTGGGACACAACAAAGATGAGACTGTGTACCTGACTGAACCCCATGTACTGCTTACCTGCTGCCCTTTCACTGTGGCCAATGCCATGTCCTCTGGAGGATTAAAAATGCGTGGTAGTTGTGTAACTTTCTCTGTGATACTTTTCCAGCTTCCAACTGTTTGTAGTTCAGAATTTTAGAATTCTGTAGTGTAGATACACTTGTATTGATGGATTTTTCTCCAGCAGAACTTGTCTCCTGCTTTTTTGAACACCGGTAGTCTTTTAGTATTGCAACATTTTGTGGCAAAAAATTCCATGTTTATTTGTGGACTTTGTGAAGAATCGCTCTCTGTGTGTTTAAACCAAAGTTTTGCTCCAGATGTTTGCATGTTTCTCAACTCCTCTACTAAATGAACATGAAAATTTTGCATTTGCTTTTTTCCACGTCGCCTAGGAATTTATCCCCTTCTGTCATACTGAGTTCCACCTTTCTCCCCATTGTCACTGTGTAGCGGAATCAGATCCACAGGAGGAGGAATAGTGTTTATGTAGAACACGAGACTGTTGGGGACGATGTAGCCTTGTACAAGTTAGAGCCAGTTCCACTGTAATGAAGCTGCTGATTTTTATCAGGTTGTAGCAGTACCTCGGAAAAGATCTGTCTAGGTGTTGCTAGACGTAGTAAGCCTGTCTCCTTGTGATGGCTTGCGTGATGGCTGCCGTGCGAGTCACCTTCTGGTTGTGTGCAGGCTCTTTTCCCAGCTCTGCTGTTGATCCACTGTGTGACTGTGAGCAGCTTTACTTCTTTCTGTTTCAGTCACCGATGTAAAGAGGGGGATATCCCTTGCAAGTCTTTGTCCTAGTGTGACACATGTATGGTGGTGCTGAGATTATGCTGTGTACCCTGTCTTGTGAAGGCAATGCCTTGTCTAGCCAGCCTGTCCTAATGCTGCTTCTCTAACACTCCTGTGCCTCTCTTTGCCTCCAGCCGCAGTACACGAACCTGGGGCTCCTGAACAGCATGGACCAGCAGATCCAGAATGGCTCTTCCTCCACCAGCCCTTACAACACGGAGCATGCACAGAACAGCGTCACGGCCCCCTCGCCTTATGCCCAGCCCAGCTCGACTTTTGACGCTCTCTCGCCCTCCCCAGCCATCCCTTCCAACACAGACTACCCAGGACCTCACAGCTTTGATGTATCATTTCAACAGTCCAGCACAGCAAAGTCAGCAACATGGACGGTAAGGACACAGCAGCACTTTGCTCCTCACTGGCTTCAGTCCCCATGCCCTTAGTGACACTATTCATACGATACATATCAAGGCTTATGCAAGAACAAAGTGACCCAAGTCCTCTACAGAGTATGATGTGTCACACAGAAGGGAGAGATTTATCTTGGTTGCTCTGGGAGGGCGTGGTGGGAATTTAACCCTCAATAATATCATTAGATCCCAGGTGAATAAAATGCCTTGCAAAAAACTTGGTTACCTAAAGACCTTTTGGGTCTAGCAGGTATGCTGGAGTAAAACCTGGGATGGGCATTAGCATTGCTTCAGTACTTCCCTTGGCTTTCTTCAGCATCCATGGGTTTGTGTGAGGTTCAGCATTTGGGGCCATGCCAGCAGGATGGAAGTGGTGCTCCTTGCTCAGACCCATGCAGTGTGAGGCTTTCTCTTTTTCTGTGTCTTCCTCTTGCAGCTGGTGTGGGAACCCCACTGTCACCAGCTTGGGTTAGCCCTATGTCGGGTTTCTTTTAAGAGGGAGGGGTTGTTTTATTGTGGGGTTTTTGTTGTTGGTTTGTTGTTTTGGTTTGTTTTATTCAACACTTTGATCTTGCTGTCAGAATATTACCTTTCTTATAAAAAAAATGTGGAAGCTTGAAATCTGAAGCCCAGCTCTTGATTTTTGGGGGTGCTGGCTTGATTGTTCAAGCTGTAGAGACTTCGTAGCCCAGGACACAGCACTGCAGGAGCTGTAAGTCCAGCTGTTGTGGTTTAGGGCTCTAAGAGCAGAGATGTTTACAGTGGAGAGTATTGCTGCCTTCAAGATGTTCAATATTTGCCTTCGTCTCCTGCAGGCACTTGGAGTAGGTGCAGCAAATAATGTCCTACCCCATGCTACCCAAATAAAAGCAAGGACTTGATTTTATTTTTTTTAAGCAAAAAGATCAACTTTTTACCAAAAGCTAAGAGCATTAAAATAGCATGTGCTTTTTTTTTTTCTATTTTCCTTTTAATTGGAGGAACTACTTTCATCTTAGATTTAAATACAGTCTAGCTGCAAATGCAACTAAAAAAGAAACCCCCAGCCACTGCTGCCAACAATGCAGCAGAGCCCTTGCACTCCACTCTGGAAAAAGATGCCACATAACAATAGATCACTGTAAGTTTGCATCCTATATGTTTTAAAAGCCTTTTCTGGTAAAATTTGTCTAGAACTGATATTAAGAACTTAGTTCAGAAAATTGTGTTAAATTAGGTTAAAATATGATAGGTCTAGTCACAACTGAATTTTTCATTTGTTTATGTATAAATGGTGAGGTATTTTTAAGGTTGAGGTTGAAATTGTATTTTTTACTCATCTGCATGAGGAGTGATGCCCTACTGCATCCATGTTTCTCCTATGGCACTATACACAATATTTATTTTCACTTCCCTTTAGGTGAGGAAACTGTGGGTCAGTTCTGTTTTGCATTTCTCAGGGCAAAAAAGTGCTGGCTTGGATTTTTGCAAGCTGCTCTGGAGAGGGTCCTTTGAAGGAGCTATGAAAAGACATTCTCTTTTGATACATATGGTACAAAGAATTATCTAATGCAGCTACAAGGAACCAGAGTGTTTGATGCTGCCCTTTCAACTACGAAAAGCAGTCTTTTGAAATGAGACTTGAACGTATGTAGTAGGCTGTTCCAGCAGAGATGAAGGAGAGAGAGCTACTAGCAAGCTTAGAGTTAAGTGCTTGAGATATTTCACCTTAGTAGTAGTGGATTTCTGGGATAGAAGTGAAGGCTGAGTTTTAGTGTGGATGTGGGTAGTGGTCAAAGATCAGATTACATGCTGACTTTAAAAATAAATAAAATTAGTATTTGGTGACTACAGTCATCAAATGTGTGCAGCCTGAGGCAGGGCACGTTTAGCCTCTCCTCCTTTACCTTTGCCTTGATGTGGACCACACTGCCAACAGATGAAGGTGTGTTTCCTATATATGTTGCAGTCTGTCTGGGTATAAATCTATGTATTTTACTAAAGGAATGGGCTCCTGAACAGCTCTCTGATCAGGAGGGAGTGAGTGTGGTCCAGGTGTCCCTGCTCTGAGCCAAGTGACCCAGATTTAGCTGCTTGTGCAGGAGCTGGCACTGTGCTGTATGTTGGCAGTGAATTATGACAGTCCTTTGGTGGTGGCTGGGGACCTTCAATCAATATGCCTTTCACAGCAGAGCATCTTTCCATCTTCAGAGCTCTGCCCTTCTGCTAATTAATCCACCAACTCGTTTCACATGAGCTCTTGAGCAGTTGGTAATATGTGTTCGACAGCTTTATCAGTGGGGTGGGTGGGGAAGGACGTGAAGGCTCTCCTTCCCACTGTCGTCCTGAGAAGTGTGGAAACACGCATGAAATGTTGATGAAAGGAGGAGTGATTGCCCCATCCTCCCAACAGGAGCAAGTTCTTGGAGTTGCTCATCCCCCCCTCCATGTGACTTCATACACTTTGATTAATGCCTGTCATCTTTTTTTTAATGATGGATTAGGAACTTACCCAACTGGAAGAGTTTCTTCCACTGAAGTGACCTATTAAAAGTTTAATTACTTGATGGCCCCACCCTTACTAAGAGTCCAAAACTTGAAAGCCTCGTTTCTGAGTTCTGGTTTTTTTTTTTTACTCCCCTCTTGCAGTTCCCCAGGGTAACAGTATTGTAAGGAAATCCACTGTACCACACTTTCCCCTGTTTGGGAGTGGATGAGCCGGACTGACCCACCTTGCCCTGCTGGGAAGGCTCAGTGTAACTGGCAGGGGATCTGCTGTCCTGTGTGACAGCTCACTTCACCAGGGCTCCTCTGAGCTTCTGGGCTGAGTCATGTCAGATCAGGTCATGGGAATGAAAGTTGTGGCCTTTTGGTAAGAGGAATGGGTTAGTTCTCCAAAAAGCAAGAGCTGCTTTCATGGAATGATTAGAGACTTGTGAAGATGCTTCAGATTTCTAAGCCACTTGGTGCATTTAGATCCCAGTCTGTGTGTTTTGGAGGCAATAATCTGGAATCACGTGTGGATCCCAAGGTTACTTTTCTTGGAGGTGGGGGAAAGGAGAGAGAGTACTTGCTGCGTACCTAAATGCCATGTGTCTGAAAATATTCCTGGCCTGGAATAACTTTTTCTCCTAAGACTTGTTTGTTTTGTTTTTCCCTTCTAAATTCTGCGAACTCTTTCTGTGAGGGAGGTTTATTGTCCATAGACATTGGACACCTGTTACAAAATCAGCAGTATTTGTACAGTGTAGGCTGGAAGGGAGATGAGTGTAACAGCTTCTCTGCTCAGGTTTGTGATGGGTGCCTAATTAAAGGGGGGAAAAAAAGAGACCAAAATTACAAAGAGAAGCACTGGCTGATGCTAGGTGAGAAGGTGATTCCGTATGTACAAGCAGTTCACTTTGAAAATATTACAATTTTTTTCTCTGAAGCCCTTCATGACCTTAAGTAGGAATTCCAGTAAAACGTGCTGTCTAATCAGGTTAGCTCTTCATTTGTATGCAATGTTGATCTAATTAATGATGACAAATTGAGATTGGATTGCAGAGGACTTTATAAGCATCCTTGATTATTTTTTTTAATTAATGACCTCAGAATGCATGTAAGAATATAAGCAAGTTAATCAGTCTTTTCAGAAGGAAAATCTTTAACAATTGGAACTCTACTGAAGTGTTTAAAAACAAAAGCCTTTATAGTCTAAATAGGACAGAGTTTCTCTTGTGCATACTCATACAGTAAAACCTTTTTGAAAACCATGCTGCAAAGGAAAAAGCAGTTATTGTTTGTAATGCTGAGATGAAGAGCAGGTTGTTGAGGTTGAGTGAGAAGCCCTCTGAACTGGGTTAAGTAAGAACTTAAGCAGAATAGTATGTCATTTATTGTGGGAGAATTCCCATATGCCCATGCATTGCAGGGTCTCCTCCTGTTTCTGCAGCAGAAGAAAACAAGGTGTTTCAAAAGTTTGCCATCTCCCATTTTCTTGTTTGTGGAAGTCGTGTGCAGACCTTCCCCACCCACTCTGAGCACAAATAAATAAATAAACAACTGCACTCCCTTTTCCCTCTAAAAAAATATTTGGCAATCACCTGTCACTAGCAGAACCTGCTACATGGGGAAAAACATGATTGCAGTAGGAAAGTAAAAATTAAAATTGTATGTCAGGGTAAGTAAAAGTTAACATTACTGCCAAATGCAAGCTATCAAAAAATTAATCTGATCCGCCCATCCCCAAAAGCAAGATACCACCTTATAAGTCATGAGACTCTTTTTAAAAGACAAACAGGTTCTTCTAACTCTTCCCAAGGTTTCCGAGCCTTTAGGGTGCATCTACTAAATATTTTAAAACTTTTCTTGGTAGTCACGAGAAGGCAGAAATTGCTTTAAGTTTTTAAATGAAAACTGAAATTTATTTGCAAATTTTTTATTCAGCTGAAGAAAGACACCCAAACCTGCAAGACTTGCATAATTCAGGTGTTGGCAATACCTGAGTTTAGCAGTTTATTCTCATGGCCTGCAGTAGGTTGGAGCTGAGCTGGATTGGTCCTTGCAGGGTTTATTATGAAACACGGAGCTCTCCAAAGCTGCAATCCCTGTTCCAGGCAGGCTCACTGGTTTTCCTGTTCTCTGTGAACTCAGCTGTACCTACAACCATCAGAAAATGCTCAGATTCCAGACTTTTCTTTACTAGCAAAGCTGGATAATAATCTCTACAGCATGCATGAAAGCAAGTAAATGGATTGTGCCAATTGGGCTTGGTGGATTTGGAAAAGCTGCATTTTAAGGAAGCTGAAAGGAATGCACTTAAATTAGTCCACACGAGCAATAACAGGTTTCTGTGGTTGAGAGAACAGATTCCTTGGCTGGTCTATCTCAGTATTTTTATTTCAGGTTGGCTCATTCCATTTTTATTTTAAATACATTGTGTATCCTTATCCACCTAGTAAAATTGGGAAATTTTTTGCCAGTCTCTATAAAATGAATTAGAGGACTGTGCACAAGCACAGTGAAGCGGTGAAGGGGCAATTAGATGTGTACATTGCCTTGACTCAGCAGTTCCTAATTATGTGTTGAGTGTTCTCTTAAATAATCAGTTCAAATAGTGCATCATTTCAGTAACACTGGTAATGTCCAATATGTCCTGACTACTGATAATCTCTCAGTATCTCACATGAAGACTTTTTCTGAAGGCTGGTGACTCTCCTGATGAACACAGAAGTGGGGCTGTGCCAAGTGTTCCTGCGAAATCTTAACCTTTGTGCTGTGTTGGTCAGTGCAATTTGAGCTTTTCAGTTTCACCCTTTAACATTGCATTTAAAGCTGTCAGGAGAAAAGGGAGTGGAAGTGGCCTTGTTATAGGCTTTTGGATTTTCTTGTCCTCAGGGGCTCTTAGTCAGCAAAAATATAGGATTTGGCTGTTTGTACAGGCCAGGTGAGAAGGGTCTTTGTAAGAAGCTCATTTGTACAGTGGGTTTACAGACCTCCATGAGCACTCAAATTGGTCACCTGCTGGCCACTCTGATAAGAAATGTAGGCTTTCTCTTCAGCCCAGCTGGTTGTCCAGCGAAGTTAATTTCACTGGTGATAACCCCCCACTTGTTACAGCAGGAGTGAGAAAGGGAAAAGATGCTGTAATCCAAAGGGAGAGAGGCAATCTTCAAGGAGAAGGCAGTGGAGGAGGAGATGGGGTTGCAGCCTTTGGACGCAGGCACTGCAGGCTGTGAGAGCTGATGCAATGGTGTGAGCTGAGGGCTTGGCTCCTCACCCATCCCGGCAAATCAGGAGCAGGAGCGCTGCCGTATTTGGGCATTTGTCTCGGGTGAGAAGTGGTTCAGATTTGGCTTCCTTTAGCTCTCAGCAGCTGTGCCTGTCTGAAGAGGCTGTTTCCAGTGTGTGTGGGCTCTTGGCGCAGGGCAGGTCTCAATTGCCACCGTCGCTCTTGTGCAGGAAGAGGTGGTGATCCTGTTTTCCTGCTTGAAGAGCTTCTGAGGTGCGTTTCCCTCAGTGTGACATTACAGGGCCTTACAGCAAGGCTGTTGAGGCATATGTAACTTGTCCTAGGTCATCTACCTGGAAAGAGAGGAGCCGGGCTTGTTGTCTTTGAAGGAGGTGCCTTTCTCACGGCAGGGAGGTGTTTTCAAGCTCACAAAGCTGAGAAGAACCAGTTCAGCTGTGAGAACCAGCCAGGAGGGGCCTGCTGGCTTCTGTTTGGGTTTTTATGCTTGAGTGAAATGAGATCTGAGTGCATTAGGTTCCCTTTAGAATGTAATTGTGCTTTTTCCCCGTAATATCTTTGTCATGTATATTTTGGTGTTATTACTAGTTACCTTCTTCTGTTACTCCTTACAAGCAGCTGTACAGATCTGTGTAGTAGTTTCTGGAAAATGTCTTGTGATGTGAGCTGTCTTGCTTTTCTTTTTTTTCGTTTTTGTGGCCCTGATTGTTTTGTAAGTCCTACCAAGGCAGTATTGCCTGCCTGTATGAACTGGAGTTTTGTAATATGCTCTCTAATAGACCAGTGCCCTCCGTGATGACAGAGCTGCACTGTGGTGCAAGACTGCTCTGTGAGGGACAGTCTGTACCCCACACATCTGGTGATGCCCAGGAAGGATGAGAAGGGAAGTTATTTTATTACTCTATGAATTGGTATCTAGCAGCACTGGGAACTGAAAATTTGGGTTTCCTACTTTGAGTATGTTCTCTCAAACAGCACAGTCAGTGTGGGGCACCCAGCGTGCCTGACCTGCTGAGAGAAAGGAGGCATCAGATGTCATGAATGTCCTTTTCTCTCAGCTAGGATTTAGCCTCTTAGTTGTAATGTTTGTGGCTGATTCTCTCCCACTGTAACAGGAGATGAGTTAGAGCTCATTACAAGAGTCCCTGGATCTGAAAGTGAAAAACCATGAGACATTAGAACATAGGAGGATGGAGAAACGATGGGGAGGGGTTTGTGTCCCCCACGGGCAGAAAATCCCTCTGCTGATTTGTACAAGCAGTTTCTAGGTGTATTGGCATCACAAATTTTTTTCCAGAAAATTTATTATAAGGTTTTAGCTGGTTTTAAAGGAAAATTCAGAGGGAAAAAAGTAAGTGCAAGAAACTTTTTTTTGTTCTTGCCTATATGGAGAGGAAAAAGTGTTAATTAAACATAATTTTCATCAATGCAACTTGCACAAAAAAAGCCCCACCTACTTTCATGAGAAAGGAATAAAGAGAATCATAATCCTGGATTAGGTATCTTTCACTACACATATATAAAAACAACACCGTGTGAAAAGGGGGAAAATATATATGTGTACATACACACACCAAACATACCAATGTGCCTCCAGCAGTATTACCAAAGGAATTAACTTTACAAGAAACAGCCACAGCCTGGAAAGAAGCCATTTTTCAAATAAAAGTTGAATGAGACTTGTGGTTTCTGAGAACTATGAGAAGGAAGGGTTAAAAAAACATTTACAGATAAGAATAGCTGATGTTGGGAGATGAGTGAACATCTTTAAGTAGGGGAGGGTCACTATTTAAATCAGCTTTTTTTTTTTTTTCCCTCCTCTTAGCTAAAAATTGGCTTCTACTAAGAACAGCATGTAGGATTAATGTAGTACTTTAAATCTTCAAAGTGCTGCACAAACATTACTTCCCTAATCAGCAAACACCTTTGCTTGGTAGGCAAATCAGGAGTGGAGTCGCCATTTTGGAGAAGGGAAACCAAAGCGCCCGAAGTGCCAAAGTTTCTGAAACAGTAGTTTTTTGGAGTGGATTTTTCCCCCCCTTATTTTTTTTTTTTTTTTTTTTTTTTTTTTTTTTGATGCTTCAGTTTTTTTGTAGCATTCAGCATGGGGACTGCCTCTGGGCTGGCTTGTAAAAGCTGCTGAGCTCTCCTGGATTTCACAAGTGCTAAAGCATGTAAAGCAATCCTCAGAGCTCAAAGAGGCACCAGCAGAGTTGCCTCCTTACCTTTCCAAAGGTCACGGCACACTATCCCAGAAGGGAGGCAGCGGCTCCAGGGCAAGAAGGGTTTCCTAATAGCTGCGATTTCCCCCGTAGCATTGATCTGTTTAAGTTAAAATGCATCAACTGAGCACTGTTACAAGCTATTTCAACCCTACAACAAAAAAAGGTCGTGCTAAAACTATTTGAGTGGCTGTTTTAATATGTTATTTTTGGATAAATTATTTCAGGTGGGCTGGTGCAAGAACTATTGCTCACTTTGTAGACAAAGACTGCCCTTGGAGATGATCGTTCCTTTCTTTAGGTCAGCTGAAATATCACATTTGTCATAGATATTATGTCCCTGCCAACTCGATACAGAGCACACAGTGCTTTGGCAGTGTGCTGAGGCAGCATAATTCTGTGTGTTGCATTGGTGGTGCTCCGTGTGCTGAGGGCTTAGCTCCAGTGCTTGGCAGACCATGTACTGTGAAGAAATTCCTACTTTGTTTTAAAAAAAAGTGTCCTGGGTAGGGATGCCTTCTGTATAGAAAGAGCATGAACTTTATTATGCAATGGAAGTCTCTTCATGAGGTTTTGCTGTGTGCAGGTGTGTCAGATTTGTTATTGTAAACACAGCAGGATAGCTACCCTAGTAAGAGCTTAGATCCTCTTGCAAATAGACCTGAGTATTGATACAAACTTTACCGTTTCCAGTTGTTAAAGATAACACTTAAACATTGGAACAAAAGTTGGTGGAGCCACAGAAGGAGAGTACTACTTCTTCCTCATTTTGGGGGAGTTTTTTTAGATGTATTCTATGAGAGTGGGGTTTTTTTGAGGAGAGCAAAATATTACTTGTTTGATAAGAAGGAGTGTTTTATGATCTGCTGATACACGTAAGCTGCTGAAATTCATCTAAATTCAGCTTTATGGAAAGTTGAAAAATGTGCTACAGGAAACACAGGAAAACAGCACTCAAAGGCTGACCTGGCTTTCCTAAACGCATGAGACAGGACTTGGGTCTAAATTTTGTGGCTCTCTTGTTTTCCCCATTAGCCATGATGGCTATGCTGCCTTGAGGCTTTCCTCCCTGCATGTTTTGTGCCCTGGGGTGCACCACACTCTCCTCCTGGGAAGAGAAGCCACCCTGCCAGGAGATGCCCTGCTCAGGAGCAGCAGATTTGGCTCCCAGCCCAGCCTCAGAGCTGCTGCTGCACTGTGATTTAGATGTAATCTGAGTAACATTGTGCAAGTTATTCCCTCTGCCTCTGCTCCCTCTTTTCCCCCTTTCTACATACTTACCCTCAAATCTGGGACTGTGTCACGATGATCCTGTGTTGTAAAATGCTTGGACCCCTGATGTGAAATGCCTGGGGGGGACGTCTGGACACTGGTGCTTGCTGTGTGTACCCTATCAGTAGCCTTGGCTTTCAGGCCTCTTATTTTGAATTAGTTACAGGACATTAGAGTCTTTCTACAAACTAACTTTTGAGGCAACCAAAATGTATCTCTAGGCTAAAACTTGAAGCCCAAGTGCCTCCTGGGTTATTGCTTCCCCTGTTTGAGATCTCGAGCTTTACTAGCGTTGGTCCTACCAGGTGTGAAAATTACTGACCCAGCAGCCGTCTGGGGGCTGTGGGAATAAGGAAAGCCTCTTCCTGTTACATAGGCAGAGCACAGTGCTGTACCAGCTGCTGTATTAGCTGTGGTGCCAAGCCTTGACGAACTCACCCTGCCACTTGTCGGGTCTTATTAGCTCAAGTGTGTGATCTGTGGCAGGGACCTGACTGGCTCCTGACCTTGCAATGGGAGCAGAGTGAGCCCAGGCTTGCTATTAAACCTGCACCCAGAGCTCCTTGGACCCCCCCCCTTAAAATGCAGGGCTAGAAGAGATTCCCATGAGGAAGGGATGGGAACAGTGCCACTGGGCTTGGTGCCCAGCCTTGAAGGGTGTTTGCAGAGCCGGCAGCGGGGCAGGCAGAGCACCCGCTCTGTCTGCATTTGAGCATCAGCATTGCCATGGGTGGGAGAGAAAAAGTCTTCCCATGAGATGTTTGTCCAGTGTCTGAGCACTGAATGATCCCTCTTCATTAATCAGCAGGGTGGTGGCTGGTTTTGCAATGATTTCCTTGTCTCCCATCTCTTCTGCAAACCTCTCGTACAACTCATTCTTAGTCATTTTTTTTTTTTTGACCCATCCTTGGTGAGTTCTTGTAGATGTATGAGCAAAGTGGACTTTAACAGAAAAGAGCCTGTGCATTTCTAGATATTGTACTAAAACCTCTTACAGTATTGGCACTTAAAAGGAAGTGATGAGGCCCCTAGGAACATCTTCAGAAGAGTTACCATTAGTTCTGTAAGGTTTGACAAAGACAAAGCATGTGGACTGATTGCTTTGCAATCAGCTTCTGTAAGGAATTCATAAATTTGACCTTTATTTGGCATTCCCTTTGTGTGTTGACTTCTCTGATGAGTCATTTTTGCCCATTTCCTTTGCCATGCCTCTCAAAAGGGCTGCAGAGGTTGGAGTCTGTCTTTCTGGGCTTGTTTTTCAGCAGACTGATCTGTGCAAGATAAAGATGGGGAGAACTGGGTTGCTCTGGTGCTGCTGGCATTCAGAAGGAGCACTGCAACATGGTCCCTGGCCAACAGGAGGAACAGCTACATGGGCAAGATGAGTTCCAGGATGATTTTGCAGGGACACGTGCTGGAAGAAAACCATTTCCATGCTGCACGTCTTGATGTCGAGAGCACAAAACCTCTCTGATGCTGTTAGTCACTCTGCTGATCCCAGTCTGTTTAATGAGGCTGTTTTGTTTCAATGCACTGATATTCTGATGCGTGTTTTGCAGCTTATTTCAGGGAAGCTTCCAAAACATAAACTTATGAGGTCTTCCTCTGAAGTGAGATGGCTTGGTAGCATTTTAAGTGTTGATAAATCACCTGTCCAGGATTGACTCTGTTGGTTAGTGGTTGGGAATGACTCACTTGCGACCGCTTCCCTCTTCACCACACAGGTCTGAGCTGTTGCCAACCACCCCCTTGCCTCTGAAAGTCCATCTCCTGGGGTGCACCTTACTCTGGACCCCCCAGGTCACACTGTGTCTGCAGTGTGACCCCAGTGTAACCTGCTCGCTGGGGAAGTCAGCATTTCTCCGCTCCTGGGAGGAGCAGAGCTGAGCATGCAGGCAGGTGCTGACTGCCAGAGTGGGGTGGTGCAGGATGGCCAGGCATTTCTGTGTGCTGCTCAGAGCCCTCTGGCTCTGGGCAGCTTGCTGCCTCCAGCCTGCCTGTCGTGGCCGAGCAAGAGTGTAGCAGTTCACTTGGCTTTTTTTAATGTTGGCTTGTTATTTTGTTGTTTGGGTTTTTTTCCTTTTTCCACTGGCCATACCAATCTGATTACACCTTCGAGGGATCATCTGCCCCTAAAGCTTAATTAAGGAACTCTTGTCTGACTCGTCACTGACTCACCTGCCACTGTATGAGCTCATGTCTGACTTGTCCTAGGAAGATAGTGAAATATGTCAGGCTTCTCTGAAATATAGCAGTTTTTAGTTTTATTGCATCCCTGACATTGCTGTTGGCTCCTGCAGAGGTGAACAGAAAGATGACTGCCCTAGCTTGGTTACTTTTATCTAAACTTAGTCGCTTCCCTCTTTATGCCTTGAAAAACCAGACGGGGTTTTGCTTGCACAGCTGTAGGTATGTTAGAGTTAATAAAGAAAAAATATTAAAAATTAAATAACCTTTGAGTTTTGGCTTCAGGCAAAGTAGGTGAAATGATGTGTTTTGGAGATGAATGCTCTTGCAGGAGGCAAGATGTAGCTTGCAGGAGAACATCTGCAACCAATCCATTCTGTATGAGATGGGGCCAAGACTTGTTTGTATCTCAGTACCTGTTCAAACATGTTATAGCACAGCAAAAAAGAGGTTTTGAATGCATTGAGGAAGGGTGGGTAAGAAGGGAAAGAGACATCAAGCTGAATGTTTGCTTAATAGCTTTGATTTCTTCATTAAACTTTTAAGCACTTTAATAATTTGATTAGCTGCTTTCAGAGAACTGTAGGGTTTTTTTATTACATTTCTTTTTCTTTCTTAAAACAGAAAAAACTCTACTCATCTTGGTGCTGTGAGATGAGCTTGCTTTCTGGCCTGGAGCAAATCTGCTGTTTGCTACTTCTTTGTACCCTCCCTGAGGACTGCCGGTGGAAGGATGTTCTGTAATTCATTGATCAAAGACAGTGCAGAGACTCAGTTACCAGGCTGGCTACCTGGACCCCAGAATGCAGCTTCCCAGTCAAATGCCCCTTGCCAGCTACTCCCATCCTCGTTTTTCTGCAGGAACTGAAGGTAGCATGAACATCTTGCAACTGCAGCTTGCAGAGCTCCTTCGCCTGCCTTTAATTGCACACTTGAAATGCCTCTTTCTCAAGGCCTGTGGCAGCACAGAACAGTTACATGACTCAGGAGCAGCTGAAGTGGTGAGGCTGGCAGTAGAGGTTATCCTGCTGAGGTTCTCATATTATCCCACTGATGTTTCTTATACTGACCTCTGTGGCTTTAGTTTTTTTGTAAGACGACCCCTGAGATGCACATGCAGCTGTATTATTGGTTTGCATGTGTAACTAATGTGAATTTTGAAGGTGCAGACTGTTTATGACTGGGATCTGTTGTCATTGGAGTGTAGCAACTGTTACTTGGATCTTTTTCATTGTCTTGTGGGCTGGATTCCTTCCTGGGGAGCTGAGGGGAACTGATTTGGGTTGAGTAAGGTGGACAGTGTGAACACAGTAGCTCTAAAATCCTGCCAGAGGAAAGGGGCATGTATTCCAAATGCTCTGTCCTGTGTAGAGATGGGGTAGTAATACTACCTGGGTAGTGCTTAAAACCAGCAGACTGCTTTTTTTGTTCCTCCCCTTTTCTCAAACCAAATCCTGCTGTGACTTTGCCAAAAGTGCTTTTGCAAGCGAGGCAGTCCTGGTCATGTGCTGATCTTCATCAAGTCCTCAACAGGGAAGCAAATTAAAGAACTGCAAGATGCACAAATGCCTGTCCTCTGCCTTTGATGTAGACAGGGCTCTTCCACTCTACATTTGCTCATCAGAGGGATGTTCTTCTTACTGCTGTGTCTTCACGTCTTTGTCAAGTCCCTGGTGACTCCTGGTGCTGCTGTTCACCTGTGTTCCCTGGCTGGCTACCAGGAAGGCCTCCTACGGCTTGTCCACACTTGGCAGGTAGACACACATGCTAGGGATGGCCTTAGGCTCTGTGCAATGTTGTGTGGACTCGCAGCCTGTGCCTAGAAAGAGATCTGCTGTGTCTGTGTGGTGCTGCAGCAATGGGCAGGGCTCATTGTCTCTGGCATATTGCGGCTGGAATGTGATGGTTTTGGAGCTGTGGAGAAATGGCTTGGCCATGCCTGAACTCCTTTTTCCTGCCTGTCAGACACTGGGTTAGCACGTGGCCAGCCAGCACTCCCTGTAGCTGCACTATGGCCATGCCTTGAGCAGGAGCACTGTTTGCTTTTGCCTTGCTCTGCAAGAAGTATCCTGACCTGGAGAGGCAGTCAGGGCTGTGTTCAGATGCAGATTATACCTCACTTCCCCATTCTTAGGGCTTCAGACAAGGAATTTAGATGGCTCTCTTGTCCTTCCTTAAGTTTGTTTTGCTGGACTGCATGAAGAGCCTGATGTGTATTTCAAGCTGCCAAAATGGGTCTCTGTCCTGATGCACTGGTGTCTCATGCAGTCTTCTTCCTTCAGATCTGGGTTGCCATGACACTTCTGAGAAATAGCAGAGCTCATCTCTGGAGAACTTTTCTTTTGGGGAGAGTTTCCAAAATGGTTGACTGACTGGGGTTTTGTTTCCTTGCTTAGGAGCTTCCATCCCAAAATCACTGAGGAAGGTGGCTGAAGCCACTAATGATACCTTCTTACTCAAGCATTGGCTTAATGCTCCAGTTTTATCCCTCATCTGTGCAAACATTGTCCTGTCCCCCAAAACCTCTCTTTGCTCTTTCTCTGAGTTGGGTTATATAATTATGCCTCCCAGCCCACTACTGCTATGTGAAAATGGGTTCCTCTTGCTTTTGCAAGGACTTTTCAAGGAGCTTGCTCTTTGGAAAGTCAGCACATGGAGAAGCACACATCAGCCTGTGTGGGAATGGGGTGGTGGGGGTGTGTGTTTTGTTTTGTTTATTTCCCCTTGGCTACACAAGGAGCTAAAACCTGTAACCTACAGGAGTTGGAAGCTCCATGCAGAAAATTAGCTTAGGTTGGTGGAAGAGTTGAGATCACATTTTTCTTGGCTAATTAAAGGATTAAAGGTGCAGAGATTTAGAGCGAACTGTCAGAGTGCTACAGAAGAGAGCCTTTGATGGTTGAATCCGACTTGAGATTAAACAAATTGCATTTAAATAAGAAATATGTGGCAACAGTTACAGTCTAGCTGGGCCTCTGTTGTTTGCTGTCCTCCAGGGTCAGGTAGCTGGTGTGCTGTGGCTGGAGCTTCTTTTCCCTTACCAGCTTCCTTCTTCCCAGGTGTCTCCCCTTGGATTGTTTCAATCTGTTGACTCCATGCTTTGTAAAATGGGCTTTTTTTTTTTTTTTTTCCTAACCCAGTGCTTTGTGCAGAGGTGCCTTCTATTCTACCTTGCGCAATAATGATCTGCTGCCCATCACAGTAGTAGCATGGTCACATCCTTGTGGTGGTTTTTGTAATATCTCTGATCCTATTTAGGGTTTTTCTGCATCCTGGTGCTTTGTTATCTGCAACTGGAGAGCTAAATATTTCTCTTGGACTCTTTTCTGTTGTTCAGTTTTGAAGCTGGTGGATGGAAAGAGCCTTTTGGGTTATGTTAGTTGTTTACTGGTGTCTTCCTCTTAGTGGTGGCTGATTAAAAGTCTGGAGATGTAGTTGGCTTCTGTAGGTTCAAAGTCCTTGCTTTCTTTGATGTCAATTGATTGTCTTCAGTGATCTATACTTGCCAATGGCTTGCCAGTGTTAGTCCCAGCCCTTCTCCTGCCTTTTCAGTTGGATAGCGTTAAATTCAGAGCTGCTAAGGGGATGTTTTTAAGTGTTACCCTTGATAGCACTTGCAGTGGTGAGTCTCATGAGCTTCATGGTAGCTATCTCAGAACAAACCTCGCTTTCTGCAAGGGCATCTGTACAGCATCATGCAAGGCAACAGCATGTTCTGTCCATGGAGACTTTGCACCTTTCTCTAATGCATCACGTATGAGCTGTAAGGAAAATGGGAGTGCCAGACAGTGTGAACCAATAACTTCTGATGTTGCAACTGTCTTGTTTTGTTCCACTTTGTTTTATTTTTATTTTTTTTTTAGGGAGGAAGGGGCTTACCTTTCGTTACCTGCCACCCATATAAGATCACGAGGGAGTTTTGTTTCTTTTTTTTTTTGTTGGGAAGATGGAGAAAATCACAAAATTGAAACTGGTGAAAAATCTGCTGGGATTCCATAATCACTCAAAAATATGGCATTACTTACTAATTGGGTGTGGTTAGTTGGGAAATCTGACTTTAAAATTATGTTTCCCAGGGAACTATTCCTGTTCTCATTGTTATCCAGTAACAAAGACTGCTTTTTGTTTGGGAAAGCAGTCTTACTTTGAATGGGCTAGGTCTTCTCACAAAGCATCTGTTGCTTGGGGTCTTCAGAGCTTGCAGTTTGCAAATGAAGCAGTGTAGAGGTAGTAAAGTCTGCAGGGACAAAGAGCTATTTGGTGTTTTCCTTGGAAAGCCATCTTCAGGTTGTGGTTGCAAGGATTTGCATCTAAATCCACATTCATTCCTGTTATGTTTCCAGTTAGATCATCCAGAGGACATAATTATCTTTGTTACCGAGTCAAATAAATCTATTACTAAGTATTGAGAGTCTTGATGTAATCTATTTGCAATAATTTATAGATCTGTTAGTATGTCATGAAGTATTTTGGTAATCATTCCTGATGAGTTTACCTAGCAGGCCTGTAAAGTGCATCCAGGTCCATGCAAGCTTGCTTTATACACTTGTGTTTCTTGCTGAAGTTTCAAAGCAAACTAAAAATCAGAGATATGGACTGTGCTGCATTCAAGCCTTCCATTTCTTATGGGATATTTTACTGCACAATTTCCTTTGGCTTGCATGTCCACTGGGATGTGGTTTTTCTTTTAGTCTTAGAGGGCAGGAAATGCAAAGCTGAAGATTGGAAAATGTTAGCAGCAGTCCTTTCTATCCCTCACAGAAATAACAAACTCATTACAATCCCTTTCTCAATGCTGCTCTACAGAACAGCTTTCTTCCCTTAGCTGCTGCAGTTGCATAGCTTCAGGGCTGCTGGAGAGCATGACAAAAAGGGAGAAGACCCCAAGCCTGGGATAGGCTTTTTGCTCTTCCTAGCCAAGAAGATGCCACAGCATTGACCTCACTAGCTGCCTGGGGGTGAGATGCTGTGTTTTGGAGGGGATGTCTCCATAGCCTGATGGCTGCAGCAGCCACACTGCTACACTCCTCAGCATGGAACTGTATGAATTGTTTCCCACGGTATGTAGGAAAATCAAGGTCTCAGTTCAGTAAGGCACTTGAGTGAGTGCATAACCTCTAGCACGTGAATATTCCCAGTGAAATCTATTGGGTTCTGTTGGAGTCAGCAAGGCTGCTCCCAACCTTGAAGGTAGGCATCTGCTTAAACACCTTGCTGAATCATGTCTTGACTTTTAAAGTAGGCTCAAGAGAAACCACATGAGTTGACTTGAGGACTGTGCTTAGCTAGGTCATTGAGGATGGAAGGAGAGGGCTGAGAAAGGGGAGGATCTGGATAAAATACAGATCTCAGAACCCTGCAAATGCTGGTAATACCTAGTGACTGTGTTCTCGTTTGACTTTCTTGACATTCATCCCCAAAGCTTAATTGTATGAATAAAAGGTTTAAAGGTTTGACTTAGTCACCATTCATCCTAAGTATGCTGGAGCTGCTGTCATGCTTTATTGATCTATCTTAGATCTGAGTTACTGCATCTTTATGTTCTCAGTAAAACTATGACTTGCTTAGTTAGGTATCATTTTTGTCTTGCCTTACTAATCCTTAAGTTTTCTCTGTGACTCAGAACTAGAGTATGGCCTCATTGGGTCGGTAATTGCAGAAAACAGGGATGTTTGCAGCAATGATTTGGTTCAGTTTGGATCCTCTATCTTCTAGGAGGAGGAGGAGAGAGCCCTTATCTGATGGTCTTCATACAGAGGAAGAACATCTGTCCCTGGTTGGTGTCTGCACGTTAGTTTGTTGCCTCGCTCACCATCCTGGCCAGAAAAGCTTTGTTGGCTTTTCACTTTAATTGTCAATGAAATGCTCTGCAAGCAGGAGAACAATATTTGCATAGATGTAATTCTGGAAATTGAGTGTAATGTGATCAGGAAATGGGACAGGCCCTGGCTGTTATCATGGAAGAGACTTGCTGGTACCTGCACCTTGTTTCAAATGTAATAAGATCTGACTCAGTATAGTTTCCTGGCCGTTAACAGAGAAGACTCAATGCCATTTTGGCAAGGGGCTGGTGCTAACCTTTCTGCACAGGAACAAAAGAGATTTCTGGCAAATTCATAAATCTGTTCTGAAAGGACTGCTAACAGTACACTTAAGATTTAGAGGGAAATGGTCTCCCTTGGAGCAGAAAAGCAGGGGCGTGTGTGTGTGTCTGCTTTCAGGACTTTCTTTTTCTGAGACAGAAGCCAAGGAACAAGGCGCTTGTGTGCGCTGCCAGTGAAATCTCACCGGGAAGACATGATGCTACTTGCAAGGTATGCACAAGACAAGACCAGAGGCGCCGCAGTGCTTGATTACTGTCAAGGGCTCAGTTGGAACTTGCCTTTGCTCTTTGGCCTGCAGCATTTATGTAGAAATTGGGGACGCTGCTGCTTGCTTCCAAAGCTTTGCCTTGATGGGTCCTGCCCACATCTAGGCAGGGAGGAAGGGGGGGGCTTGGAGCTCATGAAGTAAACAGGAAAATTACTCACCTTAATGATGCATTTCACTGGCACTGCCACTTTGAGAGACTGTCAGATTTAATGCTTTCTGTCTTTCCTTCCATCACCTCCCATAGGTGTGATTAATATTCTATTAGAAGGATGAAGTGGAGAGGTATCTGTACTTTCCTTCGGGGGGAATAAATGAGGGAAAGCAAAGTGAGTAGGAGAGAAAGGGGATCACCTTTTTCCGTTTGAGCCATTTGGTCTTTCTCGAGAGTGCCCATACAAAGTAGCGCTCACTGACTGACTTGGCTGGTGGCCCCTTGTTTTATCGGAGCATTCCAGTTCACAGCTGAGCCCACTGGCCCAGTTAGCTGCTGGCCCTGCTCCATGGGGTGCATTGACCAGTTCCCCACTCCAGAAACAGTCAGGGAGCAGTCCTGCACTTGGTGACAGCATAAGAGATGTAGCACTGTAGGAAGGCGAGGAAAAAAATACAAATGATCTGTACGTTAACTTCTTCAGGGATTATTTGGCCTTTTTGTAGAGTCCTAAGTCAAGAAAGAACAAACAGGATAGAAAATGTATCTGGGCAAAGGTATTTAGCATGAGAGGTCAGAAGACATTAAATCTGGGTTTAGTTTTGAATCACTTTAATTTTCTCTTCTGTGTCTGAATGAGCACGCAAAGACAACTGGTTTGCATCTCCTGTCAGTGACCCAGCTAGGAAGATGGGCCAGTATTTGACACACATACTGTTACCCTTGCAACGTGCTGACCCTGTGGCATTTTCCAAGTAGGACAGTCCTTTGGCATGAGCCAGAATTTGGGTGGAAATCTGTCACCATCTAGCAAAGTGTCCTCTTTCCAGGGTGTTGAGTGGCTTGTCCAGTCTGTGGCAGAGTGCCTGATACCTCTGAGTCTGACTCTGCCCCTGAGTTGCAGGCTTGGGATGTTTCTGATGGAAAAGACTATGTTGCCAGACCAACCTTGTTGTGGTTTGTTTTTTTTTTTTGAATGTGTTCGATCATCCAGCTTGGCTTCCCTCTGCTGTAACAGATACTGTACTAGTGACTCATTCACTTTCCTCTGAGTTATTAATGAAATCCCCTTATTTGCAGATGCGGGAACTAAAAAGAATTTTGGACTTGAGCCTTTAATTGGGCATTTTCTTGTACCCTGCTCCTTCCCCTTGATTGTTAGCTGGTGTGGAGCTATCTGAACCTATGGCTATATTCCAAGTTTCTGAGGACCCAAAGCCTCTATCTACTCCGGGAGGGGGCTGCAAGATCTTGACCTGCTTATCTGGGACTTTTACAGCTGACTCACTTTTTTGAAACCAGGTTAGATTTGGTGGGAGCAGACATATTTTGGAGAGCTTTAGGATTTTTGCTTCGCTGTTTAGTTTATCTTAGTTGAGCAACCTTCATGTACTACTGTGCTGCTTCCCTCCTTACAGGTGAGTTCATCACCCTTTGACTTTCAGCAGGGGACAAAAGTGACAGGGAGATGCACTGAAAATTAGTGTGTGATTATTCCAGACAATGTTTCCTCTAGCTGATTAGAGTGTTTGGAGTTTGGCTGGTAGGATGGAGCATGCCATAACATGTGGACTTTGAAACAAGTGAGATATAAGGGAAGCTAATAGGAAACACACAGCAGCTTTCCTCTTAGGCTGAACCTGAGACAGATGACTGTAAGAAAGTTTAATCCCCCATGCTAATCTAGGAGGAGGTTTGAAATGGCCAGCCTGGGCTTTACTTAAAGCAGTCCATGAGCGGAACAGGTTCTGGTGCTCAGTATCAGAGGCCAAGGCACATGAGTCAGCAGCAGTATGTGGTGGGGAGGGTTTACTAATGGGAGCCTGAATGTGTTCTTTTTAGTTCATTTCTGGAGTCCTTTGTAACAAAAATCTGATTCCCTTTAAAATACAAGTTGAATCAGATCTTTCTTAAGTTCAGGGTTGGCTTCACGAAAGCCCTTCTGCAGAGGCATACTGACTTAAGCAGGTGTGATTAACAGTGCTGCCAAAAGTTAAGCTTAATGCTGAAGATTTTTTTGCTAAATCAAGTCCTGGAGGTTTCTACCTGCAGCTTTGGTGTATACAGTTTGGTGTAATGAGTAGAATTGCCCAGAAGGACTGTTGCTGGTTATGTCATTGTCGCAGTGTCTAGTTGGTTTGATGCTTGAGGTTGCACAGTCAAATTGGTTTCATGTAAGCAAACACATGTAGTCATATGTGTACTGTCCACTCACATTACCTGCAAGCAGGTGTGTGTATTTTTATATAGATGCAAATACTTGTAGCTTCAGTATAGCCCTTTGTTTGCAGTGGGTTACACTCTTGCTAGGAAGATGTGAAGTAGCCATGTGTCATTGAGAATCACGGAGAGAAGAAATTCGGTGGAGTTATTCACAGAGCTGCTTCTGCATTCATTTTAATGGTTAAAAGTTTTGCCCTTGAACTTTGCTGGTTTACTAATTAATGCTCAATTATTGAAGTGGATGTTTTTGAAATCCAATTTTAAGTGACTTTAAGCCTAACTTTAATCACTCCTCATTATTCTGCTGAAATTTAACACGTCATAGCCTTTAGGTGAGTTTGGATAGCATGAGAGTGGACTTCCTACAGTATGTATTTCTTAATGTTATATCTCCTGTGGCAGGCAAACAGGTTGCTTGTTTATTGTGCATTTGTAATACAGAAGCTGCTGGGAGACCGAGATATCAGGGAAGATGTTGTTCAGCATTGGGTCAGCTTTGCCTTTCAGCAGGTTCATTCTCATTTCATACCTTCACCTCACAACATTTCTAGTCAAAGTAATCTATCAGAAATGCAAATTACTAGACATTGTTAGCATCTGAAACTTGTTCGGTACTGCTGCAGTTTCAGTTTAGAAAATAGCAGAGAAACTGGACACAATACACAAGCAGCATGTGAGCTGGCTGCACAAGCTAAGGCCATTTGACTGCAAGAGTCGTATGATTTTGGTTTTTAAAGAAATTAATTTCAAAAAGGTTTCAAATGATAGACTAGCAAACTCACAAAATAAAATCATAAAGCCTTCCTTTACACCCATCAGTTTGTATCAAAAATATGTGTAAAGCTTGCCTCTGAAGTTTTCCATCGGAGGCTTTTTCCTCTTGAAACAGGATACTTTTCAGTTAATTATTCTTTGTTGTTGTTAATTCTTAAAGTGTTTTCAAGCTGAACTTGAAGAGGTCTTCAATTGTTGATGAAGCAAGTCTGTAGATATGAAACTGAAATGTAAAGTTTTCAAATTTACAACTGTTTCACAGTGCAAAAGCAATATGGGAAATTATCAGTGTCATTTCTGCTATCATTGTGGCTTTGCTGGCAATGTTCTGTAGAGATATTCCTAAAGCAGATGATACATCCTGATCAAGGTAGTTTTGAATTAAAACTCCTAGGAAGCCTCCAGCAAGACACTAAGTATTGTCATATGAAGGAGTGATCTCATTATCCTGAAGATGGGAGACGCTAGCAGACGCTCTGAATTCGATATTTTGGGTAATTTCAGGGGGTAGCATGACCATTTGTGAATATCCGCATCTCAGCCTGCCTTCTGAGTCGGGGTGTTTGCGGTGCGGTGGAAGGGGACTGGGCGGGAGCATCGTGCGTGGAGGGGGAACGCAGAGCTGTCTCCGTCTGCCAGGGCGAGGGGGGTGGTAGTGCCTGTGTCGGAGGGGAAGAGCTGCTTTTCTCCCCCTTTTTGCACCCTGCGGTGGCACAGTGGAGCCCCGGGGGAGCGGGCGGGGCGCAGCGGGCAGCGGCCCCTGAATCCCTGTCCGCAGGCTATGTTTCTCCGCTCTCCTCCCTGCCACCCCTCCCCTTCCCCGTTTACCTAAGCAGGTCAACACACACACACGCACATATATATTTATTTTTTTGCGCTAGGGTTTCCAAGGCGCAGCAGCAGCTGCCGGCGCTGGGAGTGCCGCCAGCCCCGGGGCAGCCCCGACACGCTCCTCCCTCCCCGCGTCTCCCGCTCCTCTTGCGGTTTCCGCGGCGCTGCCGGTCCCCACGCACCCGTGGGTCGCGTCCCCCCTGGGCGCGGGCGGGCGGCCGGGGGGACGCGGGGCCCACCTGCCTGATGTCAACATCCCGGCGGGCGAGGCCGGCAGGAATGTGCCGCTCCCCGCCCGGCGCAGGTAATTAATCCCCGCGACTGACAGGTGGCAACAGGCGGCCTTTGGCTGCGGCTCCCGAGGAAAAGCGCTCGGAGGAAGGATTTTAATAGCTCGTCAGCACCGTTCGTGCGCGCCTGGCAAAGGCGGCGGGGACGGGGAGGGGGCAGAGGAGCCTGAGGGGGAAATGAAGTTTAAGTCTTTGCAAAGGCGGACGCCCTTGGGTGATTCACTGCCCTTCCTCAAGAGGAAAGACAGTGTGACATGGTTTTTCCTTTGCCCCGGGGTGGAGAAATTTGGTAAATGTCTGCAAAGCACTAGAGGGGCTGCATCAGCATCCTCTCCGGCTGCCATCCTCCCGGTCATCGCAGGATGGCTTCCCTTGCAGATGGGGGATGCTCACTGGTACAATGGACTGTGAGGCTGGGGGTTGTTGCCACACATGGTGGATCAGTAGGCACCCGAGGGGCTGATGATTGCCGGACCTGTCAGCTGTGCCCATGGTTTGAATATCTACTATGTCCAGTAGCAACAAGCTGTCCACTTTTCTCTGAAGCCTAGTGAGATAGACGACTTTAAACTGAAGCTACAAGTCAACTAGCAAGTGGTGGGGTTAAGGTTATGCTGAGCTGAAGGTTAAATCTGGAAGGAGACATCCATGTCTGCAGTGCTCCTGTTAGAGCTCTTCTTCACTGAGTGTCCTCTGGGTACAAGTTGGTTCTTAAAAGTGTAGCTTCCGTTCTTTCCATTGCCTCTTTTCTCCTAAATAATTAAAACATATGCAGATTATTTTCTATTTTTTGTGACTCTCCTTGTTTTCACCGGTGAATACTTTGGTGGAGGTAACTGTTGCTTTCCCATTCTTCCAGTCTATTCTTTTCATTTATTTTTCCCTTCTTGGAGTTAGTTTGATAGGGGAGAAGGCATAACTGACTGATATACCTTTGAAAACATCAAGTAAAACAAATCTAGTTAACTGAGTTGAACTAAAACATGACTACTTGAAAGAAGTTTGAAAAAGATTTTAAAGACCTGTTGATCTGAGCAGAAGGGACTCAGAGAGCTGTAATGCCATAAGCCAACCTCTGGGATCACCTTCAAGTTGACATCCATCAGCATTTGTAGTGCTGACTGAACCCTGCTCCTTTTAAAGATTTAGGAACCGTAATCCCCCGGCTAGATCAGATGGTAAAGCAGATATTAGAGGTAGATTTTGAAATGAGTGTTTGGGGGATTTCACTGCATCAGAGTTTTGCAGGGGAATTGAATGCTCAGTGAAAAACCATTGCTTGTATTGCACTGAGCATTCAGTCCTTTCTAGCAAATATTTTCCATTTGAGAGTCGAAAAGTGTTTTGTTTTCTCCTTTAAACCCTCTGTTGACACACCTTCCGGAGAAGGGGCTTACTGAGAAATCAGACAGGTGTTGCCTGATGGTAGCTGGCTTGTGTATATTGTGATACTGAATTACCAGCCAGGGTGCCAAAAGTGGGTAATACAGTATGTCTGCACAGGCAGGTGGGGAGAGCAGAGCTGCAGGCGCTGGAATGTTTTCATCTTTCCTTTTAAAACATATTATTAAGCAAAAAGCTAAATTCACAACAGGCAGCACTTGAACCCCAAAGAAAAGTCTGAGCTAAAAGCTCTTTCCTCTCCCTCTTGAACAGAGGACACGTTGCCAGAGTCAACTCTTTTGTTTTAAAGGACTTTCAGGTCTCTGTCTGGTGGAAGTGGTGTTTGCACTCCTTAGGCTGTTGGCACAACTTCTGTTCCTGCTGCTAGATAATGACTATTGTTGTCTTGTTAACTGATAGGCGTGTTTGTTGGATCGAGCTTATTTTTTATATTTGCGCTCCGAATTAATTTAGTTTTCCTACTTAAGTGTGTTCATTAATAATCATGCTTTGGATTTCTGGGAATTACTTGTCTCATGATCTTAACCCTCATACAGCCAGTGCCTGTCAGTTCACACATCAAAACAGTGGTAGGGGGACACCTCCTGCAAGGTGGGGTGGTTTGGGACCACTGAGGAGCAGCAAGAGGGGCTGATCCTTGCTTGCAGGCACTATCTGAATGCACAGACAGCTTCTGCCTTGGGATTTTTTTCTGAAGCGCATTTGCTTTGAAATCTATCTACAATATCCTGTCTTGCTCTGGGGATATAGCGATTATCACTGATCCAGTACGAAGTCATCATGACCTAGTTGTTTGCATCTATTTGTGCCAGTAAGTGGCTGTGCCTCAGGTTACCCATGGTTGCAGCAAAGTTGGCAGGGTGGGAAACTCGAGCCCCTTACTGTCTGACAGCAGGTACCCCGTGGACAGATTTACACCAGTGTTAAATGACCGTCCGTTCAGTGATTACACACTTGCAGGTGGCTGTGCCTGGGATAGTTGTGAAATCATGGCTCTATGCCATGTCTTCAAGCCCTGTGCAGTGCCTGTGAGGCTTGAACTCCCTGCAGTCGGGTGAAAAACGTGGCTCAACCCTCCTACTGTCTTGTTTGCCTCTGCTGGGCGCTGCTGCTTGCATCCCCATGGCCTGACCATGTCTTGAAGCAGAGGTGAGGCTCCTGCTTAGCCTCCTTTTCTGACATGCCAAATTCAAGGTGTTGGCCAGAACCTGCAGCTCTTTAGTTTACCCTGTGTTTTGGGAACATATATATATGTATATATATTTCTTTGTTCGACAGGCTTGTTCATTAGCTCTTGCCTGTTTGCTTTCTGTGAAATTAAACTGCAGGTCCAATGCCTCCCTTGGTGGTTGTAGCCAAAGAGGCCTGACAGTAGGGGTGCCAAGGGGTAGATGAGGAGCCTCTACTGGCAGAGGGGCCATGCTGTTTGATCAGGAACTTCAGTATTTGTGCTGGTGTGGGGTACCTCACTGTCCTTCTGAAAGCAGTGATTTCCTCCCCCCCCCCCTTTTCTTGTAACCCCAGCTTTCTGTCTTTGAAGATATTATACATAAAATTACAGTCAACACCACTAGTCCTGCCTGGTGGCCGAGGGGTGTGTATCTCCTTCCATTTGTTCAATTCTCTGGATGCCTGCAGACACTGGACACGTTGGCTCCTGGTGTGTGCTGTGCCCTCTGTGCACGATTGCTTTTCCATATTTGTGCTTTCATTTCAGCCCATCACCTTTGGGTGCCCAATTTCTTTACACTTCAACGATGTTAAGGCATCCAAGTGATTAGTTGCCTTTGAGATTTTTGAGGCTTTCTGTCCTTGAAGCCTTCACAATGCTATGAGCAAACTGATGTATTGAAGGAAACAATTCTCTACATATTTTCTTCCTCTTTCACATATAAGTGATTCGTCTTCTACCTCTTGAGATGAAAAGACAAGATGGTGAGCTCACTCTTACCTTCAGTAAGGAATTGCTTTTTAATTAAAAAACAATAAGGAATTTCAGGTTTAAAAGATGTATGATATAAATCACCATCTAGATCTGTTTCGCAACCTTTTTTTTGTAATTGTTTGGCATGTTCCCTGTTTCCGCGGGCTGGGTAAATCCTTTGTGGGTTTAATCTCTAGCCTGCAGGCACATATAATACATTGCACAATTTGGCCTTTGCATTTTAAAGAAATCTTTTTTCGTAGCTTAAATACATGTAGCATCTTCTCTGCCACATGGCAGGATGGTGTTGAGTGAGGAGGGAAGAGACTGGCTTATATTTAATCCCCCTCTCCTACCCAGTGTCTCTCCCAAGTTTGGTTTTTCCTGTGTTAGCCGTGTGTACACCACTTTGAAATGCAAATAATCCCTGAATATAGCTAACTAATCCTTTTGCTGCCACGTCATCCGCCACCCACCCATGCACATGCTGGCTCTTCCCATCCCAGTGGGGTGGATGGCCCAGTCGTGCTCTTGACCAGTATGAACCTGTTGCTGCTCTGTTTGGACAGTTGGGAGAGGGGCTGTATTGGCCCATGGCTACTAGACACGTTTTTTTGTGGAGAAAAACCCAAAAACACCCTGGGGCTTTCACTTTTCTTTCTCTGCAAGAATTGAAGACATGGAAATGGAGAAATGCCAGCAATTCCTGTGAGTTATGTTGTTAGTTATTGGGAGAGCTCTGCACTGGTCAATGTCTGAGCACCAGGAGAAAATGGAATACCTCTGGAGTGGGGTACTGAAAAAAAATGCCATATTTTGGAACAACCTTGTACAGCAGGGAAGACCAGAGTGTCTCCTTCATGGGAGACATCCAGGAAAATGGGTTCAGGTTATGCAGTACTGAACCAATTAAGAGTTCCCTTGCAATCCTCCCTGGTAAAGCATGTGCCTTTATTTCATTGAGGGGTTTTGAAAAGAAACCAACAACCTCAGCCTTGATGTGTTGGTGAGTAAAGGTTTCCAGATGTGAACACACTTCAGGAAAATGCTGCATTGGTGTTACTGTTTTACTGGAGAACATCTTAAGAGAAACCTAATATGCTCCAAAAGAGCACAGTGAACAATGTTTCAGGTGTTCATTGCATGGACACAGCCTCCCTTTTGGAACCAGCTGCAGAGTTTTGCTCTAGGTCTCACCATTGACCTGGTTTCTGGGTTGTTCAACTCTTCTGGTCTTTGAATATTTGAAAAAAAAAAAAACAACCCTCTTTTGTGAATATAGTGCTTTGAATTTAGAAGTGAGGTGATTGCTACAGAGGTGCTCAGTAGATGTATGAAATGCTTTTAAAAGATAACTGAAATGTCAGATTTGATACAACTCTCAAATTGGTCGGTCTTGCTTTCAAGCACTCTTCAGTCCCAAGATTCATGTTTTTATTTCATCTCTCTGCAAAAGTAGGAGCGTTTCTTAGAAAACAGGATGAAACACTTTGTGTGTGGTTTCCAGTGTTTCCAAGATTACAGGGTGCTGTAAAAAGAGTAGCATCTGTTTTGTTAGGTGGGTAATGGATGTCCCTTGGAAGAGAAGAGGTGTGCCCAAGAGAAATAAAGACTGTATGCGTTTGTGTAAAGGAAGTGCTCTTTATCTGAAGCTTTTGCCTTTGGGAAAACCAGGATATAGATTTATGCTCTGCTGCTTTAAAACAGGTAGAGGTCTAGGGGTTTTGTCACTTGTCTGGAAGTGTGACTGTTGTGCAAACAAATGCAATGCAATGCATTGGTGCTTTCAGTTACATGTGCAAACCCATCTCCATCCTTCTGGTGTGCCTCCATCTCTAGCTGACCTTCCTGACTCTCTTGGTCTTTTCACCTTTCAGTATTCCACCGAACTGAAAAAGCTGTACTGCCAGATTGCCAAGACATGTCCCATCCAGATCAAAGTGATGACCCCACCACCTCAGGGAGCTGTCATCAGGGCTATGCCAGTCTACAAGAAAGCTGAACATGTCACTGAAGTGGTCAAACGCTGCCCAAACCACGAGCTGAGCCGGGAGTTCAACGAGGGTAAGGAGGGCAGTGCTTTGCTGGCTGATGAGTGACCAGGGCAGAGATTTGACAGCAGCTTCAGAGCAAACCTTCTGGAAGCAGACCTCTGTCCCTCTTGTGCAGCTTTTTATTTCCCATGCTTAGCAGGAAGCGTCATACAATACTTTAGCTGTCCCTGTGCAAGCATGTCCTTGGGAAGAAAGTACTGAAATAAACCCCACGCCTGCCCAGGTTGGATGGATGTCTGTCCCCATGGCAGGCAGTGTCCCTCTGGCAGCCTTTCCCTGCTCTGCTTTTGCCCCTGCAATGAGAAGCAGCTGTTCTTGTGCTCAGGAATGAGTTTCCATGTCGCTGGGACAGGGATCTAGTAACAGGATGCAATATCATCTCTAGTCCTTAATCCATGCCTCAAAGACAGAGGGGCTGTTTATCTCTAGCAGGACAACACAAAGTGCCAGCATCAACTGTAGGTAACCTTCCTGTACACTCACCACTATTGGGTCAGTATTAATGTTATAATCTTTTAGTTGCTTCTCCTCATGTTAGTGAAGTAACAGCTGCTTTTAAAATGCCCTGGGGTTTTCTGCAAACTCATGGGCAGGGTTCCATTTTGCCTTGACCACTTCAAGTTCACATAAGTTCAGATGAGCATCTGTTTTATTCTACGTGCATAATTTATCTCCTACTGTAAAAAAACCCAGTTGGTGTCAGTTATCAGGATGTCTTAGGAGCCTGGATCCCGTTGCTGGTTACAGAGCAGCCAACTAGACAAACCCCAAAAATAAACAAGGACTTGTGAGTGTAAAATCAGTGAGACAGTTCTTCAAGACAGTTTTTCATATTAGAAAGTGCTTTTCTGACAGAACTGGATTTTTTGAGTGTTGATACCTTTCAATAATGGAGTTTTAAGAAAGAAAATATTAAAACTATAAATTCTTATTCTGAAATAGTTATTGTCTAGAAATAGGCTGTATTTTAAGTAAGAAACAAATAGTTAATACACAAAACAAATTCTTGAGATGAACCCATAGTGGGCTTCTTTCCTCAGAATTTAGTTGTCTGTTGTAGAAACACTGAAGAAAACTTCTAGAAAGGAAACTTTTAATTACTGGAAAGCGGCCTAGGAACCAAGAAGATCATGTTGCCTTCTGCTGCTGTAGGCAAGCAAGATTTTTCAAGCTGACTGTTAATTAAATGCATATTTCTCTTGCTGCTTGAATCCTTTTTAGCTCCTTAGGATCATGACTGATGAGAGGGAGCAGAAGAGGGCTAGCAATTGATGGGGAAAAGAGTAGAAATTGAAACTTGAAGGATTTTGCTTTGTGTTATGCATTAGAGGGAGGAAGAGAAAGGCTTTCAGCTGATGTGAAAATCCATACAAATTCTGTGCTGGAAGAGCTGCTGTTGACATTTGGGCTTGCTTAGTCTGGGATCTTAGGAGGCACTTGTTCAAGTTTAGTCACAGGTGCCCAGAGTAAGCTTGAGAAAGTCTGTGTTGCCTCTGATGTCTGGCATAAGGGATCTTGGGAAGGGATGCTTTAAGGACTGGGAGGCGCGTGCGTGCTCTGATAGACCTCTGGGGCCAGGAGTTCCCTTTAGGGAACTCCCTGCACATGACCTTGCTTCACTGAACAGTGTCTCTTTTTTTTTTTCCTCCTTACCCTTGCAGGGCAGATTGCACCTCCCAGCCACCTGATCAGGGTGGAAGGGAACAGCCATGCCCAGTATGTAGAAGACCCCATCACCGGCAGGCAGAGTGTGCTCGTCCCCTACGAGCCGCCCCAGGTACGTTGTGAGCTCAGGGTGGGGGTGTCCTGGCACACGAAGGGGTGGGGATTGTAACTCTAGTCACAGGAGTTGGGATCTTGTGCTTTCCCCATCTTCATTACAATGAATCCCTTCTTCCTCTTTGTCAGAAATGAGCTATTAAACACCCTCTTTATCCCTTGAGGGCAGGAGTTCTTCATTTCCTTTAAGGAAACCTTGTAGTGGGGACCTTTTTCGTGCTAGTCCGATTGCAACTTGGGAAATAAAAGAGGACAGCTTGGAAAAAGCAGAGCTTTCCATCCACCATCTCTTGTGCTCATCCCCTTTGTCTCATCCAGGTTGGTACTGAGTTCACCACAGTCTTGTACAACTTCATGTGTAACAGTAGCTGCGTTGGAGGGATGAACCGTCGCCCAATCCTTATCATTGTGACCCTGGAAACAAGAGAGTAAGTAGTGTATCCTGTGCGTAAACCTTTGCTGGACAGGTGGCCTTCTGGCTCCTCTTCCACTCAGGGCAACATTCCATATCCTTAGGAACAGTTTGATTCAAGGGGCTGGGGGATATTTTTTTAGATTTTTGCAGGTGGTAGTTGCCCAACTCCTTGGAAATCCTGACTGGGAAATGGGAGGTTTGGGTCCATCTGCGTAGTCTGGTATGAAGCTGAGGGGTGCTGCTGGCCTGCATCCAAGATACCAGCTGATGTTTCTTCTCACCTCTCTTCCCAGCGGGCAAGTCTTGGGCCGCCGGTGTTTCGAAGCCCGTATTTGCGCTTGCCCAGGCAGAGACCGCAAAGCAGACGAGGACAGCATCCGCAAGCAGCAAGTCTCTGACAGCACAAAGAATGGTGATGGTACGAAGCGCCGTAAGTAGCTGGCAGAGCTGGGCAGATTGCAAATTGTGCTGTCACTGGGTGCTGTGCGTCCCCAGTGCTTGTGCTGCAGGGACAGGGTGGTGCTGTGCATGGGCTTGGGGGCAGGAGGACATTAAATGTCTGTTCTCCTGGGGTGAATCAGCCTAAAAAAGGAGCTGGTGTTTGCAATACAATGTTTGACAAGCTGGGTTTGTGGGCTCTCTTACAGCACTGCCAGTGGTGGCTGCGAAGCTGTTTATTTGCCGCCTTCCAATTTCATGCCTAGAACTCAAACAGCTTTTTGAACCTTTACTTCTTGTTTGGGGCTGTGCTGTTATTCTCTGCTTCATCCAGCCAGAGGCTTGTGCTGTGGCATGCCTTCCAGCCACAGGGATCTAGATTAAGGCTGCACATAAACCCTGCTGTGCATCAGAGGTGCTTGGGCGAGCAGCCTCTCTCTGTGCTCTAAAGAGTGCAAAGTACTCATCGGACATGCAGGACATGGAAATCCAGCTTTGGTTTCCCATGTACACTCAGTGATGGCACAGGGCTGAACAGCAAGGCAGCACATTTTAAGGCGTATTGGAGTATGGTTTCCTTTTCTCAGTGAATATTGAATGTTCCCTGTCTGTTATCTTGCCTTTGTGGATCAGTGATTCACCAACAGCTCGTGAGCACTGTAATACCAAAACTCACAGCCTTTACAGGAAAGTTCTAAACATGGCTTGCTGGGGTTTTGTCATATGTCCAGCACTCTCTGGCTGATGTGTTTCTTCAAATGGTATGGTCAGCCAACATCTGCCTTATGGATCCAGGAGAGCTTGCAAGCACAATTCTGGACTGGCTCAGGCAGAGATCCTTTCAGAACACTACAGATCTGAGCTGGCCATGCACTCCATGTCTCTTTTGTGTCTCTTTTTGCCTTCTTCGTCATACCCTCCTTCCTCTCCTCTTTTTTTTTTTTTTTTTCTTAATGGGATGATTTTGGGGTTTCTCTTCCAGCGTTTCGACAAGGAACTCATGGCATACAGATGACATCTATCAAAAAGAGACGTTCTCCAGATGATGAGCTCTTATACTTGCCAGTGAGTTATCTCTGTCTTTGCATTTACCCTATGTTTAATATCTTTCTTGGTGACTTGAGGCTCAGCTAGACTTCAGAGAGAACTGATGATGGGACTGGGATGTGGAAGAAGAGTTTCTGGGTTTTTTTAATCCCAAGAGCTACCTATTTTAAGTACATATTACAAATAAAAAAATATTAAAAATCCCTTTAACTGATAACTAAGAGTGGCTTGTGTGAGACATGAGAATATCCCAAGGGCTGTCATTAAGGAGTACAGATGCAGTCTTTTAAAGCTTTTCTTCCCCCACCACCTTTCCTTTTCCCATGATGCAGGTGAGGGGACGGGAGACGTATGAAATGCTGCTAAAGATCAAAGAGTCCCTGGAGCTGATGCAGTACCTTCCCCAGCACACGATTGAGACCTACCGGCAGCAGCAGCAACAGCAGCACCAGCACTTGCTCCAGAAGCAGTGAGTATGAGAGTGTTTGCAGTGGTCAGTGCAGTGGGGACAGTGAGGAGGGGGAGAGAGGAGAGAGACACAGAAGGCTTCTGCACAGCTGTTCTTAGGGACATGGTGCTCAAATGAGGGCCAAGCAATGGGGCAAAGCAGTCCTCCTTCCCCAAGCACATGCCCTGACTGCTTGAAAGGTCCCTCTTTAGTCTCTTGTCCCACACATTTCACCTTTTGGCCTCACAGGGTGAAAGAGGACAGACTTAGTTCCTTGTTTCTGACTTCCAGCCAGAGCCCGAGGGGCAGCACAGAGAGGCAGAACCATTGACGGCCTGGGGTGAGAAACCTGCTGCATGTGCCTGCCCCAGCTGGGGAGCACAGACTGGGTGCACTGCTCTCTCATCTGCTCCAGGGGAATGGCAACAAACATGGAGCCATCTCCCTTTCTTCTCCAGGGAAGCATCCACTGATCCAAATCCAGCATCTCCACTGAGCATCTTGCCACAGTGTGTAGAGCTGGGACTGTGAGCACTGGCTCAGCTGAGTGCTTGGACCCCACTGCTATGCATCTCTGGTGTGTTGGAGGGCTGATGTCTCAGTGGGACAGCAATACTTTAGGTTGCTCAGCTATAAAACAGGAAGCTGAAAGTCGAGAATGAGGTTGAAACATGTAAGATTTCCTTTGTGACCTGTAGGCACTTCAGAGAAAGACTCTACATGTGCACTTTTAAAGTGTTGTCAAAAACTATACTTTGTCAACTGACTCTCCATGTTGCTCATGAGAAATTTCCCATCTGGGCAGGTGTAGGCCCTTTCTGAACTCAGCTGACGGGGCTGCACTGGCGTTGCTTTGGGTGGTGTAAGTGCCAAGAGGTCGGGGAGAAGAAGGGCCAAATAAGTGTCTGGTTTCCATATTCCTCTCAGTTCCCAGAGCTTTGCAGTTACAGAGGCCAGGTCAGAGAATGACTTCGAGACTTCCCAGCAGTGTAGTTCATGGGCATTGCTTCATCTGCTGTCTCAGGTGACACAAAATAGCTGCCCAGGCTGTAGGTGGCTGCCAGCGGTAGTGCTTCGGAACTCACGCGTTCCTGCCGGAGAGCTCTCACATCAAGAGGCTGTGGGTATAACTCATTCCCCTGCAGAGGTTAGCACGAGGCCAAGGCACCACATAAGTCCCACTTGAGCCTGTAGGGATTTATTTCGGTGCCTTGGCCTTGTCTCAGGACTTCTGCAATACCGCAGCTTTCAGCCAGATCTCCGCGTGTGTTCGCATTTCGGCCTGTGTGTTTTTAGTGTCAGCTGGAGTCTTGCGGAGGTGTGAAAAAAGCCTTGTGCCAAAATGGCTGGAGCATCCAGGGCCTCTGGACTCCTTTTTTTTTTTGGGGAGGGGATTTGGGGGGGCACTTAAAAATCTCATTATTATTACTTACTTTTATCAGTCATCTACACTGTTTGTATATACTGTAACTTGTATTTACTAGCTTCTAGGCATTGCGGCCTTCGTGTGTTCTGCTGCTTGTTTTCAAAGCTCCACCTGAACCACAGCCATTTCATCTGAGAAATGGTTTTGTAAGCAGAAATGGACAGCAGCAGATGACAGCTTTTGCTTGGTGCTGACAGTTGGCTTTGCCATAATTACTGTTTTCATTCTTCCTATATCAGGAGGATGGGTTCCTGGCAATGGAGGTTGGTATTTGTGTTACCTTTAAGACCAGCATGTAGAAGTCCAGTCATTTAATTTAATGAGATATCTTTCAGCGTGTCTCCTGGCACTTGTCCCATTATAAACTCATTTTTCTCAGTTACTGAGTGTACTCAGATACAAGGGAGAAAGATTAAGAGCTTTTAAGGATGCCAGGAGTGGGGAGAAAAATAACTTTCACTGCTTGTCCAGAGCTGCTGCAGTTGTCTCTGCCAATAGCCTGCCATCAAGCAGAGTCTTCTGTGCTGAAATGCATATTCAGGCAATAGTTTCTTAGGTGCACTTGGGTTTTGATGCTTTTTCCTCAATGATCCAGGGTATGGCTTAATATCTGAAGGAATTTGTTCAGGGCAAAGGGATTTTTAGGCTGAAAAGACTCGATGCAATTACACCCCAAAAAATAATCATAAAGGAGCTTCAGGTCTTGATGTGAAAATGGGCAGAGCAGACACTTTGTAAGGAATGGTTTGGATAAGAGCAGCCTACCAAGTGAGCAGGTTTCTGGGAGATGTCTTGCCACTGCTTCTTTGTCAGGCTGGCCAAACTCAGCAGCACAGAGACTCCTTGGTGAGTCTGTTCTGGCCTTTCATTTTGTAAGTAGGGATGTACTTCCAAAATTCAGGCTTGGTTCACCTTAGTTCAATGCCTATGTGAAAAGTGGAAGCTAGGAAAGTGCATATGCCATGACCAAGTTTGAGTGTGTTGGAAGCTCTAGGTCCCAGCAGGGCTCTGTGGGACTGGAATGTTTGCAAGTTGCCTTGACTGCTCTACAGTCAAGCCTTGATGGAGGAATTGCTTGATTTTTTTTTCAGTTTATTTTTCAGGGCAATGATTAACATAGAGAAGCTATCGAGGTGTGTGGGAAGAGTTGTCCCTTTCATTCCTACAACATAGAAAACGTCATCTTTTTTGACAAGTAGGAAAAGCAAGCGTGAGGTTATAATGGTGAAAGGTAGTTTTAAATTTATAAATCTGTCATTTTGGAAAACAACTGTATAATTGCCCTCATACACATACAGACCAGTATTGTATTTGACAGGCCAGCAGATGTAACTGGAATGTTCTGGAATAAAAAGGACAAATCTGGTGACAATCAGAAATCACGTGTCCCACAGGATGACCAAAATACTGCGATGTTCCACGTTGTGCTGGACCACAATGTTTCTCTGTCTCATCTCCTCTCTCTGCTTGCTCCTTTGTGCATGGTTTTCTCTTATTTACTGTTATGCCAAATACCTTCATGATCATTGATGGGAAGTTGTTGGGCTTTTTTTCCTGCAGTTTCTATTCTTCCTTTTTTACTGTCTAATCCTGGGGCCCATGTTTGAACCACAGCACACATACTTATTTAGAAGATGTCCTTTTCATGGTCTGCCACCATTTGTGTAAAACACAGATTTGCCAGATAATCACTACTGCAAGAGATATCAGAGGTGGTGAGTGCTTTGTTGGAGAGAGAATGCTTCTTTGATACCCTGATGTGAAATACATTTACCAGGGAGTTACCTGCACAGTCTTTAAGGGTTTCGCTGGAAAACACTTTTCCATATTCAGCAAAATTTCCTGTGCTGGGTTCCACTCTGAGCACTGTTTTCAGAACAGTCTGTATTTCCATTTACTGCAGTATAGAATCATAGAATGTCTCAAGTTGGAAGGGACCCATAAGGTCCATAAGGATCACTGAGTCCAACTCCCGTGATTGAAGAGTTTTCACAAAGTCTTCCAATGGCTACTGAGAAGAGGGCTCTTATGTCCAAGTGGGATCTTGTATCCCAGCAAACATTTCTTTCATATCAACAGGGCTGCAGCTACCAGCCCACTGGCTGCCTTAGTGAGCAGCACAGCTCATTATGGAAATGAGAAGGAATTAACCTCATAAGTGAGGTGTGACAGAGCTTCGTTATCCAGTGCCTGGAGTGCTCCACCTGAGCTGGGAGCTGCAAAGATCCCAGTGCTTGATGTCTTGGGGAGGGGGCTGGTGAGGAAGGTATTCTCATACCTCCACCTGGTTAATCTCATTTTTGGAGTGAAACCTAATAATGGATTTTTGCATGTTTTGTTTTGATTTTGTAGTGCTGTGCTTGCATGTGAACTCCAGGCACTTGGATAGTGTTCTAACTAGAGAATTGCCAAGATGAAAATAGCCAAGTAAAAGTGCTTTGTGGACTCCAAAGATACAGTGCCCTCTGCATCAGCTCATGGCCCCAGGGGGGTAGTCGAGCTGTAATCCATATGGGCAATATGCACCATCCTCTCTCCCTAGCACCAGCCTCTGGTTTTGAAGTGATTTGTAGTTAAATGTGGACTCAATGGAAGCTGCTACTCCTTTTCCCCTTTGGCTGAATGCTTTTGTTCCTCTTTTGTCAGTGGGAACATTATAAGGGCATTATTTGTATCCATGAGACTAGGACACACAATCGGATTTCCATATCAACTAGTTGTTTTCCCTTCCTTGCCAAGCCCTCACTTGTGCCTGTGGCTTTCCAGCTTCCTAAATCTCCCTGTCACATACCCTCACTGTAGGTGCTTTTCCCCTCCTTCAAAGCCCATACTGTGATCATGAAGGTGGAAAGTGACTGTTTCTCTCTTGGTGGCTGGTGAAGGGTCCTGTACATTCATCTTTTTCTTTTCTCTGATTCCTTCTTTACAGTCTCCTTTCGGCCTGCTTCAGGAATGAACTCACGGACTCAAGGAGAGACCCTCCCAAACAGACTGATGCCATCCTAAAACATTCCAGCCCCCCAAACCCATCAGTATATCCATAAACCAAGCTGGCAGAGTCACTTTGCCCAGCTGGTGGGACTAGGAACAGTGGGGGCAAATACACAGCCTGATAGCAGCAGAGTGAATAGTGAGAATAATCTTCTGAAGGGACTCAAACTTTGCAAAAACAACAGACACTTCTACAGACCTCTTAGCTGTAGCCCATAGCATTGGGAGGTCAGGAACCATGTTGTCTGTCTTGGTGTAACTTTTTTCCTGTTTTTGTAATGTGTCGATACTCTTTCTTCTTACTTCTGTATTTGTGAAACTCAGCAGGGTTTCTCTGAGCAGGTCTCAATTTTAAAAAGCCTTTTGTCTTGTTTAAGTTAAAAAACGTGTTCATGGACTGGGGGGACAGAAGTGGGGGATGTGTGTTTAAATGGTCTGTGATAGTCAATTTGGCCTGTTTAATGCTGGTCATGCACTAATGGTGCAAGCAGCTGACGTATTTGTACTGCTGGACAGGGAGAGGTAATAATTATATGAATTAGCACTGCTAAGAAATCACTTTTTTTTCCACTGATTTAGCATCATGAATTTTTCCCCTTATTTTCAACCTTAAAAAGGGTCTGATCTAAAATACATCGAAATTGTAAGGAGGACTGGGTGACTTTGACTTTGCACCAGCCCTGCTGGCATTGATCCAGCTTTACTGAACTTACTTCTGAGTCTGTGGGCTCGATCCAAGTGGTGGACTGAGCTGCACAAGTTGAATGAGGTTGAAGTGTAATGACATCCATGTATGGTCAATGTCCCTGTCTCTTTGCAACTGAGGGTGTAAAGGGCAGTGTCCAAAACTGCTCATTGCCCTACCTTTGAAAAGGGGTCAGAGTTTAGCCCCTTTCCTTACAGATGTTCAGCAGTTATTAGATGTCACCATAGTGTTTTCATCAACCCTGCTATCTTTTACCCTTTCTCTCAAAATCTCATAGTTCAAAGGAAAGCAGTGCCAGCATATGTTGCTGTTTGACTCAGCCAAGTGGCCTCAGGCCATGCCCACCTTGTCCATTAATCCTACAGCCAGAGGATTTTGCAAATTGTGTCCCTGAAGTGCATCTGGGTTTAGCAATTCCTGCACAGAGGACTGTTTCTCAGCAAGGACTTGTAAATTCTCACTGCTTCTGTCAAACTCTTATCTCTGAAAGCCAGTTGTACAGGGCTTGAGAAGGAGGGTTTTGAGTCATTTGGAAATTTCTAAGTATCAAGCCCAGATTATCACAATAGAGGAACAATCAACAGGCAAGTAATGTGTCATGGAATTAACTTGTCGATGCTGAGCATGGCACCAGGTGTGAATACTGGCAATGAGGGAGGAGCTATTTGAGAGTGAGCATTTTGCCTGCTGTGGCTCTTCCCTCTGAGAGGTGCTCAGATATCTTTACATGAAGAACAGCCCCTAATGCTGGTAAGAAAGTGTCCATCAAACCACACTCTCAGGCAGTGGCATTGCTTCTGAGGAACCCTCCAGTGTTCACAGCAGCAAGAAACAGAAATGTGAAGAAGTTCCTGAGGGTGCTGTCTCACCAGATCAGCAGTGGCTGGGGAGCAGAGCTCAGTTGCAAATGCCAGTGATGAACAGCTCCTGAGAAACACAGGAGGCTGTATCAATACTGGTGGGGACCTGTGTGCCCTGCAGTGCTGTCTGTGCTGGATTTATTTGGGGCAGGTGCATACCCAGCACTGACAAACTTGTCAGCACAGCCTGAAGAGAAGGTGCCTCCCAAATGCAGAGCGGGCCTCCTGGCCCACCCACTAATGAAAGAAAGCCTGATACACTGGGAGAAGACTCTTATCTCTGAACATCATATCATCTGCTTCCAGGCAGCAGAGCTGTGATCTGAGCAGGTGATGACTTGTACTAACATCTCCTTTGAGAGCCATATCCCATCTCTGGATATCTCCTTCATTGTCTTAGCAAGACTTGTTCTACCATAGGAGTGTGGAGGAGGGCTGACAGAAAAAAGCCCCCAAAATTGCAATTAATATATAAATAATAACTAATTAAACCCCAGCAGTGACTATTTGATATAATTGCAGCTCTACCATCATTCCTTGTGTAAAGATAATCAAAATCAAGTGCCTCTTTACTTTGCCTGTAAATTCCAGGAAATTCTTTAAGATCACAAAGCAGGTAACTATTGTTCTGTGCCTTTTTATATGGGAGAAGAAGGGCAGTGATTCCTTTCCCTATGAGAGATGGGATCTGAACTCTAAATGCAGCCCAGTTGTACAGTCATGCTTGGCACTGTTGTCTGTCCTTCCAATGAAGGTTTATTCCTGGATCTTGGTCTTGTCTGCTTGTGGATGGCAATATGAAAACACTGTGATAGGGAAACACTAATCTGTATCTAGAGCTCTGCTCCAAGGCCTGTCCACCAGCAAGTTTGAGGAGGCAACCCACCAGAAGATACAAGGCATCCACAGCCTACCCTGGGAAATTCCAGTTTGGGCTCCAGTTCATCATTTGGTCTGACCTCTAGGAAATCTCTTGTACCATGATGGGCAATACAGCATCTTGGACTTCCAGTAAACAAGAATGTAAATTATTTGGATCCTGTTGTTCTCTGTAAAGGCTTTCCAGTTTGTCCTACTTTAGCTATAAGAGGATGATGATTGTGAAACTAATCTTAATGGTGACTTGATTTGCTCTCCAGCTACAAGGTGCTTAGAAGGTGCTATTTTTTTTTTTTTTAATGAAATACCTGGAGCTGAAAGCAATTTTAGTTGCTTTGTAGTCTGTCCTCTGCAGATAAAATGAAAACTTTTTCCCAGTTGTCTTTTCATTGCTTCTTTACCATCTCTGGGGCTTCAGGAAAGTAAGCTTTTTCCTTTCAAGGAATAACTAAGTGGACTAAATGGGCCTTATCAGTCAGTCAGGTCATATCGGTCTGTGTCAACTAGTTGATGTATATCCACTCCCTGTATTACAGCTCCATTCCCTGGAGAGCAGATTGCATCCACTGCCTGCCTTGGGAAATTCCCATACCTGAAATCCAAGGGGAGTTATTATCACCACCCCCTGTCCCTTTAGGTGCTGTCTGCCTGCAGGAGCTCCTCCTTTCCATGCTTCCAGTTAGTTACCAAGCCTACAAAACACTGGTGTGGTTAAAAAGATGCACTGTTCCTTGCTCTTTGGAATGTGGGGAGCAAGGGCATCTCTCTACTTTTTAGTGTCCTGCTTCATGGGCTTTCAAAGCAGATGAGTGCATCTGAGCATCATCTGTGTCACTTGTGTGCTGTTACTAGACTACATCAGTGACACCCCCGTGTTATGCAGCCCAGTGGGAAAACTTGCTTTTAAAAAACATTGCCAATGGGCACGTTGACCTTATGTGAACTTGGGATGTGACCTTGCTGTGGCTCCTGTAAGGGAAGGCAGACACAGACCTGGACAGATTTGATTCTACTTGTGTTCTTCTGCATTGTGACTGGCTCTGGGTCTTCAGGGGCAGCAAACTGTAGGCATAGGGGATGGGGTGAAATCTTAAACTCTAAGCTTGAACTGCCTTATTCTTGTAGCTAATGAACCTTTGATGTTATTTGCATTAAGGCTGCTTACAGGGCTGTGTGCTTCTCTAGTCAGTGAGGACTCTGGGACTCACCTACTCAGTCAGGTAATTGGTCTACCCAAACAGTTAACTACCTCTGGTGAAGGGCTGGTATCCAGTGAGTTGGGAAAGTGTAGAGTTATACAAGGTAACCTGTGAACTGAACTTAGTTCATATATGGGAGAAGAAGGAAGTTCCTTCCTGACCTTTTGAGATGATCAGTATATGCCTTGAAGCATGAGAGACAATTGCCCTCATATGAGCTTGCATAACTACAAATGTTATTTGCTAAATAATTACATAGCCTCTTGAAGAGAGAAAAATCAGTTGCAGAATGTGACTCAGTGCCTTTTGTATCAGACCGTTCCAAGAAGTATAATAGCCTCTTAATTGAAGTCCTTATACCTTGATATTAAAATGCATTTCGTTGGCATTGATATCAAAGAAATGTTAATGCTTCTACTTCTAATCTTTCTTGAGACATAGTAAGTACAATTTTAATGAAAATCACTGTGCATGACATTCTTATATCTGTTTCAAAAAGAAAATGAGAAAAAAAGCAATATATTTTAAATGAATCCTCAAACACCATGTAGTCCTTGTGCTTAATACCAAAAACATTTTCTTGTGTTTCTAAGGCTGTTGCTATATTGATGTGTGACATTAATTTTCAATAAAATTTTGCATCTTGGTTTATCTTGCAACTTTTCTTTGGTTAGATGGCTTTCTCTAGGCCTTTTAAATATCTGCTTATGTGATGGAATAGCTTAGTTGAAACTAGTATGGGTACAAAGAAAAATGCTTTTGTTTCCTGTATTTTATTCACTTGAGCTTGATTGTCTTCAACTTGACTCTTATGGGTATGAATGAGATAAGAATGGAGTCCCTAAGCTATATGTTGAAGTATGCATTTGTTTTCTAAAGCTTTGGGTTGGCTTGCTTTTCTTTTTTCTTTTATCCCCAGAGTATTTTGTAGCCTCCTAACTAGCTTTGCTGAGATTACTGTTGGTGGTGGAGAGGGCAGATATATAGGGCCACTACTGACCTCAAACAATGCAACCCAATCTCTGTGTGAAATTCTTTGTTGATTTGCTTTGGAATTTCACTGTGTACGTGGTGACCTCCTCACTTGCATATCATGCAGATTTTGCCGTAAGAGACTTTTCAGATGTGTATTAATGTCAGCTGAAGCTCAGTTAAGATGGGTGCCTGAACCTGTAAAGTGGAAATACTCACTGGTCCTAAATCCAGAAGCCTTTTAGGCTAAGGGTGGTGTCATCCTGACTTGAATTTCATGGCTGGCCTCAACTTCATAATTAGGGAATTGAAACCTCAGATCTGAATCATTCCCTTCACTCTGAAAAGTTGGGTCTGAACTTCATGGCTCAGTTTCACTTCCCCTTGGGAGTTGCTGCCATTGTTAATATTAATTTGTGAAGCTTCTTGTGCTTTCCACTTCCTTGAGTCTATGAAGTTTGCTGGATCTTGTCCTGCATCTTCACTGCCAAAGGACAGTTCACACCCTTCTGTACCTCCTGTAATTGTGTAATTAGGTAACATTTCTTCAGGGCCTTAGATACTCTAGCCTGTTAGCATAGATGTTTTCTCCACCCAACACTGCAAGTCTTGAAAGTACAGAAGCTGGAGACAATGTAATTGTATGGAACTTGACCTTGAGTGCTGAAGGTTTTAATAAATTATCTAGGAATAAGCCTTTTCTTTCCTTTTACACTTTGCTTATTTGAAGTAATAACTATTCTATTTGCATAGAAGAAAAGCCAGTTCCCAGGAATTGGTGTAACCAGTTATACCCAGATGAACAAGTTTCCCAATGGGAAATAAGATGGGAATGTGCCCTTCCCCATTCACCATGGGGTCACTGTGATATGAGTGCCGGGCTCTGCGGTGAGCTGGGCAACCTCTGCTCTGCAGGAACACCACAGCTTGTGAGGGTGCTTGTGCTTGGGAAGCAGGAACATTTCCCAAACCTTTGCCCAGTCCTGCAAATGCCCCTGGTGAGAGAGAAAAAAACCTGCTCCCTTGTGGCATGGCAGTGCTCTGCCAATTCTGCTGTTGGACCGGCTTTAATGATAATTTTCTGCATATCCCACATAAGACCCCACTCGAAATGGGATGCCACAGCCGTAACTCGATCTGGGAACTGGGCTGCTGTTCAGAAGCAGTCTGGTCTTCACAGTCTGGATCACTTACACAGCAGGATTGCAGCTGGGACCCTCAGGGCTGGGCAGTGGGAGCTTGCCAGCAAGCCTCTCTGGCCCAGTTCATGAGTATGCTGGATGGAGTTTGGGGCTGGATGGACTTGAGGGAGGGTAATGCTGTTGTTGAGTGGTAGTAGGAACCTGATACTCTTTGTAAGCAGCCTGCAGGGTTTGGATACCAAGTTTTCCTTAACACCAGCAAAAGCTGTTTGTTGGCATCCCAGGCAGCTCTGTCCATCTCGGCAGTGGGCCCTAAAGTGTATGGAATCTGTATTGAGCAAAGAGCTTCTGGCTGTTAAATATGCACCTGATAACAACCCAATCATATGAATAACTGAATTTTGGAGAAACCAAGGTGATAAGTGCCACCTGATCTGAGAATTGCTTCTGCAGTCAGGTGTCAGGGGTAGTTTGAATGGTTTGAGATGGCTTCCTCAGTTCTTTTTCTTATGAAAAAAGTTTTTGACCACAAGGAGAACTTAACTTAAAAATACACTTTGAATTTTGGTAGCTGGTTGCTGGCTTTGCATATATTCTTTTCAACTGAAAAACTTCCATAGGCACTCTACTTTTAGTCCGAACTTTTTATTTAAGTAAAAACTTTCCCTTTTTGGTATTTCACTTTTTTTTTTTTTTTAAATAAGTGACAAGAATACCTGGGAAACTTCTTGTCCTGTTGACTCACTCCCCAGTGATCTTTATCTGCGATGATCCCATGGTATCAGTGATTTCACTACAGTAGGTCATGTAGCCCCTTGGATGCACATTCTTAACAACCAACCATTGTGATTCCTGTCCTAACTTCTCCTTGGTTTGCAGGACCTCCATGCAGTCGCAATCATCCTATGGCTCTAACTCTCCACCACTCAGCAAAATGAACAGCATGAACAAGCTGCCCTCAGTCAGCCAGCTCATCAACCCCCAGCAGCGCAATGCCCTGACCCCAACCACCATCCCCGACAGCATGGGAACCAACAGTAAGAAACACTTATTCTTTCTTCTCCTGTTCCCTGCGTGCTCCCTGCTAGTCTGGGCAAGGAGACTTGGCATCTCCAAGTGGCTAGTGTTAAGCTGGAGAGCCTGGAGTCATTTGCTGTGAACCTGCAGAGCCAAATAAATATTGCTCACTGATGTGCCATGGGGCAAGGCTTCAGCATCCTGCTCAGAGCCTCACAGGGGTGAACAGAGCTGCTTCTTGCTGCAGATCTAGCTGGCTGCACTGTCCTCTGGCTTTCAAGATTTGTTTCTTCATCTTTTCCCAGCACAGGAGATGCAAATGTTAGCAAGACTTTTTTCCCTCAGTTCAATTAAGACACTTCTTAATTTAAGAGGAAATATCTGCATCTCACAACTCTGTTCCTCCTGGCTGCTGAAGAGTGCCCAGCAGGCCTGTAAATCCAGGATGACAGACATGGTTCTGGGGGCTGAGTTTTGTTGGGTTTTCTTTTGGTTGTTTTTCATTTATTTATTTATTTGTTTATTTCGAAAGCACTGGACTCTTGCCCACACCTGTTGCTGATCCCCTTTGGGTGTTCTTGCTGTCTTGGAAAACAAAGCTGTTTGGCTTCTGTATTGGGTTACTCTGCTGGCTCTGTCCTGCTCCTCTCCCATGGCAGGGCAAGCCAAGACGAGGTTTCTTGCTTAGGTTTCTATCAAGCCTATCTGTGAGGGAAGGTGACACGACGGAGGCACTGCTGACAGTTGCTCCTGTGAGGAGAGGGCTCCTGAAGGACTGTCTGTCATCTGGTCCTTGTCCCTGCCTGAAGCTTCTCGTGAGCTCGCCCCGTGCAGGGCATTGCAGGGGAATTAAGGCTGCTTGGGCTGTGGGTGCTGTCCTTCTGTGCCATGCTGGGGGCGAAGCAGGGGTCTGGGGATGCCTGGGTAACAATGTGCTCCTCCTTCTCTCCTCCAGTTCCCATGATGGGCACCCACATGGCCATGACCGGTGACATGAATGGCCTCAGCCCCACGCAGGCGCTGCCTCCTCCCCTCTCCATGCCTTCAACGTCCCACTGCACCCCCCCTCCTCCATACCCCTCAGACTGCAGCATCGTCAGGTGAGCGGGAGCAGGCTGCCCGGCGCATGTTTCCCACCCACAGTGAGCACAGGCCTTGTGTCAGGAGCCTGAAGGGTCCTGCCGGGTTACATGTCTCATTCTACTGGAGCACTGGATCCCCCTGGGCCCTTGGCAGTTGTGTGGCTGGCACCCTCTGGGTACCGAGCTTCAAATTCCCACCTCTGAGCAGCTGAGAGAAACAGGGATGTTAGGACTGCAGGAAAGCTGAGGGATGCAGCATCTGTTGGACTGGTGGAGCTTGAGGGTGCCAGGCAGTCTTGCAAATATTTCTTATTTTTCTTTTTTCCCCTTTGGACACTTGACAAACTATGGCTGGGGTCAGAAGCCCCTCTGTCCTTCAAGAGGTCAGACAAGTTGAAAGATGCTGCCCATAAAGGAGGAATCCCTTAAACTTAGAGAGGAATATGCTGATTAGAAGAGCATGGTGTGTCTGAGCCTCAGACCCCATGCCTTGCTGAAGCCCTCTGTGCATGCAGCAGGCTGCCATGGGCTCAACCACCTTCTAGGTGACAGGACCTGGCAGGAGGGTCTGTGTGAGCCTTCCTGCCCCAAGACCCAGGCTGTGCAGCACGAGCTCTTGACTAAGGCAAGGTGCTGCCATGAGGGCTGTCTGGTAGGCGCTGAGCTGAAGGACTCCCTCGTTTGATGTAGCAGTGATGTGGCTTGCTGACCTGGGATGTCTTGGTCAAGCCAAGGGTGAAAGCTTTGTTTCCTATTGCTGCAGATTGGCTGAGTGTTTGGTTTTTCTGTGGTTTGGGCTGTTGCAGCCAGGGTGATCCTATTTTCTCTCTCCTTCCTTCCTTCCTCCTCTGCAGCTTCTTAGCGAGGTTGGGCTGCTCATCCTGTGTGGATTATTTCACGACCCAGGGGCTGACCACCATCTATCAGATTGAGCATTACTCCATGGATGTAAGTAACTCCTCACCATTTCCTTTGTTTGCACTCTTGGCCCTGCTTTAGAAAGAGGTCAGAAATCTAGACTTAGTATACTTTTATTTTTACATGATTAGTTTGATTTAAGGCTGTAGCACACAGAGAAGACATGTTGTGAGGTGAAGAGAGGCTGGACTCAGGGCCAGCATTGTAACTGCCTTGCCTGGCACAGAGAAAGTGTGTCTCCCCTTTCCCACCACTCTCTGTTTTAGCCCCCGAAGTGGCCCCAGCCCACACGCCTGTTAGTTCTGCAAGGCTTGGTTTCAGTTTACACCTCGCTCGCCTGCAGACAAGTAGGCTGTCCAGAAGTGGTCTGCATTTTTCCCTCCCTGCTTCTGTTTTCTGGCCTTACCTTAATCATCTTCCCTTGCCACTGGTATCTCAGCCCTGTTTCTTGGTTTTTTTTCTCTTGCATGGCATTTGCTGCAGGGTTGCTGCTTCCTCTCCTGAGCCGTTGCTCTCCTCTGAGTTGGCTGTCCCATTTTTTTTCCGAGACTTTGGAAGGCTGTGGTGCTTTTGCTCCCTAGCGTGGGCTGCCTTCCTTCTGTTGCTGCTCTAATTAGAAAAGCTGACCCAAATTAACCAAAGTTGGTTGCTAATTTTTTCAGAAGCTGATACCCTGTATCCCAGAGTTTAGGTAATGCAACCCTCAGGTTTTGCACCAGAAATGATGGTGCCTCAAAGTACAAGTTTTCAAAGATTGTGTCTGTTATTAAGTTTTAGTTATGTTCGAGTAAATAAGACAGTTCCTATAGAGTCAGACCCAGAACTTTGAATACTGGAGCTTAGACTTGGATTCTAAAATCCTTTTGCAGCCTTTGAAATAAACATGGAAGTTTTCAAAGCCATTGACCTTCAGCAGCCCAGCATACCCCACCACTGACAAGCAGCAGATCCCTGAGGTTGCCTTGGAGGCCTTGCAGTCCAGTTAAGCATGTAGCTTTAGGTCACCATGTCTTCTGCATGAACATGTGTTTTGTGTAACTTAAAAATAGACCTCGTGCCTTAAAACCAGACCATTTACTGCTTTATGGCCCCACATGCCTGTTCAGAAATGAACCACCACTTTCATGGTCAGTGGTTTGTCTTCTGCAGTGTATTGTGGCCACCTGGATTTTAGCAGCTTTGGTGCTTCATAGGCATTTGCAGGGTGGCCCAGTGGCTGCTTTTGCTCCTGGAGCCTGTCTTGCCCAGGGATTGATTGCCCTGCTAAGCCCTGTGCCTTGCCTTGCAGGATCTGGTGAGCCTCAAGATCCCGGAGCAGTTCCGCCATGCCATCTGGAAGGGCATCCTGGACCACCGGCAGCTCCATGACTTCTCCTCCCCTCCCCACCTCCTGCGCACCCCCAGCGGCGCCTCCACCGTCAGCGTGGGCTCCAGTGAGACGCGGGGGGAGCGCGTCATCGACGCCGTGCGCTTCACGCTCCGGCAGACCATCTCCTTCCCGCCCCGCGACGAGTGGAACGACTTCAACTTCGACATGGATGCCCGGCGCAACAAACAGCAACGCATCAAGGAGGAAGGGGAGTGAGACCCCCGGACGCCCCCCCACCCCGCCTCGGCCACAAACTGCTCAGCCCTTCATTTGTCTTCCTTCTGCTTGGTACTGCACCCCTGGACGAAGGGCAGAGGGAACCTTCTTGCTCACTCGTGCCCGGTTATGCCCTTGATGCTGTCTAGGTCATACTCCTGGACTGTGACCTCCACCCCAGCTCTTGCAAGGGGAAGAGCTGAGCGAAGGGGGAAGGCGGGTGGTGTTTCCTTGAAAACCGTTGACCTTCTTGAGAAGGTGGTGTTCTTGTTTCATGTTTTCCTTTGGGGAGAGGGCTTCTTTTCTTGACTTTTGAATCCTCACACACATTGTGGGCGTCCTGACATGCAAACTTGTTTCTGTCATCCAGTGATCCCACTTTGAAAAGCAGAAAGGTTAAAATAAAATTTTTTTAAAGGCAAAAAAAACCCTAAAACCAAAACCAAACAACCAAACCCACGCCAACAGCAAATGCAAAAAACCTAAAGCAACCAAACCCTGAACTGACCATCTTACTCTTAAATGTTGCTCTTAAACAGCCTCTTCCCATGGAGCTGAGTGCTCTGTTCATGTATGATATTCTCCAGCGGAGACAGCACATGCACTTTGCTGGGCAGGCCAGCACTTACGGCACCTGCATCCTACTTCTCCCTTTTCCCTCTTCCCTCACCTTCTGGGGAAAACCAAACCTGCTGTCTCTTCTTGTTTTGGATTTACGTTCATATGTATGTCCTGGTTTGCTTCTTTCAGGCTATAAGTGTAAATAAAGCCACATCACTCGAATTCTGCCCCTAGCCAGCCTTTAACCGTGATGTATGACTACTGACATTTAAGCTAGAGAATTAGGCTTTGCCAAATATGCAGCCTGGCTAGTTTAGCGTAGGGATTTACCCACCTAACCTCCAGTTGAATGGAGGACCAAGAGCTGCACACTGATCTGTAGGGCTTCAGCCATCTTAAACTCAGACAATCTTTTATTTAGACCAGGCTAGATTGGTTTCCTCCCATGTAAAGTAGAACTGTCTTTAGATATATCTCTGATAGGCCATAGCCTGTTGTATTTTGTTGCTATTAACTATAGGCTAAGTGACAAGCAGCTAGAAGTGGATAATAAAAAAAGAAATAACTGCCAACTGCCTTAAATCAAGGACCTGGTAATATGGGTGTTGTTACTACAATAAGTAATGTTTACATGAGAACTTGATTTATCTCTGTTTTTTTCTTTATGTACTCTACAACAGATGTGCTTCATAGGTGCTCTGAGGCATTTCCTCTGACTGCCAGTGGTCCTGTGGACAAGTAACTGAGCAGTGTGTTTTTACATTTTTATAGGCCAAGGTGAATACAAAATATACGTAAGCTGAGGAGCAAGGCTCAGCACAGCTGCTTTGAAGTTGGCTTGCTCTTTTTAACAGTAAGTCTGACCTTTTTTGGCTGGGGAAAGATGAAAAAAGCAGCTTAAATGACTTGTCATCCTACCTTGCTACAGCTGAACAATCTCGTTTCAATGCAGTGGCTGTTTCCTGGGCCCTGCTGTGTGCCATGTATTTCATTTAAGTCCAGTATGGTTAGCACCCTCCATCTGTCTGCTGTACCGGGTCTGCGTTGTGTTCAAAAACTGCCTTTTGGTAACTGTGCAAGCTGGGTTAGCTATAAATGGTAATGCCAGATGGTTACTGTAAAATGTGTATATAAATGTTTTTTGTATGTGTAATTTTTGTTTTCCTACAGCAGAACACGGGAATTTTTATTTCTTCTTGGGCTACTGGGTCACACAGAACCACAATAAAATGTTGTTTGTTTTTCTGGGGTTTTTTTTAATTATTATTTTTATGCAGAACGCTTACACTATACCTTGTAACAAATAACTAGTGACTGGAAGAATATATTTGTATTTTTCATACTGAGATTCCTGTTACTTTGCAGTTGAGGAGGGAGGGGGCAGGTACTGAAAGCCTGTTTTATCATTTTATTTTGTAACACTTCAAAGAGCAGTGTCCTAGATTTCAAAGTATTTAACATGCTCAGTGTGAGAACTTACTGTGTCTATTAATTTTTTTTCTATATGGTACAAAGGGAGAAAGTCATTCTGCTCTTGATACAATAATTAATTCAATGGGGCAGTGATAGTGCAGGGAAAGTGTTGGCGCGGATACTTCACAAATTCTTGGAGGTGAATTAGGCTGTGCCCTTCTCACGTCCAAGGTTTTGCATCTTTCTAAGCTGTTACAGTATTGTACTAATATTGACGCTAAAGACCCAAATAATTTGTAGGAACTAGGAAGCTTCTTACTATAAAGGTTAATGCAGTTAGTGCTGTGCCCAGAGTCTGGGTACAAGAACTTCAGTGTCTACTTTTCAACTCAGCAGTGAGATGGAGCTTTTCTGATGCATCATGAACAATAAAAATATATGCTGTGAAAACCTTATTTCCATGGGATATGGAGCCCACTTGGGTATATCTGGAATCTACAAGTGAGTTTGAACTACTGTAGCTTTTACCCTCCCCTGTAGAGCTGTGATTTTGTTGTTGTTGTTTTGATGCCTCGAAGCATTATGAGCTGAGAATCTGCCAATGCTTGTAGCAATGACAGTCTTGTCTGCACCGAGATCATTATGTGTTTTGGAACACCTTGTTGTTGAAGTAACTGAAAATAAAAGCCAAACTGAAAATGACATTGAATTGCCAAACAACTTCTTTTTTTGCATGTGCGCCTTTTTGGAAATGAGCAGGAGCGTTTGCTGCTGTGTCCTCCTCTGAGCAGCTGAGGCTTAGTGTCACATTTGCCCATGGGTGCAGTTTTCTCATCCCCACAGCATCCATGTCACGAGGGTGTGTTATAAGGTGCCATCACACACAGATGGAACGGGTCAGCCCTGTAAGCCTCTTGCTGAACTGTGTTCTGCCTTTTGCATGACTCTTTTTTACCCTTTCATCGAGTTTCTTTATTCTGTTTCTGAGCAGTGCACCAGGTAGTGCCCTGTGTTCCACATCCTGCTCAAAGTCAGTGGAGCTGTGACTGCTGTGTGCCCTGTCTGGGGGCAGAGAGCATGTGCTTTAAGCAAGTAGGGTCAGTGCTGCCCTGTTTTACCTCTGTGCTTGGGAAATAGCCTTCCACAGCCATCTCCATCATCTCCCTTGGAGCTTGGGTGGGGGGTTAACCTCTTTATTTAACTGCACCAAAGGCTTTGTGCATCACTCTATGCATCCTCTCCCCCTCTCCCATAGCAAAGCCATTTCCCTCTCCATCTCAATTCTTCTTCAAGGATTTGAAATAAGAATAGCTCAGAGCCAGTGGAGTGGCTGTCCTGAAAGTGATGGACTGGCCTCCATCAGCCAGGGGCATCATCCTGTCCATGGACCACCACATTAACAGCCCAGCTTCATCAGTGGTTTCTGTTTGGGGCCCCATGTCTGTCTCTTGCAGTTTCCTGGGTTATAGTTGGGGGAGGATGTTCAGGAATGGGGAGAGTCAAAAGAAAACCCCACAAAGATCCTAGAAGAAGAGGTGTCCTTAGCTTCCCTTGGGGGACAGTTTTGTTTAGGTAGGGAATGCCTGCCTGATTTCTTTGGTTCTGATGACTGTTTCTTTTCCCTTCTGCCAAATGTTTAGAGAAGTAGTTGTCTCCAGATACCAGTATCCAGAGGCCTCAGTACCCTGGTTGCACTGGCAGGTAGGAATTGCCCAAATGTGGTGTTAAAAAGTATGTGGTGTTTACTAGTATGTTGCTCTCAAAGAACTGCTACAAGAAGTAGCTGTGAGAACTTGTTGTTTCAGCTAATTGACTCCTTGCCTCTAGATGAGCAAATTGGACCAGATTAAGTAAGATTTCAGTTTCCATTAAGCAGGAAGGCTTGAAATATGGTTGCAGTTTCTGTATGCTCTGATCCACTGCTGAAGTAGGGAACCTCTGCTTTGCTGAGGTTACAGCAAAGGTTTCAGTGCTGAGGAATCCCAAGCTGGTGCTCTCCCTTTTGCCCTCCACCCATACTCATTGGAATTTTGTCTTTGGATATTGGGATGCTTCATATGCAGGCATGAAGTTTTTAGAGCAGGGATCCATTACAAGCTTCCAGCTGTGTTTTGCAAGCCTGGGTGGACCTCTGAAGACGTGCATGCCCTTCTATGCTGTTAGTTCTAAGTGTGCTGAAGCTAGCAGTCCTCTGGAATGAAACTTACCCGGACACAACAAAACCTGGCAAATATCCAGGTGGAGCCTGTGAAGAGTGTCTTGCTCATCATGTTCTTCCTGTCCTGTATGCCTTAGCAGAAACCCCTTCCTTTCTGATGGTGAAGTGGCTGCCTGTGCTGTGGGGGAGGATTGTGGGACCTGGCCTCCTGCTCTGCCTCTTTGCAAGTTGTTTCTCTGTGGGAAAACCACGTGGGTAGCCCAGCCCTAGCACCAAGTCAGAGCTCAGGCTGTTTGGCCTTCTGATGTATTGAGCTATAAAATGCATAACTTACATCATTTGCTGTGTGGAGGTTAGTGAAGAGCTGTGGCAGGCCCTGCAGAGCTCCCCTATGGGCTGTGCCAGTGCTGAGCCTTTGCCAGGAAGGTTTGGCAAACAGCCTCGTCTGGCTGCCAGGCTCGAGCTGGTGGTTTCTGGGTCCTGAGTTGTTTTGCCTCTCTGTGACCCATGGCAGCAGGGATTTGTTCTCTTGAGTATGTAGCAAAGGGTGGAGGCTGGAGTTTCGGAGCCTTATTGATATTGGGATACACTGGCCATGAAGGTCAAATAAACTGGAAGGAAGCTAATCTCTATGCTCTGTTGGCAAGGACCGGCTGTGGCTTTCTCCCAGCTTGCTTCCCTAAGATTAAGGAGCCAAAATTTTACTCAGAGGTATATGAAAATTGTCATTTACTACAGCTTTGCTCTCCTGATCTGGGCCCCATGGACTGATCTTTTCCTTATATGCCTGGCCTCACCAATTGTATGTGCCATTCCTTCCCACCAGGTCTTAACAGCAGCACTGTGGAACCAGGTAGCTCCAGTTTATGTGTGCGCATTTTTATTAGTAGGTGCCTTTCATTCAGTGAGGAGTTGGAGCCCCTCTGTACCCCGTCCGTCTGCCTGTGGTTGTTGCAGGGCTGCCCATTGCAGCCATGCCCTGCTGCTGGGTGAGCATGGCTATGGGCTTCCGTGGCTCAAACTGTTCAAAGTCCTTTTTTAGAGTGGTGGAGGGATCTATCAGCTTTGTTAAAATGCTTTGATTTCCTTGCAAACACTCCTAGTGTCATATGTTTTGTTCTTAGGAAACATTAGCTCTGCCTTCCTGAAATGAGTGAGGTGCCTGGGGCCACAGGTGAGTGAAGGAAAGGCTTTGTGGGATTAGGGGCAGGAGATGCAGGATTTGGGGCAGGATGAGGGGGCTGCAGGTACAGCGCCAGGACATGGGCATCCCTGGGGGTGGTATACAGTGACTGCAGCATTGAAGCCAAGGGCTGAAGGGTCTCAGCTACACTTGAAGACTTTGACTGTGTTTCTGTCTTGGTGACTGCAGTCACTGCAGTACCATGGCTCACCCTGCTCCCACAGCAATATCCAACATAGGCCCATGGACAACTGGATCTCAGTTTGAGAGCTCTAAGATTGTTTGGTGAGGGTTTCCATGCACCATTCAGCTGATTTCCTCACAGCCATTGCACTGCCCTTTGCCTTTGTGGTAATATAAGATCAGCAGCCAGTGGCTTCTTGGCTGTGCCACTTCCCTGGACGATGGGTATACATGTTCCAACAGGAGGTGGGTGCCTTCTGGCACGCTCAGCAATTAGTCACAGGCAGCTGGGCTGATACCAACCATTACAGCATGCAAGGGAGATGCTTATATTGTCTCTCCCAACAGCCTAGGGTAGGAGATTAGGCTCCCTGTATCATCAGTGGCAAGGAAGTCCCTGGGGAACCATTCAGAGCATATTAGATTCCCACTCTGAATCATGCCCTGGAAGATGTGGTCTCATTATTGCCTGCATCAAGGCCAAGGGAAGACTAAGCTCGTTTGTTAACATTAAGCAGGATGGCTCTGTCCATACAATCAACTTTACTGAGATCCTAAGGCTTGTGGCTGCACTGTGAGAGAGACTGTCCTGGCACAGCCATTTGTAGCAAAGAAACTGGTGCAGGGTCTGAGGAGAAAAAGGGAAAAAAAATGAAACAAAATAAATCAGCACAACTGGGGAAGATATCGTAGTTTTCCTCTTCTGTTTAACTGCCACCACTCTCAAAATGAGTGTCTAGAAACAATCTTAAAAAAAAAAAAAGAAAAAAAGAGAGAGAGGAAGAGAAGAGTACAAATCCAAGCTTGCATTAAAAAAAGAATAGCAATTGAGGCAACGGGAGATCTGGCTGCACAGAAACCAGGACTCTCCCAAGTACATCAGCTCCCGCCCGCATTGGTTCCTCGTCGAGGGGGATTTGCAAACCCGGGTTCCCAAAAAAAGAGCCAAGTGCCCAAACCGCGCTCCGGGCCGGGCGGGGCCGGGCACCCACCGCCCCCTCGCGGCTCCGCCCGGGATCGCGGCACCGGCACCGTGAGGTCGGGGGGGGCGGCTCTGCAGCAGCCCCGGGGAGCCGGCGTGTCCCCCTCGGCCCCTCAGCCGCCTCCTGCGAGTGGGCACGAGTTTTATAAAACGCCTTTTTTTCCTCACCCCTCGCATCCCACGTGCAAGAGCAGCAGCGGCAACTCTTGTTTGTTTGTTTTGCATGGGTGGAATAACCAAGTGACCTGTTGGTGTTACAGAACAACTCTTACTGCAGCTGCCTCTTAGGAAAGCTGCTGTCCTGCCCTTTGCTGTGCACGCAGGGGATCTCCAGTGTTGTGCCCATGCCAACTCACACCAGAGCAAATGAGAAATTCAAACACCATCACCTGCCAAACCAGGAGAAATGACCGCTCTCAACTCAGGCAGCTCTTGGGTGCAAAAAGCCTGAACCTGGGCCCTCCACTCGTGAACCTCTGCCCGGAGATGCCTTCAGAGCCAGAGCCTACCCACCCCAGGAGGTTGGTTGGAGGCACCCTGAAGGCAGCAGCCCTGCATGGGTACCCCGTGCTGCAACACCCCACAGCCAAAAGCAGCGTGCACCAGCACCCCAGGCTCCCAGCACAACGCGTGTCCTGCCAAGGGCATGAGAGGCGCTCCACCTTCCCTTCACGCACACACACAGAGCCTTGGCTGCAGAACTCTTCCCTGCCAAAGCGATACACATCACTTTTTCCAGCTGAGAAAATACCACCGGGTATTTTGCAGAGAGCACACGCCACAGCCAGGAACTCCCACGGCAGCACCTGGCTGGAGCACCGGCGGCCGGCACAGGCTCCCACGCCACCACGGCAGCCAGCTCAGCCAGTCTGGGTGGGGAGCCCGGCACCCCGCCAGGACCGACCCGCCCGCGGCTCCCGGCATCCCGTGTGCACCTGTGCGGCTGCACAGGGTGCTGTGTGCGGAGGGGGCTCCCCCTGGGGCTCCCCGGGGGCTGCTGGCTCACAGGCTGCGTGCTGGCTCTGGCTCAGTTTGCTGGTGCTTGCTTTAAAAGCTCACCCTGGCACACGTGGGTCCTGCCCCGGGGAGGCCAAATGTGAGAACAGCCCCCAGCACTGGGCAGGCGCCCGCTGCAGTTCCGGGCTGTGCTGTGCACACCGTCTGCAGCTCCCAAGGAGAAGCTGGGGAGCTGGAGAGGATGGCACCCACCTTGGCTGGCAGGTGGGGAACGGTGTGCTGTGCTGGCAGGCGTAGGCAGTGCTTGTGTGGGATTTGAGCTCCAGGGCCATGCTCTGCCCACTCAGGCTCTCTACTTGGCAGCAAGGTGTCCCCAGTGCTCACCCCTGCCTTGGGCTCCAGGTCCCAGCCCAGTTTTCCTGGCTGGGGTTGCCATGGTCAGCAAGAAGCCCAGAGAGGAGAGCCCAAAGTGCCCATTTGCACTCAAAGGTGTGAGCTCTCAGGTGTGGACAGACATTTGTCAGGCACTTCTGTGCAGTTATTTAACATTCAGCCCAACCATCTCCAGGCTTTACCTACACTTTCCTTCCCCCCATCAGGGCAGGAGTAGGTCTGAAGGGGAAGGTGTTGGGGTGGCCCTTTGGAAGGTATTTTCATTTCTGTCCTAGAACAGTAAACTCCAGCAATGTGTTTCCTGGTTTTCTAGGAGAAGCTCTGATGTCCTCCAAATTTTCCTGAGCTTCCTAAATGAAACCCCAGGAAATCTGCTGACTTCTCCCTGTTTTCTTCCTAAGGTTGTTTTCGTCTCTTGGCTGGTTCTTTTTTATTTTTGTTTTGTTTTCCCAGATCTCTTTATGAGCCTCTGATTAATTCAGCTTCTGATTCCTTGGCAATCGCCTCTGGAGACAACGCTGAAGATTTCTACACATGTGATCCATCTTCTTCTTGGCTGTATAACCCTCAGTGCTGGAATTGGGTAAGAAATGTTACAACAGATCCTAGCACTCTGTAGCAGAGGTGTTAGGAAATAAAATATTGCACAGTGCCGCGTGAAAAAACTCTTTGATTAATTAAAGGCGTGGGTGGCTACACAATTGCATCCAATTATCCACGCGCCATGGCGAAATGCAAGATAAAGGCATCGATTTCTTATTCCAAGGACACGGTCGAGGAGCCCATGGTGAGCCTGCAGAGAGTTGCCGGCCTGAAGGTGAACAGGAGTATTTTCATGGAGATGTTTTTCACAGAAACAGGAGGTAATGGGTCACCTCACCACGCTGTGCCCAGAAGGTGCTGCTATGGCTGTGCTTAGGAAGCCTGGCCCCGGAGCAGTGCCCAGCACCCTTCTCCCAGGGCAATGTTTGGCCCTCTGAAGGCTGGTGCAGAGCTCTAGCACACTGAGCAAACACCCAGCCCTGAGCATTGGTGTGTGAGAGTTTTCTCCCTTCTGGCATTTAGGCTCTGGCCTGATCCTCAAAGCCACAGCATCCTCTGAAAATCCTGAGCAGGGCTTCCATCAGCTAGGGGAGCAGCCTGTGGAGGTTCCTGCCTGCCACTGAGGGTGAGAGCTGGAGGACTCACTGTTTGCTCTCCTTAGAGAAAAGTTTAATTCCAGCTTTAAGCGATTGGGTAGCAATACAGTTACTTCTATTATGGCTTATGTTCCAACCTTTCTTGCTGCTTAATTAGTGACTTGAACAGAAGGAAGTCAGTGTTTAGGAGCTATCAGCGGGCAAGACTATGCTGTGCATTGTAGGTTAAGGGCTCACAGTAAAAACACATGCACCAAAACCACACACAAGCTTGATTTTGCACAACTCTAACAGCAGTGACTCAGCTTGCCCCAAAGAAGAGATGGCTGAACGTGTTCCACCTGGCCCAGAACCTTCACCCAAGGGTAAAATATTAAGGCAAGTACATTACAGTCAGGCCACAGGCAGCAGCTGTCTCAGATTATTTCAGCCTTGCCTTGGAGGTGAGGAAATCAAGCAGGCTGAATGCCCTGCCAGGGATGCCAGCAGCCAGATGAAGATGGGCAGGTGAGAAGTCACCCTGCATCTCACATAGGCTGTGGCCAGCTGCTGAAGAGGACCAAGAATGAGTGAGAGCTGATTGAAATTTTAATTTGTTGTTGTTGTTGTTTTGGTTTTGTTTGTTTGTTTGGGGTTTTTTGTTTTGTTTTGTTTTGAGGGTTTTTTCTGTTGTTTTTGTAGTGGTATCCCCATGACCGGGAAACAGAACAGAGATGCTGAGATGTTTCACAGGAGATGAAGCCCAGCAAGAGAGTCTAGCTGGGAAGACATGGAGCACAAACTGTAGCTCTTGGCTCTTTCACATCTTCAACAGCATTGAGTAGAGACTTCCTTCTGTTCCATTTGAGGTCATGCTGGGCCCAAAGTTCACAAAAGTTAACCCTTGCATGCCTGGCTAGTCCGGGGTATCTGGAGTAGCTTTGACAATGTTCTCAGCTAGCTGAGATAGGCAAGTCAAACCCAGCAAGTCTGCAGAAAAGGGTGCCTAAGAAAGACATCTATACTAATCCAGGCAATCCTAAATCTGATTTTCTTCCCATTCATGCTGTATTAGCTGGTTGTGACCATCCCAACTGCAAGTGAGAGAAGACCAATACTAACTGGAGTGGCCAGGCATGACAGGGAATGTTTCCAGGCAGCACTCTGCCCTTTTTCCCTTCCTAGGTTAGAACAGGATGATCTCTCTCTGGTGCATTTATCCCTGTTTATACCAAGTGTGTCTGCAAGGCAGAGCTGCCTTAAGGCTACCATGGCCTGCCAGCATGGCAACTAATGGCTTGCAGAGCAGCTGAAGGAGGAGAAAACAGAAAGTCCTGCTGGGTTTTCTCAAAAAGTCAGATATTTAGGAGGAATTAGCAGCAGCCATGCCTTTCCTTGGAAAGGGTGGAAGTGCTGGAAGTGAGATGCAGTTTTAGGGCAGCAGGGGAGAATCAAAGGTAGTGCCTGTAGTGTGCAGCACTTTGGTCTCCCCTACATGCTGATACTATGCAGTGTTCACAGCGGGAACAAATTGGTGCTGAGGGATAGCAGCTCTTCCCCATAGCCTGGAGCATGGGCTACCCATCAGGAGCTTCTGACCTGGAAGTTTTCTTTTGCTGCTAGGCGCAGCGCAAGAACAGGAGAGATGTTTGTTATCTTCTGTCTGGTGGCGCCAGCAGTTGAGCAAGAGGAGTGGGAGGCCGGTTGCTGGCTTCTGTATCCGTGCCATTCAGAGCTCCCAACTTATCCCACTGGGTGGGGGACTTGCAGGCTTGGTAGCATTCCTGGTATGGTATATCTCACCTTTTGTTTCAGTGTAATTGGTCTGAAAGGGCAGAAAGGATGTAGCATCTTCCACCTCAAAGGGAACAGCTGAAGATTCATTATGCTCCCGGAGCAAATGCAATTAGTAGATTTGCCCTGATTCCCCCACAGCAGCAATGCTGGCAGCTCCAGCTGGTGCCATTGGCCCTCTCAGCTGAGGGTAGGCAGGTGGCCAGGCAGCCAGGCTGTGTTCAGGGCCCTGGCAGAGTGCAGGTCACAGCTGCAGGGGCAGTACCACAGCTCCCGGTGCAGATGTTCAAGCAAACAGGGAGGAACATGCGTGATGCCAGCTGAGCAGGGCAGGGTGTGTGCTCATCAGCCAGGATTTCTCACTCCCTGCAGCGCCTGGGTTTGGTGCAAGCACGTTTATTTTCCCTGCAGCCTCTCAGGAGGCTCCAGAAGGGTGGGCAAGCTCAGGCTGCCAGAGAAGCCCAATGGCAGCACTGTGGGCTTGTGGCTGGCAGGGTGGACTTGGCAGTTTGCTGGGCACAGGAGACCAGCACATCATTTGCTCATGGCTGAACTTTTGGAACATGCACGTGAACATCATTCTCTTCATAGCTATGAGTGAGATGAGCAAAACCCCCCTGGGCTGCTCTGCTTGCAGAGATGCTGAGAGGGCTGTGTGAGTCACCTGGAGAAGCAGAGGGCACAGCCAGTTTCAGAGAAAGTCCCTGTGTACTTCGTCCCACCCCTAAGAGTCACTGTCAGGGCCACATTTTGGTGGGGGGATGGTTATTCTGAAAGTATTTGCACAGACCACCTCAAAGTGTCAACCACACATGGCTCAGGGCTTTCCTGGGGACCTTTGGTGACAAATCCCTTCCCTGCAGCTGTGCAAAATGAGTCCAGTGATCACCACACTGCTGATGAGGAGTTTCACAGCCTGCCTCATCCTTTCCCAGTGCCACAGGCTGCCCATATAAAAGACTTCATTTTCCCTTTAACCCGTTGGGCAGAGCAAGGAAGGAGGGGCTCACACTAGAGTTTTTACAGTGTAACTGAGGGGGGTAAAGCCTGCTGTGTGAGGCGGCTGTGGGCTTTCCCCACTTAGACAGTGAGTCTGTCCCCCCACACCCAGCTCTTCTGCTTGGTGGAGTTGGGCTGTGCCCTGATGCTGTAGGCAGGTAACTGTCACAGAGTAGATAGACGTGAAACTACCCAGTTCCTTCTGCCTCACCCAGAGCCAGAAGGGTTTTTTGAAAACAAAAATAAAGGGGAAAATACAGTCTCCACCCTTCCACCCATTTTGGCCAGTAAATCAAATAAAACAATCTCGGAGCTGGCACCACAGGAGTGGTGAATGCCAGCTCCCAGCCTCTCACATAAGGTGTCGAAATAAAAGGAGATGAACAAACAACCCCCAGGTGCCTGGGGGCTGCAAACTGGTTTTAAGATGCTGGTGGGTTGTTTTTCCTGTGTGGTGGTGGAAGCAGACCCCCCCAACCACCCCATCACCAGATAAGTGGCCCCCATAGCACTTGGCTACCCCTGGGACATGGGCACATGTTGATTTGGCTCCATGAGAAGATCTTCATGCAGAAAAGCATGTCACCACAGATGATTTTTATTGGCATCCTGGCATGGGACGATGCAGCCAGTGACTAACAACATGGTGAACGGGACATCAGGCTCAGCTATCACCTCAGATGTGCCCAGCAGTTTCAGGGAGCCTTGCAAGGATAAGCCTGGTGCCAAGGTGCCCCACTGCAGGTGGAGCCTCTGCCCTGGATGGGCACTCTTGGCCCAGGCATGTTTGATTACTGTGACTAATGAGTCTTTAGAATACGGGGTGGGGGGATTGAGGGGGGAGGAGGGACTGTTCAGTGGTTTTCCAGTCAAAACTCCCCTACTTAGAGCTATGTGCACTCAGAGGTAGCTCTGGGTTTGCCATGAACAGACCTTGTCATGGGTGCAATAAAGATTTTTGCAAAATTTTTGAGGGGGTTCATGTTCTCCCCTCTATGAGGAAGAAGATCATAACATAGCTTCTTCTTCACCTTTGCTGTGGTGCAGTTACAGCACCGTGAGCAATTGGGAGATGCTTTGCAGGGCATTCACAAACTTCTTCACAGCTTCTGCCTCAATGCAGTCAAATTAACCACTCTCATTGCTTGCACTGGGGCTGCCCAAGGCACATTGGTGGAAAAAAACCAGGGACCAGCCTTTAACCTGGTGCTTGCAGAAGCACTGCAAGGAGGAGATGGTGACACCGGGCTGCACTGAGATATCAGTCACACTCCCAGCGCTGCTGGGAGCAGACAGGCCGGTCCGATGCAATGTGTTACCCCTAAACTTGGGACCAAAACCACCCCAAGACCATTGCAAAAAAACCATGTGTGATAAAGGGGTACTTTTTCCCAGTGTTTTTCCCTGTGTGCCTCAGCTGCTGGGCTCGCATGCGAGGCCGTGCGGGAGCTGCTTATCGGCTCAGCCTATCGCGGTAGCACACTGACGGTGCCGCTGCCCATCTCTGCTCTTAATCTCATTACAAATAAAGGAGGGGTAAAAGCTAAACTGAGCTCATATATTAATTCCCTGTGCCCTGCCCAGCTCAGCTTCAGGAAATACCTACTAGAATTGCCAATCTCGTTATCCAAACCATCCCTGGAAACGATCATTAGCTGCCTTGCTCCTTTGCCAAGCACGTCCCCTCGCCATCCTGGCTCCAGTTTGCCCACAGGGCCCCCACGGTGCCTGCTCGTGCCAAGGCATGCACTGCAGCCACCTGCACCCTCCCACCTGACCACGGCCGAACCCCCTCCCCTGAAGTTCACCAGTGCTCTCACCCAGAAACAAGGTGAGGGTGGCCAGGCAGCTCTCCGAGTCACCCTGTTTTGCTTTGTCAAGTTCTTGTAGCGTACTGGACTTATTTTTGGTGGGGTTGGATGGTGGCCAGGAAGCTGGAATATGTTGACCTTTATGACTTTTTTTTTTTTTTTTTTTATGCATAACAAAGTTTTGTTAAATGAGAATGAAACAAACTCGGTGCCAGCTTTCATCATGTGTTTAAAACAAGATAAAAGTAATCCTGGGTGGGCCATGGTACCCACTAGACCTGTGGAGACAGCAATTTCCACTGGGGAAAAACAGAGAGGTGACCCATGCACACTACACTGTGCTCCAGGAAGATACTGGGAGGCCCTGTTGCTCTCAGTGGCATCTATTGCACCTGTCCATGTGGATCCTGAGGCTCAAAGTGAAGACAGGGCTGTGCTTGGGGTGAACAACAACGTGGGATCTGGCCCTGTGCATGGCTACACTCCACTGGTTCTGGTGCTGTCGCTGGCACCAAGGCATCTGATACATGGGACCTGGGTGCCTGCTGTGGAAATGGAGTGATGGGAGGAGAAGCACACACATGTGCCCATCCACACCTGGCAAAGAGCACAGTGTTGTGGGACCTGACCAGAGTCATACCCCAATGCACCGACAAGCAGGAACATTTCCCACAGGTCAAGGTGGCTCTTATAGTGGGGTGTGGGCAGAGGAGCAGTTGTGGAAACAAAAGACATACGTACTTCTTTCCTTTTTTAATATAGTTCTTCCCCAAAGCAGGACTAGCCCATTTTTATCTCACTGCCAGCTGTTTTGTTCTTTTTCCCCCCAGGCTGGGCAAGGGTGTGGACAGGAGGAAACAACTCTTTTTTTTTTTTTTTAATGACAGTTTTTAATGGGAAGATGTTCCGCCGCCTGTGAGTGCTGAGTTTGGCTCTGCCCAGCTTTAAGCAGGAGGGATGAGCAGTGCTCAGTGCAAACTCCATCTCCTTCCTTTGCCCACATCTTCTCCCCGGCCAAGTTGCTGCAGCTTTCAGGCAGCCAGCAGCCGTAATGCAAAGCTGACAGACCAGTGCAGGCTCTGCTCCCACCCATGACCACAGTGCTTCCGAGGTGGGGACATCCTTGCTCAGGGGCTGGCCAACCTTACATAGAGAAGTCGGTGGGGATGGTGCCACCCAAATTGTCCACCACCAGGTCAGAGAACAAGCAGCAGGGTGGGGACACAGCAGGAGGGATGCAGCTGCGGGGTGGGATGGAGTGGCAGCAGAAGAGGTTTTCAGCCAGGCTGATTGCTTGCAGGGCTTGTGGCTGGGGCTCCAAGGGTGATCAAAGCTGCTGTATTTTGCTACGTCAGTCTAGAGGCTGGGAAATAAAGTTGACACATAAAGGGGTCCAATTGCACGATGTTTTATAATTTATCATGCTCCACCTTGGAAATAACAGAGATTAGTCATCATCCAGTGGAGTTGTTGGAGACTGCCTTGTCCACATGGCCCAAAGCCTCCACAATATTGGTGAGGTTCAGTGGCTTAAAATTAATGCCTTAGAAAGTCTCAGGCTAATGCCTATGGAATGTCCAGGTTTGATTAGATTGTAGCCACCGGACATAAAAAGCTTTAGGTATTTCAGTCTTGATTATAGATTCAGGAATTTGTAAATACCCACAAGTTTTATTTTCAGGTGAGGTTTCAGGGGTGAGCTTTTGGCTGGAGGGAAGCTGTCAGCAGCCACTTGCAGTAAGGTATTTAAAGCCCAAAGGGGCTCAGACTCATACTTTCTGCTGGCCTCTATTGGAGGTTTTTTTCCTCGTTTCCATGCACCTACCCTCTGCATGAGGCATCAGGTGCCTTGCTGGGCTATCGTGACCCCTGCTAGACATTGCTGCCCACACCTTGGTGCCTTCACTGCCACTGGCTCTTCACAGTCTATTGCTGCATCCCTGACTGCAATGATTCATCTTCTCCTTAATGAAGGCATCATTTCATCTGTATTGTCCTGAAATATTACTGACTTCCCTGTGCTGAGACATGCCTGTGGTACAGAGCAGGCTCCTCCAGTGTCCCCACACCACAGCAGCAGCCTTCTGCGAGGGGCAGCTAAACTTGGCTTGAGCCCACTTGAACATCAAAACAAAAGCAAAGCTCCTTGCTAGTAAAGATCTCCTGGCATTGAGTAATACCATGCAGGGCTTTGCATTCAAAATTATGTCCACACCCAAAAACGCACAAACACACAAAACCATGTCAGTTGTTGTTTTAAATACTTTTAAATTCCATTATGTTTCCTTCATGAGTTGTTTTCTTTTTTTTTTTTTTTCTCGTTGACTGTCATAAATCAACCCTGCTAATCCCACTCTACATGTATTATTATTAGGAAGGGCATGGCAGAGTGAACAAGGAACTAAGGCATGGTTCAACCATCTCCTTCTCCAAACGGCTCCTATTGCTGGTGATAGAACTGGGAAATGTGTAACAAATGGCCAACACCTAAATGGGTTGTGCCTCTCTTTGGTGGCCAAGCCTTGGCCAGAGGAGCTCAGAGCTGGCCTGGGAGCCAAGTGTGCTCTGAAATGCACATCAGCTTTGTGCTCAGTGGTGTGACTACAGACACTGCCTCCCTGGGGAGCTGCTTAGTCCTTGTGCTTTGGGAAGCAGCAGTTATCAGACTGGCAGGGCAAGAGAGGAATAACAACGTGAATCAATGTAGCAGGAAGCAAAAATGTAACTGCATCAGGTTGTCCCTGGGGCATATTTGACCAAGGAGGAGTGTTATACATTCAGTATTGTTCTCAGTTTTCTTTTTCGAAGGATACAGGTGCCCTGCAGGCACTCTGAATGTGACCCTGACAGCTCTAGCACATGCCAGGACCCTACATCAAATCTCAACACTGAGATTCATTTCTCAGAGGCCGAGCCACCCTGGTGACAACCTCCCACTTGGATAAAAAAGAGACCCAAAAACCTACATTGTATTTTGCTGTGTGTCTCAAAGAGCTCTGGGACTTGCTCCTGTGAGCCAATAAACAGCGTGCCAATAAACCTGGCACCCATCTCTGCTGTTGCAGCAGAAATACAAATCCACTTCTGAGCTAGACATTGCCAAAGCAGAGAGCTGAAACAAACAAACAAACTGTAAAAGTGCCTTTGACTCACCACATTGCTGTTTCCTGGCTTCAGCCTGGCACAGGCCACCAGCAGGTCCCATCAGCAGAGCAGTGTGGTGAGCAGCATGGCCCAGGCAGCCTTCTCCCGTCTTGGGAAATTGTTTGCAATTGAGTCCCAAAATGTTGCATCCTTCTGAGGCTGCTCCACACTTCTGCACCAAGGGCGTTTCACCCAAAGTGTCTGTCTTGCTCCGTACACCCCAGCAGAGCACAGGGGCTGCAACTCCCTCTTCCCTCTCACCAAACTGCCTGAAGCATGTCAGTGGTATGAAAGTTACTGCACAGCTGGATACAGAGCAATGGAGATGGACAGGCAGCCAAAAGCACATACACATTTAATCCTGTCCACACTGGTGTTTCTGACACTCCTCCAGCATGGGAGGGGTGAGGGGTGCTCTAAGGTCTGGGGCAGGAAACCCCAAAGGGACAGGTAACATCATGAGGCAGACCCCAAATTCCCCAGTCTCTCCTTCTACTAACTGACTAAAGAAAGACAAAGACAGGCCCAGATGTGTTTAGTTTATTTCCTCTGGATTTAGACACAGCTCTGGCTAACCACCACAGCAGCAAACCAACCACGACCAGTGCCAGCCCCCCCATCTCCTCACAGGAAGACCAGCTGGTGGGATCCCTGGAGCCCTGGGAGGGCTGGGGCTGCAATGAGGGGGCAGCTCTGCAGGATGCACTTGGGCAGATGTGGTTGTTGGGGGATGGCAGCACAGACCCACACAGAAGGTGCAGCATGTAGGAGTCAAGCCTTGGATGCAATTAGCATAGTGCAGATGGAGGGACAACAAAACGGGTGTCAGCTCTCCAAACTGACAGCTGCCCTCCCCTTCCTCCCCCCAGCTTCTCCTCTGGCTATTTTGAAAAGGGGGAGGGGGTTAGGCATTTACAGAAGAGGCTCTTTAGCAGGGAAGGGTCTCTGAAGGCAGAGATCTGTGGGCAGTTCTTTGAGGAGCCAACATGATCAATCTTTTCAACAGTCTATGATGAAGAGAGATAATCTCAAAGAAACAAACCATGCTGGTGACTCAGAAACACACAGAACTTTGTCCTCTGCAGATTCAGCATCAGAGGAGGTGCAGCAAATGACTCTTCCAGCATTTTCTAGGTGGTAATGGTGCCCTCTTCATAGTCTGGGCATTTGTTTTTCCAGATGCACTGAGCTCCCCTTTGTCTCGCCCAGGACCAGCTTTTAAGGAGGTCTCTACAGAAGGACCATCTTGTCTACAGCCTTGCAGCCTGAGAATGGATGGGAAGAGCGTGCTTCTGAGCCTGGAAGGCTTGAATAGGCACAAGCTGCAGGAGCAAAGAGAAAAGACAATTCTCTATTGCAGATTTTAAGTTCTGGGAATGTCAAAGCTGGCAGAGGGAAGCAGAAAAGAACTGAGAAAGTGCCAATGCAGCAGGGAGCTGAGCAAAGTTGCTCAAGGATGAGAACTCCAGCAAAGATCCCTGCAATGTTTTCTGGAGACATTGAATTCTTGCAGTAAATTCAGCAGTAAAGATTGCTGCAACCTTCCTTTTAGGAAGTAGCACCAGAAGCAGCTGTTGGATCAAAATAAAAGCTGTCCCTATGTCTGGGACATGGGCAATTCTGTGACTCAATGCTTGTTCTGATTGAGATAGAGGCCGCTCTGATCCCACACACAGGAGTAAATATAACGGTTGGAGAGGGATGATTTACTGGCTTAGCAGTAGTTACTTGCCTAGTAAATCTGGATAGGCGACAAGTGCTTTCATTGCAACACCCTCTCAGAACTACTCTGAGCAAATAGATGCTACCACACCATGGACATCTGCTGCTTCTGCACCGTCAGGATGGGAGGATGCAGGCAGGACATCCAGAGTACAGAGCTGCATCATGATCAACCAACACCACGGCACTGTAACTTCCTAAGCCTTTCAGCTGCTTTCCAACACGGACCTGGAAATTATGGGGTTTACTATGAACTTTGGGGTTTACCAGCAGCAGACTGGGCTGGCAGCTCAAAGGATGCAGTGTGAAGCAGCTTCCTTCATGCTTCCCAGGCCATTAGCCTTCCCAAGAGAAGGGACTGAACATGAGTGACAGACCCTTTTTCACCAGAATCAACTGCAAATCACATCCCTTCATCCCTGTGCACAGCTCATGCTCCTGCTCAGCAGCTGATTTCTGGAAGGTCTGCTCAGAATTAATGCCCAAACACCAGCTTTGCATGGCTACCAAGGTATATGCATTTTGCTAGGACTTGGGTCTTCCTTTGTTTTTCCCCCCAAAAAGCATATTTCAAATGGTGAAGAACAGCCATTACTGATTCGTGCTCCAGTTTTCACAAAGCAGCACTGCCCAGGTCTTCCGCCAGCACTTAGCAGGAGCAGGAAGGCTGGTCCATTAGCATACCTGAGACATTTCTCTAGCAGATGCTAAAGAGAAGCAGCTATTTTTGGTTGAGGAAGAACAAAAAATAGGTCCTCCAAGGGGGTACACTGGGCCTGAATGAGTCCTGAGAAGTGCTAGAGGAGAACAGGAAAGGCTGAAGGCAGAGTCAGCCCCGCCAGGACATGCTGGCACAGGGATGAGGGTCCCAGCAAAAGCTGTGCTAAACACAGAAGAGGCACTCTTGAAACTCCACAATCATATTAACCTGTTAATTTATACAGTGTCTCTGTACAAAAATAGAAGGGTTCTAATAAGATTAACAATATTAAATAAATATTTAATAGAAAAAGTCTTTGGCCTAGTTCATAGCTCATCCTTTGGGTTTATGTTCATTTCACTGGGTCCTAGATGCTCCTGGTCCAACATCGCGATCACTTCGTCTGCCTGGATTCGCTCCTGCAAGAGTGGAAGGGGAGAAATGGTAACAGCAGAGCTTCAGTGCCTGCTCTCAGCTAATTCAGTGTGGCTCAGCCTGCTGGGAGGACACACAGCAAGGATTTCACAGCAGTGTATTGAGAGGATGGGGAATCTGAGCTGGGAATTTGCTCGGCAAAATTAATCAAATCCTTTTCCATCTCAATACCTAATTCCGTCCTCCCTTCAGGACTGCAGTAGCTGGGGCAGAGCTGATGTACTGCAGTTTCCCATCACACTCCACTGGCAGCCACTGCCACAGCATACCCTCCTCCTGTCCCCTCAGCATGATTTCAAGCCCCCTGGGCAGGGCTGATCTCCTACCATACAGGCAACAAGCACAGTGGATTTACCACTAGCACAAAAAAGCTGAGAGACATTAAAGTACATGACTGAAAATAAGCTTTTCCCAAAACCTCACAGCCCACCTGCATCACAAGGCAGAGGCACCAGGGTTTTGCACTCTCCCTGCATTTAGTTTTGCTTGGTCTTGTATCTTTCATTCTTGTAGACCAGAATTGATACCAAAGGGAGGTAGGGGCTGGTACATCAGCCTTTTAAAACAGAATCTGGAGGGTGCCTGGTGAAAGGCATCACAGCCCAGATTTTCCAAGGCATCTTGGGTTCCCAGACTCACAGACTTCAGGTTGACAAAATGTCTTTGAGGACTTAGCAGCAGCGACACACCACTGAGCTGTGGATGGCTCTGGAGGAGTTCCCCAACCATCAGGCTATTACCACTAGGTGTCAGAAATGGCCAGCCCAGCCCTGCACGGAGCCCTTCCACACCTCACTAAGCACCCCAGCCAGCACCACACAGGGTAATGGGTGCCCAGGAGCATGACTGGCAGGAAAAAACAGTCCCAGGGATAGCAGCTCATATGGTGGGAATGCTACTGTGGGGGTGTAGTGAGGGGAAAACAGATGTGCTGGGACTGGAGAATAAGATGGTCCTGGTTCCTGTGGGATGGTAGGTACCCCCCTACTCCCCCTCAAATCATGATGGAAGGACTCACCAGCTCTCTGTAGAGAGGGTCCAAGGTGAACCAGAGAGCCACAGCGCATCTCTGGCCTTTGGTGACTGCCTTCACCCCGTGGGGGTTCTCGCCGCCCGACGAGAAGCTGATCATTCGCCCGCACTTGGGCTTGATGGAGGCCTGTGGGAAACAGGCAAAACCAGGGTAGCAAGGAGAGCACATGGCTGGGCTCGCCATGGTCCAGGGCCTGGGACCTTACTGGGCATCTCTCTGTGTCGCCCCAGGACCTGGTGAGCTCCTCTGGAGGACATGTAGAGCTCTGGGCATGGTTGAAAAAAATGCGTGGGGTAAATAGGGAGGTGTCAAGCTTAGTCACGCTGTGCAGACATCAAGCAGAAAGGACATGGAGTCCTTGCAAAGCCTACAGGTGACCACCTAGAGCAGAATGGGGCCATGGCATAACTCCAGGGGGGTTCAGGCTAAGCCTGGCACAGCTGTGCAATGCCTCTTTCTTCTCTCTGCAGAGTCCACAGGAGGTATCCTGCAGAACCTCAGGGGCAGAAGTGCCAACCAAATCAACCCTCAGGCACTTAGGTAAACACAATCTACCCTCTAGCACCTACCAAACTCCAGAGCACCAGCATGGTGCCCAGACCTCTGTCCAACAACAAAGGGGGTGCCCAGCTTCCCAATGGTTCCACCCAGAGGTGAGGGCTTGTGCCTGAGCCACATCCCTCTTAGGGTTTTATGTCCACCATTGTGACCCACTGTAGCACAAGAGACCAGAGCCAGGCACTGCATCTATATGGAAGCACCACTTCATGTTTGGCCACAAGATGGGGTGGAAGCTCAGCAGTCCTCCAAGCAGGGATGACTACCAGCCATCCCTCTGCCTGCGCTGGGATGATGAGAACCCCTGATCTGTAGGTTTCCTGCTTGGCACAGAAAACCCCTAGAAAGTGAACAGAAGATCTGTGCACTTCTGCCAACATGATTTTTTATGGGCTGTTTGCAAGGTAGGAGCCACGGGCTGCCTGGGGAAGCTCAGAGCCCCTGAGCACGGGCTGCCTCAGAGCAGCATTTGGTCCACAGCACCCCCTTACCGTCACGGTTTTGGCGTCCATCTCGGTGAAAATGAACTCGCCACCTTCAAAATCCGCGTTCATGTACAAGAGGGCACTGGGGGAGGAAGCAGGAAACCCCTGTGACAGGAGCAGTGGGGAGGGCTCAAGGCTGACCCCCGCCTCCAGGACAGATCCCACATTGCTCCATCAAGACATGTGTGGGGGTCACCCAAGCTGCTCTGATTTCAGGGACACAGCTGAGAACCAGCAGAACTCTCCTTGGGTAGGGAGCAATTCTCAAAACATCCCCTGGATCCCACCAGCTCTCACCCTCCTGTTTTGCACCAAAAACATCTGACAGACACACAGTCCTGTGGGCCACAGTTGGGATCCCCCAACCCTAAAATATCCCCCCAACCCTAAATTATAAGTAAACCATGGCATCAAGCTTAGTCACAATGCTTTCTGGCACCATAAACTACCTGCTGGATCTCACTTCTACCATGGCTGGGATGTACCAGCTTTAATCTTGTGAAGCAAGATGCCATGACTTGGGGAGGGTTCCTGGGTGCAGATCTCCCTTCCTTCTTACCTGTAATCCCGAAAGGTGTAGGCAGGAGGCTCCTTCCAGCACTCATTGGCTTCAGGGTCCAAAAGGCAGTTGTCAGCATGGATGGGGTGGCTCAGGTCATTCCTTCTCTCCTGCTGGCCTAGGCAGGACCATGTGGAGGAAGGGGGAAGGGGAAAGGGTGGATGAGATGGAAATGCCATGCTCTGTGAGGTCCATCATGGGGTGGGAGCCTGCCCCGTCCCCACTCCGGGTGGTGTTCACAGATGAGAGGAGAAAAGCAAAGGCTGGGGAGAAAAGGCAACATCTGAGGACTCAGATCTGCACAGCTCTGCTTGTTCCTTACTGCAGGGAAGCGAAATGGAGAACTGTGCATGGGGTGGAGAGGAGAAGGGACAGCAAGAGGAGGCAAGAGAAGAGGGAGGAGAAAACAGGAAGAGCTGCAGACATGAAAACCAAGAGACATCCCAGAAATTAGCATCTTTGGGACAGCAGTGCCCACCCTTTGCTGTTGTGGGGATGGTGACTTTGTCCAACCCTTGGCCACCAGTTCAACCATCATGCAAAGCACAGTTAATCTCAGGCCTGGGACCCCCACTCATAAATCAGGCTAAACCCCTCCCTTCCCCCAGCCCTGCCTTGCCCTGCCCCTGGCCTCTCGAGCCCTTACCGGAGAGGGCGGTGCGGCACACCAGGTGTGTGTAGGAGAAGTAGAGGGTGGAGTTCAGCATGAAGTAGGACTGGACGATCCTGCGAGCCTTCTCACTGATGTCGTAGAAGAGCCGGGCACTCTTCAGTGGGACGCGGCCCTCGTAGCCATACTGGGCAAGGAGAAGGGGCAACAGAGGTCAGTGTCATGTGCCCACTGGGAGGGACGACATGGGAGAGGAAGAGGAGGAGGAGGAGGGAGCTCTACCTTGAGGGCTTTGAGGACGGTGGCTCCTTCAAATCTCTCATTTGGGGTGTGGGGGGAGGTTTTGCCCCTGTAACCATCTCCAGCCAACATGATCCCCTGAAAGGCATGAATACACAGCTGGTCAACTGGTTCATCAGGAGAGGGGGAGCTGCAGTAGAAGCACCTGGCACCCTCTTCCCCAAATTCCTCAGGGTTGCATTCACAGGGACAGATGAGTCTGGTGGGAAGGTGCTGAAGCTCTCTATGAACATGGATGATGGATATCAGCCACCCACTCCTGACTGGAGACATTCAGGCACCCTCAGTCCCTTCCCAGACTCAGTTAATGGTGAATGAGAAGGCTCAACCAGACTTGTGGATGAGCATCCTCTGGGACTGTGTGAAACATGGGGCAATGAGCTCTTTCTACACAGGCTCCGTCTTGCAGCATGTTTCTAGGAACAGCCTGAGATGGAGCAGCAGCTCCTGTGCTGCACTTATGGGTGTGCTATGGGGATAAGTATCTGCCTGCTCTTCACAGGCATCCTGGCATCAGTTGCAACACTCAAGAGCGAGGTATGAACCCAGAACCTCTCCAAGGGCTGGTCACACATTCAGCTATCACAAACCTGATGCTGGGGAGAGCATCAGGCACTCAGCCCAGGTGGCAGCCATGTCCCCCCAGGGGCATTGCCAACTCACACTGGCCACCCTGTGCAGCTCCCGGCACTGCTCCTCTGAGATGACGTTGTCCAGGAGCACTCGCTGGGTGCCATTCAGCTGCTGTGAGTTGTAGACAAACTTCACATCGTTGTAGAGAAGTGGGCCCCCTGATGAGAGACACAAAACAACCCTGCTGAACATGCCCTGGCCTTGTTGACATCTTGTACCGTGACTGAGGGCCAGCTGAAGTGACTCAGGTGCGCAGCCAGGGAAAGAGCTTCACAGCTTCACAGCAAGAGTTTGGCGTCCCATCAGCAACAAAAGAAACAGAAGCAATGGGAACACTCAGAGATGAAATCAATTTGCTGCAAGAACATCAGCATTTTCCACCTCCTCGTCAGCTGCCTTGCAAACACAGGGACCACAGCCTGAAAACGCCAGAACCTGATGGGACACAAGGAGAGAGGTGGACAGTGGCTAACCTGGCCTTCCTGCCCAGTTGCCAAAATCATCAGAGGCCATAAGTTTCCATTGGACTCGAGCTGTGTGGATCTTGCTGGCTTGGCATGCAAAGCCACTCTCTGCAATTGTCATCAGTGGGTTTTTTGTCATTTACACACACAGAAAGCCTCACAAATGCTGAGCTTGCTCTCCTCCAAGAAGGGGGCTGGCAGTGGGTGAGCCAGAGGAGTCTGAGGACAATCCTCCACTGAGGGAAAGGAGCTGCCCTGTCTGACCCTGCCATCCCTCACATCCTGCCTCCGAGGTGCCTCCTTCTGCCTGCCAATGGCTTGGCTGCATTTTGGGGGTCCAGGTAACATCCCTGGAATGGGAATATAGCAGTGGCTCGGCTTTCACACTGCTGAGCTCCCATCTGGTATGGGGCAACTAAGCCTCACCACATGCTGAGCAAACGGGCAAGGAGAAGAGAGAGATTAGCTTTTTACCAGAGGTTTTGCTCAATCCCCATCAAATTTTACTGATCAAAAAACCAGGGCAAAGCCTCTAAATTACCTCTAAATTTTCTGAAGCTTCTTCTCTGCATCTCCTCAAAGAGAGAAAATGAAATAAATGGTAACAACAAAAGCCTAAACCAGATTTTTCTCCAGGAGGAAGGTGAAATGCACCTAAGCTGTGAGGAAAATTATGCATTGTCAAAGAGGGGCAATGAAATAGAGGAAACAGAGCCAAGGAGCTCCTCTCTCACCACTTGGTACAAAGAAACTTCTCTATGACACTGCTTTTATAATCTCTACTTTTCCTGTCTATTGAGGCACATTGTGTTTTTGGAAGGTCTCCTTGGCCTATGGAGGACACATAACTCCCACAGAGCCCTGCCACTATCCCAGTTTATTTCTGAAGAGTTAGGTTTCTTGAAAATGGAGAAGATGGGACCATTCTGATGTTCACTGTGCTGATCTTATTGCTTGATAATAACATTTATTGCAAATGCAGCTGGATCAGAAACAGGACTCTCAAATCCAAACTCCTGGCACACACACTCCAACTCAGGCCTGAGTTTTCCAGCTCAGATGTTGCTCTTCCCCAGCCATAGGCACATGAGGGATGGAAGGCGTCACTGACCACTTCCACCATTTCTTCTGTTTCTCACAGGAAACTAGGAGAGGTGGTCCTGTGCCATGAACATCTTGTCCCATACCAGCAGCACACTCCTGCCTGCCTTCACTGCCCCCAACTCCCTCTAAGGACTAACAGAGAGAGACCTGTTTCCTGTGCCTGTGTTCTGTGAAAAACACCCCAAAGAAACTGAGGAATTTTTTTTGACTTTTGGGAGTGAAGGAATTGGCAGAAAGGAGGAAGGGGGGAAGGAAAGAAGTACAGAAGAGTACAAAATTAAAATGGACTTTTCTCTTTTGGCCTATTCTTTTTCCAAGTGAAAAGAGAGAAAGAAAAAAGACAACAGAGAAAGGCAGCAGCTGGATGGACAAAAATCCCATTTTCTTTTTGAATGGTTTCAGTTCTCTTTGTAAACAAAAACATTCTGCAAGTAAATCAGAATAAAAACACAGAAGAAAAAACAGAAAGAAGCACTCTGAAATTACTTGGTTATAGAGGGCAACCAGGTCAACAAATATAATTCAACCAGCTCTTGACTTATGCAAGCTGTTTGGGATCCTCCTGTGGTATTCACCTACTTTATGGACGGCTAGAGAAGGGATAACAATACCCTGAACACAACACTGAGCAGCTGGAGACTGCTGGGGAAAGCTGTGAAATTCCCAAAAAAGCAAAACCATCTATTGCATTACAGGGAGGTTTAATTGCCTGCTGCTGTGTAGCTGGCTCACTGGAGACACGAGACACCTCTTGGCTTGAGACCCCACTGTTTTGCAGTAAGAAGCCTGCTTTGGTGCTTGGCTACAATATTGTTATTCAAAATTGTTATGGGGAAAAAAATCTTGTCTTTAGTAGAAGATGTTATGGTATTTTCTGTGGTTGCTGAAAATGTGCTGAAATCAGTTGAATGTCTGCCAACAGGCTTAAAAACAAGTGACTTGATGTAAGCGAAGACATGAAATCATAAACCAGTCTGCAAAGAGAAATGGTTGCTAACATGGTGTGATCCAGCATATTTTGCACAGCATTAGGACTGTTACTTCCAGAATCCATCCTTCTGCAGCCTTGACAATAGGGAACATGTTTATCTTATAAGTATCTTGAGGCAAGACTACTTGCCACTTTCCCCATGGTGAGGAAGACCCAGCCTCCCACCTTCACATCTCAGGGCTCTGTACTGAACAGCTCAGCAGGTGGGAAAAGCAAGTCAAGGGCAGAGCAGTGCTAGTGGGATCCACAAACCCAGAAATACTGTGGCAGCATTGAAGACTTTTCTGTCTCTCAAACAAAAATTCAGCCCCCTTAAAGAAGAATGGCCCTTGTTGCTCAGCAGCCAGCCTTTGCAGTCTGCAGTCTGCAGCAATAGGAAAAAATCTCCTGATTTTGGTCATCAGACTTACCCTCCTTCAACTCTCGATCTGGCTTTGGCATGGGTTTCTTTGCCAGGGACAGCCGAGGCCCATCCTCTGGTTCACTGCTGATACTTGATGGGACACTGAGGAGCAAGAGAAAAGAGGAACATCATGACTTTGGCCACAGGTCTCCAGTTCTTGGACTTACACTTTTGCACCTTTGCAAACTAACATATGAAAAAAACAGGCAAATCAGTGCTTTGTACAAATGTCACAACTATACAAGTTGAAGCCCTGAGTCTGTCCCGTGGTAAACTGCTTTTCTGGTAATAGGAACAGTTTCCACCAGCAAAGCACAGACACCAACAAACCTGAACAGCACCACTTGCCCCAACAATCAAGTTGCCTCTAGATCATTGCTAGTTTTGAGGCACTCAGCTAAAAATAAGGTCCTTGTGGGAATCTTTGCCATGGTAAGGGGCAAAAGGCCCTAATTCAACCATGATGGTGTGCTGGGGTGGATGGGCAGGACCCCCTGAGTGGCAGGCTGGTACCCCATCCATAGGCACTTCCCTTTCACCCTGCTGTGTGGAATGGTGAAGCCATGGGCTCAGCCAGGGCGGGTGGTGGCTCACCTGTGCTCATCCTGGCGGGCTCCATACCTGTTCCAGTAGTTCTGTGGGAAAAGAGAGAGGTTGAGCTTCTTAACTTAATGCTCCAGCTAAAGCCAGGGAGCTACCTGCTTTACCTTGCACCCAGGAACATCAGCCAGCCTCTCTGGATCCACCCCATATAACTTTGGGCAATAGATTGAGGTAACCAGATCGAAAATGTAACCCCAAACCGAACTGACACAGTAAGATGAGTTCACAGGGAGTTCAACTTGCCCAGCTTTCTCTGTCTCAACCCATCACCATGGCAGTGACTGAGACTCAGCCAGACACCATGGCAGCTGGACTAAGCTGCATCTGCATCTCTCACCCCAGAACAGCTGCCACTCTTGCTTTGCCATCACCATTTTCCCACAGGGAACAAACCAAGCCAAGACCCAGCTTCTGAGTCTCTAAACAGGACTGGCTTTATAGGAGAGAGGAGAGGGGAAGCTGGTCCTGTAGCTGTGAACTCCCAAAGGTCCTGGTCACAGAACACCCAGGCATTACCGGCTCTGTGTAGGCGTATCCAAGGCCGGCCGCAGCCACCTGCAAGAGGTGTGACTCCAGCTTATGGCGCTGCAGGAGTGTTTTTGCTTCCTGAAAAGAAAAGGAAAAGGGGAGTAGTTGCACATGCAGCTTTCACAAGACACAGACAATGCACCTCTGCTTTAGAGGGGTTTGGTTTTCATGCCACACTGCAGACTCCTGTGGGGTAAGGGATGCTTGGAGTAACCCCGGGCACAGGGCTGAGCTGCTCAGTACATTACAGAAGGGATATTCAGCAACTCATTTGAGAAGTCTGAATCCCCAAAATACATGCCCATAGCTGGCAGAGAGTGCTGAGCACCTTGGAGAACATCCAAATATCTGGGCACAAGGCTGGCCAGAGAAGCCCCAGCTGCAGAAGAGGGTCAGATTCAGGCTGGTGGGGCAGGGACCCCGGCTGGGCGGTGCCTTGGCTCCCCTTGTGCAATGCAGAGCCCAGAGCCTGGCTGCGGGTGGGTTACAGCAGCACAGCCTGGAATACACTCAGGGCGCTTGGATGAGGACCACAAAGCACAGCCAGCTGGAAATTGTCCATCAGAGGGCTTTATTTTGAATGAAAAATTTGTAAATAAAACATTGGGGTTTGTCCTAGAAAATGACTTTGCAAAGCAAAAATCACATTTTTTTAACAGAAAAATTCAAATTACTGGAAATAATTAAATTTTTGTCAATGTTTTTTTCCTTGATTTATTTTGTGAGGAAAAACAATAATTATTCTTGTTTTCCTTTTTTGTCATTTCCCTTTTCTTTTTTAGCATTTTACCAAATTAACCTTGATTTGCCTGGAAATCAAAGAATACCCGAGAGAATGGAAAAAATAATTCCTGCCTCCCCTCTACTTATGGTGCAAGGGAAATGAGCCTCAGAAGGGCTGTGATGGTATGGGAAGAACTTCTGCATCGTGAGAAAGGCAGCCACATGGCCACAGATAAAGGCTGCCTGGATCGGAGAGGAAGCCTGTCCTGCTGGGTAACAACACACACTGTTTGGTTTTTTGACCCCAGCCTAATCCTGTGATAGCAAAGCTACTCCCCACAGAACAGGCTGAGCCCTGAACTCCAAGCTGAGTGACTTGAGAGTAACACTGGCATCCCAGCCTCCCCTTGGGAAAATATTTCTCAGTCCTCTCTTAACAGAGGTTGCCCTTTGCTCAGTGCTTCACTGCATTCCTCCTCCATGTCTCCTCTGGAGCACTGGACAAGATGAGGATTTACATTGTTGAGGTACTTGCTCATCACTCTCCCTGCTCTTGCTTGGCCTTTGCTAAGCTGAAGTCCCCATTTACAGAAGATCCTGCCCACCAGCTTCTCCCCTGCACCAGTTACTCTGGACTTGCACCCTTGCAATTAGCATAACCAGCGAGCCCAGCACTTCCACTTCTGTTTTCAAAGTGGTCCCACTGTGGCTAAGCTGCCAAGCTGCTTTTATTTTCAACTGATGCTTTTGTTAAAGCCTCCCATGAAGAGCTCTTAGCTGTCACTCACTCTCACCTTTCTGGGTTTGATGGTGTCTGGATCCATTGCACCCTCCAAGAGACCCTCGTAATAACCTGCGTTCTCCAGGACATCTTCATCATCAGGGTGGAAGAGGAGGTAGGATTTGGCACACTCCAGGGCTTTTACATAGTCACCAACTGGGAGGCAATACAACAGTAGTCAGGGGGGGAAGAGAGGGGCACAGCCCTACTGGCACTGCCGGGGGCTCACACAGAGCACAGCGGGGCAGAGCCGAGGAGGGCAGTCTGCAGGGAGGGAGGGCACAGCCTGAGCTCCCCACCAGCTGAAGGGGCAGCCCAGCACTCTACAGGACTCTTTTGATGCAGCCTTGTCTTAACCACTCCATTTCACCAGCCAGGAAAGTGAGGCACAAAGACAAGACTTCTCTGCCCTCACGCACAGATCAGATGGTATCCAAATTGGATCCAACTGGATGGGCAGGATGTGGATGCTGTCTGGCATCAAACTGCCTCCTATGGGGGGTTTTATCCACCACATTAAACCTCTAACTGGGCAGGGGAATTAAAAAGCCTGTACACCACACACGAACTGCTGACTCCTCCTGCTTTCTTCCCACTGTCTTGATGAATGAAGAACCTTTTATGTTTGAGTAGCAATTCTGACCCTCACGCATTCTTCCCTTTTTCAGGAAAGAGGCTCTTAGCACAAGCCTGAGAGAGCAGAAGTCTGCCTACATTTTCTTTCAAGTAACAGAACACAATAAAACAGCACACAGAACCACACGACTGGCAGTATTTTATAGCACTGCCAACTCCCGACATTTTGCCATGCTGCCAACTCCTGCAACTTTACTAGGAATCTTAAAATACTTGGCAATTGGCAAAAATTGGCATCTTGGGATAAGCTTGGTGTAACTCATATATCTGTTATATATTAACTTAGGAAAAAAAACCCTATCAGTTCATTTCAGAAAATGTGAAACATAAATCCCTAAAACTTTAATGTCAAAAGGCAAATGAAAGGACCCTAAAAAAGCATGATTTATTTAAAAAATAGTAATGTTGAATCTAAAGTCTGAGCTTTTGAAACCTGACTGATGATCTAAAACACCTTTATAAAACTACTTGATTGCATTTCAGTCAACCTGACTTTTGAAGAGACAATGTCCAATGTCCTTTGCTTCCCAACTCTTTCAGACCATGCCACTGCATCACTGTAGCACAGACATCAGGGGGGAATAGCCTTACTTACATATGAAATAATTCAAACTTGTACAAAATGAACAAAACTCAACGAGCACTATGAGGAACAATACAACAGCCTTTACCTCTGTAATAGGCAAACTGCAAGTAGTCGTAATGGAGGGGAAGGAAATTTTCGATGGGTGAGATCCGGCCCGAACGTGTGGCGAGTTCTCGGACACAGTCGTGCTTGCAGGCCAGGACTTGCATGTAGTGATCTGCCAAGAAAAGAGGGGGAAGATGGTCTGAGCTGAGAGGGACGGTGATGGTGCTGAGACAAGGACAGACAGAAGTTAAAACTCCCCCACTGAAGGACATGCAGCTCATGCTGCTCTGGTCCAGCAGGTGATTGTGCACCTAGAGAAAGAGCTTAGGCTTCTTCCCAAAGACAATGGAGAGCTGCAGTCACAATTTTGCCACTCTTTAGAAACGCCTTCCTCCTTCTGTCAACTCTAGAGGGAGCCTGAGCACCTCTTTTGTGTACTGGGAGCTGCTGCAGGGTGCAGGGACGTGCAGGTGGCAAGTACCTCTTCAACCCCAACAACCAAACAAAAGGTGAGGACACCCATAAAGCAAGTGGAAGTGTGAAGACAAGCTGGCAATACGTGCTGCCAAATGAAATCCATCTCCAGACTCCTTTTCTTCAGCTCATCTTTAATCCTCTCCTTTCAGCAGCAAGAAAGCTCCTGAGGGCATGGGGAGGTTTAGCTATGAGGGGTTGCTGCAGATTCTCAAGGCACCTGCACCTCCAGTCTGAATGGTCTGAGGTGCAAGTACGAGCAGCAGAAATCCCCACGTTTACTGCTTCTCAAAGATGAGCTATCTCCCAGGGAATGACAAGCACATGGTAAACATCTGCCATTACCAAAGTTTCTTAATTGGTGGGAATTCACAATATAGGCGTTGTACCAGCTGTACAATTTCAAAGCAAACACTGACATCTGATTCTAGTTTGGAGTCTTTGCTGCAATGTACTTACAAATCTACTTTGCTTGCTCTGTCTCCATGCACCATTAAAAACCTTAAGGAACAAACACAGGCTTGAAAACAACCATGTGCTCAGCTACCAAAGCATTTCTCAGGGCTGCCAAAAGAACAGCCTGAGGAATTTGCAATGAAATCAAGTGGAAACAGTCCCCATTTGCTCTGGACAGGTAGTCTGAGTACTTATCTGACTTAGCATACACATCCAGGGTATTACGTTAAGAAAAGCAAGAAGGGAAAATGACATAAATAATATTGTTGTAATTTAAACCTGAAATAATCAATCTATCACTGAGAAGCACTGCTTTTTCTTGGTACTGTCAAAGTGCAGGCTATATAGACTGGAATCAATTCTCTGAAATGTATCTGCCCCTGGGGTGGGGGGAGAGGTGAGAGCGTTTCAACCTCAAGCAGCAGCACAGCAAATCAGTTTGGCATTGAAAAGAGAAACGACTTTTGAAGAAACCTCAACTCTTTTTTTGGTGCATAGCGTTCCCACTCCCAGTTGAAACATCCGGGCCTGAGTGCCTGGCACCCAGGAGTGAACTCTGCATTTATCCTGTAAGGAACCACTTAGTTCCCTACAGAAAAGCAGTCACATTACAAATCTTATTTCCCTCTGTGTGCCCTGAATTCCCTGTTTCTTTGGGTACCTGAATGGTCCTGGAGTTTGTTTACCCAGGCATATCTGTTAAATCCACAGTACTTGCAAGGATCATCTGGTTTCTTCTCACTCCCCAGTGATGTTCTGGGTTAAGGACCACCACATCATGACCATGTCTGTGCTTCAGGGGGGCCAGCACAGAAACATCTCTGCTCACTGGGGCTGCACTGAACTTGCACAGGAACAACTTATCAGAGACCAAAACCTGTCTGAAGAGCAGCAGGTTTCAGTGAGAAGGAAGGTGGGTTTTCTTTGCCAGTGAAGGTTGCTTTCTTGATGTGGCCCCTGTTGCCCTGGTCATGCTCTAAAAGCAGGCATGATCAGCTGACAGTTACGTTAGTTCCAAGTCAGCCCTTACAACACTTCTTCTATTTTTTGCATGGATAAACAAACCCAACAAAGGCAGCTCCCCATCCGGTATGCTAGTGGTTTCTCATCTTGGTTGTTTCAATTAAATTTTCTGTCTCGACACAAACAGAATTATGCAAACCCAAAAAACAGTCTGCATCTGAGTGAAGTACTTTCCACACAAGAAGCGAGACTCCAGAGCTTGATGCAACTCCAAGACCATAAGCAGATAAATACGATTTCTGTCACCAAACAAACCTTAATGTATTGCTCTTCCTTCCCTTATGACTAATTAAATGTAATCTCATTTCTACTGAGAATGAACTGTTTTAATTCCCTCTGGCTCAGAGCCACGCATGCAAATATGAAGATTACATAGCAACATTCAATTCTTTCCGGAGATTTCAGTCAAGATCATAATTAGGTGGGCCTCCACTAATGACAAATCCATCCTTTTGGATGGGGAGAAGATCTATGTTACGAGCCTTTTTGGCAACTTTCCTGGCCATCTGGAGCATGGCCAAGAGAACTCTGCTGCTCTCTTCATATGCTCTCGAAAACAGAAAACATAAACAGAGGCCAGCAATGCCTAGATTCCAGGAAGGTGTGTGAGCCTGTGTACAGGGGGAAACGGAAGGAGTTTATGATAAAGCACCTACATTTCCTGCTCTTACAGAAAGCTGCAAATGCTCCACACATCTGGAAATGCAATTCTTCTAGTTGAGTTTCTATTCAGGACCGAAACTAGATGTCCTAGTTCCCTGCTCTCTGAGTTTGCACTTTCTGGACTTCTAAGTGCCTCCTGCAGTGTTACTCACACGCAGCAGTGATGAAAGGGAAGACACTTCACCGAATCCAGCCAAAGGTCCAAACTCGGTAATTAAAAATATTTCAGGGCCAAGGGCGAGAACGCTAAAAATGCAAAAAGATCTCACCTGCAATAGCTTCGTAGAGACCAGCCTTATAATCCAGGTGCTCATGCTCCTCAAATCTCTGTGGCCCCTCGCACATGATCTGACAATCTTCATCCTCGGTGTAGTACCCTTTCAACGCGCGCTCCAGAAATTCAATGGCCAGCTCGTACTCCTCCCTGTCGTAGTGCCTCACTCCAGCACTGTAGTCCTCCTGCAGAGTAGGCAGGCAGAACACAAGACCATGAGCTGGCTATGCTGCCTGGGCCACAGCACCCTGCCCTTGCCAACTGCAGATGCTTCTCAAAAGAAGGTACAAGTGGGCAGGGACAGAACAATCTCCTCAGAGACCTACCAGATGCAACTGGTTGTACCAAGCCATTTCTAAGCCATCAATGGACTTTTGGACCACTGGAACCTCAAAAACCTGCCTAAATGCTCTTCTGAACTCCTCCACACTTAGGGAATCATCAATGTCACTGCTAGATTGTACATTATATGAAAAAACATTCATTTTCTTTGTTTTTACCCTCCTACCAAACAAAAACACTGAATGCCAAGGGAAAAGATAGGTCCTGACCTAGGAAGATCTTTCTTAGAATGGCTCCTAATGAGCACCTCTATTAATTACACCAGCCAGCCACTCCTGCTTCCTTGAGTCTTGTGAAATCAGGAAGTTGGGCGTGGCCGTGGCATTTGTCTTGGGCTTTTGCTTTGGAGAGATGGAAAAAGCTGACGCTCTCCTGCCTGTCACCCTATACCCTCACCAGCACAGCCACTCATGTGCGTGTACCCTGCCCAGGTGGCAGAACCCAGGTCAAAAGAAACACACAGGATCCAAGATCTGTCTATCTGTGCCCATGGAGGCATCCATCAAAGCTGTCTGCTGGTGCATCTTCACAGCCATGAGTGACCCCAGACTTGACTGAAGAGAGGGACCAGGCTGGTGATGATCAAACAAAGAGAAGAGCGCCTTGAAAAGGCAGGAGCTGGTTTGTCTGCTTAGGAAAATGCTGCAAGGGAGAGTTTGCTTTGCTGTATTGTTTGTCCATTAATACAGACCTCAGCAAAAGTCTCCCCATTCGTAGATGATCCTCTCTTGGCCTCCTAAATCTCTGCTCTCCAGACTGCCTGATACTTAACCTGCGCACCTCTTTAGCTCAGACTCACCATGTGCTGCCTGGCCTCCCGGTCAACCAAGCTGACCTTCCCTGCCGTGGTCTTGTAGTTCTCGATGTCCTGCTGTATCTCCATGTGCTCAGGGTTTGCCATGAAGAAGGTGTGAGCTGCATTTGCTGCCTCCTCCAGCTTGTTCAGCTGTAACAAGGTAAGAAAGACTAAGTGAGGTTGATGATGTAGGAAAGTGAACACAGCAGTTTATGCTGCATCCTCTGACACTTGTATCTCTGACACCCTTTTGTCACCACTGGATTGGGAAATGATGAGACAACCAAGGAAAACACAAACACAGAGGCTAAAGAAAACAGCTGAAGTGAGAGACCAGTGCAAGTGAAATGGGAAGAACTGGAGCTCTTGAGAGCCATACAGGTCACAGCAACACGGTCTGTTGGTGTTGGGATCCAACCCATATTCCAGCAGCACATCCTCTTAACTCAGCTACTCCAACCTCCTCCACAGCCCCAGATGGAAAGATGCTCTCATGACATATGAGACAGAGAGGAGGGGAAAATAGATGCTGAGATGATTCTCTCTACAAGCCTTGGAGGCTGAGCTATGTCCAGGCTAAAGGCTTCTGCTTGGAAATGGGGACTTGGGACCATTTATTAAGCTCAGCTGTGTATAGCTGCAAAAGGCCAGACTCTGCTGATAGAGGCAGGGGTATAAAGAGGAGCTTATTTTGGTAAATCAAGTTACTTCGGATTTAGGCATTTAGAACTGAGATCAGACATTAGTTTCACCCTGGAGAAGGCCTCATAAACAAATAGAAATGCTAGTGCTAAACACATCCACAGCAGCTGCTGGGAGTATGGGGAGCAGAATAGATGTTCAGGTGAAACATCTGTATGACCTAGCAAGAAAGAAGTCACTAATGCACTTGCTCCTGAAAGAAAGCCAACACCCCTGAGAACTAGCAACCTGCAGTCAGGTCCCCTGGATATGTCTGCAGTCTGACCAGGCTCATCCAAGCTTGTCAGCCAGGACCAGGCTAATGCTGGCCCTTGCTAGGCTGTGTCCAAGTATTCCTCTTGAACAGAGACCTGCAGTGAAGAATGAGCTTCACACCCTGTTATCCTGGGCCTGGAGCAGGGCAGAGAAGCTCCAGGGCAGAGCTGGCCAAAGAAGCACACATGAGTATCTCCAAAAGGAAGATGAAAGCCCTGGTCAGATGGCACCCCAGTCCACTCCCCAGACCTGCCCTCTGCACAGTAAAGCACAGCTGTGCTGCAGTGCCCACAGAAATGCAAAAAATTTGCCTTGTGTAAACTTCAGAAGTTTTTAAGGATTATCTCTGTACTGACAGCATATGCAGGGAAGCCAGCTTTTACTGCAAAAACAACATCTATTCCAGTTCCATTTGGACTTTTCCAAAGGACATCACTCTCCACAATAACCCCTTGGCTTTCCAGCAGGCGAAAAAAATTACTGTAAGAAATTTTTATCCAAGACAGCACAAAAAAAATCAAAACCTCTTCAAGTATAGAATTTATTTATTTTTTTTAAAAAGAGGCATTCCCACTCAGAAACATGCACTCCATCCCGAAAAAGCTCATCTCAACACAACCCCACTCTGGAAAAGTTCACTGAAGCTGGACATCATTGGATGTAGGATAAAGGACTGACCAGAGCATCTCACAATGGGAATTTTCAGGTCCTGCTGAGTGTATGTGGGACTGTCTCTGCAGCTGGTAACTAAAGAGAGTTGAGATGGAGCAAGAAGTTGGTTGGAGACATGTGAGCTGTTGACCTGTTCCAGAGGCCTCTAAAGAAGCCACTGTTTGAGCTGCTCAGTAGAACTGCATTCCTCCACAACACACCACAAATTTCTATTCACAAACAACACCCTGTCTGTGCAGACTTTAAAGGGGTTGAATGCACCTCAGCAAGGGAAGTGGTCCCTTGAGAGACAACCTGCAACAGTCTGTTGTGGGAGGTTCTTTCTTCCTTTCCTTCCATCTCCTTTTCAGGAAGCTGTCAAAACCTGTCACAGATTCCAAGACGAGCTTAGTTCTTCTGGATAACATCTACCCCTGTGAGAGAGGAAGAGCCTGATTTCTAGACAACAGAAAATCCCTTTCAAACAAGGCTCACACTGTGTCTAGTCCTGCTGGCTCTGCACAGCAGAGATGACTTTTGGCATTTGCTAAGTGGACTCAAAGCAGAACATTTCAACTCAATGCTTTTCAATTTATCATGTCCCATATTTGCCTTAGAAACACTCAAGTAACACAAAGAAGCCAACAGCTGCTAAGTTTGGGGGAGTTTTTAAGTGGTTGACTGTATATAAAGGCAAATTCCTAACTGGTAAGACACATTCAGAGTCTAGCACTGACATTAGTAATGAAACACTCTGGGGAAACTTTTGCCAAAGCACTCTGAATTCACAAGGAGCAGGATATTTTGGTGTTTAAAGGTCTGGGCTGGGACTGAGGACACCTGGACTCAGTTCCTGGCCCTGTCACAATCTCACTGTGCAGCCATTGGAAAAAAACATTTTTATTTTTTTTTTTTGTGCCTGATTTTCCATTATTTTAAATGAGTAACAATAAAAATAATAGCATTTCCCCCACAGAGTACTGATTTTGTTTATTTGGATGGCAAGTAACTTGGGGGCCATAATCATGTGCAAGCACGTAATGCAAGGCGATTTTGATCTTTGTACAAACCATTGCTCAATGAAAATCACAAGTTAAAAATGACACTGTAGACTCACAACCTCAGTATGTGTTCTAAGGTCTACTTGCTCACCCCACTGGAATGAGATTGCTGGACTATCACTGCAGTTTTGCACCAAACCCTGTGTATTTCAGCCAGAGAAGACACATGAAATCAGAACACCAGCACTGAGAGAGCCCCAGGACCACCCTGCCCTGTCCATTTTGATCTTAATGTGCCAACAGCTAGAACTGAGAAGGGGAAAACACATGTAAGTGCTTCTGGGTTCTGATGCTGGAAAATATTTATTTTCCTCACTGAGATGCTAGGAGTGGTTCATTTCACAGAAAAATAGGAAAAATATTTTAAGCAGCAGAGTTTTGGATGAAAGAATTTTAGCAAATTGGAAAAGCTCACTTTCATTCCCATCTGGGACAGTGCTGGCCTGGACTTCAGTGGGACTGTGACTTCCAGCCTGCAGAGGTGGCTTGGATTAGGAAGGCTGCTTTAACCAGAGCATTACACAGGAACAAACACAGGCTGGAGAAAGGACATTGAGTGAATATCTTGAGCATTATTAGACAATTGATCTCAATTCTCACTGATAACCATTGACAAAATGCCTTATGGAGCCTTCCTGGGCTGCATGATGAATCACATAACACAATGTTAACAGACCCTTAATAGTTCTAGTACCTGTTAAGTTATGTTTAAGCCAGTAAACTCCATCCTGAGCAGTCTAATTTGTACCTGTAATGCCACTGTCACCAGCCTGCCATGCTTAAAAAATAAACTGTCTCATTGGAACACGTATAACTTGCTTTTGATTTTACCATCACTTTGTCTGCTGTGTCCCTCAGAAAGAAATACAGAGAATTCTCCTCATCCCTAAGGCCCACCTGAAACAGCTCAGACTGGCTCAGCTAAACGTGGAGGGACCTGCTCTGAATTCACACTTGCTCTCACTATTTACAGATGACAAATCCTGACCAAAGCCCCTCTCATGCCAGATGCTCAGCAAGCTTCCATAAACTCCTGGCCCCTTTCCCAAGAGACAGGACACACAGCAGCACCGTGGTTTTAGCTACAGTGACCCAAAACTTGCAGTCCTTAAAGTTTGCTCTCTGGTGCTTGGCATTGGGGATAACAAAGTGGAACAGGCAGCATGCCAGGTTTGTGAGATGAGCATCACACATCTTTACAGTCTGCTTGTGCAGCCAGGGCACGGGTTGCCCTACCACCACCACTTTGCTTACACTGAACATTGACATACTGCAACTTATGGGGGAAGCAGTTGTAGCCAGAACAACTACAAGTATTCAGCTGCTCCCAGCTCACCCTGAGGTTTTCATGGCAAAAACAAGGACAAAAGAGATACAAAAGTCAGAAGATTTAAGAGAGAATGAAGCCAAAGCAATATCGATTCTGACTGCCTGAGACAAGGGGTCACAGATATGATACAACCAAGACCTCAGACTATTTTTCATAATGAGTTCCCATTGCATTGAACATAATATCAGATATTTGCAGATGTCACATATTCTGTATCAGACTGTCATAATCCAATCTGCTTCTATATTAAGGTACCTTCAGCACATAAAACATAGCTTGAATTAAATTATTTTTTTTTTTTAGAGGGGAAGAGAAGTAAGGTTTGTACACTGGAAAATATGTCAGATCCCTCAAATACCCAGCGTTTCTTGCCATACCAGGACTGGACCTACCTGCACATAACCTCAGTTAATTGCTAAGTGCATGAGCTTGGCATGGAGCTTGTGAGGAAAAATTTCAAACCATTCAGCTGACCTAGAAAAAAAAAGTCTCAACCCTCCCAGACAACTCCTGTTTTGCTGAACAGATAATGTTTTTCTAAACTTTTCCATAGCTCCACTGCTGCTGTGTTGTACTGAAGGCTTAGTGCCCTGGGCTCTGCAGAGTAGGGAGGCTCTGGAGTCTGCAATCACAGACAACAAGGGAAATAAAAGGTTCAGTGCCGTGAAGGATTAATCTCGTTGTGTCTGTGCAGAGCTTACTGCCTGGGTGAGTAGAAGCAAGCAGCAGTGAGATGGCTATATATAGCATGTGACCTTGTCTCAACTGTTCTATTATTGCAAATAAGAAGGAAAACTTCTCCAGAGAAGTTAATCAGGAAATTTTCCCTCTGCTGATGGGTTCACATCTTCATAGAATGATGCTTGAGCTGTCTGCAGCACACCACAGCACCCACCAACCCCATAAAAGCACTAAAATCAGAGAGCAAGGCAAACACATGACAGGAAAGCACCTTAGTCAAGTGTAGGGAATAGGTGCCAAGAGACAAAGATGTGAAGCAGTTCAGTAACACACTATCCCCTGCTGTCCAAAGTCTTTTCTAGTTTCTTTTCTTCCAACTCCGGATAAACAGGGTTGACTCCTATCCCTGACACTGCTGTGATGAAGGGTAGTAATGATGCATTCCTGGAGGCTCCACATGCACCTTTGCAGAGGTCTTTTTCATTTTCAAAATGAACACAACCTACAGTGTGCTTTGGACAGTTCCTTTGGACCACCCCAGCTCACTGTGTGCCACTGCCTACCAATCATTCTGGTAGACCCAAATCCAAAACAGAACAAATTTGGAGAATTGGCACAGGGAATATTTCTCATAAAAAAGGAAATTTAGGATGGGTTTGGAGTTTTTTGGTATTCCAACATGCAATTTTGAGTCCAAAATCATGTGTGGATTGGTAAGCACATGGTCAAAAGAGCTTACTAGATATTGAATTAGTCTCCAGAAAGTACAAGATACTTGGACATTTAAAACCAAACTGAACAAACCACTTCAACATTCTTCATAGAAAAAATTATTTCAATTAATCAAGACAGAAATCATATTTCCTAACAAATCTCTCACTTGAGCCATGCTGGCAGTATTTTACATAAGTGTATATATGTCTGTGCAGAGCAGACTGACTGGATAATCCTGTCTGAAAGAGCCATTTTGCATTGAGAAAGCAAATTAGACTGACCCTTACATCCTCCCTTCCTTCCTTCTGACATGCTCCTCTTAAACTGTTCCCAGGCACATAAGAATGAAGAGTTCCACACGTTTCTGGCTGTGAATTATATGCTTCAGTGTACACTTGTGTAACAAATCCTGCACAAGGAGCAGGCCATTACTCACAGCAAAATCAATTCACAGTGGGAAAGACCTTCCCATATAAATCTCAAACACACTGAAGAATTGCAGGATTTATCCGCAGAGCAAGCAGTGGCAAATGTGTTTGTGTTTACTGAACCTTCGATCTGACTGTGAAAAACACTGTGAGCCGGATTTTGTCCTGTGTCGACACTGAGTTCTAACATACTCGGTAGCTAAGTTGTATGTGAAACAGTATTTTCAACAAGGAAAAAATCCCTATAATATGCAGTGTGGGCTCTCCTGGCAAAAACAAAAACCCCCACAACTGAGGTTTTAAAGCTTAGACAAGAAACCCCTTGTAGATGAGATTCTTCCCTTCATTCCTGTAGATAACAGCTGAGATCACAGACAGGAGCTGGCAATACACATACTGCAGCACACCACCCTGTACAAAAAAAAGTCACTCCTATCAGCTCGCAGTGACAGTTGCCCCCTTCCCTCCAGCTTCAAACACACCACCATGCTGCCAACACACGATGGCCACGCCACAGTCAGTGTTGCAGAACACCTCAGATTATGGGCTCTGACCAGCTCCTCCTCTCTATTTTTAAGGATGCCAGCATAATTTTAAAGCTCAGTAAGAGCTTCCCTTATAATTTTCACTTGAAAAGGTGGGATGTATTCAGCCTCAGGAATCTGTGCAGATTCCATGAGGCTCCTACACCAAGAGTTTTCCTTGGCCGGGTAATTAACTCTTGGCCCTTGGAGATGAGTAGAATGGGAGAAGCAATACACTTACAGGCTAATGGCAACATGCAGTCTTGATACTAAAAGGTGGAGGGTATAAAACCAGCCAGGCTTTCCAGAGAGGAAGTTTTCTCATGCTTGTCCTTTCTCCTGTTGTTACAGCATCCCTGTGGCAGCCCAAGTCATCACTCACCTGGGAAAGTATCAAAGATTAGCCCAGACGTTTTAAGCTAATGAAATTGAGCAGCTGGGAACAAGCAGGATGTGGCTATCCCCTCCTCAGGGACCACCAGCAAGAGTCCCATAGGCCACTCCCTCTTAGGCAAATAATGAGCTTTCATCTGATATACTGACTGATAATAGACAGAGAGTCAGGTGGTCTCTGCAAAGAGTTGTGGAAATACCTGGGAGGAGAAAGGTGACTCTTTCTGAACCCGCTGGTAAGGAGTGAGGGAGCCCTTTGCCCATGAAGAAGGAAGATCAAGGCTAGAATGCTTCAATCTGATCAAAGCTAAAACTGATTGAATGCTTTTAGGGGAAAATCAGAACAAAACAAACTTGGCAGGCAGTTAAAAGGGCTGGGGGGTGCATCACTTAAGTGTGCCTCACAGGAGGAAGCAGACAGGGCACTCTGTCCAGCAGCAGACAAGCCACAGGAACATAACAATATTCTACATCTCCACAACCTTAGGAACCCAAAGATATTTGATTTGGGCCAGAAACAAAACAAACTCACCTGTGATGACAGAACTGAAGCAAAGTGATGGCACAGAGATTGAATGGGGAAAGGATCACAGGTGCTTTTGCAGAGAGTCTTACAGCGTCTAAGATCCAAACACAAGCACGATCCACAACACCAAGTCATCAGCACAGTAACAAACTTAACAGTGTTTATTCTAAAGAGGATGAAGGCCAAAGCATGCTGCAGCATGTGTCTATCAAAAGACTTACTATCAGCAAAGAATTCATTAAAACCGCAACACACAACTTCCTCTCTCAGTGATGGGGTGAGAGTTACACTCTTGTGACTGAAACGGATTAACAAGTGCTACATAAGCAATGGTGGATTGCCTGAGGGCTGTGCATGACAGGCTGATCTCATCCATGTGCCTACAAGAGTAAGGCAAAGCAGCTTATTATGGCAAACTTCTGGATATCAGTACATGTCCCGGGAAAGGACCAATGCCACTTCTCTAGAATGATTGCAAGAATGCAGTAATGCAAGTCAGACTAGATCCAAAATGGACAGAATCGCCACACATTCTGTTTTCCACATTCTGCATTTTTCCTGCTTTTATGTATCTTTCCTCCCCGAGACCCTTAAAGCTGCAGCTTTGCAGTTCAGATGTGAATTTTCTCTAGCATCCTGCCTACTTGGACATTGCAGTTGGTCAAACTGTACTGATTGATAACTGGGTCAGACTCCTAATCAAGCTCTCTCTACACTGGTATCTCTACAGAAATAATTACTAAAACACTTAACAAAAACACGACAGAAAAATCCAAGACAAGCAGAAAAAATCGGAAACTTTCCTCACTTTCTACGGTTTTGCAATAGCTCAGCACCTCTTGGAAGAGTCAGACATGATGAGCTGCTGAATGCCCTTTGGGAGCCAAAGTTTCCTGCGAATATGCATATACTTGTCTGCTGCTACTCAACAACATCCAAACAGCTACGTGTGTCCCTAGAATACGCCCTTCTGAGAAGACACATGGTTTTCCATGACCATCCTGGAGACTGAAAGCCACAGTGACCTGGTGATAAACCATACTCCTTTTTTGCAGCCCTTTTATGATGTAAATAGAATTTTGCTTAAGCCCTGTGCAAGCCGGAAGGCTGCCTCCCTGCCTGTCCCTTAAACAACAGAAAGGTTCTTGAAGGTTGAAGAAGGTACTGACTGACTGACTCAGACAATGACTATGGTCAGTTTAATTTATTAACACCAGAGGTTCAGCTGGAAAAGCAGAGTGCACAGCCCTGAAGGTGGGCTGCAAACAGGACTGTGCTGTCTGAGGAAGAGGTTGTCTCCCCCCGCTCTGACCCATGATGGGGCAGCAAAGGGAGAAGCACACAAACCATACATTTCAAGGAGAAAACAGACTCATAGCATTTCTGTTCATCAACTCCTCACCCAAAACCCTTTACAGTCTTCAAGGAAATTGTTTTAATTACCATGTTTTTTCCAGACACAATGTTTCTGAAGTACCTTTTCGAGGGCTCAGGTCACAAACCAAAGGATCATGACTCACAGTTGCTGAATTCATGGAAACCATCATGATGGTGAGGGACATTAGGGCACTGAAGATGCCCTGATTAAATAAATGATCAGATCACCAGCCCAGTTCAGCAAAGATTTTGCAAAGAATAAAGAAGATCTTCAAATCAGAGTGGGCTCTATTCACCATGAGAGGAGCTGACTGACACCATGGGGAAGCAAACTGAGCTTATGCCTTAGGTGTGGAGAAAACTGTCATCTTTGGAAAGAAATTTCTGTACTGATTCATCTCTACTGGATCAGCATCAAGGCACTGGAATCAAAGTTTGCAGAGAAAGGGAGAGAGTACAAGGAAGGAAGTGAAAACATATTCACAGTTCTGCCATGTAATCTTGTTTGGTCTGAAAAGCAAAGGAAAGGTCTTGACAGGGGCCCTATCTGTGTGGGCTGCCAAGTTCAGTCCAAAGATTCAGGTATCTCAGGGACCTTCCCCCAGCAGTGGCCAGAGGTGGACAGCTGTGGGCAAAGCATAAGGACATGGCAGGTACACAGTGACCCTCACACATAGGGTACTGTCAGCAAAAGCAGCTGCTTACAGGCTTCCTGATTCAGGATTTGCCTCTGGACTACTGTGCTTAAAAGCCACTGATGTACCTGTCCTCCAAGGAAGCTGTGTAATCCTTTCTGGAACTCATTTATACAAGCTGCAATAAATAAGGGATTTGGGAGATTTTAAGACGTCATTGCATTATTTTCACCAGAGTACATGAGTGGCTGAGAAAGACCTACCACTGTTAGAGACTTTCAGAAGACATGGGAGTTGCTGCAAAATATACCTGCACACACATTTGCATGCCTGAAAGGCAAAAGGCAACGCAGAAGGACTGCAAAACTGCTCAGGTTCCTTCAGTGTTCACTGCACTAAAACTCAAACCCATCTGAGTAAAACAGGGATGGGATTTCCCACCAAAATACATCTTCTGTAATGAAGACAGATGAAACAGGGCAGGGGAAGGAGTCCACAACCCACCCTCCCATCCAGAACACTGAGAGCACATCAAGTCTCAAAGGGGCTCTTTTGATGGACAGGATGAGTTTGCTGGCATTGGATGGACTGTGTTGATTTCACAGCACAGCAACTGCCAGACGTGTTCTCAGCAAAATCTGATCCTGACAATTCTGGAGGAGGGGTTCTCTTTCTTAAGAAAGAGAAAACGTGGAAAAGCACGCTGAAGAACCCACCTTTATGCACTTCCACATTCAGTTTACCCAGCACTACTGAAGAAACATGTATTTCATTTGGAGACGATGTAATTCTACCCTTGCATATATGACTGTTACCCTACTCCAGCTCTCCCAGCTTTGATGAGCACTGTTACTAGTTTGAGAGAAGAATTGCTGGCTTTGAGAGAAGAGTAACCCCAGTCTCCAGAATGACACCTCCAACAGCCCAGGGGCACAGTATGGAGGAGTGCACACTGCTGCTCAGGCTCTTGATGCAGCTTCAGCATCTCCTGTGGAGTTACACCAGAGTGAATTTAGCTTGTTCTTCAGTGAGCAAGGCCACATAACATTTGGACAATTGCCTCCATACATGACACACACCACAAGCCTCAGCTGGATTTGCTGCTTCTGAAATGAAAACACTTTGCTTGCTTTCCCCAGCCTTAGCTTGGTAATCATTACTAAACACTTATCAACTAGACAGCCTTCATTTCCTGAGAGCCTGGACCTAATTATACCAGGAAACACACCGTTTTTTCTTCAGACACTGAGAAATGCTGGTTTATGAGCCTTCTACTACAAGGAGTAGGTCTAACTTTGCTCTCATTAGTAGAAGGTAGAGGAGGGAAAAAACAGCCAAATCTCAAAAGGCAAACAGTGATCATGCACAGAGATGCCATGGCTTACTCTACATCATTAATAACAACAATAAAATGCCACAGTTATTTCATCTCCCCTCCTTCCCTTATTAATCTTAGCTGAGCCCTGTGAGGCCCCTGCAAAGAGGTATCATTTTTCCTGGTTTGCAGGTAAGGAGTCTGATGTCTCACAGCAAATCAGAACCAGACCTCAGGCTCCTCACACCATTCCTCGAAGGAGTGAAACAAGCCCCTGCAGCTCCGTTTCTTTATCAGGACATTCGATCCAGCAGTGGGATGAAGGAGCCTTTGCCAAATGTGCTGCACACAGAGCAGCGCTTTCAAACCCCTCCTTTGTGTCATGGGGCCCACTGGGATGTTGAGCTACAATTGCCTGCTTGTAATAGAGCTCAGATATCACCACCAAATCAAACTGTTGGTTAATTAGTGTATCCAAAAAACCCTGCAAATGCACAGTAATGGAGTTATAGAGCCATTAGCACCAAATCACAAAATCTGCTGCTGCAGCAGTGCCAACTCTACCCTGTGAGCTGCCCAGGAGCTGCCACCCATCCCAGCAGGCAGCCAAACTGCAGGTGCCACATCCAACGGGAGCAACCTGTGGCAAACCTTCTTGGAGAAGAGAGGCGAGGAAGATTTGAGCTAAGGCTGTGCTTCCTCTGACTGAGGCTTCCAGGCATTCTCACTAATCCTGTTATCCTGGCTTAATAAAGAACCTACAGAAAGGCAGAGCAGGGCTGTGGATCCTCCCAGTGGTGCAGTTTTCCCTTCACAACAGTTAGTAGAATGACACAGGTAGGATGTGTCAGCTCCTAGTTTGACCAGTTCACAGGTGGCCAAAAGGGTGACCCAAGGAAGTGGGCACATGTCTCTCCTTGAGAGCAGCCAAGAGATGTGCCCTCTGCAAAGGGCTGATCAGTAGCACATCCTGCATTTCTGACTCTGGGTGCTCTCCTACAGATATGTACCTTCACTCTTTTCTTACTCACAGCCAAGAGCTGGAAATAAGACCCTTACCCTGTGCAAGAGCAGTCCAAAGACTGGACACTTAGTCTGCACAGATTCCTGTACTGGGGGCAGATATGGACAGATCCAGGCTGGATGCCAGCCACAATCTAGACAAACTTACAATGTTCAGCAGCAACTTCTGACACCCTTGTGGCCCTGCATGCTGGAAACCCTGTACAGACACACTCCTCCACAACCTTCTTCACATTAGGGGCTTAAAAGCACCTGCAGTGGTGAATGACCTTCACTGGTCTCCTATCCAAGCACCGGCTCCTCAGTTTCTCCGCTCTCGCCAGTACCAGGAAGTAACATCTCAAAGGATGCCTGTGTCACCTGTAGGCACAACACAGGTGTTTATTCCATCACTGCTTGCTTTGCTCTGTCTGCCTGAGATGGAGAAAGCAGCTGCTTGGTGTGGCTCCAGTGAAGGACGGCAGCCCTCGGGAGAGGGAGCCGTGCCAGCCACTGTGGGATGAACAACAGCCCAGAGCCCATAGGGAGCCAGACAGGAACACCACACAGCAGCACACTCAGGGGTGCTGTCTCCCACAGGGATGCTGGTGGGGACCCCCCTGAGCACAGGTGTTATCACTTGTGGCATTGGCACATTCTGTGTCCCAGCTGCCGGCTGCAGCCCCACCACTGACATCACCCTGAGAGACAATACCCGCTGTCTGGGGCAAAACTGTGCTTAGTATGCAAAAAATGAGAATCTGTCTGCCCTTGCTGAGGACACAGCTGAAGTCATGCTCCTGCCAGAAGCCAGTGTTTTTCCAAGCACTGAGTTTCTGCTTTTAATTCCTGGCTCTGGTTCTGACTTATGGGGATTTCTTCTACCAGTCGCTAAGCACCCCCACAACTCAGTTTCCCTGTTAAACAGCAGCACAAACCTTTTTGCTCTAACTGCTGGAAGGCTGAATGACAACATTTAAATACCTCAGATGACATTTCAGGGCTTAAGACATTGCAAGATTTTTCTGTTGATCTGAAAATTATGCGCTGGACTCCTGTAAGAGCTCACTCAATCCTTATAAGTGGCTCTTTGTCCCCATTCCCATCCACACCCTGGTTCCTCTTTGAAAGGCAAATACCATAAAAGGCTGTTTATAGAGACTGAGATCTAGAAAGAAGTCAAATAGGGTCAGGCTCACTATGGCTTTGCTGCCCTGAGCTGTGGCCAGGGAGGGGTGGCTTCCTGCTCCCCCCATGATCCATGGGGAACAGCGACCCGTCTGTCCAAGGAGCCTCCAACGTGGGTGGGTGTCTCCTTCCCCTTCGCAAAGAAACATTTCATCTTCAGTGGAAATAGCTAAGACGGAAAAGGCGGACGATGCCAAGATTAAGAAAGAGAATTAGGAAAACAGCAAGCGCCCCTAATCAATCACGCTCGGACAGTGAGGGTTTTATGTGCACAAAGACTTCACTTAAATTCTTTTTCGCATTTATCCACAAAACAGAACAAAAAATATAGTGCCTGAGGAAATTGCCAGATGTTGATTCACCCCTGCTTTCTGAAAATGTTTCCATTTTGTTGAAAACCCAATTAGCAAACACAGGAACCGTGAAAAAAAAATTATTTTTTTAGAAAAGAAAACCTTCAAGCAGCTCCAATGACAGCACATGACATGGATGAAGGCAGAGGAACTCTGCCATCTAGCAGACTTCATGCTGCTAACTTTCTCCTGGCCTGGAGTGGCAGAACCGAACTGGACTCTCTCTCACTGGAACTAAGTCTGGGTTTTCCCTGTCACAGAACAGAATGCTCAAAGAAACAAATGTGTCAGTGCAGGGATTTTAAAAAGAAAATATAGCTCACTATATTAATAAACCTTATGGTAAGGATCCTAATCATCATCTGGTTCACAGAGGTCCTTTAACTTGGTTAAACACAATCCAGGGTGACAACTGAGAGAGGGAGCGACTGAAAGACAAGTCACAGAAGGCAGTGAGGATGAAATGGCATCCTATGGGACACCCCAAACACCTGCTGGAAACCGCAAGCCCTGAGAAATCCCATCACAACCAGTGAGAAAGATCTGCATTTTGCATTTCAATCCAAAGACAGCCCCTTAGAAACAGCTCAAGGGTTATTTCACTATTACCTTTAAAAGACATCACCTAGAATGTAATCTATAACTTCGACTTTCATAACATGCAAAGCACATTTGTTCAGCCTGAGTCATCCACAAAACGTAGAGCCTAACCAGTAGGTATTTCCCCCAAAAAAAACAGACCTATGTTCTGATTGCAGCAGGCAGTGGCACCCACAGACCAAGCAGTGAATGGGGGCTTCCCAGGCCCCATGCACCACCACACACTGACAACAGCTCAGAGCATCCCAGGCTGCAGACTGCTGGAGCTCTACCATTTTGCAACATTTCTGTTCTAAAAATAGATTTACAGCCAGCTACTGAGGATTAAATATGAGGGGGAAGACTAAGTCACAAGCCTATTGTCACATTTACTCAGCTTCTGGCATGTGCACCTAACCATAATATCACATCTAATTTTGGGTTTGTTTTTAAAAGGAATCACTTTGGACTTAGTTTCCACAAAGTCCTTCTGTTTGATTTAGTGCACAACAGCTGTTCATTTCAAGAAGCTGTTGGAAAAGTATTCATGTGCTCTCAGATCAGACCATTGTTAAAAAAGCAGAGCATCCTTATAACATTAAAAAACCCACAAAACTTTAAAAAGTACAAATATGAAGAACTTATGACAAATGTGTTTTGGTCATTGTTGAGGCTAATTCAAAACATAAATCATCGCAGGTGTAACTTCACTGGAAACACGTGGCTTTCCATGCAAAATAAATCTGTGGCACAGAATAAAATCTGCATGACTTAAATGGTGACTTGGCTGGCAAATGGAGGCCTGGGCAAACTTTCAGTGCTGCATTCAGTTCTCCTGGTGATTATTTACAGATGCTTCCTATGACGACAGCATCCCTCCCCTCCTGTTCTTCAGGAGCGATTCCCCGGCGCAAGATGCTCTGGAGCAGTCACACTGCCAGGCTGTGGCACAGGCACACGCAGCAGAAGCATCCCAGGAATGACGTAAACGTAAAAAAGAACTCTGGTTTCCAGTGACAGCAGCAGAAAATTCTCTGGCTGCCAGACCACAAACAAACTGGAGATGTTTCCCTCCCTCATCCTACTTGACACAAGACCTGAGCCAAGCTCCCTCAGCAGCTCTCCAAAGGGTTTACCATATGTCTGATTCCTGGCTGCACACAGACCTGTCCCTGCACTGGCAAGGTGAAAAAGCTCTGCACTACAGGACACTAGTGGCAGCAAAAGCTCTGTCTTGTGCTGGAGCAGGAGAGACAGCACCGGCCTTCAATTTTCCATCAACCCTGGGCTGGATTTTACACCAGAGCAACAACAGCAGTAGCAACTTTCGACTTCTGGAAAAAACAGAGTGGCTTTGAATGAAGCACAAGGGAAAGCCAGAGTCCCAGCAGGGCTGCTCAATAACTGTGCCCCTCAGCTTGCCCAGGCATGCAGGCAGGACAGGGTGGGCTTCTCACTGCAGCTCGAGATTCAAACTCCCCTTCAGGTCTGGGCTGAGGGCTTCCCACCATGCCTGGATGCCTCAAACCAGGGCTGTAAGGCAATTGCTATATCTCACGTGCTGTATCACGTTTTTGTCTCATGCCCAAGAGGTCAGCTGGAGTGCTGGCACTTCTGGTCCCACATTGTGCAGACAAAGAGGTCAGACTTAGGTGCCCATTAACTGCACAGAATAGTCTTCTTTGCTAGCCCTACCACCAAACAGTTGTTACGTCAATATCTGATGAAAGAGGTCCAAAGAAATGGCTCAGAGCAGGGCCCTCTGTGCCAGCTGGCCAGTGCAGCCCCAAACATCTACAAGAATGTGAGTAACTCCTCCCTTGCCCAAGTCAATGGGGGCTTTGAGATGCCCTCACTCCAGAGAGCTCATGAACGAGGTTCCAGAAAGGCACCAAAGATCAAGTCTTGAAAAGGATGAGAGGGATACAATAACGCTTAGCTTTTGGAAAACAGATGGGCCCCAATCACGCAAAAACGCTTTATGATCTCTCAAGCAGGAAATAAGTGATGACATACTGTCATGTTGCTGTGTCAACAGCTGACACATCACAGCAGGACAATTTCATGGACTCCCACGTTATTTTAAAAGCTCCCTCTGAAACCGCAGACAACAGAGGCGCTTCAAGACTTGCAGGGCAATGGTTCTGCAGCAAACCCGCTACTGTGGGTTCAGTGCCTCAGGAACCAGCCTGCATAGAGAAGCCACAGCCAGCCCTGCCATCCACTAAAGGTATTTGGGGTTCACCACAGACAGCTGCCGATACAAGACCAAAGCACCAGCCTCCCTTCCCTTTCCCCCTCAAAGAAAACAGTGCTCTGACCCAAAATGTGTTCAAAGGGTTCATTGTTGTCTGGCCAACACACACGATGCTTGAAGCTAGCCTGGAAGTCCTCAAGGTTGTGGACTAAGTTCTGCATGTCTCAAGCAGGCTACAGCACTTCTGAGAGTCTCCTTTATCCCTAAGAGGGGCCTTTTGTTTTCTTTAAACAAAATATTCCTCCCCCCTGTTTCTCTCCCTCTCTTTCTTATTGGAAGCAGACACTGACATTTTCACTGACAAAACTGCTGGGCTGTTTTTCTAAGGGTCTGCATATTTACTTTCTCTGTTTTTTCTCAGCAGTGGGGTGCAAGAGCCAAATCCTTGAGGACTGGCCCACAGGGTCCTGTCACGATGGAAACCAGGAGGGATATCTCCAGGAAATCTTGTATTTCACTGTGCTGCCAACTGGAACTATGTTTCTTCTTTCAGCACCGAGTTCAGCACAACACACATACTCAGATACCACCAGAAAGAACAAAACTCATGTTTCCTGTGAGCCTGATGGAAAGGCTACCTCTAAATTCTGCAAAATCCATTCAATCTCTATGGAACATCTTCATTTACAATCTGGTTTCATTTTCTAGCCCATGATGTTAGAGACAGCCTCTGTATAGATGCATTCACCACAAAGTTTTGCTTTTCAAAGTGATGTTGCCTTTGGGAGAAGTTTGCTGGAGTTACCAAGTGACAGCACACAACTCTCTCCTTGGAAAGCAACACATTAGGAAATGGTCTGGACTTATACACCAGAATAAGTGGTTTTGCTCATTAACCTATTAATTGACTCTCCCCAGCAAAGCCTCCCCCGCTCTAGGTCAGTGCCTCCATCCCCTGCAGCAAGCAGGCAAACAAGAGCATCACCAGCAGATCTGCTCTGATCCAGCTGCAGCACCGCTGGCCAAAGTGGGAGGCAGGATCCTGGGCCACGGCCATGACTCACCCTCCTGACCCTGCCAAAGAAGTAGTTTTGAAGCAAGGAAGTGACAGGGAGACTTAAATTAGAAAGCTGGTAAAACAAAATGAAAGAAAATCCTCCTCAGCTCTCCTGGCTTGTACACAGCAGGGAAACAGGAGAAAGAGTATGCAAAGTATGAGGGGTGTCAGAGCATGACATGGTGCTGAACCAACACACAGACGGGCTCTGGCCAAGTGACTTTTTCTTCTACCCAAGTGAAACAGCTCTTCCAGCCTTTCACCACCTACTCCAGAGGAGCCATGACCGTGTTCAGGCTGCCATTCAGCACACAGCATGCAAGCCAATGCACTCTATGGGCAAGTCATCATGCTCAGTAGGGTGCTGCCAACCACACTGGTGCTGGGTGGGTTTCCCTCTCTCCCCTCTGCTGCAGAACATCAGAAGAAGTAACGCATGCCTCAAGTACTTCCCCAACAACTACATATAAGGCTGGATGGTTCTTGCCTCACATACAGGTGCAGGAAAGCATCAAAACTTAGAACCATGACAGTCAATGGCAAATCTCCTAACGCTAACAGGAGCTCAAAATATAAACCCAGGTAAGCTGGCCCAAAAAGCAGCTGCTCCAGGTTTGCCTGCTTCTTCAAAGCTGCTCCTGTGGGTTAACTCCACAGCTTACTTGGATTGTAATATCAAATTTGCAGAGGGGGAGAGGGGGACTTTTGAAGTTTCCCAGGGAGAAATCCATATTTCTCTTACTGTACTTTGACCACTGTATTGAATTACCCTAACAAGACTCAACTATGTGTTTAGCTGGCAAGAAGGGGTCAGAGGCACAGCAGATCAGTGTGAACCACAGCCCACCAAATACTGGTGAAAGAAATCTGAACTAGGACCAGAACCCTGCCCATAAATCACATTACTGGGAAGAAATCTGGAGGCATGGTGATGATGAACTCTCTTGCTGTGCTTATGTCCCTGATCCAGGATGCATCCTACAGGAAAATCCATTACATTCTGTCCCACATGCACACACTTGGCCCCAAAACCTTCTTTGCTGAGTTTCAGCCCACGGCTGAGATTTGATAGCCAAGTTAATAACTTCAGGATGCGTCAGTTCAGAGCAAGGAGGATGACAAAGTCAGGCTGACTTTTTCCCACAGCCCTCTGAGCCTGGTAAATGGGACAAACATAAGGAAAGGGAGGAGGATGCTGTGCCACAGGCCCTGGGAAATCCTGTTGTGTGACTGGCCAGGCAGGGTGGATCAGCTTGCAGGCAGGCAAGGCAGATACTGTCAGAGAAAGAAAAGGGCTGATTAGGCCTTTCTACCACTAATAATATCAAAATAACGTATTGCTTTCATTGCCAGTCAAGCACAAAACGAAATGGTGCAAAAAGGAGAAGCCTCAGGTGAAGTGGACTGGAATAATGTGGGGTCTGCAGGAACAAGAGCCCTCAAGTGCCTTAATACTCGAGTTTTCCTCTTGCACATCGGGAGGTCTGTGAGGTACAAGCTATCCACTCCTACTCACCACCCCATGGGAATCCTCCCACGTTCCTGCCTTTGCATTGCTGGTAAACTGACAAGTGTCTACAAGCTAAAGCAAGCCTCTGGGAAACAGGAGCCGGATGGTCCTCCTGCCCACCCTAATGGCTGGGGGAAAAACATCCTCCCTTGCTACCTCTGAGAACCATTAAAGTGCACTTTCTTCAGTGCAAAGGGCAGCAAAGATGCTTTTGCTGGCATTTAACCCCAATAATGAATTTTGGCTCCAGAGTCTCACCTGTAGGCTCTCAGCTCTTAAATTAGGACCCACAGAGGACAGACACATCCTTGCTGCTACACAGAATGACAGCTTAGACTTTGCCAGACTTTGATGCCACGGCTCTCCCACTCTGGTTCTATCACACTCCAGCACCCCACAGGCCAGACAGAGCCTGGGCTCTCTGGGGCAGGGAAGGTTTGCTAACATGCCTGCACACTGATTAACAAACTAAAGCACTGACTTTTTGTGACTACCTACTGCAATGGCATAAAAAAAGAAAAAAATAAAAGCAGGAATACCAAAGAATAATTGAAGCCAGTTATTGAAATTCTCTAGAGTGTTCTTAAATGAGCTAATGAGTTTTGGTTTTTTTTTTACTGCAGATCCTGTGCAAAATCCAGAGCACACAACGGGAGGGAAGCAGCATGCATATGAGAGCACATACCTAGCAGGTACCCTGCAGTGGGGCATAAGGGCACCATAAATCTTCAGGATGTTCCCAGGCAAAGCTACCTGAAGTACTATAGCTCTTATCATCTAAACACACAAGCATGCCCATACACAGCAGCAGCATGCTGTGACAGCATGAAAACTCTCTACAGATCTACATGCACTTGTATATAATGCATGCATTATAACAAGGGCAAACTCTATGTCTGGAGTCAAAGCTAGGTGGAAAGGATCAGTTTAGAAATGGTGCAATGCACCTCAGCTCCGGAATTCAAACCATTGGATAGAGTCCAATGGTATTTATCCTTTTTTCCTCTCTGTGTTGAATGTCTCCTCCTCCATCACCCTTACCCTGAGGAAAGGTTGAATGTAAATTGTCTGTTAATTCACAAGAATAACTGAACAAACTGGGCTGCAGCAGGACTTAGTACACTCCCCAGTTCAGCTGTCCTTCAACCTAAAATTAGCACCAGAAGAGCTCAAGAAAATGACTGGAAACACCCAGGGTGTGAGGCCCAAACCTCACCCTGCCCAGGGCTCCACTGACCCTGCAGGCCAGTGACTGACAGGTCATGGAAGTGACAAAGAGTGATGTGAACCTGCCAACCTTTGCAGGAAGGGACTACAGAGGGTTAAAGGTAGGGTCACTGGTGGCTATGGGTGAGCAGGGCAATAGCTGGCAAACCCCTGCTCCCTCCCCTCCTCTGGGATGCTAAGACTGGGTGGTTTTTGCTGCTTTCAATGGTCTGTGCAAAGAACAGATGCCTTTTCCATACACAAAACAAATTGTTTCCTTGCTCTCGAGGAGGAGACACTTACTTCCCACACATCCAACAGGTCAATGTACATTTACAACTCCTTGAGGGGAGGGAAAGACCAGGGACCCATTGCACCTCGGCCACTAGCACTAGGTACTTTGCTTCTGATGAGCAAGAAACCCCTTTGTTGTTGGAGGGCAGCCTGGCAGAGCAGGGCCCCTGGGAGCGGAAGAGCTGTGGTGGGGGCCAGGATTTGGGTCTAGCTGGCTGCTGGCAGCACTTCAGCTGGCTGTGCCAGAGAGAAAAAAAAAAAAAAGGAGTTTGGGGAATTAATATCATTAAGTATCTGACAGCTGGAAAATGTGAGTAGTCATTGTCTGCAGCCCCCCTACAGCTCCTCCGGCCAAACCAGTTTGCTGAAAGCAGCAGCTATAAAGTGTAAAAGCCAAGACTGGAAATATTGACTCCCCTCTCTGCCCTGTTGCCCCCACCAAGGGAACAGGAGGTCACTCCGCCCCAGCTTGTGGGTTCTTGGCTTCCCTGCACCCCCATCCCCTGACCTCATCCCCCCTTGCTGCTTTGAGGCAGCAGCTCTGGGATTTATGCCGAGAGGCCTGAAGAGGCCATGGCAGGAGCTCTCTCATCTTTCACCCGCTCTGAGCAGCTGTGCTCCATCTCCACACGCAGCACTGATGTTGCTGCTGTCACCATAGGGGTGAGCAAACTGCTTCAAGTACAGCTTCTGTCCCCACTCAGCTGTCACTGGGGGGAAGGACCAAGCCAGCTACACCCCACATCACCAAAACCTCAGAAACATTGCTCCTGCCCCTTCTCCCAGTTCCACTGATGGGAGTCGCTAGAGACTCTAGGACCTTCCAGCTGAAACAGAACTGGTCCTCTGCAAACTGAGACATGATCCTTGCACTGCTACTTCAGTGTGCATGAATGTTTTAGCATTGGCTGCATGAAAAGAGAAAGAAATGCAGAGCTTAAGACATGCATCATCTTCCACCAGCCAGCAGCGACCAACGACTCCAGGGGTATCAACAGCTTAACTATCCCTTAAACTTCAGGCTACCTTCCCTTCCAGCAGCTGACTCTGAGCCCATGCCACCTTCGCCATGCACAGGCTGGCCACTGACTCGCTCCCAGCAGCACCCTGAGCCTCCCTCTATGTCAAACTGATCTGGTGCCAGCATGAGCGGGAGCACATGGTAAATCGTGGTTTTTTTCCTTTAAAGTTTACAGAGGATTTTCATCAAAAAATCTTCACAGTCTGATTCTGAATGTACTGAACTCAGACACTGAAACTACATCCCGCTTCACCTACCAAAATGATGCACAAGCAAATCAAAGATTCAGTTCTAGAAGGACCTTTTAAAGCAACTCCAGCTGCATGGACAGATTTGTGGGACTCTTTTTCCTCAGTCCATGTAGCAGGCTCAGGTTTGTATCTGATCACAGGGAGGCACTGGGCTCCACCCTCACACATCAAAGAACTCAGTCCTGGACATGGGTCCAGTTCAATCTACCCCACATTTCAATAAGAAATGAAGAACTGCCTTCATAGCAGCATGAGAATTAAAACTGACTGTTTTGTAATAACTAGCAGCTAAGAACAGATCCAAACCACATTGTCTGGAAAGGCAAAACCACATCTCCTTCCCTCTCACACCTCTGAAAACTCTTGTGGAAGTGCAAAGGAGGACCTTGCATCGTATGCCACTTCTGTGTCATCAAAAAACATATTTCCCAGCACATCCTAAAGGAGACAACAGGTAAAGGGATGTTCAGCTTAGGTTGAACCCACTGGTAGGATACAGCAAGTACTCTCATGTTTCAAAAGGTATCCTTAAAACTCATGACAGCACATCAACTTTCCAGGTTTCAAGCCAAACAGCAGTATGAGTGATGATATGATGGCCAACCAAACACCCAAACCTGGTTGGTCACAGAGGAGGAATTATTTTTGGCTATGCCAGATTTTTCTCTCTCCTGTAAATCTGCTAATTGCTGGTTTCTTGGAAAAGAACAGGGTGAAACTATGCCTATTCCTTGTGCTCAGATGCTGGTGCAGATCCATTCTTGCATTCACCAAGGAACACAACTTTACTATAACCCTCTAATTTGAAAGCTCAAGTGGTGTTGAACTGAAATTGAAAAAAAAAAAAAAGGGGGGGGGATGAAGAAATAATTGGGAAGAAATCTAGACTTCTGACTTGGTCTTTTTCATCTCATTGTGTCTCTGTGTCCTGGCAGTGTCCCTTAGGAATTTGATGACCATCTTCCATAAGCAATCGGTGTCCTGGAGTGATAACACACACCCCGAGGTATCTTGCTAGCTTACTCATCTGCATCAAATCCTGCAAAACACTGAATGACACTAATACTCCTTGACCCTAAAAGCTCTTTGCTCAGCACCTCACCAGATGATACAGCTGCAACAGATCTACAGCAATAGCACAGCGTGTTCACACTCCTACATACATGTAATAGCAATAACTGAGACAGTAATTGCCTCACTGCCCAAAGACAGTAATTGCCTCACTGCTTCCCCTACTGAGCCCCACGCACTTCTGCAACAAACAGGAGGATTCTTACCAAGGCAATTCACATGGGTATAAGGCACGTTTTCCCTGGCATCTTCTTCACTGGATGTTCACTAACTCCAAAAAGCACATAAGAGCACCTCACAGCAGCTTGTTTTGAAGTCTTTGTGTTCTTCCAGGCCAGTTGCCTTCCTCTACCTTTTCTTTGTCCAACTGGGAAACACACATTTAATTGCATTCATTAGGTTCAAACAGGCCTACTGAAAAATAAGTGGATTAAAAGCTGGTCTGGAAAAAAAATTAAACCCTTTTGCAGTGCAGCAGAACCTGCGTATTTGGGCTGCGATGTAATGCAGGCAATGGGAATTCTCCTCTGCAAGAGGCATTGGGAATTTAATGTTGCAGCACAGCCAGTTGTGATGCACTTAGCAGATGTCTGAGACCCACAGCCTCATCGATCTACCTTTGATCTTATGTTCCAGTCTTTCCTTCCAAGTCTGAACATTCATTTATCCACTGCAGAGGCTCAGCATGTTTCTGCAGATGGATCTAAACCCCTCTCTGAACTCCAAGGGCAGGAGCTCCATATTCATCTCCAGGCAGCAAAAGAGGACACCCACTCATTCATACCTTTACCCAGGCCCCTGTCATTCAAGACCCACATATGGATATTCTGCTTGAACGTGGTCTTTCCATTGCAGCAGACAGTTAATGCTAAAAATGAGCTGGCTGGGAGCTGGTAACTGAGTTTGAACATCAACACCTTCCCATTTGCACTTCCCACCAGTCAGGGTAGCCAGGCCAATGCTGCTCTGCCTCTAGCTTCCCAGGAGAGGACCCCTTCACAGGCAGTGAGGAGACCGAGACTACACAAGCCTTTCCTACCTCGAGACATCAAAGTTCATTAGTGCAAGGTAGTAAAATACTACACACACACAAACACACACAGACAAATCCTGTGAAATTAGAGCCGAAGAGGCAGAATGGTGAAGCACCAGGCATGTCCCACCCCATGGGTGCAGAGACCCCTGACCATATGTAGCACACACTAACCAGAGATGGAAGCAGTGGGACTGCTCAGTCCAGACATCTGGCAATGCAGCTGGGACCAAATAAGCCTATTTCCAGGATGCTGTGATGAAACAAGTTGTGCCTGGAGAGGTTCTCAACAAATAGAACCACTTTGCTTCCAGCCCCACGCTGGTAACTCTGCTGGTGCTACACTGCTCCATGCTGACTTGCTGCCCTAGATGCTGACTACCAAAGACACATACCGTCCACATGCTCAAAGCAAATATGGGGATAACCGGAAACAAACCTCCAGGATGTGCCATTCACTTAAGAGTTGGACTCAATGATCCTTATGGGTCCCTTCCAACTCAGAATATTCTGTGATTCTGTGATTTGTTAAGCCTAACGCCTTCCCTTCCAATTTATACTATACCAAGCTGCTGCTTCTCAGAGCTGGCTCTAATGTGGGGAAGAGAGACTGGAGAAAAAAAAAATTGTAACAGCATTTTGCAGCCCAGTGAAAAAGTTCAGCAGCATTTGGCAAACTATTAAGACCTGCACAAACACACTATGCTCCAAGCTTTCTCTGAGCTTCCCCCTCCCAGCTTTGCTTGCCTCCCTTCTCTAACACAGACAGGATGCAGAGCTGGCATGCTCTCACCATTAATTAAGCAACAGCAATTAGGCAACACATTTTTAAGCGGTTCTCTCACAGCCAAGCTTGCTGTTCCTTGGGAAAAGGCCGGCTTCAGCATTAAACCAGCAGCTGTGTTCAAAGTGCCAAATCAGTGCATCAGAAAGGGGGAACTTGATATGTAAACAGCCTTGTCACTAATTACCCCATGCCTTCCAGTGAATTGCCGTGGCTTCGATCCATTAGAGCTTCAACTTCCTCAGGGCAGAGCTGCAGGCAGGGATGCTGCATGAAGCAGGGGTTTGTTTGTCTGATGGTTAAACCAGAGCCTGAGAGACATAACAGGAACAGCCTCACTGAATATTCAGTGTTGTACTAACAAAGCCATCCAAAACCAGTGACATGGAGTGGTCCCTCTCAGCACGCTCTTGCAGGATTTACCCGTTTGTCCCACAGGCTCTGGGTTGGCGTTTACTACAGCAGATTGCACAGGAGAAAGGCTGGTTTTCCCTAGTCCTTTGGAGTTGAATTCAGAGATTGCTGCTCCCTCCTCAGAAACTCCTTGGGAGAGGCCTAGCAGATCACAGGGAATGTGAGGTTTCCATCACACGGGCAGGGAATCGGACCCAGCTTTTCTCTTCGCTCCAGTAAGAACCAGGGACCCCATGTGATCCATGTGGTGCTGAAAACATGTTACGAAATCCCTGAGAAAAATGCTGAGCGACTCTCCCACAGACAGCACTCAGCAGCTGCAAAGTGAGCAATGCTTGGAGGTTGGCGTCCGAGGCGCCACGGCTCCGGCTGTGATCCACCGGGAAGCAGCCACATGCAACAGCAGTGCTGGCACAGGGCTGCACTCTATGCCTCCTCTGCCTCCTCTCCGTGCCTTTGGCCTTCACTGGGATGCCATCTAATCTATGTGTTCAGGGAAGCCTCAAGCAAAATTTTAAAAGATTTCCTGTTTTGTTTTGTTTTTTTAAAATAATAGTTATCCCTGCTCTGCTTCAATAAATGGACAAAGGGTGCCAAGGACGACCATTAAATCACACACACCTGCTCCACTTCTCTCAGTTGAATATTTACAAATTTCCAAAGTTGAACCTCTTTAAGCTGTTCAGCTTTTGCTTTTATCTGTAATATCTATCTCTGTGCTTCTGACATTTTCCTGCAGCTATCCTAAATTAACAAGGATAGGAAACCAGGCTTCATCTGTAACCCTAAAGGTCAATTGCATCATTTAGCTTCAACATGCCAAACAGACAAGAGGAAAACAAACATGTGGAGTTTCCCAAAGGAATATAAGTGAAGAGCCCTCTCCCAAAGGAAAGCAAAAGCTCTAAACTAAGAAGGATGATTTACAGTAGTTATTCCTATCTGTTTAGATAGTTGTAACATATGCAATGCCCAACACTCCAAGCTATGTGCATTTTCCCTGTATTTCCAAGGGGTGATAAAACATTCCTTGCTATTTATGAGAATGCCACCACAAACATTTTGCATTCAAATTTAAGTGCAGTTTTGGAGATCTGAGGGGAGTTTGGTAGCCCCAGGACAGCCCCAAGTGGCTTCTCCAAACTCCAGCCCACAACACCCGTATTTATGCTGCGAGTATGCAGGAATCCCACCCCAGAGAAAAGGGAGATCTTTGCAGCCTGAAATCACTGGAAACACTAGCAAGTTCCAGATTAAAGCTCACCTTGGTACAGCCCTGATTTCATCAACATGGGCAACAGTGTGCATTGCATGTACTGCACTCCATGGGCTGCCCCATCCAATACCATTTCTTGGGTTCCATTCTCAAGGAGGCAATGGGCACTGGGAACACAAGGGACCTGCCTTAGCCCTGCAAAGACAGCATGCAGACTCCCAGCTATGCAGAGATGTGTGGGATGTGCCCCAAATCTGCACTTCAAGAATCCAGAACCAGCAAGGTGATGGCCAGGTTGAATCTCCAGCGACAGGACTGGCTGGTTCTGACCCTCCTTCTTGTGCTGCCCAACAGGCTGTCACACTGCAAGGGAAATGTCAGAAGAAGAGAAAAATAGAGTCACTAGCAGTTCTGAGCTATGGGGCTGGAGGTCCAAGCATGTCAAAATGAGTGACAGTGACAACACACAGCTGTAAAGTTGAGTTTTCTTGCTCCTGCCATGGCAGAAGAAAATCCATCATCCCATGGTAGACTCCAAAAAAGTCTCTTTCTCTAATGCCCCCCATTTCCACCTACGTGTGACCAGCAGGGAGAAGTGTCTGTGTCACCCCTCATGGTCCACAACCTGCACTCACTCCCATGCTCCAGACCCTGTGCAGAGACTCAAGTCACAATCCCCACAAGTACTGCTCAGGCTCTCCATGAAAGACATGAAAACATGTTCCAGGTGCAAGTGGACTATGGATTTAAATTCCACGTTTGCAAGCTGTGTTTTCTCAGCAGATAAAAATAATCAAATTCAAAGAAGCATCATGAAAGCTTTTCCAGGAACCTCACTTTTTTAGCCATATTCAACTCTTGAAGTAACATCCCTGATTTCTAATTCATGTACAGCTTCATTGCCTTTAATAGCACTTTCACCCAAATCTGCACTTTCTCTTCTGCCTAAAGCACTAATTTCCATTACCTCAAGAAGTATCAAATTCCAAACTTTCGCTGTAGCTTCAGATTTTCACACTCTGGTTACAGACACCTCATTAGCCTCCCCACATCTGGTCCAGGCTACAAGGTGCTCATTCTGTGACACACCAGAATCAGTCAGCGTGACTGTCTGATTATGTACAGGCTCCAAAATGTCTCATGTATAAGAAAAAAAAAAGAAAGAAAAAAAAAGAAAGAAATTAAGCAGATGGCCCATGGAGCACTGAGATTTGCAATTTTCTTTGTGGAAAACTTCTGGTAACCCCAGTTCCAAAAATAATACTAGGAATAGCCCTCTGTGTGGGAAGGAAGCATTTTCTAAAAACCTTTGATCTCTGTGTTCCAGAGGAGGGAACTGACACATTAATCAGAATATATTGTTGAATGGGGTTACTCTCTCACACCACAGGGCAAAACCAAAGCTGGTATTTAAACACTGGTGTCCAGTTCCTCATAGAAATTTACAGTGTGGGGGGTTTTTCCCCAGGATATTTTTTCAATTAACAAACTAGGAATGTATCAGTTCAACTCTTACACAATTCCTACTATCACCTCTCCCCTAAATCACTGCTCATCTCCTACTAAAATTTCTTTCCAACAGTTCTCACCCAGAATTTTATGCAGGCCTTTGTTAATATGTATGCATCATGAAAATTTCCAATTATAACGAATTTATCTATGGCTACAAGCCTCATTTCACAGGTGAGGCACTGAGACACTGAGGAGCACAGGCTCATACTTGGTGGGAACTTTGCTGGTTTACACTGAAGGGATAAATCCAGGCAGTCAACGCTCCAGAATAACCTTGGAGTGTTGCAAAACTCTGCAGGATAAATGTCACACACACATGCCTCTCTCCCACCTAGGTTTCATTGCAATCCAGAACGCTTTCCAGACTGGCATTGCTGCATGCACACTCCTCTCCACAACTTATCACCACTTGCAGAGGTCACCTGTGGAGGACACCCATTCCTATCCATATCCTCCCCAAATCTTTACCTAATCAGTGTGAAGGGCCCGTGTCATCTAATCCCTCATTTTAGGAAGGCTTTCTCATTCTGGAAACAGCATCTTCAAGTTATCACTGGTCCCTTCTCCCCGTCCTCCACCAGCAGCAAAGCCAAGTCCCCGGACACAGGACTACACTGCAGAGCTCATGTCCTCTTCCCAAATTGCCTCTGTCTGTAGAGGCCACAAGCTGACAGCATTTGTTTGGATTCTGTTCTTGGACAAAACCTTGCTTGAAGTATTTGATTTTCTCCACTTCTTCCACTTCCCTTCTGTAACATGAAGCAATACTTTTTCCCCTATAAAAACTGAAATTGGGAGCATACGACCTAAATTTCAAGGTATTTATAATTTTTGGCCCACTCAGCCTCAGCATTACCCTGCCAAGCACTACTTGCTGCTGGGAAGGCTGACAAAATGTGATCAGCCATAAACAAATGAACTTTCACTTTACTACAGGACAGAAAAGGGAAAAGGAAAAAGAGAATAGAGTATAATGGAAAAGGGAAGTTAAAATTCTTTCCTTTCAACTAGAACTCTTCAGTAAAACCAAATGCAGCAGAGTAAAAAGGGTGTATGTAAAGCTGTTTGAAATCAATATTGTAAGGTGGTAGACGCATTAAGAGCAAACAGTATCAGACACCTGCCACTTTTGCAATAGTGAGGAATGATGACCCTGCTGCAGAGTGACAACTCACTTATAGACTGGTTGCTGTCTATCAGCAGTTTATATCAAGTATGAAGCCAGGATGAGGGAAGACAGATTATCAGCTCTGGAGAGTGAGGGGTAAAGGTCAAAAACTTTCTAAAGAGACCTTTACCTCTAAAGAACACACATTCTGTGTGGCTTTATTCATTGACATGATTGCAATAGACACACGTGTTGAGCTGCTTATTGATGTTTGCATCTGAGAAGAGATATAGAAAAACAGAAAGTCTGCTACCCAGTTTGAATAGTTGGGATTTGGCACAGCTATCTGACCTATATTAAGTTTCCATCCACTGGAGTACTACTTGGAGGAGATTCTTAACCACTGTTTTTATATCCTGTGCTTCTAGTTTGTAAAACAAGTTAATTCACAAAGAATCTGAGTTACCTCAGAGGAAGAGAATTATGAGAGACTTCCTTTGTCTGGATCTGATAATTCATTATCCAGTGCAGGGAAATTTGCTTATAAGTGTGATCACAGGCAAAGCAGTAAAACTCATTGACTTTGGCACCAGCTTCATGGTGCTATGGAGCTGGCTCAGACCCCCTGCTATGATCCCGTTAATCAGCTCCCAGCAAGGCAAGAGACTCCCTGAATGCCATCTCCTTCCACAGCAATACCCTGCAGCTCTGTTCCTGCTCTCTAGACCTCTCCTCATGAATCTGGCAGTGTTTTCCAACCCGACTGACAGGCAGCAGCATCCGGCATCTCCCACGTCTGCTGTCGTGGCGAGCACGTGCGGCCGTTGCACTGCACACCATTATGCAAGGGCTCAGCACCATGAACTCTCCTGCCCCTGGAACTGGAGAATCCCACTGAACAACAGGAAGTATTAAATCAGCATCTCCTCTGGAAAAATACCACAAAAAAACACCCACGGGACTCTTCTGCTCTTGCTCTTTTGGCCCTGAAACCCACTTCCTCAGCAAATTAACCACCTCTAAGAGGAAATGCTGCCTTTGTCCATCCTATTGTCTCTGAAACATCTGCACATGCTGTCAGCATTCTCAGGTAGGCAGCATTTCCCCTTGGTCTCCCTCAGTAGGAAGAGCCCTTTCACAAGCACTCTCCTCCAGGAACAATTCCTCTTTAACCCTGCATAGTGTTAACTCAGCCTTGAACTTACAAACACGAAGGACACACCTGCAAAGAAAATGATCTGATTTCTGCAAAACTATAAGGGCTAGAATAACTTGAAGAATCCGAGCTGCTCTTGCAAACAGCATCTCTCACAATAATATCAGTCTTAGCATTCCCACTGCAGGACACCAGCAGAAATGCAAAGTCTATGCATTGGGGAAAGTGGAAGCAAGTTAAACACACATCCAGCAGAGATGGGGTAGGGGCAGGAGGGAAGAGGTAAACTGACCCTGGAAGGTCTGTTCCAGGAGGGAGGACTGAAAACAGTTGGCTTTCTCAAGCTAGAATTGAAAACACAGAGGGGAGCTGAAAACAGCCTTCAAATGCATAATGGGCTGATATATAAAAGGAAAGGTGATGAGGAGCCAGAGTACAGCCACTGGCTTAGTTTGTAGCATGCAAAAATGTTTATCTAGGTATCAGGAAAAAGAATTCCCAGCTTCAAGGACATTTTCCTCTGAGAATTCAGGACTCTTCTCAGGAGGATTTTAAAAACACATATGATAACTATCTGGCATGTACCTATCTTGTAGCAGGTGGTTGGACTAGGTAAGTTTTTTAAGTGCCTCCCAGTGCCATATTTGCATGAATCTATGACCTTTGAGAATTAATTACAATTTCTGAAAGATCTTGAGCACTTTTAATTCAGAAAATTTCCCAGGAGTTAGTATTTGCCCAGCTCTTAATGAATCACTGCAATTGTTAACTACCTTTTATATTGAAAACAAGCATCCTATTTGTGCTCTGAATATGTTCTTTTGTCTTTCCTTGAGTGCCCACTCATGGCCATTCTTGGGGACCTTTATTCCAACTGGATACAGCTGCTCTTGTGCCAGTTGCCTAAAAACAAACAGCCCCCTCCCACAATACCATTAATAGTCTGTTTTCTAGTACACACAAATGTTACCAGGAGTAACAACAGCAATAACAAAAAGTCTGGGACAAACAGGTTTTCCCACCAGAAATACCATCTGCTATTGCTCAAGTTTATCTGGAAGGGATCTTAATTGAAACAGAAAATTCCTAATTAAGCCTGGAATCCCTAACAACCTTCCCAGCACCCAAACAGGAAATTCCAGGTAGGAAACTGGTTCTCATCCAACTCTGCCTCCTCCTGAAACCAGAAGTCAAAGGGGCCCTGTGTTGGCCAGACAGTGCATCATGTTGCTCCTTGGCACCTTGTTGAAACTCAATGGTATAGACATGGGAAAAGGGAAGATGAAAAAAAGCTGCTTGACTGATATCACGAATATCTTTGAAAACAGAGGAGTAGAAAATCAATCTGCAGGGCAGGATCAGTGTGCCAGGCGCAGGCAGGCAGCCACTCATGCACCAGTGCCTTCACCATTTTGTCCTCAGCTGGTACCTCCACCTTCAGCCTAATTTGCCACTCCCCATCCTGAGCACCCGTAGAGACTCTGATTGTTTCCTCATGCTGAGATATTTCAGCTGAAGCATCTACTGCATGAAAAGCATCAAGAAGTCGCTTGATGAAATTCAGATTAGCACTTGACACCTTTTATAATAAAAATAACCAAAGGAAACTGGGATTCATCCCAAAACACACTAGACAATTCACATTAATCAGGGGATGATATACCTATCTCATTTCCAGTCCTTCACCTCCTCTTCTCCGGTGAGATAAATGGCAAAGAAAACGAACCAACAGTCTCTAAAGTTTCCATGACACTAGTCTGCCTTGGCTGTGAGCTGGAAAATAATAAACCAGAGCTCTGTTCCTTCTCAAGGGCTGAGATGAAGAGGCTGTGTACAACCAAGAATGAAAAAGCCCATGACTCTCTGCATTTTCCAGGCTTTGCTCCAGGCTGGTTTCTTATAACTGAAGTTGTGAAAGAAGAATAGCAACTCACTTCCCGGAACAATCTGTTTTGGTCAAAAGTCACAATATAGGCATCTTCTAGCATCTTCCCCATATGCTTCTCTGAATCAGCACCACAGCAATTTCCCAGCCCAGCAAGATTTCACATCTCCAGGTGCCACAGCAGCCAGTATACAGCTCAAAACATGACAGTCAGAAAGTGTCAATACCAACATTTGCCTTTGAAACTTCAGTAATGGCAGCTGTCAGTACTCAGAGCTTCTGAAAACTTATTTGGTTGCTCTCCTATAGAACAAGATGCCAAATTGCAATCTCCTGTTTTTGAAACGTCGTGACCAAATGGCTCTCAGGTAGAGCTTGTTCCATTCCATGACTTTGCAAATAAAGCCATGCTGGTATTTCTTCTCTGATCTATTTCATGTCATTTCTGTTGACAGGGCCAGTACAGCAATCTCCATATCCCAGTGGGGGGCTAGGAGCTTGGAGCAATTTTCAGATTCCATAAATCCCAGGGCATCAGGTGATGAGCTCCTGAATATCTTTTCCATGCTTCCTGCTTGAAAGACATGCAAATCCAGGTCCTTCCTCTGCTCCTTCCCTGAAAGGATAATCAAGTCCCTTAATTCTATTTTTTGCTGAAACCAACTGCGAGGTCTGCAAGGGTGGAAAAACCTGGGAAGTCTGAGATGTGACCTACATCATGTCTGGGCTGCATCTGCTTGACTCAGCAAGCTGTGAGGGGGTAAGATCAGCATCCGTGGTAACCAAGAGCCTCCTCCTCTCTTTGCAAAAATGTGCAGTTGTGGCATAGCCAGACTCTGAGCAAGCAGTGAATTCAGAAGTTAAAGGGAGGTGCAAAAAAAAAAATACTTTCCTTATCCAGCAGATTACAACAGGGCCTTCTCAGCAGTGAGTGTGAAATGTCAAACTGTCTCAGGGGAGCAGCTCTAGCACCACAGCTTTTATGGTAAAATAGCTTCATCGCCGGCTTTATTGCATATCACAGCTGAGACAACTCAGTGGCAACATCAGCATCCATGGCAAACCTCTGTCTTGGAAACATTAAGGACAGACCAAGAGTGTGCCTCTTGGTCTCATACATGAGTACTTATGCATCAAGAGTTGTTTCCCCCTTACACCCCACTTGGGGGTTTGGTTAGGTCTAAGCAGAATCACAGGGTGGCAAACTGCCAGGTGGTGAACCTGACACGATCTGGCGTGGGATGGACACGAATTGCAGGTGTCAATTCACACCTGCTGCCCCCTGACAAGCGTAGATCAAACATCCATAGCTCACTAATGAAGAGATAATTCTTGTCCTCCTGCCAACACCTACAGCTCAGCCCCTTCCCTGAGTGTGGTGAAGCCTCCTTCCTGCTGCAGTTATCTGCAATGAAAATGCACAGAGCAAACCCACCTGCACAGGAGTTCAAACAGTTGTACTTACACCACTGAAATTCATTTAAAAATTAAGAAAGAGGGATAGATTTCATGTCATTGTAGAGACTCATGCTGTCTGTAGCAGGGCAGAGAGAAGCCCTGCCAGTCCATTTTCCACCCTTCTGGGATACATTGCTTTTGGGTTTGTTTTTTTAATGGAAGGCAATTTACTGGGGTCTTTTAGCCTTCTGAACTGAATCAGTCTAACAAAATATGGTGTGATCTGTGGCAAAGCACATGAACAAACTTCTAGCGCCTTCATATCTTTTCATCTTATCAGGGTGGTGAGTGTCTGATGCGCAACAGATCCTGACCACAGTCACAAACCAAGAGCAGGGCACTCTCATTCCTCCTTTCACCTTGCTGAGCTTGTACTTATTACTCTCAGTAATTCATTTACCACATCAGTGCAAGCACTTCAGGCTCCTTGAGATGAAAGTCCATCAATTCCAGAAGTCTGTATGCCTCTTACTGGCTCTGAGCATCCCATCCACTAGCACAGAGCAGGACTGCACACTGGCTCTGAGCAGATTACACACGAAAAAATCATGGGGGGGGGTGGGGGGAGAGCCATAACCACGATGAAAGAGGAAAGCTGCTAGATGAGCTTTGTGTGCTTATTTGCTCAGCTAAGGTAAACTGCTTGCCTTGGACCTCCCACAGCACAGCCAGAAGTAACAGCTTTCCTTCCTCAGGACCGAGAAGCCTTCTCATCTCTTTTTCATGCTCCAACAATTTTGTATTTGATATAAGCAAATAATGTCAATCATTTCTTCCTGATTGCTTAAGCAAAAAATAATGTGATTAATGAACCTCTGAGGGAGAAAACAGAGGCTTTAATAAGCGTAAAAAAATCAGCTAAGCACTGTGAACTTTCCTTAAATTCCCCAAAAATGAGGAGCAGCTGCCTGGCACCAATCCCCCCAGTAGTAGTAACTGCAGCATTTGGAACAGCTCTGGATGCTTCTGAAAAGAGGCATGATCTTGTGCCAAAGAAAATAATCCCTTAATTTTATAGGTGTCTGACTATAAAAAAAACTGGAAATGAGAGTGTCTGGGGAGACACATATAACACATTGCATGGTGTCTAAAAAGGTCTTTCCTTTGCCTCTCCAAGTGTCAGCAAGAAGAACTTGACTTGATTTAAACTGGGAGCTTGGGGGATTTAAATCAAAAACCTTTTCACTTGATGTTCAGTTTGCCATTGATTTCAGTTGTTTGGGGTCAGGCCACTCAAAAAAAAAAAAAAAAATCCTAGCAAGAAAAAGTCCTCAGTAGCTCCATGTAGTGGCTGCTGGCAGAGGTTTGCCTGAAATTTTTAACAAGAGATTTCAGACTCTCTACATAGCAGTGGCATACACTGTCATTGTCTCCTGAGGTGAAACCAAAGGAGATGAAAAATTGGAAAAAAATACATATTTTGTTCCTGGATAACTCTTCTGATCTATGCTACCAGTAGCAGGAGAAGTCAAGGTCGGAAGCAACCTTGACACGACTTGGTAGTGAATGTGGGAAGGGGATGCTTGTGCTGAGGAGGACATGTTCCATTGTGGGGAGGGCTGAAATTCCTCTGACAGGAATACTGCACCCACGACAAGAAGCAACAGAGAAATCTTGTGACTGCCCACACCACGATGCCCCGCTAACCCAGTGGTGAATCACTGAATCAATATAAAAGGCTCTGTAACAACTTCTAGAGAGAAAGTGGGAAAATGTCTCACCAGAGCACAAGCAGCAGCTCTGGAGTTATTTGAAGCACGGAAAATACCAAGAACGGCCCATGAAACAGCAGCTGTTTGGGACTGTTTTTCCTATAAGCTACTCTAAAGAAAGCACTGAATATCCTACTTATGTTGAAAATTATACAGGTCACCTTCCATATTTAGTGCAGAGTGGCACAGAGATAGCCAGGGGACAGGACACATTCCTGCTCCATCTTTAGCACGATGCCACCCAAATCCATATGTGTTCTTGGCCTTCTACCCTGTATTTAAACTAGAATAAGCTGTGTTCTGCATTCAAGGAAAAAGGGGGGTGGGGGAATGAATCCAAACGTTTGTGGGGAAGGTTTTAGTGAAAAGGCTGGCTGCTTTTCTGTGGTTACTGAGGTAATGAAACTTCCACAGGGGTTTACACAATGTCAGAGTGGAAGAAATTCTAAGCATCTACGAGAAGGGTTTTAAGTTACTCAAAAGCCTTACTGATAGGATTTCAGAGCCAGCTACTCTATTCGGACACTAATGTGCAAGTGAACACGTCTTTCAAAACCACATGTGGCTAGGCTATTCATACTCCTAGTCTTGTCCCAGCCATTCATAAGCAGGAGTGTGAAGCAGCAAGGCAAATCAAATAAATGACTTCATTCCTCTGGGAATATGAGCAAATGCGAACAAAGAGGCAAACAGTTACAAATTCAGGGTGCCATGTTTTTGCCAAGTTTACTTATATTGGGGAACTATGAAGGATTCAAAGAATACAACTGTTATACTCATTCCTAAAGCTCTGCACCCATGAGTGCACATGGGTGTGTAGGCACAAGCAAGCTCCAAGATCTTCCAAATTTACAAGCCTCCCTGCACAGCTCTGTGGAAGATATCACACAGCAGTTTAATGCACTAACACTTGTGTAATTGGATACAAAGATGTATGTCTCAGATAAAGCACAGTCTGGGGTACTCCATCCTGTGCCAGGTAAGTGTATCCCTTTTGCTAAAGCAGAGGCCAAAAGCTCCTGGAAATCCTTACTTTGTAGTAGAAAAGGTGTTTATGGACAGGCTAAGACACTCCCAATTGCTAACCTGGGGCCCATCAAAACACCAATCAGCTCCACTGTGAATTTTCTTTTGTAGCAATCTATGTCACTGTAGTTCAGAAATGTGTCTATGCTTGCTACTGTAGACCAATTATATTGTAAATATGAAATCTTTTAGTGGGATCTAGAAAAAAAAAAAAAGGCCAATTTTGGGCATGTTTCAGTGATGTGAAAACCTGACACACACTACCTGAGAGCCTCTCTGATCATGTGGCCTGGAGGATGAGTCCCTCCTAAGGAAAGAACAAATCCCCTGTGTGACAGCGCTGGCTTTGCCAGACAGTGGCACACAGGCTTTAGGGGTGGAAGCAAAGCTATACAGCCTTCAAAACCATGACACAGACAAGATACGTGACAAGTTGAGAGACATAAACAACAGCTGTTTGCTGTGTGTAGGGTTGACACCCTGCAAGATATTACCATCAGCTCCCTCTTTTTCAGCCTCAGTGGAGCCTGCCTGGCTGCTTCAGTCCCAGCACGAACTCCTCCTTCAGTTTTCTGCAGAAAGAAGTTCAAAACCTTCTTTGGGCAAGTTCCCCCTTTCAAAACAAACCAAATCCTTTACTACTCATCCTCCTCAAAACTTGCTAAAGGCAAGTGCCCTGCAGCATGACAGCATCCCTGTGACCTCCTCTAGTTTGGCACAGGAGTCTAACAAACACATCTGATGCTGTGATTCGCTTCCCCTGATCCCTCTGCTGTTTCTGTTCCCTGCCCCACTCTTCTCTCACTTACACTTCTCTTTTGACTCTCCCGTGGCTGGAAGACAAACTGAAACATGCTCCGGAGATGAAATTTCAGTTCACCTCATGGATTTGGAATTAGGCAGAATATCAACTTTCAAAAAAAAAAAAATCTCAGCGGATGATGAAATAATTATTTTCCCAGGACTGATTTTTTTCTCTTAAAGCAAAGCAATATGAAAAATAGATAAAGTCTTGATGCAAAGGGAGAGTCCCTCTCAGAGACTCTCCTCAAGCAGCATAGCTGAGACAGGATGAGCTGTCAGCCCTGCTCAGCCCTGTCGCTGGCTAGGCTGTAAGGATGGGTCTGACTTTCCCTGCAGTAAGTAGCTTGTTTTGATTTCAGGGGGTTTGCTGATGAGGTTCAGCAGAAAGAAATAAGGAGGTGAGCAGAGCAGATTGCCAGGGAAATTTATGGTGTGCTATAGAATGGGATTTATGGCATGGGGTGGTGATGTGACAGAGGGATGGGATTGTGTTTAGGACATTGAAGATCCCCACTTGACCCTTCATCCTTGGCCAGATGTGTCCTGCTCTGTGAAATGAAAGCTGTTGCCTCTGGACAAGGCAGCTGGCTTTCCAGATTCAGTCCAGGTCCCAACCAGAAAATGTCTGTAACTCAGGAAGCACTCCAAAGAAAACCCTTGAGTCACATTTCCTACAGTGATCCTATCAGGCTTTTAAGGCCTAAAACAAGGAAAACCATTATACTGCAGCCTAGCAATGATTTAGGACTCCCACTCATGTGAGATGCTCAATTTTCCCCAGATTCCAGGGATATCATCAGGTTTTGAGGGCCCTTTTAACAGCAGCAGCAGTAGCTCAGGGAAGAACATCTGAAATAAAATATACTGAAGGTCTCAAAGTCAAAACGATCTCTACAAAGGTAGTAAGGAACACCTGACTGCAAACATCTGCTGTATGGAGTCCTGCACTGCTGGAACACAGACACTGCACTGCTGCCTGCAAAGGAGCTTTAACAAAGGGTCATGTCAGAAGCTGACCTGTCCTGGACCTGCATGGCTGACACGTCTCCTCTTTCATACATACACAGGACAGTTGTGAGAGTTCACACTGCTGTATGACCATCTCCACTGAGAGGACAGTTAGCTCATGCTCTGCTAATAAGCCAGGCAGCACTACTGACTCTGAGCAAACCGCTCCATAATTGGCTTTTTGCAGCACAGGACATCTTTAATTAATCTGCTACTGTTTATGTGTGCTGTTCCCCTTGGAGCTCACTCACAGTGCACAGACATCATGCAGCGCATCTGACATTCTCCAAACATGTGATGTCGGTTATGTCTTACAATGCCGAGTGCCTGGTATGTAATTACTGCACATCAAACTCATTCCACAGATGGGCAAATCAGGGAATGGACTGCTGGGCTGGAGCAAACCCAGCTGCGCCAGTCCTGCCTCATGGACTGTTCCTGGTGTCCGGGTCACACACTCCCAAATAAAACACAGTTGGGACTATCAGGCAGTTGCTGTACATAAGCATGAGGTCTGCCAGGTCACATCTGAGCACTGTGCAGAATGCAAACCCAGCATGCTGGATTCAACATACATGGTTCAATGCACAATGCAGTTGTGCTTTAGTAAGTCATCAGGCATCAAGATGAGTCATTAGAACAGATGTAAGTCCGTCCACTGGAAGTACAGGTACCAATTCAGCTCTTTTTCTTTCTGCATAAGTTGTGTTATGCTCCCTTCCATTTATCCAATAACCTCCACCTCGCTTTCAGATTAAAGGACAGATACTGCTGTGCCATTACACAGCATAAAACTGCAAGTTTTATTGCTAATATCACCAGATCTCAAAACCAGACTCCTGTGAGGACACTGTTAAATCCATCACCAACTTACAGCGCAGTCCAGCAGTCAGAGCCGTTGTCCTCGGCATGGACCAAGAACAAAGTGTGCAACACAGGAGGCTTCAAACCCTGCTATTTTCAGCAGCCTTTGGTACTTATCTCTATCTGAAATTCCCCAGCACTGACATCCTTCTGCTGTCACCAGCCCCTGCCGGGACAAAGCCTCTGCTTGTGTGAGCAGCATCCTGACTCTGAACCAAGAGATAGCTGAGTGCTGCTCTATGACTCCTAATGCTAACCAAATGCAGATCTAGTTCTCCGTGCTGAGGACTACTAAATCACTAACTGTAGATAAGAGCAGAGGACAAAGCCTGCAGACACATAAAAGAGAGAGTATATACTAAATCTACTGCCGTTTTGCAAAATTAAACATGGTTGAGCTCTCAGCTGTCTGAGCTTACCTATTCTCCCTCCATAGCAGAAAATAACATCCAAAGTTGGCATTAAGTAGCTTAAATAAGATGGACAGTAAAGTAGTCACTACTGACCCAGCTGTACCATGGCACTTCAAAGCACTGATAGCTACACAAGCACTCTGCTTCACTCGGCACAGTAAACCTGATCACTTCCCAAAGACAGTCCTTTCTAGACTAAAGTACATTCTTACCCCAGTGAAATAATCCCTCACTCAGGGGGCCAAGCTTTGCTGGCTCTTATACCTAAGCACTCCCTCCCATCTCAGGTTTGCAGCACAGGCAAACACCAGGAGGGTTTTCTTGTTCACCACCCCAGCTCCATGCATATCTGCACCTGAGAAGAGCCTGTGACACACATCTAAAGCATGCAAAAGCTCAACTGCCAATCCTACTTAGCAGGACTGTGTTATTCAGCACAGGCTGGCTTCAGGACCAAAGCCACTCCAAAGCTCAGCACAGAAGATCCCCAGGGACCTGGAACCCTTTCTGAGCACGGCTCCACTACTTAGGAGCTGAACTGTAACATCCAGCATGTAAAATAACAGCAAAGGAACAGGAATGTAAATAATAAGCCTGAACCATGCAAACCTTGCCTATCCAATACTTCTCAAAAGCATCATGAAGGACAGTATGGTTTCTACACTGGGTTTTGCAAGATAACTGAGCACACTGACTGCTGGCAACTCAGTGACAGCTTTAAGTGCTGTAACTTTCGAAGAAAAAGTCCAGACAAATGGTTATTCAGGTCTCTCTATCTGGTTGGATTCAAAAAACATTAGAGGCTAAAAATGGTTTATATAGGAGTCTATAATCTAGCCAGATTTCACAGCAAGAATCCAAAAATAAATTTGGAAAACAGAAGCACAGTGATTAAAATAACAGTGATTTGGAGTTAAAAGCACCACTGTGGGAAGCCTTCTGCTACAGTGCAAAAGTAATTTTCCATGGACTGTTTTGTTGAACAACCCAAACAGTAATTCAGGCTGGAATCAGTCTCCCAAGATGCGAAAATCCCTTTTGTTAAGCTCAGATCCGAGTTCAGGAACATTCAAAGAATCACAGAATAGTTCAACTCCCAGTCCTTCAGCTGCCACACTAGAGAGTCCAGCTGCCAAAACTGAAACTGCCCTGCACATCCCAGGCAATCAGGGAGCTACAAGCCTTGTCCTCTACAAACCACTGCCTTGCAGGCCTGCCTCCTGACACTGCAGCCTTCCCATCATCCAGGCTTGAACTACCTGCCCGGGCACTGGGGACCAAACAGGCACTCATGTCTTATGTTGTGCTTTAGTTACACCCAAGTCACTGAGGCTACAGAAATGAGACTCTAATTCATCATTAAAGCACTGTGTATAGTAACTGCCCCTTTATACCACCTAAGGAGTCCTTCTGCTGTGCCTTTTGCAATCAGACGTCTGTCTCGTATTGGCCTCATTAGCCACCAGCGTGCTTGTAAGAAATGTGGATAGAGCCTTTCCCAAATCTTGGTCTGTGAAGCCCAGCCATGATGATGATGATGATGATACAGTGGTGAGTCTGGTCTAGGGATGCTCGGATTACAGTGAGAAAGATTCAGGCAGTTTGGGTGGTGGAGAGCAAACCCGAGCAGCAGGAAGGGTGGCTGGGTGAGGATCATGCTGATGGGAGACAGGGGTGCAACAGCTTCAGCTCTTCCCCACAGGCCAAAGTGTTGCATGAAGCCTGTCCGAGCCAGGCTTCAGCTGTAACTCAGCTGGAGATTACAGCCCAGACATGGGCATTACCTGGGGAAGGAGCTCTGTGGCAAAAAGAGGGGTGGGAGCCTGAGGATGTCCTTTCAATCCTCACAGAACACAGAACATGCTTGCAGTGAGCTACCAGACCCCTGCAGCCCAGCCTGGGCTGTAGAGAAGGTACATGCAATGGACAAGCTGCTTCCTAAAGTGCCACATTGCTGTTTTGTTTGCTATTTGCCTGCCTTGTAGCACGATCCAGTCTGAAACCAAGTTTTATTAGCAACACCCTAGTGAGCCAAGGTAGCTGGCTGGAGGAAGAGACAAACCCAAAGGGGCAGTCAGAGACAGCAGGTCTGTGACTCACCCTGGAGTGCCAACTCCAGAGGAGCTGCAGAGCCACCAGCATCTGGACACCAAGATGCAATACTTACATTACAGAAAATGGAGCGACACTGCCAATCAAGGGATGTGGGGAACCACCCTCTGGCAAAAGACATTAATGCTTAAAGTAAAAGGAATAGTAGTGACTGGCTTCCCCAACAGTCCCCAGTAGGAATCCATAGTCAGAGCAGCACCCTGAGGTGCCTAGGCACAGTGTGCTGAATGCACCAGGGTAATTAAGAGCACTCAGGCTACAGCAAACCCTGTCCCAAATTCCTCTCTCAGCAGCAGAGATCAGGACTCTGTACCACCATGCAATAAAAGTCTTTCCCAAAGCAGCATGAGTCCCTCTAAACAAACAGCCTTTCCTCACCCACCTCTGGAGCTCAGTGCATCTCACAACTCTTGGTTAACAGCCTGCAAACACATCCCCAGGATCAGTGCTGCCCACAGGTGAGAAAACTCTTGTTTGTTCTCAGCCCCCGTGACACAGAAAGATCAGCAGCCCCAGCAGATAGGATGCTTTGCTACACACCTGAAAGGAACACAGGTGAAGTGAAATCTCTGAAAATAGTGAGTTTTAACTAATTCTAACTTCCTTAAAATAGAATGAGTTTTAATAAAATCCTTTAAAAAGATCAGTCCCTTATCACTTATCTACGTCTCCAAGATTATCTCTAGAAAGACTCTCAAGAACAAAATAAAATTTTTTTGTTCAGTGAATCATTATGAATACCAATCCATAAAAAAGTCCACCTATTACACAGTTCCATAAGTAAGGAAAATAGGGATAAAACACAACACATTTTCCTCCCTGTCACTAAAATATTTTTTTCAATCACAGATCCTTTGGATGAGGCTGGCAGCCCTGGATGGGGAAGAGTTTTCCAGCAGCAGAACAGTGCAACATACCACAAGTCAGTTCTCTTCCTTTCATACTATTTGAATGAAACTTTGCAGTTTCTCATCTGCTTCCAAAGAGACAGAGTAACTCAGGTCACAGATGCCCCAGAATATATATAAGCCTTAGAACAGGCAGTGCCTTGGCAAAAACTACTTTGAAAACAGCTTTCTAAGCAAGAGAACCAACAGACTGCTTCAGTCCTTGGGCAGTCACAGCAACACCTTCAGCAAATATTTTGAAAGATATTTTCCAAGCTCTTTCTCTCTGTACCACACTGATCTTTCTTGGGAAGGGATATTGCTGGCTCCATCTTCAAAGGAAGTTGCACCCAAAGCCCTGGGCTATGAACTTCAACACATCTCCCCATCACACCCTTGGGAGTTCAGCCCTGACTTCAAAGAGCTGTGGGTTTAGGCAGTGCCCTACCTGCAGTACTCTGAGGCAAGATTTGCCTACCTTTTTTTTTTTTTTTCCAGGCAGAAAGCTCTCTGGATTCAACTGCTCCTACCTCTGACTGGATACAGCATAGTCTCAGGCTCATCCTTCTGCAGGGACATGATGTGAGATCAAGGCCACCACTCCACACCTTATACAGTGGAAACAAGATTTTTTTAAAGGCAAAAACATGAGCTTAGCTTTGGACCTAAATCCCAATTTTCAGGCACTGAATACATCTCCCACAGGAGCCCCTGTCATTCAGCTTGTTCAGGGAAACCATTCACTGCACAGATCTGATGTCAGTGCCTTGGTGTGAGTGAACCTCCTGGGACAGAGGTATATTCTGGTAGGGCAGACAGTCCACTTCTGACAAAGTTCCTTCATTTTCTTCTCCTTCAGGAGTTTTCTGCCACCTCCCAAATGTTCCCTCAACCCTTGATAAAACCTTTAGTGCTACAAAGACAGAATTTTCTTGTGCCCTTGGATAACCCACATTTAAAACCTCCTGGCTTCTCTGTGCCCGTGGTGCTGATGGCCTTCTGAGCAGCCTGTCTGCAAACTCTGCCTGACCTGAGAACCAGCATTAGAGCAGGGGGAGGTGGCCACTGCCACCAGGCCACCTCTCAGTGGCCAGCCTGTCACCTCTGCACTGTGAGGGGACATGTTCCTCGTCATGACAGCACTGTCAGCGTGCTGTCCCACACCCTATCTGCTTCCCATCTCAGCACTAGCACAGACCCAGCCTTTCATCCAACCCTGAAAGAACGTGTTTTTCTCCTCTTTTTTTTTTTTTTTAGTGAACAAGAAGCTACAAGTGAGTATTTGGCCTTCACAACTGATGGGCTGCAGCCAAGCCCTGCCATATGTTCCAGCTAATACATGTGGGCTTTGCTTTCCATCCAAAAAAGAAAAAAAAAAAAAAAGGACATTTATGAGTCGGGATTCAGCAGGAGCATGTGGGAAGGAAGGGGTGGGGAAAAGATGCTATTTTTGTTGCTATAATTATTTGGTGGCCAAATCCCTGACCCTTGACGTCAGCCCTGGAGGGTCTGTTTAACTGACCAGTTGTCATGGAAAGAAGGACTGGTTGGGAGGTACAGACTGATGAGGAACAGCTCTTCGCTGCCTGAACCCACCCACAGGCAGACCCCCTGCCTTCATTAGTAATCACCAGCTCATGGCCAAGAAATAAAAATGTCAATACCTTATTGCTGATACATTGGTTGGAAACAAAAGCATCCAGGGAACTTTCGCACCCTCCTTCCTGCCATCCATTACTGTTAAAAAGCATAGGCCAAGTCCTGATCTCAGTTTCCCCAGTGTTAAGGCAGAGAAACTCCACAGCCCTCAGCTGGGTCACTCCGGGTTCACATCGATTTATCCAAACTCAGCCTGGCCTCAGTCCAGACTACACACATGGAAACATGCCATGTGCAGAGTACAGGGGTTCCTACTCCTTGGGAACGAACCCAATCACAATGACTAATTCATACCACCTCCAAAGGAAAAAAAAAATAAGATAAATAACCCCTCAATTCCTTGCTCCAGACATCCAGCACTGCTTTGAGCCCAGAGTCCTGCTAGCAAGGCTCCAGCAAAGCTCAGGAGGTTGGCAGGAGTCGGCTCAGCTACTGACATGATGGTGTCTCATTACTGCCCACGCCATCCACAATGAAATCACCAGTTGTACAAGGAAATTGGAATAATCCTTGTTGAAACCTCAGGCACAACTAGAGAGTACTGGGCATAAGTTTGCTTAGCAGGGCTAAATTGCATTGCTCATTCACATGCAGTTCATTATCGGCTGCCGTTAGTTATTCCTGAGGCCAAGGACAACAAAAGGACTCCGCAGAAGCCAGAGCAGAGCTCGCTATGACGTATGGATGAGATTTAACAGGCAGCACAAAAAGTCATTTAACACATCCCAGCACACCAAGGAGCAGCCAGCAGAAGAAGGTGCAAAAACCACAAGAAACTAAGGAGATAAAGGAACAGGGAAGGGGCAGGTTCCCAGGTTACAGCCCAGCAGCAGGAGTCTGGGCTCTCCTGCACTGTTGCTGCCCAGTTTTGCTCCGGTTGAGATATAACTTAGCTCATGCACTGGGAGGCCTTTAGATTAAGGTCTCAAAAGATCCACTGAAACCACATGAGTCACACCTGTCTCGTCCATCATCGAAGCCACATCATCAGGGATTGCCAAGAAATAAGGAGGAATCCAGGCCTACCTTATTTTCTCCAAAAGACTGAGAATTATTGCAGTCTGGGACCTGCTGCAAGTGTATTTTGAAGCCCTGGCATGACTGCATAGCTATGAGGTGAGAAAGAGGAATTTGGCAAGACACGGGAAGTAGCCCTGGCTATCAAATGGCTGATTACTGGGCTGTATGAAATGAGCTTAGTGGGCCTAGGACAAGTTTGTACTAACTGACTGTGTCCTGATTTATTGAGCAGAGCTGTGTTAATTTACTATCAGTTGAAATGATGTGGCAAACTGCAAACACCTTAGTTTTGCTCTGGATTTGTTCTATCAAAAGAAAAAAACCAAAACCTGTGCCTAGTCTGAATTTGCTAACGGCAGTATTGAACCACTGGGTCACCTCTTTCCCTCTCTGATAATACTTTCAACCCAAAACATTTTAGAAACATTTCACTTGAAGTGGTCAGCAACAACAGGAACAGGGTCACTATCCTGGGTTTAGGGCAAGACTAAATATCCTGTTCTAAACCCAGGACACTGACCCAACCATCAAGACTCAGAGTTTTCCTCCCATAAACTGAGTTTATTTTTGTCTACATAATTTTAACTTTCTGAGCACTAACATTTACCCTCTGCTGAGGACTAAGAATGCTCTCTTGGAATATCTAAATAAAGAGACGTTCCAAGAGATTAATTCTGGGATCTATGTATTTATCCAGTATCCAAGTAATACTACTTCTCAAGATTGAAGATAAATAAATACCGCTAATGATGATAATACAAATAATAATGATTGTCTGACTGTTTTACTATAGGTCTTTGTCTGGGATGTGTCATATAAGGCCTACGAAAACAAGACCAACTCCTGGGCAGACCTTGCAGGACAGGTGCTGTGGCTTTGGTGAGAAACAGCCTCAGTAGGCTGCTCCCCTTTTAGAGACTTTAAGAAAGACTTTTAAAAAATAAGAGGTTTTACACATTTTCCTGTGCCATTACCAATGAGATGCTGCAAGTGAAACCACCACATTTCCCCCAAAGGCTGTGGCTCACCCCAGGACAGAACCCTATTATCTGCTTAAGTCCCTGCATTATTATGGCATGAAGGAAAACTGAACAAAACGTTCATGGAAAATATCAGTCCTTGAGTGAAACAAACCAAATTCCCTAAGCAACTACATTGGTGTGAATCCAGAGTTACTCCACAATCATTAGGCAGGCTATTGAGACGTGTCATAGAGATAAAGGACTCTGGCCCTGTGAAACAGCACAGAGATGGGCAGCAGTGAGTAGTTACTTGAGGTGGAAAGAATTTGATGGAGGTGTCTTAACAACCATCCCAAGGGCTGCTACAGCTGCTCAGACACCAAAGTGGGGATGGTGGTGAGACTTATGTGAGCACTGGCAGAGGACAGAAGGATCAGTCTGGAATGGTTAGAGGCCCAGGTTTACATACAGAAGTCTCCTCCCTTGGGCTTGGATTCTCATAAATAGGGAGTTTTCAAAGACAGAACTGGAGTAAGGCAATGATCTATACCACAGGGGTTTCTGACGTTTGGGCTCCCACTCTATTTCTTTCGTTTCTCTCCTATGGTCTTTTATCAAGCCATTATTGTGTCTGTGTTGCATTTCAGAAATCTTGGCGGTGTGGGTGGCAGGACAGCACAGTGTGACCCAAGGACATGCTCCCAGCAGTGCCCCATCAGCTGCAGTGTGAAAGACCCGGCAGAGAAGATAAAAGTGAAAGTTCTCCCCAGACAAGACCTTTCTTTAGAAAAGAAACAGCTTTAAAGAACAAATAAACTGCCTCTCCTACAACATGGAAAACCTAAACATTATTGTTTTATGCTTGCAATGCGTGAAATCATGATGATAACAGAACTGAAGAACATCTCAGATACGACAAGGGGGGGAATTCAAGCCAAAGACTGAATAAACCAGATATAGTCAGACTCTTGCCCCTTTTGCTCCACCTACAGTCTGACATTACTAAGAGAGGAGCAATGTCTGACATGCTGGGGACTTGTTTTATTTATTGTTTTAAACCCAAGCACAGACTAAAAGGTTTTTTCTCATCTAGATCCAAGGCTGGTGGTTACAGCCTACATACATACAATTCCTGCCATGCTTCACTGATGTGCAACGGGGCATGCAGGCAAGTGGGAAGACAAGACCATTGCAAGGCAGTATTTACAAAATGGGAGGAAGTGCTCAGTAACAGCACATCAATATACAAAGAAGAAAATTAAAATGGACTACAGCAACCCAGCAAAGAGGTCAGGGAATTCTGTGGCTGGGAATAGGATGAGACAAAGGAAAGAGACCTCAAGGAAAGGGCTAGTAGGGTAGAAGAGCCACAAGACACGTGTTTGCAGTTGATACAGTGATCAACTTTTCCAAGTTGCTTGTTATTTTTGGACCAAGCTGACTTGCAGGAGCTAGACCAGAGACTGGAAGTAATGCTCTGTCACAGGGTTCATGGCAGACCATCCACAGCAAGCTCCAACACGGCTACTGAGTCAGCAGCTCACAGCAGCAAATGCTGTCACAGTGTACACTGCGTACATTTCTTCCACCCTCCACTCACTCCCAGAGCTAGAAAAACTCCAAAAAGGAAGGTTAGGAACATCATGGCCTTCAGGCTAGGTTTTAACAGAAACAAGATGACTAAAGCAGCAAAGCAAGAAGGATGTGATTAATAAAAATGTTTATGAGGGCAAAGAGATCCCCCCCCACTCACCTGCCAAGCCTAGAGGGTGTGGGGGGATCTCTTTGCCCCCATAAACATTTTTATTAATGACAAAGACCAAGCAGCCAGCACACAGCAGAGAGCCACCAGCATACGGCAAATTGTCCTGCCTGTCGGACATGACAGCAGAAACCCACTGAAGGACCTTTCCTCTGTGGGATCAAGAGCCCACCACACGCTTTACAAGAGTTAAATCCCATGTTCTCATTTCCTTCTCTGTTTCACACCTTCTCAAACCCATTCCACCCTAACTGCCTCAGCTACCTGTACCCAGTAAATTTCTCAATTACCTGAAAGCATCAGCCATCCAAGTCTTCCTACTTACAATGCACATTCAGAAGCTGCAAAGAAGATCTGCAAGCATATTTGGACTTGGGCTGCTTGTTCAATGCAATTTGTCTACAGTCTCTGTAGAGTGTGCAGTCAACCTCAGAGGCCTGAGCCTGAAGCTTATAGAAACCTCCAGCTGAATCCTCAAACTGTCCCATTCCTGCAGTCCACCACAGTCTCCCCTCACATCATGCTAGAGTCACCAAAAACACACAGATCACATCTGTGAAACAGAAAAGTCGTCTTCAGAAGACCACTGTTTCTATTTCAGAAAAGTACAGAGAAAAAGATAAATTTAGAGAACGGATAGGATGACATGGATTTAGAGGCTGATGGAACATGTTCTTACAGGATACCAGGGGTATTTCACCTAAAGACATCATCACCTCCCTGCCCCTTTACAGTGCTCTGTGCAGGAGTATCTTGAGCATCTGCTCAGCAGCAGAAGCAGTGCAGCCCAGCCCAGCTGCTGCCACAGTCCAGTAAAAAAAGTTCCAAAAAAGCAGCAAAAAAAGTCAAAACCTTCCAATTCTAGCACCAGTTTTCCACCAATTCACTGCAGAGTCTCATTCACATCATCACAATTGGGCAAGACTGTACTGGCGCTTGCTCCGCAGTGAGAGACCAGAGGCAGTGGGAGCCCCAAGCCTGCTCCCAAAACAGCTGAGGCACACGCAGTGATGGCCATTGTTTGGCCTGTGCATCTGTCCAGCAGGGCTCAAAGCCTTTGCTTTTCCTACCCCACAGGAGTGTTGCAAGGATTAGTTCATGTATATTCAGCACAGTTTTTCAAAGCACTGCAAAAGAGCCAAACCCTTCGATTTTTTTCATCTTTTCCTTGCTCTGTCACTCCCTCCTGAAGGGATGTGTTTCTCCCCTCCTGAGAAACAAACAAGCATGAGGTCTGTGGGAGTGGGAGGTGGGAAGCACATGCCAGGCTGTTCCTCTTCTCTCAAACCACAAATGGCACCAAACCCTGCCATCCGTCCAGCACCTTGCGCAAGTGCCTGGCATCCCGGCCTCCCCACGAAGCCTGGGGAGGAGCTGGACAGAACATGCAGCACAGTGTTTAACCTCATCCCATTTTCTTTTTGGTTTCAAGGAGCAAAACACGAGGGTCAAATGGCCACCCCTGGAGCTCTGCAGCCTGCCAACACACCCACAGCAAGGCAGGGGGATTGTGCACAAGCCCTGCTTTGCAGCTCCCCTTCTCAGACAAAATCCCAAGCAGATGCTGCAGCCAAGGTCTACCCAGAGGGTGTGGAGCCGGTGCATCCCAACCCTCAGGGAACATGCCAAAGCCTTGGCACTCAGCCTTGGCACAAGGGTATGGTTCACATCTGAGTATATGTAAGGGCTAGACGTTAGACCTCGTGTTTTGTGCAAGTGCAGGCAAATCCGATGTGGGGCATTTTCTTCTGTGCACAGACTTGCTGAGCCAGAGCAAAAGCACAATCCTGAGAGCAGAGCTCAGGTACAGGTAGCAGCAAGGTGAGGATGTGGACAAATCACTGGGGGTTGCCCTGTGGAACAAAGTTGATTGGAGTGTTGCTTAAAAAACCCAAGAGCGTCAGAAAGGGTTAAAGAAAAAGGTACTAAAAACGTGAACAGGTCTAGTCAAAAAGTACCTTCCCTTGGCTACAGTGCTTGACACCTGGACAGCCATGCAGAGAACAAGAACATCCACTACTCCATCAGAGAGCAGCAAAATCAGTGTTAGCGTACCTATGGAAGTCTCCAGATGTTGCAAAAGCAAATTGAGTCACACATAAAATAAATTTTTAAAGGGCTGCTTTCAACACATTGCTTTGATAAGCTTAGAATGCAATCTTAAATGAGGAAAATAACCTCAGTTATTGAGGAAAATACTCTCAGCATAAGAGCATAAATGCATAAACTCTAATGCAAGAACACCCCACACTCCAAAATCCACTGGGGTTTGGTAAATCAGTTTTACTGAAGTGGGAGACAAAAACCCTATTCCCTAATTCAGAGGAAAGCTTTTCAATGAGTTTGACATCAGTGAGTCAGGAAAAGGTTTTGAAATCAAGATAAGAAATCACTTAATTTTTTAGCATGACAAATTTAGTGTCACTTCCCATGGATGCTGACATTACATAGAGCATCTTTCATGGTAAGGACTGCAGGAGAATTCTGTCAGCTTCACTGGCATTGCACACAAGCCAAGATACAGTTCCAGTTCACTCCTAGGATTTCTTTCAGGAACTCTATGCAGCACGTGAACACTAGAGTTTAAGCCAATGCAGTTCTAGTCTTTGAGATGCAAAATTGACCTTAAGGCAACGTCAGAAAAGGAAGTACAGAAAAAGCAATGTAGCTATGAATTTCCAAAAGGTTTCAGAATGCAATAGCTGATGATTTGCCTCCTTGATGTGTTGCTGTGTAGGCACTGCACCACAAGCACTTGCACTGACTTGGACACATGTTTGCCTCTCCAAATGGAAATGGATTTCAGCAGAATCACCCCTCTTGTGCTCCACTGTGCAGGTCTTCATGTGTTAGATTGCCTATAGCAACTAAAAGGCTATGGATGTACTCAAATAAAGCAGAAATCCAGAGGGAGATGTTCCAGAAATGCTTTAAACATTCAGCTTGGCATGAAACAAAATTCCCACAATTTCTGTCCTTACTAGTCATGAACAGGAAGACTTAGTACAGGTAGCTGGCTTGACAGAGCACAAATCTTGAATGAATAATAAAAATACCATTAACTATCCTAGTGTGGGTTGGTGGGGGTTTGCTTTTTTTTATTATTTTTATTTTTTTTCCTTCTTTTTGGCAAAGAAGTTTAAAGAATAACATCATTTTTCTCAGGGAAAGTAGCAGCTATAAGGCAGAAGTTACTGGGATAAGAGGATGATACTCAGGATGTCAGTGGCTACAAACTACTGACTGCATAGTGTTACACAAAGTATTTCACATCACATCGAGGATAATGAACATCAGATTCCAGGAGGTTATATACCTCCCAGCCTCACGTACAGTCCCAGCTCCTCAAACACAGCATCAGTTCAATATGCCTGAAAGGGAAGCACTTCTGGGGCAGAGGGCATTGGAGGGTTACTAAAGAGTTTCTGGGGGCTCTTCTCTGCAAACTGAAGGCAGATCATTTTCAGAATACACTATGTTATACTAAAAGACAAACAAAAACATCCTTCCCAAAAACAAACAAACCAGCCCAAAACAAACAAACAAACACAAAACAGGAAAAGTACAAGAAAGCCAAAGCTGGACAGAGTCCACGTTGTCATCCAGGATGCTGTGTCTCGGGAACTGGCCGCGACCACTGACCGCACACACCAGTGAGAACGCTGCGGGGGGACCATACCTGGGTGGCTTGAGAGAGATGCAAGAGGGGGCACACGTGGGACGTTTGGGAGCATGGAAGCCCGGGTAACCCTTTGGAGAGGGCGGTGAGGAGGGACGGGGCGGGGCGGTGCCTTACCTGGATGTAGGCGCGCTGCAGGTAGCTGTAGGGCACCCTGCGCTGGAAGTCGGCGCGCACCTCCTCGGCGGCGCGGTGTCGGGAGGCGGCTCCGAGCCGCGGCTCCTCGCAGCGCCGCACGCAGTCTGCCCGCCGCAGCACCGAGCCGAAGAAGGGCAGGTCCCCGCCGGCCCCCGGGCCCGGCGCCTCCAGCCGCACCTGCCCGCGGCACGACCGCCGGCACCGCAGCCTCGCCGCCCGCAGCTCCCGCCGGCTGCGCAGCGCCCGCTCCAGGCACCGCGCCGCGCCCGCGAAGTCCCCGCCGTAGTACGCCTCCACCCCGCTGGCGTACAGCGCATCGAAGGGCTCCAGCGGGCCGCCCTCCGCCGCGCACCCGCCGCCCGCCGCCGGCAGCAGCGGCAGCAGCAGCAGCGGCAGCAGGGACCCCCAGGGCCGGCTCCCCCCGGGGGCCATGCCCACCGCACCGGCGGCTCCGGGCACCGTGCGCCCGGGCTCGGGGCGATGCGGTTCGCAGGCGGGGCTGCTGGAGGGTCCGCGCGGTGGAGTCCGTCCGTCTGGCGGGGTCTGGGGATCTCTCTGTAGTGGGGTTTGGGGAATCTCTGTGTAGTAGGGTCCGTGCAGTGGTTGTCGGCGTAGTGGAATGCGGGGGTCCGCGCGGTGGAGTCCGCCCGGTGGGGTCCGCGGATCCGAGCAGTGGATCTCTGTGTGGTGCGGTCCGCGCGATGGATTTCGGTGTAGCGGGACTCGGGGGTCCGTCCGCGGGAGGCGGGCGCGGTGCAGCGGCTCTGGGCTCAGCGGGCTCCGGGGCCGGTGCGCGGGGTTCGGCGGTGGCTCTGCCCGTACCGGGCCCGTGGCTCCCTGCACGCCCGGCCCTGTGCCGCCCTCCCGCGCCGCCGGCACCTCTTAAAGGGCCCCGCGCCGCCGGCCCGCCCCGCCCGCGCCGCCGCCCCGGCCCCGGCCCCCCCCGCAGCGAGCTGGGGGCGCGGAGGGGGCGCGACAGGCTGCCGGGGCCGCTCGGAGCATCCCCGCTCCGCCGCTCGCCCCGGCGGCTGCGGGGATTGGTAAATGACATCGGGAAATGGAAACCTCCGTGGGGTGATGTCAGTGGTAGCAGTAGCCTTTCCTCCCTCTTCTCCCTGCCGTGCTTCACACGTCCTCCTGCCTCCCTCCTGGCGTCCTCGTTCGAAGGATGCTTGGTTTTGTGTCCCTGCGAGGCTGTTGCTTGGAGCCGTTTTCCGCTGGGTTCTCCACCCCCCCCTCGCCATTCTTGCCCCGGCAGCCTCCCGCCTTTGGGAATTCCGCAAATAAATCATCTGGGATGGGCACAGTGAGTGGCTGGTGAAGCCTTTTCAGCTCCCAGCTGTGTGTTTGTCTCGATTCCTCCAAAATTTCTCTCTTCCAATGCTGCAATGCCCTGCCCTGCCAAAAATGTTACTCATTTTTTTGCATGAATTTTAAGACATTCTTGTGACGAGACATTTGGCAGTACGGTTTAGTGACACATGAAAAAAGGTATCTTAGTTGGCATTTTAAATAATCTTAGTACTGAACACCTGTCAGCAAGAAGTTTTTCATGTTAACACAGTTAATTTGGCTGAAATCAGCTATTTCTGAGAGGGAATGGCCAAATCCTGGATCCCACTAGATGCTTTACTGTAGGCTGTTCTGGACTTGAGTACTCCAAAATCTATGTGTGCAGAACTGTACTCAGTACAAGACACTGTGGCCTTACTTATTTCAGACATTTCAGGAATATCTCCATACATGTTGGCTGTCTTCTCCTAGACTAAAATATCTGCAAATGGGAGATGCTTGAAGTCCATTTGGTCCAGATTTTGTTAGTGCATCAAGCCAGATGTTCCTCACGGTCATGCTGTGCATTCTCCTCTGCTGCTCTAGTGACTTTGATCAAATTCTGTTTTGTTTATACTGCTGTGTCCAGGATCAAAAACAGGGCTCAACACTCTCTCATTGGGCAAGTGATCAGATTATGGATTCAGTTTACAACAGTTTCACATAAAGAAAGTTTTTTTCCACAAGGCTAGAGATTTACTAGCACTCTTGGTGAAGATCTTTCCCAGCTGGCAAAGATTTCATAACAATCGTCCTTGTTGCTTTCTAGCAAATTGACACAAAATGTTTTAAAGGTTTGGGTGTCCCTCCTTCCTTCTGCCCTGCCAGGCTGGCATGCTGGGGAGGGTGCTCACAACAGGAGAACCCTGAAGGGTTCTCTCCAGTGGGAGGGGTACATGCTGTAACCAACTGCCTGTGTACTATGAGGTCCAGATAAAGCCTTTTGCAAGGGAAAGGTTATCAGCACTCCTGGGGAGTGGAGGCCACATTATGACAGGGCTACTTAAACCTTCTCAAGCGTCACAGAGGTGCCACTGATGACTGCAGAAATTAAGAGTGTGAGTGAGCTCTGCCCCAAATCATGGAGAGAAAACACTTGGCTCCCCAGGTGCACTTTCTGAAGCATGCACCTCAGGTGATCTATTTGCAGAAGTAATTCCCTATTGCATGTAATTGTCCATTGCTTCCAAGTCAGCAACATCTCTGCTCTTGCAGTGATAACACCGAGCCCCTGCATAGGAAGGAATGCAGAAAGTAGATGAGTGACTGGAGAGAGAATGAAGTCAAAATGTTTTATTTCAGACTGCTGCGTGTTCTGATCCAGATCTTTTTTTCGTTAGAAGTCCTTTTTAAAATAGTAAAGAAAATGTTCTTAGTTCTGACACCCCACAGCGCAATTCTACTGCTCTTTCTCCAGGGTTTTCTCTGTAGGCACCCACTTGCTCTAGGACCAGACTGCTACCACCCCACTTTGCAGTCTCCCTGCCTCAGGTCGTGATTTCTCTGGTCACAAAAGTTTGTGCTTTCCCCTACCTTGATGTTCCGTTGCTACCTAATTGCAGGAAAGAACTCAACAACAGTTGTCACATAAAAGCCTATTATTCCAGGGTATTTCTTGGACATTCAGTCCAGTTGCTTGAGCAAATACCTTTAGTTTTATGACCCTGCTCACTGCCAGAGCAGCAGCCAGATGGGAAGAATTTTGCTGGTCCCCTGGCTGGGGATCTTGTTCTTGCAGAAGATCTGGACCATAACATCCAGCAGTACTGCTACTACAGCCATCAGCATCATAGGCAAGGTGGGCTTGCCCTCATGGAACTGGAAAGAAGCCTTGCAAATATACAGGCAGGATTTCACCCAGCAGAGCAATTGCTGGTTTAGGATGTTACAACTCTGAATCAGTCCCCAAGATACCTGAGATAGCCCTCATGCCTTTAATGAAAGGAATAATTCTAAAAATGTAACAACTCAGCCCGTGTTCAGATGTTGATCCTGGCCTCTGTGCAGTTGTTTTGAAAGACCTTTTCCTGCGTAAATAGGTTCATCTGAAGCTTTCCTTTTTTTTTTTTTTTTTGAGGAAAACTCTGATATGTGAGTCAAACCACTGATGATTTGGCAACAAGATATGAGCAGAATTTAAAATGCCTTTCAAAATGGCTTTTCAACATGCACTTTACAAGCAGACCTAAGTTTCAAGCCCTCTCTGTTTCATTTGTAGACTTGCTTTCATATTTAATCATGGACAAACTTTATAATTCCAAATCAAACACAGGTGACCTCTTCAGCCATGTACCTTAGTGAAAGAGAGAGCTTTGAATCAGATGCAAAAGTACAACATGCCCTTATGAAGGGTTTTGGTCTTTGCCTCATGTATAAAAGTGCAAGTTTACTGAATATATCAAGTCTGTTACTTAAGTACTTCATGATTTAGACCTGAATCCATACCTGAATTCCATAGAATGCCTCCATCTACTCAACACCTTTTTTTATTCAAGAAGTTGTAAGAATGGTTGTGAATGTCAGTAAATGTCAGGAAATTAATACCAAATAAAAAATGTGCTGCAATAAGAGTCTCCTTCTAGGAAAAATCAATCAGTGCAATATAAAACTAGTCTAGGTTTGGGCAGGGTGATAGAATGAGTGACCAAGAAGGACTTTTCTCTCTAAATTATTATTTTTGTTACAGCAAGATGTACCACATTGCAACAGTGCAGAATGTGGATGGAGAGAACACAAGGTGCCTGCTGGGGCTGCCTCTGCATCTGCTCTGGGTTGTACCTGTTGTTTCTCTCCTTCTGACTTACAGATCTACTCTCCCACAGCTGTTCCACTGTATGTTTGAGCCTGTCTTTGATGCATTGCTCTGGATGGGTTGCTGATGCCTTGAGGTCAGCACAGGTGAACAGGAGGTTTTTAATTTTTCTTCCTAAACCTTTTAACTTTTACTTCCTCCTAGCAATATTTCTGCAGGCTCAGGACCTGGGACTGACTATTGCTTTCCCCAAACAGACATCTGACCTGTGATCAAATGCTGGGTGTTCTTCTTCCATAAACTACAATTGCGCGAATCCAGGGTGTCCTCTGTCCTAGCAGCTCCCTATCCTGACATTCCTCCAAAGCATGTCCATTTCATATCTTACTGATGACATTCTCTCTCTTTTTTTTTATGACATCCTCGTGACGTTTCCTCTGCAGAAGCACAAAATGATTGCCAGCAAAGCTTTCCTTACAGCATTGCTCTAAGTGCATAACCCACTTGTGTATTCTCCTCACACACACTGTGAAGGTCATCCCTAATCCTCCTTTGCAGCATCTAGTAAAGTTGCCTTGGCACAGGCTTGTCCACTTCTCTCTCTGCTGCACACTATTATTAATGCCAAACTTGACAGCTCATTCTTTTCTTTGTCCTGGTCTGTCCTGTCTCTGCTTCATTTCATGGGATTTACTGTGTCTCTGCCTTTTTTGGACAAGGTTTTGTGTTCTAGAATTTGCCATTGATTCTCTACTGCAGCGCAAACCAAAACTAACTCCCCAAAGTCATCTCTGCAATGATCCCTCCATTGTGCCTCTTGAGGCTTTGGACATGTGCTTTAGTTTGCAAGCACTTTGTGATACACAGAAACCCCTGTGCTGCATCTGTTATAAAAACCTTAATACACGAACACAGACAAATACAACACAAGGTTTGCTGTTGGCACTCAGCAGAGAAATACAATCATATAAATCACAAAAGCAGAGAATCCTTGTGTCTTCCCATGTGTAGGCAACAGGATAGCCTTATTGAATTCCAAGTGCCTTTACACTTTGCTTACTTGGAAACTTGGACTTGACTTTACTGCCATTATAAATTAAAAAACAATAAAAATAAACTTCAAAAAGTGCAAAATACACAACCAAAGGCTGACTGGTGTCTTGGAACAGTTGGCCACAAGCCTACATCTTTGTGCTTGGATTTAAAATACTTCCATAGCCTATATTATTTAGGATTACTACAATTAACTACACTAAAGAATTATTATACCATGCTCTACATACCACTTTTCCTATGCTGACAGCACAAAAAAGTTTCACGTAGTTAGAGTTGCTGTTACAAACAGGAAGGTACCTATAAATGACATAAACTGAGAAAATTTAATCAGAGACTCATATGACACAGTTATTTTCAATGCATAGTCCAGAGTTAATGAGACGTGTGAATGGTTTCATTGTGTAACTGTCTGAACCTCAGCTGTGAGCTGTGGCAGTTTCAGGGGGTGAACAGGGTCCAATTCATGACTGCTGTAATTGGACCGAAGTCGGTGACATTGCCAAAATGATGGGTCAAGTGTAGAGCGTGTGCATGCACAGCCGGAGCCTGGCTGCAGCTCCAGGAGGTCCCACACACGGTGAATGGATGGGGCTGGGACAGACTGGCTGAAGTGGCCTCTTTGAGTAAGGTTTGAAGAACACAAAATTAATCTGAGGGTTAGGAGGGGTAGAGCCACAGGTGACACTTCTCTCCGACAGGACTGCGGTCCTGACATGACTGTGTGAAGGGAGAAGAATGACAGGGGATGGTGGAGACACACCACACGAAGCAAACCTCCTCTTCTGCCCAAAATGAGGTTGGTGGAGATTTGCACGTGCAGATGGAGTGGCCCGGGCTCACATGCAGCTGGTGTGGATGTTTGCTTACTCATCACCTCTCCAAAGAAGAGCTCTCCATGAAAATCATGACCATAAAAACCTTTGGGGTAAACATCCAACGGATTTGATTCCCAGGTTTCCTTGCACTAGCAGCTCTGCTGCTTGTAATGGGGCTTTTCGTGCCAAAAGTATGAAGACTGAGCTGCTGTTGAGTGACACGTGAGAATAAAAGTTTGTAAAAGTAAGATGTGGGCATCAAAGTGGAACAACAAGGAAAATACTCAAGGGCCCCTCAAAAGCTGTCTGATGCAGTCTGTATCTTTTAGTGGAAATGTTAAACAAACTCTCGTTAAAATCAATATATCTTCCCCAAAATCCAGTGTGGCCATATATTTGTCCTGCATGACCTCATGCTTATTTTTCCTGTGCATTATCATCTGAGCACTTTGATGCATTTATTCTTTTTGTCATTCCCCTTATCAGTTCTTCTCTGGTCTCGAAATATCATTCAGGACTTAGAAAATAATTAAAAATAAGATTATAAGCCATGGGGCTGCTGAGCCAGCTCACGTAAATGCTGCATCCCACCAAAACATAATTTGCAAACAGCAACGTTTTATCCACAGACCTTTCTCCCTGCATTGCCAAGCAGTGAGAGACTGTGACTCCAAGAGTAAATATTTGTCTTTCCTGCAGAGCTCTCCACATGAGCCAGACCCCAACTTATTGAAGAAAGAAGGAAATGTCAGGCAGGGGGAAGAGGCCCACAAGGAGGGCAACCCAATGAGAGAGGAGGGAGAGTTGTCGCAGTGGGAAACCCAGTGTCCTGCTTGTGAAATCAGAAGGGTGGAAGGAGCTGCAGGGGAGGCCCAAAAGACGGAGAAAACCCACTGAGGAAATGAAAAAAGCAATTTGGGAGCAGCAGAACACACACAATAGAGAGGAGCTCCCTGGAAGAGGCATGGTTGAGTGCCAGCAGTGACAACCGGGATCCATCCCCCACTGCTGCCATCCCCCAGCAGGGACACAGCAAATACCAGCAGCTCTCGCCAATGGTGGCATGGCAGAGGTGGAGAGGGGACTTTCGTGTTGCCAGTCTTTCTGAATTTTAATGATTCAATGAAAAAGTAGGGGGGAGCTGAGAGGTTATGAAAGACATCAAGCTCACTTCTTTCAAAAGTACTGAATCATTTTTACAGCAAGGTGCTAGGTTTATATGGCCATAGTTTTCATCCTAGAGAATCCTAAAATGTTCTGCTAAGACTATACACATAAAATTCACTTCACTACAGCTGCTAGGCAGACAGATTGCTGGCACACTGCATCCCACCCAGATGTGGGAAGGGAATAACCAGCCCAGGACATCTCAGCAAAATCCTGTCTTAAGGGAAATTACTCCTGGGAAAGGAAGCAGAACTTGAATTCTTAACGTTTCATGTAATTCACAGACCTCTGGGGGTCTTGGTTACTCTCCACAGCTGTAATGCTAGAGTCAGAGTGCTGAAGCCAACTCTGTGGGCCTGGGGCAAACAAGAGGAAACACCAAGATTTCAGAGTTGGGCTGGGAGCCTGCAATGGCCCAGATTCTCCTGGGGGTGGGTCCATAGCACCTACTCTGCCTTGCTTGGCCCCAGCTTGGTAATACACAGCAGCAAGGGTACCTCCTGGCCCCAAACCCATGAGAAACTTCCTAACACTTGGTCAGCCCCAACCAAAAGGAATCAGGAGACTGAGAGTCTGTGGCCAGCTGAGGTGTGCAGAAGATTGCACCATCATTTCTCCTCTCATCCTATCCTTTGTAGCTCTATCAATAACTGAGGACTGGATGCTGCACAGATACTATGCAGAGCTATTCCTGCTGAAGAAAGGGCTGGAAGGGCTGGAAGGGGTGATGAAGAAAGGAAACTTGGAAGAGGTGGCTGAATAATACTCTTATTTGCAGAACTACTACAGGCCAGTGGAAAACATTCAGTTTGGAAACGATTCTGCCAAGCCAAGCAATGAAATATTCCTCCATTCTCTTTTGTCTTTCCTTTTCTTCCCCCATGGCTAATTTTTAGGCTTCATTAAAGCTGAAGTAAAGCTGGATGAATTCCCCTGCAGCAGCATACTTACACTGGTTTCACAGAGGTACAAAGTACAGAAAGACTGGGTATGGAAACCATGGGTGTAAGCAGTGGTGTGAGGATGCAGAGTGACTCCAGTTTGCTCAAGAACAACACTATGAGATCAGTATCAGCATCAATCTCCCCTGTGCACCCTCTCCTACCCTTCTAAGGGATGCCAAGCCCCAGGGGCACCAACTGCACATCAGCCAGTGGTGGTACTGCAGAGGGTGACTATAACATCAGCTGCAGGACATATGGCAAGAGCAGCAAATCCAGATGGTGATAATGAAGTGGAGAGGAGCAAATATCCTGTCTCACTGAAGTGTTCCTTATAATTATAGAAATTGCAGAATAGAAACACTCTTGAAGAATGGAAGGGAAATTGCCTCTGTGCTCCCTGTGGTGCAGTGCTGTGTGAAAGCTGATGTTTCTCTGACTAGTGGCAGTTTCTCCAAGGGGAGCAGGAGAAGGCTTTGGAGGGAGCAGATTCCCAGCATACCAGGTGCTGTGCACCCAGGCAGGGAATGAGGCAGCCTGAAACTACTCAGGACAGAGGAACCAGCTCTCGTGAATCTTTTTGCCTGGGGACACCCTCTCTGGGTCAGGCATGGAAGGTGAGCACCCCAGCAGAGAGGATGTCACTGGCACAGCCTGTTCAGTACAGCTTCAGTAGTTTGTCTGGGGCCTTTTTTGGCTGAGGATGGACTAGCTGAGGGAGGGGGGGGTAGATCTCAGCCTTACTGTAATCACCAAAAATAGACCCTAGTGTGCATTTGTTCCCTCTCTCCTACATTGCATTACCTCTGGGACTTGTCCAAAAAAAGATTTCATAGGGCAGCCAAGAAGAGATGATGTCTGAATACAGTAGCAAGGACTCAGTTTTCCTTAATTTTCTAGTTTCTGTTTCAGCATTTAGTGAAAAATAAGCCACAGACAGTGCAGCTTTTGTACCAGCTCCTTGCATTGAAGATCTCAGCTGTTAGAAATTAGAGTGTGGTTACATCTTTGACCCCTGTAATTTCTGCAGAGAACAGTGATCTGGTCTCACAAGCATCCCCCTGGCCAAGCCTTCAGGACTAGGAGTGAAATTTGCTCTGCGTGCCAGGCCAAGGGTGCTTTTTGAAGTATATGCCTAGAGAAGGAGAGCTAAAACCTTCAGCAACCTTTTGCTACATTAATCCATCATACTTTGACAAGCAGATGGCTCAGATGGGCTGGATCCTTTATGGAAGAAGGGAGATTTCTCATAAGAAGTGGGATTTTGATGACAAAAGAGATATGTGAAAGCTTTAATCTTTGTGCCAGGTTGTTTAAGAGGATTCTGACCATTTTTTTGTCAGGAAAGATTGCTGTGAACCTGGCTTTGCAACTGGCTGGATTGTATATTTATTTCTTTAAACAACCTCCCTTGTTGTAAGCCAGGAAGGTCACTCTGAGCAGCAGCTGCTGAAGAGCCTGGCGGGCGCCCCAAAGCAAAGGTCACCAGAGCACTTCCAAGGGATTAACAGCCAGTTGGGTGGAGATGCAGGCCTAAAAAGCATCTCAGAAGGTCCTTGGCCACAGCTGGATGCTGAACTGGGGTAGTCTTGTGTCAGTAGGATTAATACTGTCATGAATGACTACAAGCTTTTAAGCAACGTGTGCTTGGATGTGCTGGGTTTCATGGTCTTTGAAAGGGGCTGCACAAACAGCCTTGGGGAATGTGTTTCCTCTCTGGCTTCCCAGCTGTAATCAAGGGCAGCATTGCTGTGATTTTCTACCATGCTTTTTGCCATCCTGTGCTTCAGGGTCTCAGTTCAGTTGGCATCTGCAAAGGCAAAATTGAGCCTTTAAACATTGGTCGTGTCCCTGCTGCACCACCAACACCAACACTTTGGTGCAAATTGCTGCATATAGGCAAAATACAAAGCTCAGGCTTCCTTGTGGCATTTCTCATGGGAACAGCCAGCAGAAAGCCTCTTCTGCCAAAAGCAAAGTGGCACATGAGAACAAGAAGGGGGTTTTACCCCACTTTGGACTCAGATCTCTTCTTTACACTTTAGTCATGACAGCTCCTGAAATCCCTTCTCTATGGCAGTCCCTGAAGGGGCAGGGCAGAGCATCCTTATGGCCAGGAGGTCTTTCAGATGGAGTTCCAGGCAGGCTTTTGAAGCTCAATACTCAAATTGACATAAGGTACATGACAACACACTTCTGAGGGAACAGGGCTCTTATTTCCCTTCTAGCATCAGCCTCCATGGGACTCCAAAATCCTCCTTGGAAGAAGCAGGTAAGGCAACAAGAGCCCACTCTGAGGGCTCAAAGATGCTCTCAGACCCTGAGTATAGCTGATAGAGCTGTTCAAAGGGCATAAGGTCAAAACAGCCTCTAAAATTTTCTGAATTCCAGTGTAGAAAATTCCTTCAAGTGCCTGGGCCCTACAGCAGAGTGGGTAAAGAGGCAATTCCTTACATCAGGTGGGGTTCTTCAGTGTTTCATGCAACCAGGCAGGGCTCAAAGAGTGACAGAGCCCAAAGAGAAAAGAAATAGAGGATGATAGAGTAAGAGATAAAACTTATGCCCATTTGGAAGTCTTAATTAGTAGTCAGTCTGTTGTTTTACAGACAGCAACGTATCTTGGGACAAATTATACCGACACATATTTTCAAGCCGACACCGATTTTCAAGCACATCTTGTGCTAATTTTCCTAACTTCTGTGAAAAGGAGAGTATATGGGGGGATTTTTTACCCAGTTAATTTTATGGAGTGCATTGAGTAAGGGTGGATTTATTTTCTGAGCTAGACATCGTTTCAAACATTGCTTTGTGTTTCTTCATTGAGGAAGCAGGGCACCGTTTTATTGCCTTGTGTAAATTGCTTGTTGTTTTATTGAAGCATAAAAACACTTGGCACAGCTACAGCGTCCCATTATCTTTCAATTGGGTGGGCAATAATTCCTTAAACAAACACAAAACCTTATTAAACTCTCAAATACCTAGAAATCAAAACAACTGAAGAACAGGGACATCCAATATGCTGCGGGTAATGAAGAAATGAATGCACTTTTTAACTACTGAATGCAATTAGATCTGGAAAACCACCTTGAAAGCAAAAATAAAAGCATGTCTTATGCTAGCACTGCCTGCAGTGTTTCCTTGTTTTTCTTTCTGCTTCTGTCTCTGCCTCTAAGCCTGATACATTGCTGACTATAAGCACTGACCAAATCCCAAGGAACTGCTGATATTCTGCTTCCAAATGAGTTTGCAGATGCTAATCCAGCAGAGAGAGGTGGCAAGAAGAGGCTGGCAGAGATCCTTGTATTTGCTGAGCCATTAAAGAGGGATGTGTGCCAGCGCTGGACTCTGCACGAGGGCTGTTATGTTGTCTCTTTGTACACACACAGGACGGAGATCAAATCATCAGCTAATCCCCTTCTGCAGCAGCCCTGCTTCGTGAGAGCTGACCTCATCTCAGACAAACCTCAGGACATTCATCACCAGGAATTTGTGAGTCATCTCTGGGAAACGTTTCTCCCTCTGCACTAACATCTGAGCAGAACAACTCACACTGCACTGGCCAGAGCTTCGCTGCCAGGTAGGGCTTCAGGGGATTTTCTCTGACTCCGTGGAAGCAGCTTGTCAGTCAGGATCCTGCCTATCAGTAGCACTCAGAAAGGCTATGCCCATGGCTTTTTTCTTCAACTTCTCCCTCCCCAAATAGCAGCATCCTGGTAGAGACACAAGGTTCAGTCCCTAGGCCGGGGGGATGGCTCATGGACAGCACAGCAGCTAGAGACAGAACGCGAGGAGAGAAGATGGCAAAATCCAGCTGTGATGACAGTGCTGAGGGTTGCCTTTGACATCAGGATCAGTGCCAGGTAGCAGCAAGCAAGGGCACCTCCCCAGCATTGTGGTCTTGGTGAGCCGCCATCAACTCCCCAGCTGCTTAAAAACTGCCACCACCTTTGGCTCCTGTCCTCAGCATGGCACATCTCCAGCCAGAGGTTGCATGGGAGTGAAAAAAGCTTCCCTGAAATGAGGGAATCAGCAAGATCTTTCAAGAGCCTTGTTCTCCAGCTGAAATGAGAGGCTGCACTGATTTTTCAAGCTCATGATGGTCAGGTTGACAGGAACACCAAAAGTCTGTGGCCCTCTTCTTCCCTCACAAATCACGGCAGGTCTCTGCAGGACATTAAACGTGGCTTTGCAGAGGTCCCAGAGTCCCCTGACCTAACAACAGAAGATGTAGATGAAGACTGAAGAAGGACCCATGTAAAAGCATTCTTCAGCTCTAGGACAAATTTGTCAGGAAGAAATGAGGAAGCAAGTAGAGAACCCGAGGTAAAATAACACTGCCCATGGTACAGTGGGGAGGTACCAAATCACTCGTCTGCTGGTGCTAGATTTTCCTTAATGAATGCTATATCCATTACACACATACTTTCTGCTTCCATGAGGGGAAACACTGCCTGCTAGAGGAGCCCAAGGGAGGTGTTTGGTTTTCCAGGGTAGCTGGAGCTAGCATGTTTGTATTAAGAGAAACCCTTCAATATTTGAACCCATTCCCATCTGCAGAGAGGGCCTACTCAGTCAGATGTCTTCCCCAAATTTAGCATTTAGGAAAAAGGAGGCTAATTCCTGCACTCAGATGGGAGAATGGTGTGGAAGGAGTTCAGGCAGCTGGAGGAAATGGCAGTAAAAGCATTAGGAATTCTCATAAATCATCTGTGAGCATTTGGATGCTTCATTTTATGCTTATGCCAACACGCTTACTCTCTGGGCCAACCATCACTGATTTTGTTGGAGTTTCCCCAATGTGGCTTGGCCAGGATAAAATGGGACCTTTTTTCTTTAACCATGTGTCCACCTTTTCATCACAAAACATCACAGGAATTCATTCTTCCCTACATTGCACCCCCAGCTTTGCAAGCACACAAACATTCCTGTGCAAATAGTGTCAACTTCTGTGCTCAAAAAAAGCATTACTTGAGGTTTGCATGTGCCCAGCCCAAGCAGTGTCAAGGCTGAGTTTCTTCTGCCCTGAACAGTAAGAAGGATCCTCATAGAAATGGGCAGAGTTAGCCCCAAATACAAGAGAAATCAGCCACTGGTTGATGCCAGGAGCACTTCATCTCTGCAGTGATTTGGCCATTGAGATTTCTGCTGCACTTAGCACAGCAAAATGAGGGTCTGAGACATTTCAGTGACATTCAGCAATGAGACACAAAGACAATAAATCCTTGCATTTGGGAACTAAGATGCTGCCTTTCATCATATCGAAGGGGAAGTGCCAGGGCAGGCACCCATGAATACAGACTGCCCTCTTCTCCCTCATCCCTCCAGCCATCCTAGTTGTCTTATTTTTGTCTTAGCTATATTTTTCTCCTCCTTTATACAAACAGCTAGGAGAGAAAAGATCAAGATGTCCCTCCCTTAAACATATTTTGAGCCAGATTTTTACAATGCATCAGTACTACCCATTTATTTCAAAGAGGTTCTGCTGATTTCCAGCACAGACTGTAAGGTTAGTGAAACAGAGCCAAGATCAGGTCCCTGGGGCAGCCACGTCCTTCTGAAGGGCCGAGACAACTAATGGTGCCTGGTACCAAAACGATCTCTCACAGTGGCAGGTGCACGTGAGGAAATCAGACAGAAGTCCCAAGTCACATGTAATATTTCAGTGATTATCAGGTTAAACTCTGCTAGCACAGGAAAAGAACCAGGCAACTATGTTGGTTTATACTAGTTATGGAGCTGGTCCAAGTGTTAGATGCAAGGTTAATCAGGCACCTCATCAGGAGACCAGGAAACAAAATAACCTATTACATACACAGGTATTTTTACAATATTTATGTGTTATGACAGCACTCAGGGTTTGTGCAAAGTGCTGTATAAATCCAGAATAAAAATCTCAGTCCCCTCTCTCAGGATGTCACAACATAAAACCAGAAAGCAGATAGACACAGAGAAAAATAAATGAAACAGAAACTTAAGATGCCTAAAAAATCCCATCAGCTTTTGTCTGATTTACTCACCACATTGACTGAGATCCATTTCCTTCTGTCTGCAGTCCGGTCTAGTTTCACAGGACAACTGCTACCTGGTGAGAGCAGGTATTTTAGTGCAGAGAGAAGTGTAGGGACTGGACTCAGGGTGTTATTTAATACCCAGACTAGGATGTTGGGGTTTAATCTCAGCCAGCAACTAAGTACCATGAAGCTGCTCCCTCAGTCCCTCTGGTGGGATGGGGAGGACAATCAGAAAAAAAGGTTGAGATAAGAACAGTTAAATAATTGAAATAAAGTGAAATATCATTATTAAAAGTAATAGTAATGGAGACATAAACCCAAAGACAGACAGATGATGCACACCACAATTGCTCACCACCTGCTGACCAATGCTCAGCCCATCCCACAGGAAAAATCAGCTTCTTCTGGCCAACTACCCCCTATTTATCCACTGAGCAGGACATTCTATGGTATGGAATATCCCTTTGGCCAGTTTGGGTCAGCTGTCCTGGCCATGCTTCCTCCCAGCCCCTTGTGCATCTGCTCACTGGCAGAGCATGGGAAAGAAACTGAAAAGTCCTTGACTTAGGGTAAGCACTATTTGAAACAACCAAAACATCAGTGTGTTATCAACATTATTCTCATACCAAATCCAAAGCACAGCACTGTACCAGCTACTAGGAAGAAAATTAAGTCCTTCTCAGTCAAAACCAGGACACAGGAGCACCAAAAGAGAGAGCAAAATGTTTTTAGAAATACTTTTAGGATGAGACCTAACTTACAGGTGTCACCATCAGATGTCAAACTTAAACAAGTGATTTTTCATAGGGCTTTACCTCAAAAGGAAACAAATATCTTCCAGACTCTCTAAGGACAAGCAAAGCTGCTGCAATCAGACTGACTAGTGGCTGCTGCTCTCTGTGCCACAGCTGCTGTGATTAAGGGAAAAGGAAGATTGTGATTATACAGAAAAGTCTGCTACCTGCACCTAAGCCTGCAGACAGAGAACACAGAGTCAGGGTCAGATCTCTGTAGAAGCCTCTTGGAGACACATTCCCAGGACTCTGGTAATGTTTGAGCAGCACTTTGAAGGCTACAGGTGCTCATATGTGCTAAATGCTGTTTTTAATTGGAAGCCAATAGGTGTGATATTGCCTGCATTTGTGCCAAAAAGGATTGGGATTTGCATGGCCTCCACACCAACCTATAAATCAGCCCAGGCTCTTCGGGAGCTTAATGTGAACTTACTCCAAATTTGGCCTGCCTTTGGAGAAGGTGGGTAAGGGTTTAATGTCTAGAGTCAGGGGTTCATGGGAAAAAAACCCAAGGGAACCTCCCCCACCCAGTCCTGAGTTATGGTGAAGGGTCCCATCCTACAGCTGCCTTACCTGCCCCCAGTCCCAACCTGGCATCTTGGAGTTGGGGGAGAGAAATTAATCCCCACAGGGAGTTATAGGATTAGATAGTTTTGACATTCATCTAGTAATCCAGAAAGCTGAAGAGACATCAGTGTTGAACCTGGACAGGTTTCTGAAAGAGGCTTAGGATTCCAGAGTTCCACAGGATTAATGAAAACACGGGGGAGGTTGAAGAGCCAGGGAGCTGAAGGCAAACCACAAATAACTGGCTACATCATGTCATGCAAGGAAGTTCTCTGTTCCTAAATTGGCTAAGCAAAATGAAGGATAATTTTTCTCCATCCCATAGTAATCCAAAATCCTGGGAGTAATTTATTAAGAAAATAAGCTTAATGTTGTGCAAAGGGCATCTTTGGGAAGAGACCTAGTCAGGGCTCTCACGAGGAGATGAAACAGAATGGAACCTTTTGGGAGGCATAAACAAAAAAATTTTGACTGTGTATTTTCACTGAATAAGAAAAAGTAAAACATTATGAGGATGTGACAGTTGTACTGCCAAACCTTCTGAAATGAGAGGGCATCAGAGCTCAGGATGCTTTATTTCACTTCCTGAGGCATCCATGAGTTGAGTGCACTACAGGAGATATCCAGGATATATTGTTTGTCCACTACTTATTTTTTCCACCTCCTTCCCTGTGGTTCTCCCAGACAACAGAGTAGACGTTCATGTCACATGAAACAATTTAGTGTTTTGTTTTCTCCTCTTCGACATGCAGCTTCCGCTCTTATTCAGTGCAAGCTTTTAAATACTGCTCTAAGGGCACAACTTCACATTAAGCTTTCCTCTGACTGCTTTTAAATATTGTTCTGACGTTCATTAATTTCTTTGCGTAAGAAATAAATACTATTAGTTCCACATTAGCTGTATAAAATTAATCCGTACAAAATGAAGATGAAACATAGCAACAAATTTTGGTGTGGCTTCTGGAGCATTAGTATGTTAGTTTTTCAGAGTACAGTATATTTAATCTATCTAGGACACAATTTGTATTAATATCAGTCACATCAGTAAGCATCCACAAGCCCCACCATATAGAACAAGTGCTACAAGAAGTTTTTCAGACACCTGTAACTTGTCCAGTTTGGGGAAAGCAGGAAAACTCCCACTCAAAGTGGGCACTCCCTGCCAAACCTCCAGGCTTGGGCAGCACTTTGTTTTTGCAACAAACCAGAGACAAGAATGTGCAAAACTGTCCCAAATCTTGGCCACAGAGAACAGAACAATTACAGTTGAAACTTTCCAAAACCACAGAAATGCCTGAGGTGGACAGACCACATGGAAATCTTTAGCTCAAAGTGTTTAACAGAGTTAGAGACGAAGGTCTTCTGCTGGGAGGTGCTGCCCTGAAGTGCAGGTGGGCACCCAGCCCATGCAATGCTGAAGCAGTAACCAGGGCTGACCCCACTGAGCGATGGGGTCCTGCGTCATGGCTAAGCTCTGGCACCTCTCCCAAACCAGATGTCCCCACACTGCTGCCCCTTGCTGAGACAGAACCTTGAAGAGCATGGTTAAGCCTCATTAAAAGCAGCATGGGTAGGAGGTGGCAGTGGAGGCCACGTACAGCCTCTGTATTCTCCTCCTCTGATGCTGAACGGAAGCCCGGATGGATTATTTTCAATATCAACAACTATTTACTGGTCTGGGAGGAACTCTGCAGGATGGCGGCACAAACTTTGTTGTCACAGCATCCAGTCCCTGCTCCAGTGAATAATGAAAGAGTAACTTGCCGGAAAGAGGGAGAAGAAAACAGTGTAGCAGAAGGTGGTGTGCAGCACACTGAGCTGAGGCCAGAGCTCCTGGCAGGGTCTGTGAGAGGGTGGCCCTGTGCCCAGCCAGTGTACGATAGGAGATGCACAAATGACTGCTGAACTGAGGCCTTGGCATGGACGTAGAGGGACTGTAAGACTGGACATGCCATTTTTCCCCTGAACTGTAAAACAACTTCTGACTGCTTTTGCTCATTTGAAATATCAAGTGTTTGAGTGCTGGGCAAATTCCAGGTTGGATAGCTTTGTTATACCTAGTTAAATGGTCATGGTGGGTTTTAATTAAGCTCATAATTCTTTTTGATTACCTGCTTCAGGCTTTTGTGTAACATCACCAGACATTAATAGACAAGTGTGAGATGGTCATAAGGAGCTCTGAATCCCTGTGGCCCGTTGTAATTGTCATTGCTATGGTACCTTTCACAGCCAGGTAAACTGTCACTACATCATTTCCACAGCAGATGTTGGGTATTCTGACTACAAGCAGATGCATCTGCCAGGATGGTTAACCTTCTACAACGAAATCTGAAGGATGTTGGCTCCAGAGCAATCTACTAGGAGTGCTGCTTGGACTGTCCTTGCTCTGGCTTGGCTAGAATTACAGACAAAAGACAGAAAAAATTAAACTGATAGGCTGGTATGTGTATGAATCTCGAGTCCAGTGAGACACAGGTTCAGCACAGTTTCCTGCACAGTATGTGTCTGCATTGTCAGTGTCAATAATGGGTTGGGTAGATCTCCTGAGTTGGTTTAACTGCTGGGACTGACCTCAAGCAGCCAGATTGAGTACTAGACATGAGGAGCCTGCTGCATAGCACCAGACTGAAGGCATCATATTCATTTTGCAGAGCAAACAGGACTCCTTCCTAATGGTCTTGCACAATGGTTCCCATGGAGATGCCATGAACATTGAGCACCGAGACTTGAGATAACCCTTCCCCTTCCCCTTCCTGGACAGATTAGAAGTAATGTAAGTAATGTCCAGGCATCGTGGGGTTCACGGCCCCGCTCTCTAAAAGGAGCCTGTTTGTTACATGGTACATTTGGGGTTGTGGAAAAATTTATGAAGTGAGCTTGTGCTTGTGCTTGACAGTTTTTTCCAGGAGGCCTTTGAGTCGATTTTCTTCCAAGAGTCTGCATTCAGTTAGTTTGGAATATGTGATCTCACAGTGTTTGTATTTATACCCCTCACAAAACCATTTTTACAGCATCAGTATCTATAGGTTATTGTGAGACACCGAGTGAAGTCATTGTAAGGTCACACGCAGGATGCTGCCTCCTACGTGGAGCACATCAGTTTGGCTGCAGGATAGCTACAACCAAAGCTACTTTCTGTAGCTATGAAATGAAGAAATACAAGCAAGGGATATTAAAGTGATGAAATAACACAATATAAAGTGAAAATACACTATAGGGAAAACACTCTCCGGGCTGGGGTCAGTTATGAGGATTTGATAATGGAAGGGGGATTTTCCATCACCTACTCCCACATTATGAAAATGTGCAGTTCCCTGGGCAACAAGCTCAGAGGGCTGTTGTTTTCATGACTTCTTTAAACAGTCTCTGATGTCTCATGAATGAACAAAATTTCCACAGTGAGATATTTCTGTATCTACTCCAAGATTCCTGAGCTCTCCTGGGAACATTCGCCCCATCATGCACTTGACACCCTTGTTACATATCAGTGTAACAGGGGGCTGCAAATTGTCCTCACACCATGGAAGAGGTTTGACTCTTGCTCTTCTTGCCTCTTCCGAACTAATTTTCAGAGGGAAAAAAGTAACCTCCATATTAGAGGAGGGAAAAACATGGCATAACAGATCAGAAGAAAAGGTACAGCAAAGGTTTTGACTCTGACCTTGCAGCCTTCCCTGGGTAGTTGAGGAGGAGGAGTCACAGTCTCCGTGAGTCCAGCATCTAAGCTGGGTGCATGGTTCCCATGCATCCATGATGTGGGAAAGAAGCACCCCATGGGCAGTGTGGAACTCCTGGAAATCTACATCTCAAAGGTCCTCCCAGAATGAGCTCTGCTGGATACACAGCTGTGTGAGTCTGTGGAGTGGGATTTGGACCTTGTTGTGTCATAGCAGTGGGATAAACACGGTCCTTTCAGGTAGTTTGGCTCATTTGCCAGGTAAGATCTTTGCTCAGAACGGAAATACCAGGCTGCACATTCCCATAACAAACTGAGGTTAAGAAACACCCTGATGTTCAAACCAGTCAGAGCTCTAAGGTGACTCCCAGCGCTCCGACTGCCCAGAGCTTTTAAGAAAAAAAGTGTTCCATTTTTCTTGCATTCAGAAATTTGTTCTTGTTGGTCTGTTTTTATGGAAGACATCTAAGTGATAACACAGCCATTTCCAGAGCTCACTGCTGCTGATTGTTTCATCCGGTGGAAAACCTGAGCCCTCCTTTACTCAGGAAGGCAGTCAAATTTATTCTGCCAGATAGCTCAGAGGCATTCCAGCACCCAGTGGAAGTGCTGGTAGCTTTCCCACTGACTTCAATGGGCACAAAATATTTCCAAGACTGGAAATCCCAAATTACCTGCATCTGTTCTGCACATTTCTGAAGCCTTCCAACTACTAACAAGACCATCATGCTACAAGAATAAGTAGAGCTATGTGAAACATTAGTGAGAATGTGTGTCTCAGCCTAAGTCCTGGTCTACTCCAGCTGATTGGAAAACTGCCATAAATAAATCAGGATTTGGCCTCACAAGTGTGCTGAAAACAAGGGCCAGGTTCTTCAGCATGCTGCAAGTGCAAGGAGCATCCCTTGGCTTGGGCTTCATGGGAGGGTATTATTCAATGTTATGGTTTCTATGGCTGCCCCAGCAATTGGATACTTCCCACCCCTCTTGTCCTCAGCCACTTGGTTATGATGGGTACAGGGGGGAGAAGGAGGATTCAGTACCCTGTGAAGTGGAACAGTGAGGGTGGCTTCCCTTCACTCCTTGGAATGGGAGGTAAGACCAGAAGGAGAGTATAGGAGTGTTACAGAGAGAGTATGGGAGTGTACAGGGAGGATTTGGGGAGTTGCTGGAGGATGTGGAGGGTAGGAAGCAAGCAAGGGTTTTGTATTGCAGAAGAAATTTGGGATGCAGTGAGATGCAGTGATTGTGGGGGGTATGTCAGGGGAATGAACCACTGGAAAGAAGTCATGGTCTCCCAGGTCTTTCTCTGTTCTGATTCCTAACCCAACTCCCTGTCTCTCCTCCCAGTTCTTCCTTTGGGTCTGGAATGTAGGGAATATTGCTGAAAACTGATGCAAGAGCAGAGGAGGGACAAAGATGGCCAAGAGGCAGGTGTGAGAGTCATGCTGGGTGTAGGAAAATTTGAGGGGACAGAAAACAGGCAGAAGACGACCACAAGGGAGACCTCCCTTCTCCTAGGTGAAGAGATTCTTGCCCAGGCTCTCATCCTGGGAGAATTTATGGCTCTAAAATATAAGATAGAAAAATACCAGCCCATGGTAGAAGGCCCCTCCCTTTCACTTCTCATGTGCTTGTCTCACCCAGCACTGCCCTGTCCCTCCAGAGTGGTGGTAACCTGTCCAGGAGACATGCTGCTGCCCCTCACACCCCCTGCTCTCTCATATCTCACCCACTCCCAAAGAAACACAGCGGTGCCTCAGCACTGAATTCATCCCCTCTTGGAGGAGTGAGTCCTTGCCACCTGGAAAGCATCTCACCTTAACAGGGAGATATAAAAAGGAAGATTAATTTGGTGGAAGTATACGGATTAAGTTTGCATAATTCTTGCTTAAGAGAGCTAAATGTACAAGGCAAACTAAACCCAAAGAAAAGAGGAGTGACAGCACAGGCGAGGCACAGAGGGGTTCACTCATCCTATTTTGATGTCTGAAGTTATAACTGGCAGCCTCTTGAAAGGGACAGTCAACATTTTAGGGACGAAGTCGCCTGGCTGTACTGAGAAGGCAGAAAAGACGTTCTGGGAACAAAGTCACGCCTTTTAGTGACAAGTGTGGGCTCGAGGGGATTAGCAGGGCACAATGCCTTCCTTCTGATCCGCCCCCTGGCTCTTCATTCCCTGCGAGGTGCGTGAGCAGCTACCCCTGCATTCAACTGGGGGAAGAAAGTATCAGTGGTAGGAAGGTCAGAACCAGCCTGAGCGAATTCCTCCCTCCGTCCTCCGCACGGTGCCTCGGCCAGAGGCTGAGTAACAAACACAACACAAAGACCGGCTGTGAACTGCACACCCGGGATGGTGTGCGATACGGTGGACTTTTGGGACTCTGGGCTTTTTGTAGCTGAGGGCATGGGGCTCTGCATGGCAGGATTTGGGGCTGAGATCCCGGGTAACCAGACAGAGCCTCCGCTCTCCCCGCAGTGATCCATCCCCGCGGCAGAGCGTCCCGGGAAAGCGGTGCCAGGAGCGCACCGCCACCTGCCGGCCGCTCCATCGGCTCCCCTCCTGGATCTTCCGCGACGGAGGAATCCGGCCTGGATTGTTTCTCCGAAGTGCCAAGGAACCCACCGGCGCGGGGCTGACTCGGGGCCGCCGAGCAGCTCCGCATCCCTGGGATTTCACAGAGACAGAGATCCTTTCTTCGCTTTGCCACCTTTCCCAGCTCTCTGCGTCGCATGCATCTTCCCAATTGCCCTCTCCTAGTGTTGAAACGGTCTGCTCCAGATTGGGCTGCTTGTATTTACCACGTGTGAATGTGTAAGTGGATTGATGCTGTTTACGTGCTTCTTGCCAGCTTACTCGGTAAGGAGAGCTTGCAAACCTGCAGGTGAAGCCAGTCCAACAGCAGCCCAGATGTGCCAAGAAAGGCACTGGGCTTGGTCCAGGGACCTGAAATCCCACACATTGGTCTCTGCATCAGAAAAATGAGCTGCTAAAAGAACCTTACATGCCTGCTAAAGAAAAATGAACAGGATCACAGCAATGTATTTCACACAGACTGGTCACATCAGTCCTGACAAGGTCACATACACAAAAGGTTGCAAAAACCCTTCAGGGAGTCTTAAAGAGAACAGTCTGCTTTAAGTTTCAGATGAAGTGAACATTTTTTGCCTGCATGAAAGGCAGTAATATTAACATCACACTTCAGATACCTGCAGCACTTTGCAGGGATTAGCTAGTTAACCCCCATAACTGCTCTAAGCAACTTTTGCTGAGGCACCATTACCCCCCATTTTTATATATCCCAGATGGTAGAATTTCTCCAAGCCTAAACTTCACAGCAATCAGTTCCCAGACACTGGGTCGGTGGTCAATCTAACCATCCCTGCTGCCATCTTCTCCAGATGGATGGATGAGCAAGGGCTATGCATGTAGACACAAGAGTCAAAGTACTCATCTGGCTGACAGGAGGGACCATGTTCATGATTTCTTAGGTTAAAGGCATCAGCACACATCCCATGAGCAGCCCAGACTGAACACTTTGCCTCAAGTAGAACTGGAAGCCTGATGGACTGACCATGTCTGGCTCATTTTGTTTTCAGCTTTGTTTTCATGTAACAAGGAAAATTTTCGAGGTAAAAGCCTTGTAGACCAGTGTTCCTGTTTATCTTCCAATTTGGTACAACAACAGCAGTCACCATGAAATCTTACTTGACAGTGAGTCAGTCCTGGGCTGAGGAGCCTCCTTCTTCCAGAACCTGCTCCAGTATCTCAATATTCCCACTAGTGGAGAGTTTGCCAAGCTCTGCCCACAGATGTCTCAAAGCAGGTGTCTTTTACAAAGAACAGCAAAAAGAAATGAATTACATGTGTAACCCCCACACTAGGTTTTGTAAGATTGCTGTTATTAGTAATGCAAGACCAGAAGGCTCCTCTTCAGTCATGACTGCTCCTGGAATATCAGTTTAAGCTGCAGAGAGGTTGTTTAAGGCCTTCTCAATCCTCACATCCTTTCCTTGTAGAGTGCTAATCTGAGTGTTCACCCTCTGGGTCAGTGCAGTAACCCTATGACTGTGGTTTCAAAGATATTCAAGAGCCTCCATCACAACTGCTGAAGCCACCAAAGGAGCAGCAAGAGCTGCTCTGGTCTGTGCATGGTGTGGGCTCTCTGGGGGAGAAACTGTCAGTGTGCAGGGGTACTGGCTCCAGCCCTGCACTAAACTGGAACAGGCTGCCACAGTCCCCTGCAAGCCCTGAGGAGCACTGAGTGAAGAGGGACACTGAGATGATGAAATGTTGTTATAGGCTCTGTTTTAACTGCTGCTGGACTTTGCACTGAGGCCAAATATAATTTCCTGCCTTGTCCAGGGACAATTGCATGTGACACAGGGGAACCTGGGCAGATGGGTGCAGGAACTTTGCATGCTCCTTGGACTGCCTTCCCAGGGTTTGCTACCCATGACTTTGTGGTCCTGTTCTCCAGGGAAACCCAGCAATAAGCAGAACAAGTGCTTGAGAGTTTAAAAATGGGAGCCCATGTCCCAGCAATGATGGGAGATAAAGATACCACCCCACACCCTTCCGCTCCTCATAGCTAGACGATGAATTTCTCCTCATTGTCCTAGTGACATCCTGTCTCAAGGAAAGATCTGGAGGAGGATAAGAAGGATCTTACAGACCGGTTCAAAGAGGGCAAAGCGTGAGAACACACTACACGGTGGGGCAGACAGTGGGGCAGCCGGGAGGAGCAGCACCCCAGTGTCGCAACCAAGGGCAGGAACACAATGGAAAGGGCCAGACAGCAACGGGCTGTGCAAGCCCAGCATGAGCAATGTAGTCTGGCTGGAAATCTACGCTCTGGGGAGCAGCTCAGTGCAGGCACAGACTGGATGAGCACCTGCAGATGGAGCTGCGAGAGCAGGTCCTGCGGAGCAGCAGTGTGCATCCCTGCCTGCACAGCCCGGGGAACGGTAAGTGAGGCAGGCACGCAGGCAGACAGGCAGGGCTGGAACGGGGCACATCGGCCCTCACCTAGTCCCGGACTTTGGCTCAGGAAGGGCGGGGCTCACCAGGCTGGGAAACAGTTGCTTTTGGAGGAATCTATGATGCTCTGTAAAAGGTTTCCTAACTGGGGTGAGAAATCTCAGAGATGGGGACAAAAATGCCCTGCCAACAGCAGAAGTACCCAAACCAAGAGACACTAACACAAATGTCAGGGCATATGGTTAGAAAACAAGCTGAACATTGTATTCAGCACAGTTTAAGACAGGGAGTGAGACTACCATCACATGGACCTGTAGAGGCAACCTTCACCTTGCCAGGCTTTACAATTAGCATGAATATTCAATATTCACTGACCTGGAAAGACTGACCCGGTTCCCCAGAGCCTGGCTGTGGGAGATCCTGCTAGAGCTTCCTCAGATTTCTGTCTTTTCCTGCAAGAACTCCTTCTCTCAAGGGAAAAAGCCTAAATGCCACCTATTGCCACTCAAAATGCACTGTGACATCATCCAGTTTTGTGCCCTCCCCCCCCACAACCTCCCCTGAAGCAGTGGCCAGAGCAATGTCCCCCAGTTCCCCACAGCTGTATCTTACCCCAGGGAGGATGTGGGGTTCCCTGCATATCTCCTCTTCCAGCCCCATGTCCCTTCCCTGTGCATGGCCAGCTGCTCTCAGCACCGCGGGGAGCTCAGCATCTCTGCCAAGTGCTTCCCCGGTGCGGTGCAGTTCTCCAGCAGCTCGGCTGGCTGCACTCTCAGCTCCGGTTTGGAAGCCGGAGCACTGGAAGCAGAAACTCATCTCGGAGCCGTCCAGGAGCAGGTTCCTGCATTCTTGGTAAAAGAGAAGAAAAAAAAAATCAGGAAGTGAGCAGACACGAAGGTTGTGTGAGCAGAGCAGAGGTCGAGGCATTCAGCTGTAGCTACGTGTGTGTCCGTCCATGGAGGGGCAACATCAGGGTACTACAGCCCCTGCAGGATGCTCTGCTGGCTGGTAAAACACTCAGTCTCTGCAAGTCATTGGACTCAGAAAACAGTTCATCCTTATGTACCCCTCCTGGGTCAGGCATCAACCCCATTTTAGCCAAAAAATATCAATTTTTTTGCTGTTGTTTGGTGTGAGGACAGCCAGGAAGGGTGAGGGTGTAGAAAGAAGTGGTTAGCTGGCAACAGAGAAATGTTCATCAATATGAAATATATCTGCAGCCCTACTCATTTTTCTGCTGTGCTTCCTGAAGCCCTCTGAGCCCATCTCCTCATTGCAGCAGAAGGAGGATGCTCCCCATGAGATGAGAGCCCTACCCTTGGGTTCATTTCCAGGTTCAGCTGCTCTGAAGTGACCCTGCTCCATGGGAAGGGGCTACACGATCCAACTATCTGTGAGGCCAAACAAGGAAAGCCTTTCTTGGCAAGGGAGAAAAAGGACCTGGGAGGCCCTCTCGGCTCAGGTGACCCACCCGACCCCCATCACAAACAGCTATAAATCCTCCCACTTCCCTGCTGCAGCATTCCCAGGCACTCCCCCTCTCACTGGAGCTGGACCTGGCTCTGCAAAGCATGTCAGTGCTGGCCACCCTTGGAAGATAAATATGCAGCTGGCTGACTTACTACTTATTGGAGAAGTTTTCTGGCTGAGAATGGAGCTGACTTTAACCAGTGCATGGCAGAGCTGGGCACAAGGAGGTTCTTGGGCTTTGCCAGGCTCCCTGCAGAACCAGTTCTCCCAGACCCTTTTATCCAGCTTCATCAAGATTCAGTGTGATTCCTACCAGGAGTCCCGAGGAGGGAGCCTGCCACTGGACACTCTCATCCCACAACCATCAACCTGGACTCAGGCTGTGCACGTGCTGAGTTATCAGTGAGCAGTGCATTTCCACCAGGCACAGAAGAATGAGGCATCAGGACTGGTTCGGTATATCCCAAGGATGGACTACCTGCTCAGCAAGTCTTTAAAGAATGGTTAACTTGATAGAGATTAGCTGAATTTCCATATCTGCCCTCAGAGCCTCTCCCCCCTCTGTTCATCTGCAACAGAAAGCTGGAAAACAACCTGCCACATTGCCCTTCCTCCACTAGATTTTCCCCCAGCTCCATCCCATCTCACCAGAGCGGCTGCTCTCTGAGTCCCCACATTCCACTGTCACCTTCTCACCCTACACCTTCCCCAGCCTCTCCTCCCCAGCCAAGCCTCCAAGCAGTTCCCCCTCTCCAAGTCCTCCCTTCAGTGCAGCTTGTGCTGCCTCCTCCCTTCCAGGATCAACCCCGTCTACCTCCTCCCCACTCCAAGTCCTTTCTTGCCGGCTCGTTTCTCTCTCAACATAAGCCGGCCAGGGAGGTTTGAGTATCCGCTCCCCACGCGGGGAAAAGCCCTCTGGCAGGGTTGTTATCTTGGCTCTCTGCCACACAGCATCACAGTTTTGGCTGGCCTGGGGCAGGGGGAGCCCATGGGTGCCCCTGCCAAAAACTAGAGAAGTCCAGAAGCTTCCTAAGCACTCTGCCTACAATTTAACGTAGTTAACAGGTGCTCAGCACCAGGGAAGCCCCGTGTTTTATATAAGTCATTGCTAATCATCACCACGGGGTTTACCCATAGTAGTGGCACATGAATCACACCTGGTGCAGGTTTCAGCTCCTCCTCTGGCACACAGAGAAAAGAAATGCACAGCTGAGATCGTGCAGATAAGGGAGACACAAACTTGTTCCCCTTTCAGGATACCAAGGGATCACCCATGCAGGAGGCAGGGTGCTGGTTTGGGGGTGCTGTCCCACGTTATGGCTCCTGCCCCATCCCTGCACTCACATTCCAGCTGCCAGCAGGGAGACAGAAGCGTCCTACCCAGGGTCTGGGTTTCAGGGCCATCAGCAGAGGACACATGTGGCAGTGTGGGGTGCAGGGTGTGGGTGACAGGCAGAGTCTGGCAGAGCACTTTCCAGGCAGAAGGGCTGCGACCCATGTGGAGCTGGGGTGGATTGTCAGGCAGGTGGGATGAATCATTCTGTCCTCCCAGTTTCTCCCCATCGATTAAGAAAGGAGCCGAGATGGTTGCTACAGATACTGGAGTGTGTGTCCTGTGCCCCTGGCCACCAGTGCCATGGGCTCCGCTCTGCCACACACAGAGTGACCCATCACCCTACAGTGACACACCACAGAAAACCAGACCACTGAGGATTTGCAGCCCCTGGGACAGAGACCCAAGATCTCTAAGATGTTATGTCTTTAAGAAGTTTCTGGTACTTTGGTTAGGACACATTGCTACCTGTGCAGCACAGTTTGCAATGCAAACACAATAGAGAGACCACTTCCTTTGGAGTTCCTGCTCAGGGGAGCTATAACTTGCTAAAACTCACCAGACTTCCACCATCACCTTTTTTCTTCCAGCTCAAGTCCTTAAAGCTTGACTGCCCATGCCTTTCTGATTCCCACTCAACTTTCTGAGTCAACAACTCAGCTGGGAGTGTTAAACTCAAATACGTAAAAGAATCACATGCAGTTAACCTAAATAACAAGCTGAGAGCTTCCAAGAGATAGTTCTTCACCAGCCCAACCCAGCTATCCAAGATGTGTGTGTCTCTGAGTGATCACAAGCAGTACCATCAGGATATTTGCCATCATCACCAAACCTTTCTATTAAACCATCTCCTGAAGCTGCAATGGTTCATCATGATCCTCTGTTTTAAATGGATTGAAAGTCATGGCTTCTGCTTGGGGGGTTATTGCAGCCAGGGACATATCCATCACCTCTTTAGCCTTGTGCAGTGCCTGCCTTCGAGCTGGAGCATCCCAGTGCTCAGACACCCTCCCTCTCTGATTTTTTTTCCTGCTTCAAATGCAGGCAGAGTATCCAACTGATTCTAGGCAAGACCTGTGGTAAGAATTATTGGTCAGAGGGTGCCAGCTCTCAGTTGCTCCACACTTCAGTTAGGAATGCCCTTCTTTGTTTCTTTCTTTCCTTTTTTTTTTTCCTATTTCAGGAATGTTGTAAGTAAATTCACAGCTGAACAACAGTGGGAATGGAAACCCTCAGAGCTGAGGGATGCCTGCATTACAGGTACGATAATTCCAAACTGATCCTCCTTTGTGCTGATAACAGGGCTGGCTATTGTTTTCCTGAAGTCCACATGTCCGAAAACACTGCAGGCGTAGATAATTGCAGTGAGCATGTGCTTTTGAATCTGCTTCTAAAACACGCCTGGGATTTAAGCTTTTTAAAAATCATGACCCTGATTCTGCTTTTTTCAAACTCAAAAGCAAAAATTCCCTTGGCTCGAAATGAAGAAGGGTCTAGCTCTTAAATGCAGCTTACAAAGGGGCAAACGTGCCCCTCTTTTCTTTTTACTTTTCTGTGATGAAAGAACAAAGCCCAAAAGCTTTCACCACTTCCCCAGCTTCTTTCTTGCCCCTGCCCCCGTTCTCCTCCCCTCCCCCTGCTTTGATTTTATTTCCATTTTTAGGTGTAGAAAATCAGATCTTATTTGAAGTGACAGGACAATTTGAAACTCGCTATTTTTTTCTGTTGATGATGCTCATTAGGTCAAGCTTTGTCTTTCGCTGTAAGGGGTTTCTTTCAGCTTTTGGTTGCGCACTTGGCTCCACACAACCACCTTTTCATCCTTTCATGTTTTGCCACGGGGCAGCTGAGACTAGAAATTTTATGCTTAGCTGTATGAAGAAAGAGAACAAGTGAGGGATAGTTGAATGAGCAGGATGCTTCCATAGGCTATTTTCTGGTAATAACCAAGGTACCTTTTGGTTTCTTTATTATCTAATAGGGTAGTAGAGGTTTGGGGACTGTTTGCTTGGGCTCTGAATCTTCATTTTACTGTTGCTGGCTGTGAGCTATTGCTCTGCAGTCCCTCCATCGTGACACACCAGCAAAGCACATGACACACAGTGGAAAACAGGGGAAAAATCCTGAATAAATCCTTCTTCAGTTAAATATTTTTAGGATAGGGCACAGGAAAGGAAAAAAGGTAACTTGACCGATGTCCCTCTGTCCCTCTTCCCCACCTCCTCTTACACCCAAAAAGATTTTGGCCTGGCCAAGGTACAGTGTACAGTGTGCTCACAGTTACATCATCATGGGGCTGGCTCAGCTGGGAAAAAAGTGGAGTTATAAACATGCTGTTACTGGGGGCCTAGTTCCCCTTGGTGAAACAGGGCTGCATGGCTGGTGTTTCTGTCGTGGATCCTTCAGCTCCTCGTGTCCCAGCTTAGAGGGATTATATTTACATCTCACCTTACCGATCCTTTTGGCTTACCTGCCTTGGAATTGCTTCCACAGACCTGCTCGACTTGTTTGGCTGCTGCTTATTATTCAGCACAAGCCCCCACCCACTGTCCTTTCATGTACATTCATGTTTGTGTCTAAAAGCCACAAAGGGACCTTTTTTGAGGGGGAAGGTGGTGAGCACTGACTGCTGACTGGACCCTCAGCTCCCTGGACTCCCAGGGCTGGTGGTGGGGCAGAGGTGAGTCCTGTGCTCAGTTCAGTGCACAGAGCAAGAACAAAACAGCTGCTGGCTTGGTGAGAGTGAGTCACTCCGTTTCAAAATATGGAAAATGTAATGAGATGCTTCCTGAAACATGAGTTTTGCTCCCACTGAGCACAGGAGCAAATGCAAACCAGGATGCAGCAAGAAGCTAACGTGAGGGTGTAGATACAGACTCAGTCAGGGATGGAGAAAGATTCCTTCTTGCTCCCCCACCTGTAACTGCAAAGTGGGTATCACATGAACAAATGCAGGCGGTGTTGATGGACTAGGCATGATCCTACCAGTTACAATTATGTGTAGAGGAGCCTGCTAAGAGTTAAGAATGACACAGGAGATTTTGGACTGCTCTGATTCCATGTGAGGAAATGGCTGTGCAGCTCCATGAGCAGCAATGAAATGGAGGGGCGTTCTTGAAACAGGCATCTCACTGCCTCAGACTTTGCATTTTCATGTTGCCTGTCAACCTATGGCCACAGTTAAGCTTGCACTCAAATCCATAAATCCTAGAGTGACTCTTCATCAAGTGTCTGATTCAGCTGACTCTGAAGTCACACCATTATTTAAAGGGTGCTCCTCGGTAAAGTTGAATGGGAGAGTTGAGCTGAGTCAGCCACCGAGACTGCTGATCCACTGATCTCAGCTTGTGGGAAAAGACTGGGCTCCTAGCCTATGTTTCCTTGCTCAAGGTTGTCCTTGCACCCAGCGGGATCCCAAGCTTTCCACCAAGTTGTGCCAAAGCGTCCATGAGCTAAGTTCCTGCAAAGGAGCAGCTCAGCCTGGATGCCCTAAAGGAGAACTGATGTACATTTTACCATCCTCTGCCCCAGACTCAAAAGCCGAAAATAGGGCCAGCTTGAACAAAGGCAGCCTGTGCAGGTGCTGGCCATCGGAATATCCATGTGAGAGATGGAAGATTTAATTCATATTCATGCTCTGGTCAGTTTGGAGGCTGCGAACATCCTCCCAAGGGAGTGCCCTAACCTTAGGCTGGTGGCTTTTCTGGGTGGCTCTGGTTGAGGTGTGCCTGGGTGTGAAAACACTCATCAGGAAAGACAGGACTTGGTCAAGACTCCTGGTGAGTCAATCACCAATCCGGACATCTGAGTCACTCTGTACCCAAAGGCTCGACTTCAGCAGGTGTGATCCGATCCCTCCATTCCTTCTCCCCATGCAGGGCTGTTGGTACAACATTGTTTCAGGAAAAGGCTCCTGGCTTTTATTTGGGTGACTGGACACAGGCATACAAGGATCACTCAGGTTTCATCAGACTTCTGAGACATTGCTGGTGTTGGAGCAAGCCTGAGCATGACTTGAGTGAGGCAGTTGGGACAGCAAATTCCAGGGGAGGAGAAACTGCACCAGAACAAAGGAAGTTTGTTTGAGGACAGAAACACAAAGAAAAGTCCTCATTGTTGCAGCTCTTAGAGAGAGATTAAACTGTTTCTAAAGTTAGGTGACTGCTCCCTGCCTCCCAGCCGTTCCTCATTTGTCACCCAAATTATGTTTAGACCTGGGGCAGCATCTACCTGTATTAAACTGAGTTATTTGCATCCGAAAAGAGTCATTAAAAAAGAAGGTTCAGGCAATGCTACTGATCTTGCTCACCTGACCTCCTCTGACATTACGGTCCAACTTTGTATCTTTGGCAGAGGCAGATGCAGAAAACCTTCCTCCACCTGGACTCTGCTGGTGCTGCCAGCTCAGCCTGACGCTGTGACCAAGCAACTGCTCCCTGCTAGAGCTCCTGCTGACCTTAACGGAAAAGGGGAGAGCCTTTTTCGATGACTCACAGCATTGGATATTATGTTGGGAAATGAGCAGTTCAGATCAGTAAATTTGCTTGCTTTCATTTTCAGTAGTGACTGTTCTGTTGGATGGGGATTAGGGAGGCAAAGGGTGGTTTGTTTATCCAAAAGGAGAAAGGAATTAGTTGAAGTTTCGGTGGCTGATGGAAGTCCAGAGTCAATAGCTGAGAACTGCCCCAGGGAACTTCCAGATCTGAAAATCTGATGGCATTTTCAAATAGTACCAGTACGGAGAGACTGGGTTCATTTCTAGATTTGAACTGATGTGACCACCCAAATGAAGCAGGGATTCACTACTGGTTTTGTCAGAAGCTCATCAACCACATTTAGGACATTTTAGCTATAACTCAAGAGCTTTCTATTTGATCAGCTGCAATCAAGAGCTTCTATGACTGGAATCAAGGGAGACCCTTTCCTGTTGGGGTCCACTATACCCCTTCCTGCTCTAGTGTAAAGAAATGTGAACATGTTAGATATTCGATCAGGTGCCTGCTTAATTCAATCTAAAATCTGAAAGCAGCTCATGACTGTTTACTGAATGGTAGCTATGGACAAGCTCTTTGTTAGTTTGAATATGGACCTCAACCAGATGAGAAAAGGGATATGATGACAAAGGTAGCTGTAGCTGTACTAGCAGGATAAAAGGAAAACCTCTTCCCTTCCTGAGTTGTTACAACAAACAAATGGACTGAACCTTTTTTCCTGTGGGAACCCCACATAAAAATAACAGAAATTGCCCAACAAATGGCAGCAGTCAGTCCTAAGCTTTCATTACTTCCCCTAGAAGCCTTTTTCAAGCAGATACTGTGATCACCTCTAATGTTCTAGCATTTGCCCTTGCAAGGTTAGTTTGCTGTGTGTATGTCACCTACACATGTGCCTGCTTGCATAAACACACTTTCACTCCTGAAGGTTCTAGTCAGAACAGATTCCCATTCTGCACTCTACTAAGCAGTTAAACTTCGCCCTGCTGGGAGGCTCCCTGCACTGGCTGTGTTATGTTACACTGACACACACACATACACGATGTTTCCAAGACAGAATTATCCTGAGAGCCTGACTTCACCAGTCTGCTTAAAATTTGACTGATCATCTGTAACAGAATCCTGCCAACTGGTTTTCAAAAGTGATCAAGAACAGATGCTACTTCTTTTTTTTAATTGCTTCCATCAAGCTTAATGGGAAGTTCAAGCTGAACGAGTGTAAGTATACAGAGGTGGGTGTGGGAATGTGTCCCAGGTTGCACACACCACGTTCTTCTAGTCTTCTCTGGAAGAAGATATCATCATTCTAGTAATCATCCTCAGCCATCCCACAGGTTTTGGGATGGATGGAGCCCATCACTTCCCTTCCGCACCTGTCCTGGTCAACCAGAGATAAGCTGTGGGAAGCTGACTCTGTGTCCACCCCCTTCCTGTGGTCTGTGCATGCAGCTGCCTTCACAAACAGAATTAAAGCCACATGAGAAACATCCAGCAGGAAAAAAGAAATCTCTGACATGGAAGAGATTTCACTGCCAACAGGGCTCCAAGGATCATAGGGAGGAAGAGAGATAATGCTGAGTTACTGGTGTTAAGAGCAGACCCATGTGCCAGGATTGTGGGAAGGGACACCTCCCATCACAGGCTGGGGGTTATGGCACATCCACAAGCACACCAGTGGTCTCCACAAATATGTGCAGCCACCTATCCTGAGAAGAAAAACACTGCTACTGGCACTGAGCAGAAACAGTCTTTCATAGGAAATCACGTCAATTGCTCTTAAAAGGAAAAGCTATGACTCTGAGAGGAAACTTTCCCCTCTTGATTAGCTACATTGTGAGTTGTTCTGCAATGAATTCCACAGAAAGAAGGAAGAGTGTGTATTTAGCTTTTATCAGCATTTTTTCTGGACTTCTTTCAGTTCTGCAGAAAGGTAAAAACTGAAATGTCCTGAAAGAATCTCCTGTGGGAAGTCATGGATGTTGTAATCACTGCTCTTAGCTCCCATTTGTCCAGGAGATATAAATCAAAATTACCCATGTCACAAGGGAGTCCCAAACAAGCCTTTATCTAGATCTCATCATGGAAGAGATTTGCAGATCCACTGCTTTACTTGCACATCTCTGCTCTGGTAGGAAGGGAGCAAAGCATGCTCTGCACTTCATGTGTCATGTGCAGCTATTCTGTAAGAAATGGTTAACTGACAAAACAGGGACAAGACTGTGGTCAGTCCCAAGACCCTCCATGCTTTATTAGTCCTATCATTTCCATAGGAATCCCTTCTCTAAAATTGGTAGGAACAGCCAAGTTGTGCCCCAAAAGGGAGCCCAAGTGCTGCAATTCCCAGGCAGGCTCAGGAACACTGAGCACAACATCACCTGCTTCACCAGAGCTGTTACTGCACTGCAGTCATGCATGAACAAGTCGATTTAAGTGTATATATTTGGTTCTGTCCCACCCTTAATACATTATGTATTTTTCCAAGCTCCAAGCTGTTTGTACGGCTGGCACAGCTTAACTGAAGCCACTGTTCAGAGGGGCTGAGGGCTGACTCCATTTATATAATGCTGAAATAACTTGGGTTAGCAGCTCACCAATGGAACCCTCTGCCAGTTCGTGTGCACAGTGTGTCACTGCCCCTTTCACACAGCAAGGATTTAATTCCCCAGGTGAATAATAGAAGGAAAGGGAGGGCTAACTTCTGAATACCAGGACACAGATAAGCAAGTTTGCCCGTATTAGGAGGGGGTAAGCTGGCTTAGAGCAGGTACTTTACGAATCAGTTTGAACCCCCTCCAAAGCCCTTGTATTTTTGGGTCCAAGCAGACAAAGCAATGCAATCCTTCAAGTGTTCTCAGTGTTGACACACACTGCTGAGCTCTGTGTATGCCAAGATAAAGAGGCAGCCTCCAGTAGTCCATTATTCAGTGCTAGACAACTTGATTATGATGGAAACAAACCACTCTTTTGTAATATTGACATTGTGATCTACGGTAACAAGTTCTAAAAGGCCTGCCACATTTTGAACTACTGCTACGGCTGTAATTAAAGTTTTTAACTTGATCTGAAACATCTGATATATCTTCTCTGGAAAAAGGTTCATGCAAAGTGCAATTCTATAAGAGCAATTTTCATCTGCTGCTAACTTCACTCACGATGTTATCACCTTTCAAAGCTGGCCTGAGACCGGTTCTGGGAACAAATCGTAAGGAAATTCCTATTAAAGCACTGTCTTGCAGTGATAAGAGCTGCTTGCATCAGGCCTAATTCATGCCTTCAGTAGAATTAGGTGTGTACAAGGAAAATTTGGTCATTCTTCTGAAACATAAAATGCCAGGCAGACTCTTACTTACTTCATAATCCAGTTTCTGAGGAATTCTGCAGAAAGCCTGGGAGGTTTGCAGGCCTGCCTTGCCCAGGGGTTTGCTGGTGCCAAAAGCATGGTCCTGCCCCACTGCTCCACATTTCTTCCTGGACTCCGAGCTGAAGGCCCTGCTCCCTGCCTTCTGCTGGCCTGACCACCCACTGACAAACCCAGCAGTGAACTATTTGCTCAGCCCAATCTGTTCCAGAGATGGCAAAAAGGAGGAGTTAAGAATACATGGCTGGCAAGGGTGGACATCTCCCTTTTCAGGGCAGCTTGAGGACAAAGTGGTACATCTTTATCCTGTGCCTGCAGCCAGAGTGAATAACTTATGTGGTCAGCCCCACACCAACGCACACAGAGCTCCCTAAGCACATAGCAGATTTGTGGAGGAGGAGAAGCACCAGCACAGATGACAGGAGACACAAGTCCAGAGTCTTATGGATCTGTAGGCGCTTCCCTTGGTTTCAGCCATTCAAGATTCAGGGCTATAGTTTGCCTACTGCCCATCTGTTAGCGGAGTGAACACACTGTCCTAACTCACCAGGCTGCTCTGAGGATCATGAAGAATTTAGGTGTAAAGAGCCATGTAAGTCTTGTGGAAAGAAATACTTGCTCTGGAGTTAGCTTGAATTTCAAACAAGTATTTTGTCTATCTGCAGGGCTTAGTCCTGCAGACTTACCCTGAAACATGCAGCAGACAGCCTGGAGCAGTCCCATGAGCTCAAGTGTTTCACAGGTGTAAGTAATTATTAATAACAAAGCTACTAGGCAAACAGAGAGGCATGTTTGAGCCATGACAATGTTGTATCCCAAAGCAGGACCAGATCACAGAGCAGTAATTTTTTGCTCTCAGTGCAAGTCTGTCTGTCCAATATCACCCTGGCACCCCAGTCTGTGTCTTCAGATCATTTGTGGTATTTCTGCTGTCGTTGTTGGTACTAAAAACAATATCCTCACCATTCTTGCCTGAAAAAAGCAGAGTAAAGGTTTACTCAGTTAGAGTAAAGGTTGTAGATGGGGGATGGAGCTATATTTTTTGACACTAATCAGTGATTTGGGGGCAGTTCAAAAGCTTTAGGGAAATACTGCTTGGTCCAGTGCTGACACTTTAAGTCTAATTAACTTGGGCAGCAGTTCTTAACGAACAGTGAGTGTCACTGCAGCAGATGCTGGGCTGTCACATTGTACCTGGTTCTGGAGTGTTCAGGGAGCTGCTCCCACCTCATGAAAGCCCTAACAGCTCGGCCCCAGCTGAGCTAGTGCCTGTTATTTTCTCCAAGATGGTCCAGCCACAATCCTGTGTGGTGCTGTTTTTCATGTGGATGGAACATACTGCAGCTCCAATGTGAGCGAACACGTTAACATCAACAGAGCCTTTTCCCCAAGCTAAACATATTACAGCATCAGCAAATTACAGGGCACTGTAAATTAGACTCCCTCTTATGCAGACTCTGCTTGCTGGGCCAAGGCCACATCCCTCCCTTAAGGAAGGCAGTGGCCGAGGGTTTCATTACTCCTCAGTCTCTCCTGCTCTGCACGGGGCTGCTCGGGCATGGTCACATTTCTGCTCATGCTGCCAGAGCATCCATCCCACGCATACTTCCCCAAGGATGCTTTTGTCATGTTGCAGTATGACAGTGACTAGTAAACCTCCACAAAGGCGACTACCTGTAGGTCTGGGTCAGTTGTGGGGCATTTTTACTCACTGGTGAAAAAAAAATGCACGTAGCAAGGGGCTGGCTTCCCCTTTCTGTCTCCAGTTTCTGAGCTCCTGTGTTGAAATCCTGAAGTCAGGTAAACAAGCAGACACCTGGCTCTCTGACAAACATGTTTTGGTCAATGTGTTTTTACCAGACCTTTTCTGCAGAACAGAGTGTGGAGAAATGTTATTGCGGGTCTGGGAAAAACAATCATTGAAATGAACCGCTGAGCTCTTTTCCCTGGAAAAACAACAAATGCAGCCCACACTGTCCCATCCCCCTTGCTGCAGCTGGCAGCTTTGCTTGCAGGAGTAACCCGGAGCTCTGCCAGCTCCGAGGCTGGGGCTCTGCCATGCACACCTCAGGGCAGTTCCTTCGGGAGCTGCATTTCAGAAGAAAGGCACTAAAAAAAAGCAGCAAAAGAGGATCAGACACAGGTAAATGATTATTTACAGCTGCTGCTATGGGGAGTGTTACACAAGAGGAGGGTGGAGCGCGTTCCACCGCCCTTCCACAGCTTGTGGGCAGAAAAGCCGATCACCGCTGTGGTGTTTCTACTCCCCCAAGACGGAGTTAATACTGTTTACCTTGTAATAAGAATGCTATTTCTTGCTTTTTTTCCCTTGGCTGAGCTTGTTTTAAGTCTCCCCTGCTGCTGTCCTGCTGGGGCAGCTGGCTACAGGGGCAGCCAGGAGTGTTGGGCCGGGAGTACCAGAATCCCACGCCTCCCACCTGCTGAACCTTGCTGTGTGGTTCCCAAATTAAAAATCAAAGCCCTTGCCTGCAGTGGGAAGTGAATCCATGGCAGGGGAGAACCCTGGTACTAGCACTGAGCAGTTTTCACATAGCTGAGTCTTTCCTAGGAGCCAGGGATGTAGGCACTAACTTGGCACTAGCTAGTTTCATGTTGTTCTTCCCTCCCTGCTGCCTGCAGGAGAATCTTTCTTACTTTTTTTTTCTTCATTAAAACCCACCTGAAAATTATTGGACACTGGCAGAAGCTGTCTTTGTACCCCTCAGTCCTGGGGAACCTTGCTGGCAATGCAGGTAGAGGTTCTTAACTGTGATGAAAGGGTTTCTTCTCTCGCTTGATGTGAAAATGCATTTTTGTTACATCAATCACATCCCTCACCTGGACAAGAGCTTTTGCAAGTCTTTTTAGTGAGTGAAGTACAAAAATACCATGAATAAGAATGGAGACTTGTGCAATGTCCCAGAACGTGCCACCAGCTCATCTAACCCAGCCTGGCTGTACCAGTCAGGAACAGCCTAGTGTTAGATGGTTAGATGGACACTTTTCCAAATGGTCCTTCCTCAAGGAGGAGGGAAGACCCGGACAACAAGAGTGAAGAAGGGCACAAGGGAAACAGAGCCTAGAGTAAGAACAAAGCAAAAATATGGGAAACTTAACAGCAAAGTTCATTTTTCTCACATCAAAGCTGCTCCTGGGCCCGGCTGACGAACCAGGTAGGAGTGGAGGGCAGTTTCTGTGCCTCAAGGCAAGCCCAGCAGATGTGTTACCCAGATGAGTTGCTCAGTGCTTGGCCCCCAGCCCAGGCAGGACCCACCAGCTGAGGGCTGCTTACAGCCCCTGCGGCAGCAAAGCAGGAACACCCACAGGCTCCATACCCAGGGACTCCTGTTGTCTGCAGCAGGTCTCTGTAGGAAATGTAGACCCTAGAAACACCAAGTCCCAGACACAGTATGCTAGGAATCCAGGCAGGGCTTTTCTGGAAAAGCTGTAGGAGTTGGGATGTTTTCCAATCAAGCACATGAGGCTCAACAAAGGAGTGTTTTTCCCTTTCTGCTCAGTGATGCAGATGCCAGAGTGCAGCACTTCAGGAGCTGCAGAAAGGGTCAAAAGCAACACGCTATAAAAGACCAAGCTCCTTGTTGCAGGCTGGACTTCTAGAAGCAGGCAAACAACAACTAGGCAAATTGAAAAAACAGTGGGAGTGGAGGAATGAAGAGTCTAATGAAGGGGGATAGGGAGAAAATCCTTGCAATATTGTTTGTGTTGCAATCAGGAGGCCAGTTTGGAAAGTTCAGATCACTTGTCCACTTGGATGCAAGGGCCCAGCTGAAATATGCGGTTGTTATAAGTCTGTGGCTCACCTGCCCATCTCTGCTCTGTGTGACAGCAGCCATCTCCTCTGCCAGTCAGTAGGTGCTATGGTGGTGGGCAGACATTGTGGGGGAGTAATCCTGATGGCACACACACAAGCTGGCAGGAGTCTGGCCACTTGTGAGGTCTGACATTTCAAGATTTATTGAAAACATTCCCTGCTCATTGCAGGGGGGATGGACTAGGTGACTTTTAAAGGTCCCTTTCGTGATTTGACTGACACTGTGCAAAGAGCTGATTGCAGAATAACTTTTCAGGTAGACTCGGGTGTAAGACCTTGGAGGATGCTGCTACTATTGGCATCTTTTAGCTGTCCTTTGTGAAAACACTGAGATAATTTTACATCACTGTCACTTCACTGGTTGCCCCAGTTATTCCATGTCTCCATGCTCAGGACAAAAGGGTTGAGCTCTTTCAGTCTGGTTACTCATCTAGATTTATAAATCTACTTTTGTGGAACTTCAGAAAGTTACTGCCATTTCTGGAGTTTTCTCTTAAGCAGAAGTCCTGCATTAACTTCTGTCCCTCAGTAATGCCATTATTTCTGTTTCTGCCTTTTATTTAAAAGATTCTGAGCTTTTATTAGTATTTCACTAACATTTGTCACCAGATCTCTTGGTTACTTCTGGGATCTTAGTTGTAAGTTTTCAATGGTTTAATACTCTTTAGTATGTTCAGAGCAGTACAGAAAACAAAGCCAAATTTATTACAAGAAGCTCATGCACAAATCAGAACTGAAACTGGTAAAGGCGTGAGCATGGATGATTTCTTAAAATTGAATTGGAGAAGACAATAAATCCAACAGGCTGATGCTATTCCAAAAACATCTTGAGCTCTTACTCCTTTGAAATATCTAAGCAATATAAATGAGCATGTAATTCCCACTGACAGTCAAGTTCCCTGCATAGCATACAGAGCTTTGGCACAATGTGAATAATAAATATGGTATGGAAGAAGATGCCAAGAAGCAGTCAAAGTTCCCATTGTCTGCACAAATGCCATCATTTCATTGCAGGAATGCCAGTCACATGCAAAGACTGAAACCTAGTGAGAAACTCTCCCCCAACTTTCAACCCATGTAACTCCTTTCCTATGCAACCTACAGCAGAGATGGCCAAAGGGCTGTAAAAAACACAACCAAGTAGAATTGCATGATCACACAAGAAAGGCAGGGCAAATGAAGGTTTGGCTGTGAATTTTGTCAAATTAAAAGTATAGCAAACAAACAAACAAGGTAGCCTTTGGCTCCTTCATCTGTGCCAGTCACACACAGATCTGCATCTCCTGCAGTGGCCAATTTTTGCCAGCTGCTGAGAAGTCCTACTGATCATTTTATAGGTGGGATTGCTTTCCTCTCTTCTGCCCAGGAAACTTCAGAGCAGAACTTGCAAAAGTCCTTGGAGAGGGAGTGAGCATGAAAACATGGGAAAAAATTAATCTCAATGGAAATCCTTGACTAATTGACAGGCTGGAATAAGAATGACCATAGACCCCAAACTATGCCAGGCAACCAGCCTGCTCCAGGCACTGCAAGCTCACTCAGCCAGCCACATGCCTGGCTGTTTTGCTTTGCCAGCTTTACAAGGCCTAATTAGCTCTATTCCTTTTGTTTGTAATTACAAAAGCAAACAGCCCTTGGAGAGCAAGGGACTAGAAGAGGCAGCTCCTTGACTGAGCTTAAGAAAATGTTTTAAATAAAGTTTGCCTCTCATCACAAGTACTTTAAAATATGAAAAGGATGAACACAAGGGCCCTGGTGAATGGAAAAAGGTTTCCAGGGCAGGTAGAAGCAGGGCAATAGAGCCTTGCTACCCTGGGGACATATCAGTGCAAGTTAGAAGAAACCATCCCCATCAGGAACCATTCTCTACCTGGCCTGCAAAAAAGGTACACCCAACTGGTCGGCTGTCACAACCAGCAGAAGCACAGTACACTCCCCAAGGGGCTTTAGAGTGAGATGGATCCTCCCACAGCCCATCTCTTCATGGCCCTGTTAACCCAGAAATATCAAGGAGGTGCACATAAGAGCTTAAGAGACACACATGGATCACCAGGTCTCTCACTGCTCTGAAGGCAGAGCATCTCATGCAGGTAGCCATAGCCTGCACATCCCCTAACCCAGATACAGCCATGGAAAGCACAACTCCACTGAAACAAAGCACCTCTCCTGGGAGCACCACGGCTCCACACCCCCTCCATCCCTTCCCCATTCCTGCAGCTCCCACTCCCCCTATAAGGGAGCCATCTGCCTTCCCCCTACCCCTTCCTGCTCCACCCAGGGTGTAGCCTGCCTTGCCAAGGAGCAGACCTTCTGGTTCCTGGGCTGCAATCACAGCAGATTACTGGGTGAGTTTCTGCCAGAGGCCACAACTGCCTGACTCACTGCAGAAGATCTGTCCCCACCTATGTCTGCTGTAGATACACACAGCTAAACAAGCTCCATCCTGGCAGGCAGCCTCCCAAAAGCCCAAGCACCACTCTTCTCTTCCATGCACACCATCCAAGTTCTGCTCAAAAACAAGAAATGAAGTAATAGCCTGATTTTCCTTAAAAAAAGTCCATTTATTGAAATTGTTTAAACACTTTATACAAGTTCCCAATACAAGCTTCTGCTCCCTGGCTCAGGGCTAATGCAAATACAAAAGCATAGACTTCATCAGCTCTTTAATGTGACCTGAGCTGCCACCTCCTAGGACAAAAGGTCTCACGAGGCAGCTGCTGTGCACGGGCAATTCCCCATGGAGAACTGGAAGCCATGTGACCCAGCTCCAAGTACAGGCCAACATCAGCTCAAGCTGAAGCCAATGCTCTGGTTGGTTTCTTTTAGTAACTTTATGCTGCAAAAGTCAGGTAAGACAGAGGTACAAGGCTTGTACAAACCACCAACACCACAGTGGTGCATAGCTCAGTCAGAGGCTCTCCCTGTCTACAGAAGGAAATCAAGAGATCTGATGCCTCTGAACACATACACAATTATAAAGCCTGGTCAGAAGCAACCGTTTTCCTTCTATACAAAAAGGCTGAGCTTTGGAGAGGTGGTACTATCCTTCTAGGAATTACATTTAACTCCCAGGATAAGTAAACACCAAGTGACTGACTGGGTGTTTCAGGGGAAGAAGTGGGAACGTTTAATAAACTGCACGATTTCTTTTTTTTTTTTTTGGATATGACTCAATATGCAAGGATGGCTTTATCTTAAAAATGTTTGTTTCTTCCTCTTTGGTGAGCTTGGATTACAAGAAAATGCCATAAGCTTTGGATCAGTTTTCTTAGAATTTGCCTTCATATCATCACTGAAAGTGTTTAGGAGAAATACAGGATGGAATGGCAGCATGTGAGGTATCCTTGGGGAAACATCAGGGAGTGGCAGTGCATTCAGTTTGGTTTAACACAACTAGCTGCATAAGGCAAACAGAGATCAGTAAACTAAGCCCAAATGATCCAAGGAAAGAGGGAAGTGTTAAAAGCTGACCTGTAACACACAGAAGTGGATAAAGATTCAAGCTCAGCTACCAGGGTGGGAACATGGAGAAAATCACTGGTAGCACTCAGTGTCTAAGGAACAGCCCCACCAGAGACACAGTGAAAACAGAAGGCAATCATTTTTTTTGAGCTCTTCCCTGGCACCAGGCAAACCTGCAGCTGCTTTGGGAGTCTGATAACTTCTGTAGTTGCTACCTTACACTTCATCTTCCTTTGGCCAACAGCATGTGCACGGACAGCATGGATTTCTGTAAAGTCACTGCAATTTAATAGTGTCTGACCCTTTGTCTGCACAGAAAGCAGGGTGTTGTGCTGAAGATGATGCCAGTAAGACAGTACAAGAGTATTTTACATCTCTTCAAACATTCCTGCATTTAAAGTCTTTCCCCCAGAATTATGTTTCCCCTTAAGCTATCCGTTTCATCATTTTGTATAGAATATATGTTCCTTTAATTTCTACACACACCACACTGGGCTCTAACTTAATGGGATATGGGACTGAATTGTTACCATCTATTTAGGAAAAAAAAAAACAAACAAAAAACAAAAACAAACCTAAAAAAAGCACCAACATCCATCTATAAAAACAGTATCATTTTCCCTTTTACTCCCAAATGCTAAACTTAACCCAAGCTTGGAGGTTTCATCTTTCCAGTGGCAATACCTATGAACCTAGGCTAGCCTGCCTCCATGGGCTGGGAGAGAAAGGAGAAGTTATGTCCAGTAGCAAAGAGGATTACAAAAATATACACATTTTTGGGAGAAGAGGAAGGCAGAACCTAGAGCCTGGACTCTGCTCAGGACAGTGGCATTATAGTGTCCTCTCCAAAACGCTTTCACTACCAGTGCTGGTGGCTCCTCTTCTTTGTTTTATTATACATAATCCTTCCCTGTGGAGGAGGCATTTTTTGGGTAGCCTCGGGTGGGTGGATATGAAGTTTCTCTCCGTGGACAGGAACAGCAGAGGAAGGATCCCCCCAATATGGCCAGAGATGAAGCTGCCCAGCCGATGAAGAGAGCTGACCCAAACTCAAATCTGGGGGAGAAAGAAGGGAGAAAGTGAATAACACTGTGATCCAGAGGTACTACTCGTAGTAACATGTTCACACAAAGCAGAAGGAAGCAGAAACTGGGATGGACATGGCTTCCTGCAAGGTAGCAGTTTGGAGCAGTCTGAGACTTTGTTGACCCTCACATCCAGACCTTCAGCATCAGGTTAGTCCAGTATTTTGGGTTACCCTGCACAGCTGCAAGTGTGCAGGGTGTGAACTGAGGCCAAGCTCTGTACAAACCAGTAGTGGAAGAAAATTGTAGAAGTCACATCAGTCAGGTCTCTGTCAGTGATGCTGCCTTAATAGAAAGTCAAGACCTAAGAGCCACATGGATAATCTGGTCCCAACTCTTTCTGCACAGTTTGAAGCCAACCCAGTTAGCTCAGAAAATTCCCTTTTTCTTTTGAGCTGCTGCTACTTAAAACTAAGCCCTGTGAGCATTTGCCACACTAAACTGTAATGTCTTATACCCAAAGGATCAGTACCTGGTGTTGACGGGGGTAAAAGGGTCGTAAAAGGCCCGAGCCACTCTGTTGCCATACCACGATGTGGCCACCAATGCTGCCAGACCTGCACATAAAGGGAACACAATGTCATGGCTTAAGAAAAAACAATCAATAAAATCACTGCAAAAGTATGCCTGCAGCAGAATCAGCATCTCGACTAATGGCTCAGTTGCTGCTACCCTGGCCAGTTCTGAGCTGTTCCAGTTAGTGCTGGTTGGGAGAAAAGCTAAGAAAGGATTTGAGGTCCCCCCACAGTTACACTGCACCCAAAGCAGGACTGCTGACAGCCTTTCACTGAAGCAGGGTCAAAGGCAGCTCTGCTAACAGATATTGAAGGCATGAAGTCCACATAGAGAGAGAGTGTAATGCCAGTGCCAACAGACCCCTTTGATGCCTCAGGCAGCCAGAGCAACAGTGCCAAAGTCTGCTAAGACCAAAATGCCATCTAGGAAATAGCACTTTTAACACTAAGCGCATCTGTATGTTACCAACCTGAAATGATGAAGATCACCCCACCAAAGACAGCCATCCGCATCTTCTTGACCTGGTCATCTTCCATACACTTCATGCATTTCATGCCAGTCACAGCAACAAACAAACCCACGAGCCCCAGGAGTATTGCAGCCACCATCAAAGCCCTCGTGGCCTGCAGACTGCCTGGAAGACATGAGGATTTCAGTTACCACAAAGAAAACTCGAAATACAAATAGAAATTCAAATTACTGGCTCAGTAATCATGTGTCAAAATACTTCTATTCCCTGTCATACGGGATACATCCAAACAAGACACTCCTTAGCTTTGGTCTCAACACTGTCATGCATCAAGATCAGAGGACTCTCAGCCTTTTCTAAAATGCATGGCAAACAAGAGCATGCAGCCTTTCTGCAGGAAATGACCTGGGAATTGCCCTCAGACATCTTTTCTTCCTTGATCATTTGAATCCCAATTGGGAGGACATATCTGTTTATCAAAAGAAGTATTCAGATTTAGGCTCTACCTTGACAAAGCACTTAAGCACACGTTTTAATATGAATAGTGCCATACATATGAATAGTCCCACAGCAGACAGCAAGGCCCCTTTACTGTTCAACACTTCCAAAACCTGCCTTTAATACAAATAACTCAGTACCGATTTAGATTTTTGTTTTGTGCTAAACTCTCAGTTTGAATCCCAGAGGGTACAAAAATAAAATTGCAACAAAAACAGGATTTTCCCAGCCAATTGAAAAGTAGGTTGTTTTCTACTTAAAATATTTGGCTTAGTTGACTCAAATGCTTTAAGAGCCTCTTGTGCTTTTGAAGAGTTGGAACATGGGGTGATGCCTCCCATCTGCAAGTGTTGAATTTGCCTGAGTTCTCAGAAGACAGACTTGATGTACTTTATCCAAGATTTGGTTTTATGTGGACTCAGCTGAAGGTGTAGACACACTAACCCTATGAATGTTAGTTACTGAACTTGGATTTTCTTGATACCAAAGAACAATAATAATTAAATTAAGTCGTTACTAAAAAAAACCTCAGGTGACAAAACATCTGACTAGCAGTGAAATAAGAGCCTGAGCTTTATTGTCTGGCAAATCAGGTTTGTTTGAAAGGCATGGATTTTAATATACAGTCCTGTAAAGATCTGGGAACAAACAGGGTTGGTTAATAAAAGGAATAAGCTCCCAGGAGCACGCTGTAACCAAGGCAGCACAAGTGTCCCCTGACACAGAAGGTTATCTAGCAGTGACACAGCTACTAGCAAACTATCACCAGAATCTTTCCCAAAGTCTGGAGCTCACCCTTTCAAACACCCTGACTGCCTCCTGCAAGCCCTCTGCAAAGCACTTCAGGCTTGGAAATTGCAAGATTTAAGCCTATAACAGACAACTTCACACTCCAGTCAATGCTGGTATGTGAACCCATCTGAGTCCGTGATTCAACAATGGGCTCTCTGGCTCAATCTGAAACTCAGGAGTTCAGAGCTGGCACTGGTCAGGAGGGGAGCAAAGGCTCACACCCATCCTCTGCAGCTTCTTTACAACACTTTGCCCCACAGGACCGCTTGTGCAGGAAAATTCCTGTGACACACACCAACACTACTAGGCTGTCAAGACTCCAGTTTTCTGGATCTGCCCCTTCGAATAGATTATGTTTTGTAAATAGATTATGAAAATAGTTACAAACAATACAATAAAAAGGCAATATTCAGAGCAGTAGGAAGTGACACTTTCATAAGATGGAGTCTTGGCTTTCTTGAGAAAAAAGTACCTCAATCAGCTTGGCTAATGTTATCTCTTGCTTCCTTAAAGGCAAAGGTGACACGCCTCCACGACACCCAGGTGTTAATCAAAACCCATCTGCTGCACTGATTGCAGAAACCCATTAACAAAGCCATTTGTCACTTAAGCATAAATCACCACAGCAGTATCCAAACTCGTTTTTAATTGATTTATCTCCAATGTTAGAGATTACACTCCAAAAGTAATTTCTATCTTACAAAAGTAGTGCCAACTTTCAGAAAGGCTTCAGCTGACAAATTACCACCCAGGCAGTCAATTCAGCTGCCATACATTTAAGGCTAAATTGTGCCCTATTGCAGCAACTCTGAAGAGACCAATGGCTGAATACTATTTTTACTTAGCATGGGAAAGGGAATTTTCTGCAGAGATAAGACAAACCTGTTTTATCAAGACTACAGTAAGTTGGGCTCAGTCTTGCTGCATGAGAAATTACTTTATAGGAGAGGGTTTTGAAAGAGTTCTTTCATGAGGCTGGAAACAGGCAATGTTATCTCTAAAAACTAGAATGCTACTTGAAAGGGTGGGAAGAGACCTCTCACCTTCAAACACGATGCTAAGGAACAAACACAGGAAAATGCTGAAAAATGTTTCTATGACCTCTGAAGACCTAGCTATGAAACCTGCTAAAATCTCAAGATGTGTAAGTATTAACTGGATGCACGCCATGGCACAATAGCTTTGCAGAAACAGTTGAACAAAATACAGCATTGTGAGCATTTCCCAGAGCTGCCTCCTCTCAGCAGAGCCTGGGGGAACATCTCCTGGTGCCCTCACCCCCTCCTCATGCAGAGCTCAGTGGCATAGGAGGACAGAAGCATTTTGGAAATTTGCAGTAGGGCAGAAAAACAGGTTGAAGCATTTGCAGAACATACTGTTCCTTTATCCCAAGAAGCTGTAATGTGACATGGCTGCATTAGCCAACCACCCTCCACCCGCCCTGTGCTCAGAGCACAAGCTGGGAGGCGGCGTTTCTGTCCTCCTACCACTGTTGCAATGTGTGCGGTGCACTGACCACAGTTAATCATCACACAAGCTACTAGTTATTAACTACACATTAACAGCCATGTTGTCAATGGAAGCTGCACATCCAGAGGCTGGGAAAGCTAGTTTAATAATAGTTCTGTTGTTCACATGGGCCTTTCCAGGTTCTTTAAAAATCCAAAATTATACAAGTACACTATTGTCTTGACCTGCTAAACAGGACTGGCTACTGACAGCAAGTAGAAGTACTCCACAGCAATTTAACTTTATGACTTCTACCATATTAGAGAGACGTCAGGATTTCCCCCACACTTTGCTGCTGCAACTGTGTTACCAACAGGAAAGCCCAGGCAGTCCTTGGGGAAAAAACAGTCCTGTACAAGGTGAGACAAACTGGCCTGGCACCCAACAACAGCTGTCAGATGGCAACAGTATTTTGTCAATATAAACCAGTATTGACTTGGAAGCCAAGCCTTTTTGCTGCTGGTTAGTAATGAGAGACACAGCCTGAAAAGCCTATAGCAAGAAAGCAGCAAGGAGTGAAGAACAGAGGCTTAAAACTACTGTTGACAGTTAATAACAAATGTGTATTCTGCAAGGCATAATACCACTTAAGTTCACAAACATGCTGCTGCAGCTTATACCTGTTTCACATAATAAACCCTACTTGCTTTAAAAACATGCCAACAAACAGTTCTCAGTTATTGTTAGTGGGTTTGGACACAAACTCCCTGATGCAATTTATCTGAAGCCTACTTCTTCCTTCCCACAACTATCATTAACTGACACAAAAGTAATTGCTGGTAACTGCTTGGTTATATATATATATATGTATATAAATATATATATATTTATACCTATAAAATGCTTCAAAAGTACTTCACCTGCAGATGTTTGAGGGTTTTTTCTATCATCACATTTCCTTATTTAATCTGTTTATGTAATTTACGTTACAGAAAAGCTGTTGGGAAAGTGCCATGGGATTTTTGTAATGCCTGTTTGTAATGCAAAATTGCTGTAATGGCTCTGTGTGCAGATTATTCTCTGATAGGGATGCTCATTGACAGTCTTACTTGTATTTAAAATATGGACTTTTCCTTCCCTTCCCACGGGCCTCCATGCAACTAACTGATGACAGAAAACCGGTGAAACAGATGCTGTGCAGCTCCTTCTAATCTCTGCAAGGGAAGTTCCCCGGGAGTTACAAGCAGCTCCACCGTGTAGGAAGCACATTATACCATCCACCTCCAAGAACAGTCAGCAGCCTTCAAATCCTCCCCACCAGGGTTTATGAACGCTGGATCCCCTAGAAGGAGTAGGATCCGAGATCCTGCTGGTCCACCCTGCCAGCATGTGAAAGTTACTGTTGTGATCTCAGCTTCAGAGGTGGCCAGCAAACATCTCTCTCACTTGCAGTCATTCTCACTGCACCCAAAAGCTACTAATGGCTTGGAGGCTTTTAACCCCTTTACTAGACCCTGCAAAGACCCACCCTGCATACCCATTACCTTCAAAGTACCCCACCACAAGTCTAGAAGACTGTACAGAGGAATCTATGCAAGACAGTAACTCTTGAGTCATGTTTCTTGACAAAATGGGAAAGGTGGGAAGTTCTCATTGCATGTCCAGTGCAAAAGCAGCAAATTCAGTATATGACTGTGGCCTTGTACTCTGCTTACCAGAAAGCAGGAAAGGTTCAGCATCCTCCTACACTCACTAACAGAAAGGGTGGTGCTAAGACAAGCAGCACACGGTGCCACCATTTCCAGATTCCTGGTCAAAGGAGACCTGGGCAGCCTGTTTTCCCACGAAGCCTGGAAATTCCCTTACCAAGAGATTTAGTAACACATAGTAACACCAGCTACTAAAGCTGCTTAGAAGCTGCTTGTAGAGCAATAAAGCCTGTGTATTGCAACAGACTCCCATCCCCTCCTGCAGAGGCACCAGGGCACACAAACAGCCTCGGTGGCATTCCAAGTAACCCTCTACCTTCCCAAAGCCAGCACAAGTGAGACTGTTTTATCAGTCAATCACGATTTTTCATGAGGAAGGAACAGGGATTGAGAAACACAGTAGCAAATTAACCCTTAACCCACATGAAAGGACAGATACCAGCAGGTTTTACCTGCTTACTCCAGATCTAAAGATGGAGAATTGGACACATGCCCCTCATGCTTTGTCCTTCCCTGGGCCATCCTCCCAACTCCCCTACCATCACCGCTGAGCTACTGTAACCTGAGCATGAACTTTTCCTTCCCCCCACCCATTCTCTTCCCCAGCTCCTGGAATGGGCTGAGCCACTATGGTAAAGGTGTAGGAGGGAAGATTTCACATTTCAGCGATGCTGCTTGACCCAGAGGGTATTCAAACCCTTGTTTATTTTCTGGGCTAGGGCACAAAGGCTCATTGTGGATGTACTAGGTTTGGTGATGAAGTGATAGATGAGTCTCAGCTTGTCTCAAGCACAGAACCTCTCCCAGCAAAACCAAACAGGGTTGATTAGTATCTTCAGCTAAAACAGCCTCGACAAGACCCAGAACAATCTCTGCTCAGAACAGAATGTGGTTAGGTGGGGCTGAAATGTTTCAGGGACAGGTACAAGGAGCCCTACATCCTCCTGTCTGAGACCATCCCCCTGAGACCCCGAGGAGCACAAAGCTGAGCTAAGCTCCATGGACCATGCTGGAGGGCCACAAGAACAATGCTGAGGCTGTGCAACAAAGCCTCGTTGCAAGGGTGGCATTTGTTGCCTCTATGTCTGCGTGTGGCCACGCACTGCTTTTCACGTAAGCCAGCAAAACGCAGCCTTTCTATTGCCTGAATAGGAGCAGTGACATAAGCCCTCAGCTGAACACAGCTGCGGGAGAAGTGCCAGCATGGGTGCACTCCAGCAGTGTGCCCACACGGGAAGCTTGAGGCCCCTCACTTGATTAATGGTGCTCATCAGCTTGTGCCAACCCCACCTCTGCCATGCAAAATCGGTCCAAGCAGCCAAACACTGACACATCCTAAGGAATGGCAACAGCTACCAGATACCCAAAAGTTTGCTGGCAAAGCCTTCCAGCATTCTCACAACCATGAGTTACTGCAGGTGTGAGAAGGTTCAGTCCTTTCTACAGGGACAAAGTAATTACAGATGTGAGCCTCTCCCATCAGCTCATGAAGCTCTGACATGTAAAGCTCTGGCAGAAAGCATGGCCAGGCAGAAGTTCTGCTCACACAACTGTCCCACCTTCCACCTTCACCAGAATATAGATAAATGCAGTAAGGGAGCTCTCCACTCCATCTGTTCCAGGGTGCGGCTGTCGGTATAGATGGTTTTGGTTTGGTTGTTGGTTTTTGAGTGTGTGTTTGTTTTGGTTTTTTCTTGTTGTTTTTTTTTTTCTCTCCACCCAAACCAGCACTGCTGGTCCCTGCCCGTGCCTATGTGGCTGTAAAACCTTGAAGGCACACCAGGAGGGAAAACGGCAGATAATGGGATAACGTTTATACCCCCAGGCACGATCTGCTTTTAAGCGGCAAAGGCACAACCTAAGCAAGCTGAGGGACCGAAAAAAAAAGAGGGGTCCTTTCGCCAGCCCTTACTGATTTTTCCAATGATGCTAACATCCCCTGCGATCTCCCTGTTTCTTGGGAATTTTCAAGCATGCTGAATTGCAGGGCTAGGGGCAAGGCGAGAACACAAAAGGTGGCACACGTACTACGAGCTCAGCCTTGGTGCTTGGCACCTCCCTTCCCCGTAGCTGTAAAAGAGAAGAGCCCGTGTTGTTCGCTGGACAAAGGTGAGGGGAGCAGCTAGTTTCGGTACTCAACCATGAATAGGCCAGGTCTGGAAGGCCTGGGGCAGGTTTCTGGGAGTCTGTTCACAGCGGGTTCCGGAGCTGATTCCCCGGGCAGGTCTCATTTACAGCACAATGGGCTGCGTACAGCCCCCAAGGCAAGGTTACCTTTCGCAACGCATCCAGGGGGTGGATGGAGATTCCTCAGCCCTGCTGGCACCTTCGCCCCCCACCCCCAGTGCAAGATAAGAGGCTTGAAGCTGAGCTTACACATAATTACTACTCAAAGCACCCCGGACTGTGTGCTCAGCCCTGCCCCGGTTAGCTCAGCCCCGCACCCCGCGAGTGCCAAGTGGGTGCGCAGCAATCCCGATGGGAGCAATCCGCACCTCTGCAGGGCCCACGGGCGTTCGGGGCAAGGGAGCAGGATGGACTGACGTGGGCTGGCCGCGAAAGTGGGGCGGGGGTGGTCCGACTTCACTGCGTGACACACAGGAAGGGTTGGTGGCACTCCCCACGGGCCTCGGTTTAGGTGAAACTACCTGCTCAATCCTTCGGGAAAGAGAAGGTGACCAAGGTGGTAATTATTATTTTATTAATTATGGAGGGATGAAGTTGTTCCAGGGCTAGGGATGAGGCGAGGGATATTGAGAAAGGAATACTTTTTTTAAATCCCTTTGGGTGTCGGCATAAGTTTTCTTCGCCAGCGCTCTAGAAACAGCCCTCACTTTGGGCTCCAGCTCGGCGTGAGCACCCCGAGTGACACCCCAGCCAGCCTGGCCGATACCCCAGTGACACCCCAGCCAGCCAGGCTACAGCTCCTGCTTGCATGAAATGGCTTTACCGTCCCACGACAAGACAAGAGACTAAAGATTACCTTGACGTAGTGGTCTGCCTAAAAACTGCAGGCAGTGCTACCTGGGCAGGAGGCCAGCTCACCTGACAGCCCTCTGCTTAAAAGCTCCACGGGAACAGCAGCGACTTTCCCAGAGAACAAAAGACCGAAACAGTCAAAGGCAAACAGGACCCGCACTCAGCCCACTCCGGCCCCGCTGCTGAGCTCTGCTCCCTCTCAGCCGTGTCTAGTCCTTGGCTAAACCTCCACAGCCAAAAACTCTTGTTCACAAACACGGCGCTTTCCCGAACACAGGTAGAGATCTGACCCTACACCTCCCGAGACTTTTTTCTTTGGGGGGGGAGGAACGGGCAGCCGGCGTGCGGGCAGGGGGCTGCGGGGCGTGCCCGGCTCCCTGCCCGGGTATCGCCCCCGCTCGGAGAGGCGGCACTGCCCAGGGTGCCCCGAAAGACAGTCACTGTAGAGTCACCCTCAGTTCCGGCGGGGAAAGCACGGGGGGACCCCAAGAGACACGCATCCGACCCCCGACAGGACGAAGCGTCACCAAAGAGATGGGGGACCCCGAGCCCTGCACCTTCAACCCGGAAGGGCCAGGCTGCGTAATTCCAGCGGGACAGAGACCGCGAGACCCGACGGCAACAGCACCCCCACCGCGACAAGCTCTTGGGATGGGTGGGAGGGACGACACACGCACGACGCAGCGGAGACGGGACACTGGACGTGCAGCAGGGCTGGCACCGCCAGTCCAGGTACTTCAGCTGAGCTTCGACGCGACCGACACCGCCACGGGGTAGCGACCCCACGGGGCTGGAATTCCCAGCCCCGACTGAAGGGGCACCGGGGAAGAGGGGACGGTCCCGACGGGACGGGCAGCCCCGGCCAGCTCACCACCCAAGCCCCGACTTACCCTCCAGCTTGAGCAGCGAGTCGTACACCTTGCACTGGATCTGCCCCGTGCTCTGCATGGCGCACGACATCCACAGCCCCTCGTAGAGCGCCTGGGCCGTGACGATGTTGTCCCCCGCGTAAGATGCCATCTTCCACTGGGGCATGGCGGTGCTGATGATGATGCCGATCCAGCCCAGGAAGGCCAGCACGAAGCCCAGGAGCTGCAGCCCTCCGCTGGCCATGTCTGGGGTGGGGACGGGGACAAGTGGCTGTGAGGGGACCGGGAGCGCGCGCCCGCTCCTCTCTGCCGCGCGCACGGCTCTGCCGCCCGCGCGCCGCCCCGCGCGCCTCTTAAGCCCGCGCACAGCGCGCCCCCTGCCGGCCGCGCCCCGGCCCCGCCCCGCGGGGGTTCCGCGGCCCCGCGCACCCCCCGAGCCTTCCCCGCACCCCCCGAGCCTTCTCCGCACCCCCCGAGCCTTCCTCTCGTGGTCGCACCGTCGGGGGGGATGTTCACACCCCACCCCACCCCGCCCAGGGAGTGACACCACCTCCTGCCCCCCGTCAGGGTTTCACCCTGATCCGCAGTCCCTTCTCAGCCCCACGCCCCCCCAGCTCCTCCTCGCCCCCCCACAGCCCTTCATTCCCTCCACCTCACTCTGGAGAAACGGCTGGTGGGAGCGTCCCTGCTGTCCTCCACTGGATACTTTGTCACTCTTGGAAGTTTTGGCACCTGGTTGTACTCGTGGGTCTCCCCCCCCCTTCTAGAGCTGAGGGTCCAGAGAACGTGAACCCCCCGACTCAGCCTCCTCTGGAATGGCAGCCCGCTGCTGTCCTTTATGTGTTGGAGCTGTAAACTTCACTCTCTGTCGGTCACCTTCCCTCCCTGAGCCAGCACACTGGATGGGAAAGTGGAGACGGGGCTGTGCCCGTTCCACCTGCCCAGCTGGTGTCTGTGTGACCGCCTTCCCCAGCTCACCCCAGTGCTGCCAGGCAAGGCAGGGGGTCATTTCCCACCTGGCAGACTCTGCCGGGCTCCCTGGACATGCAGCACACGTGGGGATATTTGGCTGCAGAGGAGGCAGTAGAACAATAATGGGAATTATGAGTACTATGATTTTAAAGGGCTTTCAGGCAGGCAGCTGCGCAAACACTCATCATACATGTACAAATCCAAGCTTTTGAACCAACCATTTTAATAAGGACGATGTGCTGTACACGTCTGAGTTACTGGACCTCTCATTACTGGGAGAAATTTCGGGTTTTGAATGCTTCAGTGATTTACTAAGGTTCATTGAAACTAGGGGATTACAGAGAAGGAAGGAGTGCCCTCTCGCTTGGGCGTGTGTTTGTCCAGTTACTATAGTTTCCCTTTCTCCTGCGTGGATATTTGAATATTGACAGATCTGGACTCAGAATAGGCAAAGTGAGGAAATACTGTCTCCTTCAGAGGGCATGGGCTGGGTGGTGCTGCCTGGCCTCACCACGGGCTGGATGGAGGGGACGTTCAGCCTGGACCTGCTGTAATCCCAAACTCTGAGATAAATAGGTGATAATTCCTGATAAAGGTCCTGCTGGAGGTAGAGATGGGGTTGCATTGTTTTGACACTGTGGTTTGCTGCATTCTGATGACTTAGGAGATTTTGCTGGAGCTGCTTCCCGAGATTTGCAAACAGACAAACAAACAGATTCGTGATTACCTGACCCGTCCTGTGCAATGCCGGGGGGAGGGGGCGTTAAGGGGGAGAAAAGCAACTGTAATGTCGCCCCACGGGCAGAGACAAAGCAAGGCTGGTTTGCCCGGAAAACACTTGCGGCTGCCGGTCCTCAGCGTCCCGGCAGCAGCGCTGGTGTGACGAAATCTATCCTAGTTACCTGGTAGCAAACTTCCAGTAATGTCATTTTTCAGTCTTGAAGGAACAGGGAGCTGTGAATCTGCAGCTGAAGTAACGGGGTCTCTGTGGACCACAGTTTTATAGCTCTGGGAGTAAGAAGAAAGCAGCATAGTTCTGTATTGGCAAGGCAGAGATAACAAAGTAGATGCTTTTCTCTGTGTATTCATGGAGAACTCCCTGAGATACCGGGAGCAGAGAAACCAGCACGGTGCTGGCTGTTGGAGCCGGTTCCTGTGAGGAACAATTCCTTGCCTGATGAAGAGGCAGGGCAGAAACCTATGCAAACCTGAGGAAAACAGATTTAGGAGTGTCTGGGTTTGATCACTGATGTCTGCATAGCCATATCAGTCCAGTAGTGTCCATCTGCAAAGGAATGTGCAGTCTCCCCAGTGCTTCGGAGAGCTGAACTGACTCACCCCTTTCCTGATCCTCCTACCACCCCCCAACCCCGACAGACGGGGCAGCTCCTCACTGACTCCTGCAGTGCAAGGTCAGTTCTGGGCAAGGTTACAAGTTCCAAAGACACTTTTAGCAGGTTTAGATCCTTTGGCTACTGGCTCTGAGCAGCCAGGAGGGGGAACAGAGCTGTTCTGTATGAGAAGGACTTGGACTTTTCTACTGAACCTTCTAGGAAAGTACAGGGAGGAGTCCTGGGTGGCAACGATCCGATTGCACTTGCACTGGGAGAGACATCAGGAGTGGTCTTGAGGACACTCATGCAGCAGGCATTGTGCTGCATGATGCAGCACCCTGACCGTGCTGCTGGGTTTTGGAATGACTGCAATCCATGACCATCCTGCACTTGGGAAGACTAGGGCTTGGGTGGTATCCTTTGGGCCAGTTTGTGCCAAATGTGTCCATACTGTGAATCTGACTCTTGGACATACAGTAGGACACGTGTCCTCAGTTTCTACCCCTTCCACAAGACCATAGAACTTAGACTGGAGATAGCCATATTCTGTGAGGGGTACTGTGGGATTAGGGTCGACACCTGCCTGGATGTGGGTGCTGTGTTCCTGAGGGGCTGTACAGCCTTCCCATTGCTCCTCTGACCCTGATGGTTGCTGCAATGGGCAGGGTTACTGGGTGACAGAATGGTCTTGGGTCAAACAAAGCCAATGATGGGCAATAGTGACATACATCTATGTGCTCTTGGACCTCCTACATTCCTCATAGACTGCAGCATAGGTGTGCCTTTGTGCACACCTTCTAGGCACAAATTCACTAGCTGCATCTTGCTTTGTGGAAATGAGAGTTTGAAGACAAGTTGCTCATGTCTCTTTGACCACTGAACATCCCTGACAACCCATACATAGTCCCCTCATGGACAGAGTGCCAGCATCATGAACACCTAATTCATATTTTGCTTTCTAAGAACAATTTGAGGTTGATACTTATTACTCACATTTTATGAAAGATTTCAAAACCCAGCAACTATTTCTGTCGAATCATCACAAGGAATTTAAGATAAACACTGAAACTATACTTTTCCCCTTCATCATTCATCAGTGTTCTCAGTGCTCTGGAATTTGCAGTGAATTTTACAGTATTCCTAAGAGCATCTAGTCTCCTCTTCTGAACTTCCTTCCTTTCTTTGAGACATGAAATATTTCTTTTATTTGGATGATTTTCTGTACTGCTTCAATGGGCAAAATAAACACTCCTTTTATTCAATAATCACTGTCTCTCCTCCTCTTATTTTTTTTTTTAATTGGAAGTCCCAGAGAGTTTTCACACTATTTTCACCTAGTTTTCCTACCTGACTTTGGGAAATACCATTCCTTCAGATCATTAATCTCAGCTGAAAGTCCTGGGTTTATCCAAGATGTTGCAATCTCCTCTGTATTCTCTAGGCTAAAGGTCCTCCACTAGTGACAGTTCTTAGCGATTGGCCTGTTCTTAAGTAAACATGTGAATATTAATTTTTTTTCCCTTTACAAAGCAGGATCAAGTGAGAAGAGGCATGTGCATAGACAGTGGCTGAAATCAAACTGGAATGTTTCCATCTGCAGCTAGACAGACTCCTCTAATTGTTCACAGAGATTGTCCTCGTGTCCAACAGCCCTGGTTGCACTGGCCAAATGCCTAACACCTTGGTCATGTCGCTCCTTTGGGGGTTGTTAGTCAGAGAGCAGCCTTGCCACTGTACTCAGCAGAGATCTGAGCTCTGTGGGTAGCAAACGATACCTGTTTCCTTTTCTGGCAAAAACAAGCTTTAACACTTGCCAGGACTTGCAGGTGAGCAGCCTGGTTTCCACTTCTCTCAGACATTTCTCGGGGAAGGTTTCACTATGCAATGCCCATGTTTGGGGAGCACAGTCTCACAAGTAATTTTCTGTCCTCATATCCCCTAAACTTGGCCCCCAGGCTGCCCTGAATTCACCCTTGAGCTAAAACTCATGTATTAGGGGGAAAAATCTAATTCTAAGTTATTGTAAGTGTGGGCAGGTGCACAGAGCAGGCACAGCTGCATTTTCCTAGTTTCAGAGTGAAGGCAAAAGATTACAACAGGACGAGAAAATGGGAATGGCCAGACAACATCACCTCAGCCCACTGTTTCTGGTGGCAGCCAGTCATAGAGCCAGGGAATAACGCAAGCACATAGTGACCCTTCCCCAAAATATGATCCATGTCTGAATATACCCTGAACCAGTACCAGTGCTTTCAACTTTAATTCTTCACACTCGATTATTTTTCTGTAAATTCAGCTGTTTGTTTTTTGAAACTTCTGGCACCTGCAGCATTCTGCAGCCAGGAGTTTTGCAGAATTACTCTGTGCTTTACAAGAAAGTACAACATTTGGTTTCTTTTGAACCCTATGGCTTGCTGTTTCACTTGATGTCCCAAAGGTTCTAGAGGAAAAGGGCAGACTGGTGAGACCTCATGCATTTAGCTCTAGTTTACCTTGTCTAGAAAAAACTTAAAAAGACTTTCTTGTTTATCTGCAGGCTGCTTTTTCTTCTCTCTCTCCCACTTACTCCATCCAGGTAAAACACCCCTGCTCCAAGCAGTTTTGCAGGCAGCGCCCACATGTCTTTGCCCAGATGTCAGGAGGATCTAAGACTGCTGCAAATCTTCCCTGGGATTAGTCAGGATTGTGTCCAGCCCAGTCTGCAGTGAGGGGCAGACATTGTGTTTGACCATGGTAGCAGCTGAAGCAGCCAAAGATCACAGCTTACAGGGCTGCAGAGCACAGCAACACAAAGAAAGCATAGCCCTTCATCTGCTGCTCCCTACTGCAGGGCTGCCATTCAGTAAAAAGGACAGTGAACAACACCAAAACCAGAGCTTTTACCTGCACAGTTGAATTGAAATCTCTGTTTCCTTCTGAAATGTTGTGAGACAGAAACAGCATAAACCTCTTTGTGTTTGGTCAGCAGACATGACCTGGAATTTCTAATCTGCTGGAGATAAACCAAGCTAATTATCAACCCTCTTCTTGCAGTCATTCAAACATTCACATTTCCCCACTTGCTGTAATAAAGTTACAGTTTTGGGAGTAATTTCATTCTACTCTTCACGTGATGGATTTCATCTGGCTGTAGTTAAAATGTGCTTATATATAACACACTGAAGTTGCATGAGGCTGGCTGAACTTCTGACTTCTCCTCCAAACCACCCTCTGCTGAGGGCTCCGAAAGGGATCAAGTCTCCTCCCCGGCTTCTCATTTTTCACCTGTTCCTTTGTTTTTTCTCCTCTCCTGAGTCAGCTACCCACAAATGACTGCGAGGCCCAAGACTGTGCCTCAGAATGCCCCAGAACACTGAAATCTTTCTCGTCTGTAAATAAATGGTTTTGGCATGTGTAAAGCTGCACTGTGTGTGTCATTACCCACATTACCCAGGCTTGCCTGTGCAAGGCAGTGAGCTGCTGAGAAATAAAGGTGGTCCTGCACTTGGCTGCTCACATATTGTTTCCCAAAGTGATACTGGAAGCTCTGACAGAGATTCCATGGTACGAAACCCATCCCTTAAAGGCCACGCAATTTGACCTGCATGGTAGGATTTATTTTGTTTTCGATTTTTCTATTTTAGTATTGTTCTTTCACTGGACATTCTGTACCAGAGGCCAGATAGAAAACAAAAGTCAGACACAATCAAAGTACTGGAAACAATGAGTTTCATAGTACTAGAGAGGTGATGGTGGGAAAAGCAGGGAGTTACTATATGCTGTAGGTAGAAGGTAGTGCTACATCATATCAACAATAACATACAATAACATAACAACATCATGTTCAAAATGTATGAAACTAATCATGGTTTCAGATGATGGGACAGGTGTGGTGAGGCATCTAGGGAAGGGATTCAGCAGTGAAGTGGCAGGTGAAGAGTGTGCCTTGTTGGAAGGGCCAACCACAAAGTGTGGCCACTAGGATCACATGGAGCACAGCAGCTCCTGCTGTCAGAGTCCCAGGGCAGGAGAGGGGGAGCAGTGAGAATAAGTGAGACCCAGGCCTGACTGAGAGAGAGGCAGATCCATACGTGAGTGTCATACTCAAGTGCATAAGCCATGAGAGAGGTGCACCAAGGTCCTAACAAGATAAAATTCATCCCTAGTACTATCCATGGAAGAGTTTTCTAAGTGCAGTTAGAAAAACATCTCTCAGATCCTTCAGGAAATGGGCTCTGTGAAGACCTAACCCTTGACATGCACCCATCCTGTTTGCTCTCACCACGTTCCTGATGCCTCCAAGGTCTTGGTCCTGATCCTCCAGGACGAGCAAGAATCACATTTCTACCCAAATCTCACCAAGTGTCCACCAGAAACTCGGTGGTAGCTGGTGGCTGTGCTCATTTATAAGCTTCATGACCTAGTTATGGAATGAAATTCCAGAGACTGACAAGAATCTGATCACCTGCAGAATCACCACTGAAAAATTTTTCTCTTTGGAATAACCTCAGGTTGTGCCTCCTGAAATCACGTGAAGGAAGGAGAGGGCAATGGATTGATATTACAAAGAGATAGGAGAAGGAAGGAGAGAAGATTCTTAATGACTAAATCTAAAGTCCTCCACAGGACTGATGTTCAGACAGTACTGAAGACAGAGTTACCTCTGTGAAGTCAGAGTTACCACCATTTACATTGCTCAACCACAGAGCAATTGAACCATAAAGATCAAGTACCTGTGAGTCTGGGCAATCTTCATGTCAAGGAAAGGCCCAAGTTGTATTCAGCATTTTAGAAATTACTCAAAGATTCTCATCCCAGGGTATGGCTATGTCTCACCTTTCTGTGCCTGGACCACAACCTCTATCCATTTCCTAAGCCCTTATGACACGTCAGATAATTGGTATTGGGAAGATAAAGTGATCCAATGTCCTTCCTAGAAAGGCTCCACCACAAACTCTTGTAAGATTTCTAGATCAGGCTGTTAGGGGCAATGTAAAGGGTAGGAGATGAAGTTTCAGGTCTTTTTTGGGTTGCTGAACTTAGTCCCTTTCACATGTTGCTAGGAATTCCTCCGGGGATCAATAAGATCAAATCTATTTGTGATGCCCTTGGATGTTGGAACAATTCAAGATACAAAGATTACTGTGCTGTAGAAAATCTTATGACATGCCAGAACCAGTCAACAACTGCTCAGCACCCTCACAGACATGCTGACTCTGTACAACCCTCTTCCATCACAGAATTGTCTCTGGAAACTGAGAGGAGCAGAAAGATGGTATTTTTAAATATTGGCAATATGCTTCAGTCCTCTTTAAGACACCAAAATCAGAGCCAGGTATTTCTGAAGCACTCAGTAGCTGCTGCTGTGAAACACACGGCTGGATCAGGGTTAAGCACTCAAAGAAGTATTTAAATGTGGGCAGTTACTCTAGAGCCTATATGGAAATGAAACTCTTGAAAAGCCTTTGCTAAGTGAAAGACATATCTGCACTGAAAGCAGAGCTTGTGCATGCTCATGTGTGTAGGCAGAGGACGAGGAGGGAAGGAGATTTTTCCCTGGGACTTTCCAGCACACCCTTTATCGTTAGGACAGGGAGAACACACTGGCAATCCAAGGTCACATTTCAATGCCTAGAGGGAGTTTAAAACCCCAGTTATCTGGCTGCAGGTCAGAGGCTGGGGGTGTTTCTCTCACAGTGTGTCTCTGCTCATGAAAACTCCTTAAGCGCGATGTACACAGAAGCTTTGCTGATGGGTGTTTCAGGAGCACTCTGGTGAGCCCACACCCTGTGCTGTTGACAAAGAAGGTGAAAACGAAGCCCAAACCAGGAGGCAGAGGGATGGAAGGAGAGCTTGGATGAAGAAGAGCACATCTCCATAAAGAACAGAAACTGGACCCTACATGAACCAGGACCAGCAGGGCAGCACACAGACAGAATAGGATAAAGAGGGAAAGGACATGTTGTGCTTTCCTCTCCTGGTGCACAGAGAGGCTCCCATGTGAGGGACAGGACAGGACAGAAGGGAGGGGAGGCGAGGGGAGGAGAGGCCTCTGAAGACACTCCCTGTATAAATGCCTTGGGTGAGATGAGCAGTAGAATCATCTGCTGTTGTCTCCTGTCCCAGGGCTGGGACTGCAGCTCTGCCCATGTCTCCCCATTCCTTAGTGATTCTGCCAAAGATTTGGCTGTCCTTTCCTTCTCTTTCCTCTTTCCTCCTCCTCCATGTTTTTGCCCTTCAGCCTACAGCACATCTTGCCTGCACGATGAAGGCAGAGAGTGATAAGGTGTATGTGAACTTTAAGGGCTCTGCTCCTGCTAATTTGTTCAGCAGCAGGGGCAAAAACATCCCATCTCTGTCAGCTACCTGCACAAGGAGAGTGTTGAAGTGAGGGGGTAGCCTTATAGGAGCCTTTGTCTGCAGTTGGCTTCTCCCCCTTGCCAGAGCCCGTCTGTGCACAGAGGGTACAGTGCCTCGTGGGGGCAGACCTGGGGGTCACTCTGCATCAGCTCTGGGCAGTGTTCGATGTGCAGTTTGGATGTTGAGTATTAAACAGAAGGGGACAATGAGTGTGTGGGGAGGAACTGGTAACAGGCAGGTGGGCAGACACTGATTTTAACAGTCGCAGCACCAGACCTCTGCAGGGAAACTCCTTGCAGATCCTCTACGCAAACCCGACCCCAGCTCATCTAACCAGGTCTCAAAACTGCCCTGTGCTCATGGTCTTTGAATCACAGCAGCAACTCTTTTCCCTGAGCCTCAGCTATTGTCCTCCTTGGCTTTTCATAGTAGATCAAACATCCTGTTACCAGACTGTGCATTTCTAACCCTGTAGTTACTTTTATGCCCTCCTCGATGAGTCTCTTGGAGGGTCTTTCATCACTCTCTGAAAAGCAGGTTGGTGAGTATCAGCGAGGGGCACAGAGGTCTGAAACGTATATTTCTTGTGAAGTGAGTCACAAGAGGAGGTGGATTCCTGCCAGGAGGGCCCTGCAGGGTGAAGCACACGTACGGCCCCTCTCACTCAGCTGAGGTGAGCCGAGGTCCTGAGGAGCAGCCGGAGCACAGACAGGACAAACCCCTCCCACCACTGGACTTTTTTTCCTGTGCTTTTCTCTGGTACTCTGGAAAGAGCTAAGTATTCACGCTGCTCTCCCTTCCCGCAGGACAGCTAATAGTGGTGCGGACCTTGTGCTTCACTTGCATTTTATCACGTTTGCATCGGGGCACGGGAAAGTTCAAGCTCATACGGGGAAATGCACGCTTGGATGAGGATGACGCCGCTGGGACGTGGCAGGACATCAACAGCCCCCGGGGTGCTTGGGGATGAGGGCTCTCCACTGGAACTAGGGACATGCCGAGAAAAGGTGTGTCTGATCCACTACCCAGATCCTCTGCCAATACACGCCCCGTGGAGCTGGTATGCAGTGACGGCATCGTATATTCTCTGGCTGCTTTCAGGAAACCCGAGTGGTCACACATGTTTTCTCTGATAAGGATCTTGCCACACCCAGGCAGAGAGTCCTGCCCCAGTGTTAAAGAGGAGCGGTGTTGTGACTCCTCACTCTCGATCTGAAGGCACTTAGTCAGGGCCTTGTTTTCCCCATCTCTAAAATGGGGTTAGTAATACATAGTTGAGATTATGTGTTTCCCAGGTGTGGGATTTCACAGGCAGCCATAAAACTAAATTTATTGTACTGAGGGAAGGTACTCAGTACTTTGAGAGCCTGAAAAGACTGCATTGAAATGCTTATTTTAGCTTTTATTGTATTTGTTGAAGTGATTAGAAAAGCTGTTTTAAAGGGCTGCATACAAGCATCATACCTGTGTGTATAGTATAAACAGACACAGACACACAGAGTTTAATCCTTTAAGATCATATCTACTAGAAAATGCCTTTTCTTTAATATTTTCTATTAATCGTATATATTGCCTGCTTGAGAAGTCACAGGTTGCTTAGAAATCTTAATATTTTCCATGGGGTTACTGATCTAACATCAAGCTAAATCCCGGGGTTTGTGGCGGTATGAACATGGCTGAAGTGGTACATTCCAGCTGACAGACACTGCTCTGTCATTCATGTGTGTACACATCTCGTGTCCAAGGGGCACTGCTCTGGAGATGAAGACACTTAGAGACCGTAGATGGTGGTATATGAAGCAGGAGAATGGAGAGGGTACAACGAGGAGGGAGGAGTAGGAAGGATTGGGCAGACAAGCTCATGGAGAGGAAGAACTCTTAGGGAAACCCCTTCCAAAGCTCTCTGTCACCTCTGACTCCTGAGCCATGCCCACTGGACAAGCCCCTGGCACTGAACACGAGTCACCTCACTGCCTGCTTGCAGTGAGGTCTGTATTTCATGCATTAAAGCATCACCACTTCCTTCTTGCTCAAGGCCCTCTGCCACACTATATATTAGACACTGTGGAAGTAAAGGGATAACACAACCCTTCTGTGATCATGGGACTGCGACCTCACTGGGGTGTTGCTGTAAGAATGGAATGTAGGTAGACAGATGACAACCAGTCATCCCAAGACTGGTAGTAGTTTCTCTCTCTCCAGCATAATGGCTTGGCTTTAATGGAGAGCACAGACCACCTTGTGTTAATGAGTAATAAAAGCAATCGACCCATAGTGCATTCATTGCTGAGCTGGGGTTGTGTGTAGTCAAGGTGATAAGGCTGTTATATTAGCAAAGTTTTACTGCATCAATGCCATGCAGAGTAAAAGCCCGACAAGGCCAAGCTCTGACAGTTAAGTATTAGGATACCCTAATGCTTTTGTTAGTGTCAAAGTACAGTTAGCATATGTAGTACAGCCTACAAATCCATTGGAAAGCTGCACTGAGTCATGTCAGCCAGGTTTTAGGCTACACAAAGACATCTTGGGAGGTTATTTTGGGAGAGCTGTTTTCCAAAGCTGAGGGGACATCTGTCATGTAAGTTAGGAAAGCAGACTATGATGAGAAACTGCAACAGACTTTGATTCAAGCTGCTGACTTATTTAAAATGAAGAATATTAAACATGAACCTTGCCAGTTTCCACTTAATATAGAATATTGTATTCTTTCCAGTAACTCCATCAGATTGCATGGAACTATTTGGACCTAAAGAAGGACCAGGTATTGGATTGGCCTCCCTGTTAGGTGAAAAATCACAAACCATCTGCATTGTGTTGCACACAATGGAACAGTCTTACACCAGGGAAAACTGGAGGATCCCGACCTGCTCTGCTGCTGAGGCCAGGATGCTCCTGAGCCCTGAGTTAGATGCAAATGGCTGGAGCCACTTCCTGTCCTCGGTGACTCATGGTCAGGGAAGCACCGGCATCCTGCTCTAGGAAGGGTCGCTCTCCTGCCCTGCCCTGCAGGGAAGGTGAACACAGGGAGGTGGCTGGAGCTGGGACAGCAACACAAATTGCTGGGCATATGGAAAATAAACAAGACTTTGCCATGACAGCTATGGAGAGATGAAGCAAGGCATATGCAGCACTGGTACCTCACAAGCTGCCTTCATCCCTTAGTGGAGTTTGCTGCTTGGTCTGACGTGGATGTTTGATGGGCTAAGCTGGAAGAGCAGATTATGATGTGCCCATCACAAAAGCTTAGAAACACCTCTCTGGCTATTACCATGGTCCTACTCTTTCTCTGGGATATTTTCACTTTCCACCTCTGTCATGCTTTTATTGAGACATTTTCAGCATATACCAAGTAAGGAAAAATGACCCCTTTCTTTCCAGCTGGGCTTATCCTCTCTGAAAGAGGGTTGTATTTGGATACAGGACAGAATGAGAAGGCAGGGAGAGTCATACGGCTATAATACATTTCTTGGCTAATCCAGACTTTGTTACTGTCAAACTCAGGTCTTGCCACCTCTAATTCTGATTGTGAGAAGGCTCTCTCAGATTTTTCAGGCCTTTTCTGAGCTCACTTTTTCTGAGTTGCCACTAATGACAACTGACTAGAATGCCTTTTACAAATGGGTGCAGACACAAGGTAATGAATACAGTGCAAGACAAGTATAGGAAGATGATCTATATTGTCAATGCCTGTCTCATATAAATGCAATCTATTTAATATGTGTCTAATGAAACCCATTATCCTTTATGGGACCTGTGTGGCTGCTGCTGTGTCCCTGTGGGTCAGAACTGTTAAAAACAGAAACCCATCCTTGTCACAGAAAGCCATGAAGTAAAAATCACAAAGGTTTATTTGACCTATACAGACATTCAGATACCAGAAATCTCAGTGGAAAGGATCATACACACATAATAATATCAAGACAAGCAGCTTCTACAAATGGAATTAGGAAACAGAAAGCAGAAAGCTAAAGCAGCAGAGTCTCCTGCATGCCCTGGCTTTATGACCTGGGACTTTTATTCTCCACTTAAATCTCCCAAAGCACATTCTGAGGACCTATTCCATGGTGTGACCTCTGAGGAATGGAGTGAGCCTGGGATCAAAGGTAAAAATTGTTTTCTCTGACAGTAAAACTGCCTCACGAGGTTATGATAGGAATTACACGGGTTACATATTGTAGGAATAATAAACTCGTTGCTACAGTATTTGGAGGAAAATCCTGGAGAAGAGGAAGTTTTGAGCAGTTCTGTAAAGGTACCGCTTGGCTCCATCTGGAGGTGAAAGCTGAGATGACAGACACGGTCAGCTTGGAAAAGCGATTGTAAGCAGGGCTGAAAGCAGAGCAAGAATCTGCTCCTCTGCCCTGTGTTGAAGATTTGCCCACTCAAGGCAGTCTTTTGCTGCTTCTCTTTATATTAAAAAATAAAGATAATTGAGGATGCGATGGTTTCTGTGCATTTGTACCTTTGGGGTGGGAGGAATTTCTAGTCCCACTCTCCCTTGGTATTCCTGAAAGGTGCTCTTGGAGTCCTGATAGGTTTCTTAGCACTGCGAGAGAGGAGACATAGGGAAACTCCTTACAGAGTCCCGACCTTCTGCCCCTGGCAGCCTGTGTGATCCCTGATCATCCAGAGAATCCCTTAGGGGAACAGGAAGGTTGCAATCACAGTAAGCAAGCAGGGAAAAATCCAGCAACCCAAAATCCTCCACTGGCTTGAAAACTTCAAGATTTCCTCATGGGAGCTGTACTCAGGTTATGAACAAACCGAAGCCCAGGGCATGAGAAGTATTGAGGTTTGACTCAAATGCAGAACACAGAGCTCTGTACCTGAGCTGGGATGGTGGTTTGCGTAGGCTCTGAAGGCCCATGACTGCTACCTTTTCCCTTCCCTCTCCAGTAACATTCCTGCATTGAACTAGATCTGCATCAGAGTGCATGGTAACCAAGCTACCGGGGATCTACACCAAGACAATTTATAGTTGCTTCCTGCTAAGGTATGAACCAAAGAACAGAACTAAACATGTCTGTGCACCTGAGAGCTCTTCTGTGTGCCCGTAAGCAGTGCTCAAAACTTCCGCCCTGAAGAACAAATTTTGATTCTCTTCTCTAATCCCTACTTTGACAAAACCTGCCATGATACCTGCTTTCCCTGCAAGTCAAGGACTCCATTTACCTGCATGTCACTTCTGCACAACCCCATTTCTCTTCAGTCAGGCATGACAAGAGCTGTAACTGTGCGGGGTGGATTGGCTGCAGCAGCTCCCGTGGGCGCGCTCACCCTCCTCCTGACCCCGTGGCAAGAGAGTGCTGCCCCTACAGCCATCACTAACAGATGGCATCTGCACGAGTGAGAAGGTCCTGCTGCTCGTGGTCACTGGGAGAGGGTGGTGGTGACCTGGGACACTGAGGTTCTGTCTCTACCTCAGCTTTAAGAACGAGGCTGGGCACTGCTGTTCTCATTCCCCTGGATGTGCTGAGCACCTGCTGGCATGAGGTTTTTCCTCCAGTATGTGGGCTGCTTTTTTGCTTTTTTCTCTGCTGGGTTTTTGATAACATCTACCTGGACAGACTGCTGGATGGTGAATGCTGATGACTCCCTGGAGGTAAGATTGGGGTGAGGAGAGCCTGATCACCAAAACCAACATGTCCTAGGGAGAGTTTCGTTCCTGGTGTCATTGCTCCACTCTCATATACTTTTTCCCTGTTGTACTGGATGAAAGTGGATGAAAATGAAATTAATTACTGTGGCAAGAGCAGGAGAAAAGTGGTATTTTGTGTAGTTCTCTTTGCCAGGCTTTATTATCCAGACTCTGCTCTCATTTAGTAAGTTTGGGAAAGTTCTACAGGCTCTAGGTTTATATGTGCGTGAACTTGAGTACAGTTATCCTGTGTCTCCAGCCTGCATGGATATTTTGGAGATGTTTCTGGTTCTGTAGGTCAGATTTCCTGGTGGAAACATCCACCATGTACAACTCTGTTCTTTGTCTTTTTCTTAACAGCCACTGAGCTACAGGGCTAGCAGAAATTTAAGGGGGCCATGGGGACTCAATATCTTCTTGAACTTGTACAGACAGTAGCACTCTCATTTTAAAGAAAGGCATTGGAAAAAGTAAACTGCACATAAGGGAGAAGATTGCTGCTTACATGCAAGGTATGCCCCAAAGACTCCAGGCCCCAAATCATCACTGTTTCTGCAGCACTCAGTACTGCAAATTTGTAATTTTCGTCCCAGCACAGCCATCTATTTCTGCACATTTAGGGGCTGCACATCCACAGTGTGGGAATCTGCTCTCTGGCAAACTGGATACCTTATGCAGTGGAGGTGAAACACCTTCCAAGCCAGAAAGTTTGGCTGAATATATCAGGAAGAAACTTTCTATCTGCTGTTCAGCATAGGAAACCAGAAGAGCTCCTCTGCACTCAGTGATTGCAATGCAGCATTTAGATGCATCACATGAAGTGGTGAATTATCTGAAGAAAGAAGGATAAAACTGATTACAAGAAAAACACTTTTTTTTTCCTCTATGCCACAAGAAGTCTTGATAATCTGACTGTCAATCCTACCCTGAAAGGTGGTTGTAGATGCTGAGGTGGTGGTCACAGATCCAATGCAGTGCAATTGCTGATGGTCAGCATGTCTACTCAGTGAGCTTTTTCCAGGGAAAATAGTATGCACCCAGTGATGCTGGATGGGATTTCACTTTTCATTTGGGAGGTATTTCAGATTTCTTTCAGGAAGATGTGAATTGTTTGTAGTCAGATGAAGATATCAGTATAATCAGAAAAGCCAAGTGAATCTGATTGTGAGGAAAATCAGAAGAGGAAAACCTGGCTCCTGAGCAAAATGAGTCCAGGAAAGAACCAGTCCATTACCCTGAGGCTGTGTAACCTTGTCTTCTTGGCACAAAGGCACCTGCTGATGGGCTGTCCGAAGTGCTCCATTAACACCCAGTTTGGTTATTAGCAGCCACTATTCTCACATTCCTGCTCTGAGTGTGAATACTAAATAATGGAGCAAAATGCCCCCAGCCTTAATACCTGACCACTGATCTTAATGACCCTAATGACTCACTGCCTCTGTAAACAGGGAAATGCAGGTGGACTGTCCATGGCCAGAAAGGTGGTGGGGTCCACAATGGCTGTTGTTTTCTGCTGGAAAAAGGGTAAGTCAGGCAACTTTGACTCCAGGAGAAGGGAACTCCATCCTGCAGCAGCTGTAGCTACTGGCTCTTGTCTGGTTGCTTGGTTTTGACCCTGGCCTCCAGCAGATGGGGAGGATGAAGCCCTCACTGTGGTCCCACTGGAGAGGAGCAGCCCAGGAGGAAGAGGCCAGGGAGCACCAGGAGCAGCCACTTCCAGAGGGGCTTCAGGGGCCCTGGCCAGAGCTCAGCTCTCACAGCCTCTCACCTCCCCTTTGGAAACAACAGGTTATGGCCACACAGAAAGTGGTTTAAGCTGATGACTCCTTGTGAAGCATCAAGACAAGGCTGGGTCAATTTTTGCAGCAGTTTGTACTGGAAAAAGCCCATAATCTGCTTCTCAAGGAGCACTCCCTGTTGCAGGTGGATTATAAAGATTACCACTACTGTTAAACACTGCCTGTTTTACTCTCGAGCTGGGCTTGTAATCATTGTATGTTGGCACCTTTTCACAGTGTGGTAAAACACCGTGACTAACATCATTCACATGTTTGTCTTCTCCACTTTCCCCAGAAGGAGGTGTGTGCTTGTTCTGGCCTTTTTTAAAATTTGTATGAGAATTATTTTAATATTAATTATACATTATGAATAGGATGTAATTATATATATTACAGTCATTATGCAGTTCATGTTTTACATGCATACTTGCGTTAGGGAAAGCAGGTTGTGGCAATGTGTGTCGTAATCAAAGTGGGAGATGAGGAGCGTGGCAGAGATGCTTAACTGCTCAGGGAGTCCTTGGCTGGGCCCAGGAAAGCTGGGGCACATTTGCTATGGGGGGAGAGAGTTGATGGGGAATTAGTGCTACCAGAATGGTGCACAGGTCCAGCCATGGGATGGAGAAATCCATAACCCCACATGATGCCCCAGCCACCCCTGATCCCCCTCCCCTTTCAAGCAGCGAGTTCCCATGTGCCTGAAGATTTGTGCTGTCAGCACAAGGGCAGATGCCCAACGGTGGTTTGGGAGCAGGTTAACAACCAGGAGGACCAACAACCAGGTGCACAAAACAGAAGGGAGAAAGAGTTGGTCAAGGAGGTTACAAGGCAGATAACAGAAAGCAGAATAGCTAAGCAGTGGCTCAGGGCAGCCACTCCAATATCTGTTCCCAACCCTCCTGCACCAGGCAATGAGACATTTATCCTTGGATGTGCACAGACTGCATGGAGATGGGCTGATCCCTGCTTTGACCATGATCAGCACTAGTATGAGTACATGACAACTGAAACATCCCAAGAAATGCAAAACATTTATCAAGTTTTTGTTAGTCTGGGAAGGGAGTTATTTCACAAGCTAGACCATGATCATAATTGTTGCGCCTTAAGACCTCTGTTTTGCTTGGAGGCTGACAAAGCCTGGAATCCTGTTAGTCTCTTCATAAATAATTTAGAGGAAGATGCTGCTTGTAAGATTTAAAAAACAATACTAATGTGAGCAAGTAAGGAAGTAACTGACATTATTAGCTGAATACAGAGTAGTATGAATAAGCCTGTGGTGGTTTGGGAGGAACATGAAATGATATAAATGTAAGTAGAACAAAATGTAGTTTAATAAAAATAAGCTAATTTCAAGCATAGCCTGAAGAGTGGTGAGTTAAGAAAGGAGGGGAGCTGCAGCTGCATTGAGGGCCACAGTAAAAACACATCTAATGCACACATGGCAAATTGTTTTACATGACACTGTTCTCTTGAAAAACACAGAAACAATGAAATCAGTTTGTTTTACCACTGATTCTCATTTTTTATGAGATCGTTCATTAAACATGCCCTGAAATTCTCAGAAATTTTAAGTGCTTTTTATCTTCATGAAACAAAACATGTAGATTGTTTTCATTCAAATATAAATAGTATCTCTTTTGCCAACCTGAAGTAGTGAGTAATTTTTACTTGCCTTTGATCCACAGGGCAGTATCACAGAGGAGCTGCACTGTTTGGCTCAGACATTGTATTGTGAACAAAATATTGTGGCTGGCTACAGACTTCAATACATCCTGAATAAGACTTTATTAGGTGGTTGAGATATGTTATTATCTGCTTTGTGATTTACACAGTGCAAGAAAAATTAATTTATTGCATCATCTAAGCAAGCCTGGTCCCCTTTGCCTGCATGAAACTCAATTGATGGAAGAGTTTCTCCTTCCATTAACTGCAGTGGGTGTCACTGGCAGCAGTGGGCAGGCTGGAGTCCCAAGCTGCACCAACATAGCTCTGCTCCTTGTATGAGCCATTCCAGGAATGTTTTAGTTGTGCTTGTTGCCATATTTGCATTGGTAATGAAAATACCTCCCATATTAAAGTGATTTATGGAAGGCTGGGCTGGGAATGGTATCTACGGCTTCAGGACAGTGGAGACGATTAGCCATGATGCTACTACAGTGTCTGCCCCAGTCTGGATGTTTCAGCAATGACTGAGGCTTGGGCACGCGTGGTCCCATAGCTGGCAGCACACCTGGAGCCCCAGGGCCAGGATCAGTGCTGGCTGCCTCTCATTTTCCAGCCAGTGTTTACGGTTGAGTCATTTGGAGGCGGCACTGCACAGGTGTCTGCAGAGGGGCTCACACCCACACCTCTACTTCGCACGTCTCTCCCACTCTCTGAGCTGCTCCTTTTTGTAAGGAGGATAGTGTAAGGGGAGCATGGACAGCAAAGTCTCAGGTCGTCTGGTCCATAGCCCTGACCAGCTCAGCCTAGACAAGCATTTGGCAAGGAGAGATCAAACCTGCTCTTAGGTCTCCCTGGTCAGCCATCCCCCAGCTCTTCCCAGAAATTTCCTTCAGAATTTTTATTCTTAACAATAGGTAGGCTTTGGGTTTTTTTCCCTAATGTCTAGTCTGAATTTCTTTTCCTCTAATGTAAAAATATTATCAGGTACACAGAAAATATTGTAACATTGTCCTTGTCCTCATCCTGCTACTTTCTCTCTTTTTCAAGCTAAACACTCTGGTTTGCCATTGATGTAACCTCCAGGATTTCTGTTGAAGGGCTAAGCTGACCATCTGCTATGTTGGTGGATGTTTAAACTTTATCTTCTCAATCCACAGGTGAGTACAAAATGCCGTGGCCTGTGGTGGGAATGCGTCACGAATGTTTTTGATGGGATCCAAACTTGCGATGAGTACGACTCCATCTATGCCGAGCACCCTGGTATGTAAGTCATAGATGTTTCTACAAGTAGTGGGGACACCTGAGTGTAGACTAAAAGAATATCTGTTCTATGCAGTGACAGATAATTAGAGGCATGTTTCTTTTCTCAGTGAGGTATTACTCCCAAGGGAAGCTGAAGAAAGCTTCACCCCAGAAAAAAATGTCATAGGATCTGACCCCATTACCCCCTACATTTCCATTCCTTGTGAACGAGAATGCTCTGCTTTTGTCCTGCAGTGAAGCTGGTGCTGACCCGAGCCATGATGATCACAGCAGATATCCTGGCAGGATTTGGATTTCTCTTCCTTGTACTGGGATTGGACTGCGTGAAATTCCTTCCCGATGAGCCACTCATCAAGCTGCGCATCTGCCTGGTGTCTGGAGTTATGTTGCTCCTTGCAGGTATTCCCTGCTGAGCCCCCATTCTTCAGGAAACCCTTTAGCAACCTGGGGAAGCACTGAAGTCTTCTCTTATTTTAGGGAGAGAGGCTGGGGATTTTCTGTGTGGTAAACACAGGGGAAGAATCTTTATTTGATTTATTTGTACAACATAACTTCCTCTGTTCACCAGCTGCCCCTAACAGCATGTAGTTGAGTTTATCTGCTTTCAGTTCATGTATTGACCAGGTGACTTGGCTCTGAGTTGACTGACTTCCATTTATTGTGAAGCAGTCAGCCTTGTTGATAAAGCAAAGAGACCTAATTGCTGAAGGACTAGAAACTTCTGGCATCCTGGTTCTGTTCCTAGCTCTGCCACAGATTGTGTGACCTTGGGCAAGTCACTTAGCCCAAAATCTCTGCAGCTGATCTCTAATAAAAGGATAATAATGTGTCTGTCTTTCCTAGGTGATAAATACCCAACTGGCTGAGGTACTTTGCTGTTACAGCTAGTGGGGGAATTTTAAATACAAAATTAAATATGTGACTAGGTACCAAATAATTTCATTTGACTTCATGCCAATATTGAGCAGCTACCTCTGTTCAGTGTGAGCAGATTTAATACATAACTCACCCAGGCTACTGGGAGCGCATGTAAAACACTTGGAGAGGTTCTTTTAAACATCTTGCATTCAATTCTCAAAGTTTGTGCGACAAACAGCATCAAAGTTCTGAAAATCAAAAGAGATTAGAAAATTAAATTCTGGAAGCAACTTTACAACAAGTTGGTAAACAAACCGAGAGGGGAGGAGCTTTCTGCCTTTTACTGCAGAAAGCTGAGTGCTGCCAGCCGATGCTCGTGATGTGTGCAGTGCCAAGCTGTGAGGTGCAGCTTCTGCCTGACAGTGCTGCAGCTGATATCAGCAGGAGCCAGGGGGAATCCGCCAAAGGCTGAGGCTGAACAGGAGCCAGAACCTGCCATCCATGGAAAGTCTTTCCATCCTGAAGTCTGACCCAGCAGACAGTAGCTATAGCTTCAGATTTTGTTTGTGTTCTTCTCATGGTCCACCTAAGAGCTGTGTGGCACCTTGCTCCTGTCCTGCAGGTCTCCCAGGCATTACGGGCTCAGTGTGGTACGCAGTTGATGTCTACGTGGAGCGCTCCTCTCTGGTCTTCCACAATGTGTTTCTGGGCATTCAGTACAAGTTTGGCTGGTCTTGCTGGCTCGGCATGGCAGGGTCACTCGGCTGTTTCTTATCTGGGTCCCTGCTCACCTGCTGCATGTATCTCTTCAGAGGTGAGGAACCGTGGCAGGGCTGAAGCACAGTTCAGAGAAAGAGCCATCGCTTGGGGTGTGCTACAGGTGCACAGGGTGGGGGAAGTCCTTCAAGGACATCCTTTGGGATGGTTGTTCATCCCCAGTAGCAATACTTTTGGCTGTAAAATGGGAATAGTCTTAGGCATCTCTAGAAAGCAAACCTAGGTCTTCAGGTGGGAGCTGAGGTGTAAGTATGACATAAAATGTGTTGTTATTGTGTCACATCTTGGAGTGCTGCTTCCTCTGCATTATGAAGCTTTGCAGCTGAAAGTCACCAAGCACACATGAGCAGTTCCTGTTTCTCTTCCTGTGCCTCACAGAGACCAGTTCTGGAAGATTCCACCCTGCTTACTCCTTGAGGAAAGGCTATTCCTCAGCTGCGACCATCGTAACAAATGTGCATTTGCCATCCTCACAAACAGCCACTGCCAAAATGTATGCAGTGGACACAAGAGTGTGAGGAGCAGGTAGGTGCTCCAGAAAGCATTCTGCTTTCATTTGTAGTGGATTGCACAGAGACCCAAGCTCTTGTGGTTGTGATACAGATGTAGTTACATTTCAAGGATCTACTGTATGCTACAATGTTTGCATTATGTGAGCTTCAAAAAAAGCCTTCCTTCGAGAAAGTAGTCTCTGAGAGGATCTTGCTTTAGGGAATCCTGTTTTCTTGAGTGCTGAGGCCACTTGCATGGACTGAAATAACCAACACAAACTCTTTCAGCATTTGTCTCAACACTATTGGTACAAGGAGATAAATCAGCTGTTCCTGAATCAGACCACAGCGTTCTGCATGAAGAGCCCCAGACTGCGAGATGGATCTGTTTCATGTCTGGCAACATATCAACAGAATGTACAAAGCAGAAAATACTGTCAAAAAGAGGGACTGACTGTCTGACCAACATCTGGACCCTGTGCACCCAGCATGGGGGTCTGCTTCTCTTACAGGCAGCTGGAGAGTTCTTCAGAAGATAAGAGTTGTATTAAGCATCTGACCCTTTATTTGGTCCATGTACTGCTGCACTGAGAAAACACTGCAAACCCAGGTGCATTCTTCCCTGCAGAATAGAATCCTTCTCAATCAGTGTTAAAATGTACATTACAGATGCTCTAAACTCACCGAGATCTGGAAATTGGCAGCTTCATCCTGCTTAGTAAAGACATTGCTTGGACAAAGAGAGTGAAGATCCAAAATCTGACCTTGTGCATGACAATAGGTCTATATTAGCTAGAAACTAGGATAAATGATAGTAAAATCTGTTGTCCCTTTCTATCAAAAGATATTTAAATCCAGTTCAGGACCTACTGCAATCCATGCTGCCATAGGCTGGATGAGGCTGGAGCATCAGCCAGGTCTTCATTAGGGTGGGTGGCAAAAACCCATTGTAGTTTAACAGATTCCCTAAGGATGAATGTGAAAATACTTCCATGCCTTTAACAGAAAGAAAAGCTTAGACAGGGCTTTCTTAGGGTTGTTAGGAGCTGTTCAAATTCAGTCCTTTCTACTGTGGGCACCACATCATAAGGTCACAGGCACTGGAGGTTGAGAAAAGGCTCTCAGCATAGAGATGTGTCTGCTCAGGGGCAGTGAAGAAACAACAGTGGAGTGTCAGCAGGGTGTACACAGCCATGAGTACTCAGGCACCACCAAAGGTAGGCTTCCTACATGGACTATTTGGTGATGAGACTGGATTTTCTTCTCCCAGAGAGTATGAAGTAAAACCTTATGTTATGTGGGCCAGAGGGGGATGGAATGGCTGAGGATGGAGTGGGCTATGTCTCAGATATCACCTCTGATAGCCCTTACGATGGAAAATGAAGGGCTGAGTCCTCTGATGGATTATCCTGGAAGCAGCATCTTGTGCTGCAGCACAGAGCTGATCAGCATCGTTAAAACATAACCCAGTCCTGACACAGCTCCTAGCCAAGAAGTACTCAGGCTCTGGAACAGACAGGACAACAGCAGGTCCTTATGGCTCTGCTACAGGCTCAAGCACCTCCACAGGGCCTAGACCATAATGCAGCCATCTCAGCAAGAGCCCTTGTGGCAGCGCTGCTGCCCAGGCGATGGAGGTTCGTGCCTGCAGAGTTCATGCTGCTTGGGTTGGCAGATGTTTGTGTCAGTCCAACTGAACGCAGGTTATTGCCAACAGAGGAACTGTATTGAACAGATGTAAACACAGTAGGGGAAGCAATGGAGGCTTTTTTACAAGGTTCTGGGAGACAAGGAATACAAGAGTTATGAGTGATGTGATGAATTCACGGATCTCACCAAGAATGCACAAAGAGATCGGAGGTGACAGGAATTTCTGCCTGTTAACTGCATCCAGAGCTTGGTTGTTCTTTTTTTTTTTTTTTTTAAGTTTTTCACAGTCACATCAGAAATGTGTTTGCTGTGGGGTTTTGGGGCAGGAGAGCTGACGCTGCTGATATGCTCTGCTGGGGCAAGGAAGCTCTGGGAACTCTTTTGAGTCTGGTTCCTGGGTTGTGCCCCTGAATCCCTGCTCCTTCAGGGACACACTGGAAATGAGATGGAGGGTGAACACACCCTAAAGGCAGAGCTGTGCTCAGTGGCTGCTCCACTGCCCACATCCCCGCTCCTGCCCAGAGAGGCAAATGGTCCCTCAACCTCCCCGAGGGAGGAGAGATGCTGCAGTGCCACAGGCAGCCTCAGCTCGACTCACACAGCACACACATGCTCCTGGGTAGGACTTGCTGAGCAAAGACTTCATCAGTTGGACCAAAATTCTGAATCAAAACCTCCCCAGCCTATACAGCCAGCACATTGTTCCTCCCCACAAACACTCAGGGACACCCTCCAGCCTCTTGTTGCTGTTTTCAATAGCTTTTTCTGAGCATGAAGATTATTTCTTGCTGCAAAGACTTATTCCTTGTTTAGCAAAGGAGAAATGCAGATGTAATTGCAGATCCCAGACCATTGATTTCTCCTGTTCAGTAGTTGAGGAGAATTTTGGGCCTTCATCCTAGTGGTCTTCAGCTTGATTTAAGGTGGTGGGAGCTGTTTTGTGACTTGCAATGTGTGGGACACACCAAGCAGTGGCTCAGTGGGCACTTTGGGATCTAATGCCTGTGCCTTGATCAGGGGTGAATATAAAGGAGTTGTCTCATTAGTCCCTGCAACCCTGTGCTCCTTCTGGGGATACACAAATAGAGCACATGCATACCCCAAATACTATCTTAACTCAGGGTCCATCCTCCTCAAATACACTTTGCATACAAAGAATATATATACAAATATTCTTGCATAAAAGAATATTGCATAAACACTTGTGAACCTCTCTTCTTCAGTATCTGTGTGGAATAAGAGTTAATTTTTTAACCATACTATTCTAGCCGAACTCTATGATAGGTTTTGAGAATCCATCACCTGCACAAGAGGACTAGGAAGAGGTCACAGCAACCCTTAGGTTTGCCAGGTTAATGTTTTGTAACAACTGGTCCAGTGCTGCACTGCTTCATTATTCAAATTCTGCTGACAATCTATCTGATGTTTTGATCAGGTGTTGTTATTTAATTGTTAATCCCTGTTTGATTTAATACTGACACTGGTTTCATGACTGCAGGATTCACTCCTCATTTGCTCATTACCATGTCACAGTGCAGATCCATTTTAGTTTAGTTGTTTATTCATTAGCAAGAAACCTCCCAGAAAGGATACAGGACTTATTTTTTTCTTTCAAAATCACAAACAGTCCCTAAGGCTAAAGACATATCAGGTGAGCTCAGTTATTAAGGTATTTCCTTAATATCTACTTACATTTCATTCAAGCAGTAGCTGACTAGGAATAACTATAGACTGATTTTAACTTCCTGATCGCCGTTGATGACTTACCAAGGCTTTTTTTCTAAATTGTTACTTTCAGCTGAGGCCCAACATTTAATCCTTCAGTTCCAACAGCTTTTTAGGCTTCTCCAGATTTTAACTAACTTCCAAGGACTATTTTTATGTGTTTGGGCACCTCAGTCTTCATTTCCCAGGGCATAGGAGAAGTCAGGGACTTAGCTGAGAGCTGGGACTCGCATCTTTCCTCCCTGCTGTACCTGCCCCATGGTGTCTCCTTGAACTGGGGCTTGCTGTTGTCCTCTTTACCGACAGCACACAGACTGGTGCAGTGTGCCAGGGATCCAGCTGATTGCAGGTTATGAAAAACGGTGAAATGTTGTAGGTAAGCTTTTCGTTGATTTCATGCCTTACAGATAGGTATTGATTTCCCATTTTGATACGGGCAAGTGAGATAGATAATAAAACAATGACACCTACAATGGCTGTCCTTTTCTGCATGCAACATTCCATCCTCTCACTACCTTAATCAGCCTTGTTCATAAAGACTTTTAATTACCCTAGCAGTGATTAGGGCTCACTCTTATTGTGACCTTGTGAACTAGGTTGTCTCCTACTGCAGCTGCATGAATGTTTCCCAAGATACAAATTTCCTGCCCTTCACAAAAATTGTTATGTGATTTTGGTGTGGATTCAGTAGATTTGAACAACTATTTTCAGTAGATAGGAATGATACTTCAGAATTCTGCTTTTCTTACATATTGTAACATCAGTGAGATATAATAAACGTTGTTGCCTTTGAGTGTCTTGTCTTTCTAACCCACATCCAAGTTTTGCCCAGAAAGGTGTTTTGCCAAGTGACCTGCTTTGACTTCTGTGAGGAAAATCAGTGCTCTCCTGCAAAGACACACAAAAGGCAGCAGCACAAACAGGACCAGCTCTTGGGTAAAGGGGAGTGATTTTGCAGGCTGTCCAGACCTTTGCTGGTAGCTACAGACCTTGGACGCCAGTGCACACCTATAGTGATTCAAAGAAACCTTTGAACAATCTGAAAAGCACTTTTATTACGGCTGGGGAATGTGAAAGGGGCAGATGTTCTCCCTAGTGCACTCCACTGCGCAAAGGAATACCGTAGCTTTTTATACAGTTTGAAAGTAGCAAGTTTAAAATTATCTATACACACACTCTTTTTGCAGTCTGCCTTATCTAAATAGACACTTAGTTTTACCTCCTATTCCTACCATTATAGAGTAGTTACATAAAGTTTTATCATTTCAAACAGTTCCAGGTTCCCCACCCCTCTCTATGTGCTAAAAAGCCTTCCCTGTTCCCTAAGCTATTTTTATCTTAATTGCCCACAGTTTGGGCAGAAACTTTTAAGCAGTTTTACATTTTGCAAAGTCACACTTACATAGCTAAATTAACATAGCTAAATTTTATTTCATTTTTATTTCTATTTCAATAGCAACGGCTCTTTGCAGCCATTGACTTTATTCCAGCTCAGATACATATACTTAAAGTAATTTTGTAAAGTTTTCACGAGAGAAAAGTAAAATTCCACCAAGAAAGTGAGGTTTTCTCGCTCAGCTGGGGCTGTACTCCCACAGTTTGCCCTTCTGTATCTGTTAAATATTGTGGGCAGGTGATTAATGGCTGAAATACTCTGTTCAACCGCTGTTATAGGGAGCAGAGAACAATTTTCTTCCAGTAGCTTCTGGGTCCCTACTGTAAGATGCCTTTGAGCGAGGAAGAAATGAACCAGAATTGTGCCATCTAGTGACCTGAAGAGGGCGGGCATCTGTCCCCGGCCCCATCCTAATCCTCCCTGAGCATAAGTCTTTAACCCATAATGCAGAATCTTTAGATGACAATAAAAACCCCCACAGATTAATGAGCATAACAATTATTTTCCCATCTTTCATGTCCAACCCTCCTGGCATTCCAGACTGATGCACTGTTATGGCTCAGCTGGCTTTGGTTTTGCTCTATTTTGCCTGAGAGCCAGTTTCTGACTTTATTATTCAGCTCTTAACGTGTAGAGGTGAAAGTCCAGCCATGTGCCTCACCATGTTCCCTTTGTCTTTTGCTTCCAGATGGTCACCAAGCAATTAGTGCCTCTGTACTGCTCCCATTTCCCCCTCAGAAGGCTTGCTGACAACAAGCTCCTCCACAAATACATCTGCCTTCTACTGTTTTCTGCTTTTTTCTAAAGCCTTTTGCCATTTCTTCTCGAAGTCAGCAGGAAGTATAAATCAGAGGGTGAGTGGCAGCCAGAGAGTTGCAGCAGAACAAGTGCTTTTCCAAAGTGGACTCTATTCTTCCTAATGTGATGAATTACAAGGGAATGGCTCATCTTTCCTCACAATTCTGGAAACATCAGCCAAACTGCATTAACTACCCTCATTAAGGTCTGAGTGCTTACAAAAACATAAATTACCAGACAAAATCTCTGCTTTTGTAAGAATGGGAACACACGTCTGGAGAAACCTTGTTCATTCTACTGGAGCATTTGTGGGTAAGGGGGCAAGCTGGGGGAAGCAGCTTTCATAGGCAGCAGTAGGTCAGTGGGGCCACCCCAAATACATTTGTAGAACAAAGGAGCCAATCCTCTTTTCCATTTCAATGATCAAGCCAAGGACCAGGGCACTGCCCACTTACCCCTCTCTTGGGGCAGTCTCCTTTCCCACCCCAAGCCAGCAGCAAGGTCAGTTTGTGTTCCCCCACAGCAACCCTACACTTTTTTGCAGATGCCTCCTGGCCTTCAGCAGTTTTTGGAAGCTCCCGTGGCTTCCTGTCGTGTTGCACAGGTACCACAGCACACAGGTTCTTCCATGCTGGGAACTCCAGATGGAGCCTGATTTTGTGACAACCACTAGCTCACTTTACTACAAGCCACTTGTCACAATTTTGATGGGATAATTTGATTCCTTTTGTGAATAATTAAAGCACTGCAAACATGAAGCTGAACGCATTGAGTGCACACCAGCAGCAGGGAAACAAACCCGTTTCCACAAATGTTTCAGTGTGCTGAAAGCCTCGCTTGCCCTCTGTTGGGTGGCTGGGGAAGAATTTACGGCCTCGGGAATGACTGGTCCTGGCAAAGGGGGGATGCAGAGAGATGGAGGCATTGAAACCAGAGCAGTCCTTGCTTGTTAGCCTCTCTAGCCACCTGATTAGAAGGTGACATTCAATGAAATTAAAGGCAGCAATGTATTTAGAGCCAAGCAATGAATAAGCAGGAGGTGGTAATGTTTTATGCAGCACACAATGCAGACAACCTGTGGAGTTCACTGCCACGAAGGGGTCACTGAAGCAAGCACAGTGTGTAGGTGGGAAGCAAGTGATGGCTGATTTAATGCCCACTAACAGGCTATGCAAGCTGAAGTGACAAACATAATCAAATCTCATGCTTTAGGGCATAAATTGAAGGGGTTGAGTAGTGGAAGCAGTTATGTATATAAAAGGTCTGATCCTGAGAGGTGCTGATTACCTACAATTCATAGTAAGTTCAGCCAGGAAAAGGACACTCAGGATTTGCTTGACTTCTCCCCTGGCTGAGTCTGTGCTTACTAATTTTCCTTATTAATAAACGTGGTAATATTTTAGCCTGCTGGCACAAACATTCATTTGGCTACAGCAACATTTATTTCCTTTCACACAAGAGTCAAACATTAAAGCTGCTTCTAAAATAGGATTTTAGAGAGATAATTTGCAGTGGTGCTGGCAAGGAATTTTCTCTCAAAATATGCTGTAATTCTTTATGTGGCAAATGTTCTCATATAGAATCAATATGAGAATACGTGAGCACTTCAAAACCCTTAGTGGATTTATATTCCCAGTTTTCTTTCTGAGCACGGGAAGCAGTACTAACCTTGCTCTACAAGTAGGGAGCTGCTCCATGAGCCAGGCTGTGGGCTTCCATTAATCTTTCGGGGTACTAACCCAAGATGGACCCAGTTGCCCAATTTGACCATGAGCTCATGGCTCCATGCACAGGCAGTGCATGGTGTGACATCACCTTTTGCAACCAGAGAGGTCTGACTGCAGCCCCCTCAGCCTTTGCCACTGAGAGACCAGAGGCAGAGAGGTCAGGTAGGCTGAATTCAGCCTTCAGTGACGTGCCCATGACAAACAAAAGGAAATCTTTGCTTTCATCTGGAATATGGCTAAGGGGGAAATTCAGCATCTTTCCTCACTAATTTGAGAACTAGTTAGGGTAACACCTCCTAGGAATGACTTATGTAGCACTGATCCTGCTTGGGCATTAGGCAGTCTGGATGGCTTCTTAAAGTATTTTTCCATTCTGTCTGCAGTGATCACCTCAAAGAAAATGACATCCTTTATCCTAATAGATTTCTGTAGCTAAGTATTAAATACCTAAGCCTCTAATTCATGTCTGTGGGGAAATTCCACAAGTGTCCTGGGCCATTCAAAGCCTGCTGGTCTGCAATGTTAGGGCAAGAGTAGCTGAGGACAGTCACAGTGGAATTAAGAACAGCTCAGATGAGCAAATTCACTTTTTTTCTGTGCTCTGTAATCAGCTCCTGCCACTGCTGCTACTCATAATCCCAACTTCTTGTTTTCTCTTCCCTGACCATAAATTTGCTGCCTTTTGCACTAGACAAATCTGATATGCTGTGCTAAATATTTTAAATGTGGCAAACGATCCTTCATCATAGAGTGGCATGATTGCATTACAATGTATTAGAACAACATGACTTTGCCAGAGGGTGTTTCTTGGCACCACGCCGAGTGAAGGAGGCAGCCCAAGTTTGAGAAGTAACTAGCAAGTCATTTATCAACATTCGGTCCTAAAACACATGGGGCTACAACAGCTCTAGCAGCCTTAGAGAGATAAATCTGGAGTCTGAGACAGAAACTCCAAATACAGACAAGTCTTTGAGGAAGCTTCTTGAAATCCAGAGCCATCAAAATGTCAAGCTGAGCTCCTGTGACAGATTCAACACATGCTTTTGGCATTTGTTCTGTTGTATTTAGTCTCCTCTTTTAGGTTCAGATGAAATATGTGCTGCTTTTCAGTCTTTTGGCCAGCCTGTGGTAAGGGCTGATTTGCTCTCACACTCCTGTAGCGTGATGGAAGACCTTTGAAGAGCCAAGTGGAATCACTGGAAGCCAACATGTGGTGTCTAGAGCTTATTTTCCTTCATAACATCCTCATAGGATGGAGGCAACTCAGTTCCCCCAAGGCTGAACTGTGGGGCAGAAGAGGAGGACATCTCTGCAGTCATGCAGGGGCTCAGAGATCCAGAGAATGGGCACTGAGATGCTTCATTCGCTGGGGAAAAAGCAAAGTCACAACCATGCAGGAGACAGGCATGAAGAGCAAGTGTGGGAGAGGTGAGCCTGGGAGGAGCTGCCAAACCACTTGGAAACAAGAAAGGCATGGATGTAATTTTTGAAGCATGACATCACAAAGCCTTTCACCACAAACTCCAGATACAAGAAGTCAGGACAGAGGCATATGGGTGGGTTTGGGGTGGGTCTTCCCTGTGAAGACACTGCCCATGACCACCCAGAAAGCAGGTAATACATTCAATACATTCTCTGGGAAGAGCTTAGGTTAATGACAGGACTAGATTAATTTTTCTTGGAGGAATGTTGTCTGGCCCAGCCTGATGGTGCTGCTGACCATATTCCAGGTCAGTTATGGGTGTTACATATAGTTATTATAGCCCAGTCCTTGAAAGTCTGGGTGCTCCTGGGGGAATGCTGAGGGTGGCTACCAAAACAAAACCCACCAAGACAAACTTTTGACAGATCCCAGAGTGTATCAACCAGTTAATCTGCCTACTAGGGTGGCTCAAGTTAGACCAGTGAAGTCTTGCCTGAGTGAGAAATGCAGGACACATGCTGGAAAGGGCTGCCTGACCCCAGTGCCTGTGTCTGCATGTTGGGCCACTGAGCGCCCAGCACTGAGGAGAAAGTCCCACACACCTCCAATGTGAGCCTGGCCAAGCACCTTTGGGACATAATGGACACACGGGGATGGCACCAAGTTCAGCTGAATGTAGGACTGGGGAAAAGTGGATGTGGCTTCAGCCCTCCAGTCCACGGTCTGAACATGCCCTCAAGATGCCTGAACCGGGCACCTCACTGTTCACTAGAAACACAGCCCAGCTCCCACTTAAGCCTGGCTACCTCTTTCTGGGTTATGGATGGTCCACAGAAAGCCCACTAGGGCTGGCAGGACCTTGCAGCAGGCAGAGACAGGACTAACCACAAAAGGTGTTTGAGCTGCTGAGGGTGAAGACAGCCACGGCGCGTTGGTGGGACAGGCAGCTCCGCTGTTTCAGCCAGCACTGCAGGCAGTAGCAGATCCCACAGGACAGGAGCAAGGCCAGGAAAAACAACATCAGGAACCTAAGGCAGAGGCAGCAGGGGAGGAACAGTGCCATTACCATCTGCAGGCAGCACTGACAGATGGCTGCATGTCTTCAAATTAACATAATCATTAACATCTTTTGCAAATAGCCATTAAATGTTGCCGTTTCCCCACCAGCATACTGGACATGATCAAAGTCTCCAGAAACCAATGTCTCAGGCCTGAGTGCTCAGTGACAAGTGCTGGCTGGAAATTCAAATATTTCTCCCTGAAATCATCCATCGTTTTTTCCCAGCTCAGTTGTCAGCGTACAGTGAGGAATATATGGATAAATGATTCCCATTAGTTTGTAAAGACAGAACACAGGGACAGCCCAGGAGCAATGCTCTCTAGCTATCAGTCTCTCTCAATGCCTTTCTCTCTGTATATCCATCAAAGAATATTATTTGTCAGTTTTTTCCCTCTAAAGCAGATCTGAAACTTACCACACATACCAGCTGCTAAAATTTTCATCGCTCTGTCCAATGCACCTAAAAAGGGAAAAATAAAAGGGACTTTCAGTCCAGCATGAGGGGACTGTACCCACTCCAACACATCTACCAACACAAAGAAAAGCATCATCAGAAAGTAGAAGACTGAGAGTTTTCCTCCATCAAGGGAGCCCTATTAAAAGTTTCTCTATGTAGATGGGAGCAGATGCAGATGATGTATGAAGCAGAGTGCAACTGGTTTGCCTTTCAACACTGGCACCCGCCACCAGCGTTTTTGCTGAAAACCCAAAGAGTTGCCAATCTCCATTTCCTCTTTGGGAAAAAACTCTAAATGGCCCTTTCCTGGAAGCGTTCATTCCTCTACTGTGCCGGTGTGCCAAGGCAGGAGCACAGCATCTCTGAAAGAGCCCAGGGTGGAGGCAGCCACGGGTGAGAGAATGAAGCCACACTCACCTCTCGCCAAGCTCACAGTCCAACTCAGAGTCTGCTAACTGAAAACACACATGTAAATCACAGAGGGCAGATATGTGTTGGTTTTTTCACAATTTACCAGTACAATTACTGTTCTTAGAGTGGGAAGTCCGAGAGGAAGAGCCGTACAGGTGCTGGTCCTGCAGGGTTGAAAACCAGACCTCTCCCTAGGGACCATAAGGCTGAGCTCTTGCCTCTGTGGATCTCTGCTCTGAGCCAGCTCATATCAAAACCAGCAGATAACCAAGAGCTCAATAAATTCAGTAGTTTGCAGATGAAAGCTAGGCCAAGGAGAAAGCATTCCTTTTGATGTGAAAGAGGGGAAGACGAGCAGGGAAACACCCATTGGAATCAGAGATCTGTTTGCTGAACTGGGTTTTGCTGTTCAGAAATGTCTGCTGAAAGTGTCCTATGACCAAATTCTTGATCTGTGGATCATTTTCCATCAGCTAATTGTGTGTGAATTCATCCATAAATAGGAGCTCTTTTGACCAGATGTATGCTGTACCAAGCATTTTCCTGTTTTCAGGGAGTGGTGGTGCATCATTCCCAGAGTCAAGTTTCAGGTATTGCAAATATGTGAACCTGAAACCTGTTTTTCAGGTATATTTTCTACTCTCTGCTTAAGGAAGTTTATTTTTGCAAGCCTTGTTGATCTTAGCCTCAGTTTCAGATCATCTGGGCAAAAAGTAACCAGAGTGGTTCATCAGTATAATTAAATCAAATTCAATAGAGGTTTTGGCTGACTTGTGTTAGGTGTGTTATAATAGCTGCCCAATGTTATTACTAAAAATTCAGATCAGGTATAGAATTGCAATGACACTGGGAAGTAGAATGAACAAGATAGAAGGATTTAGATTTATTTATTTATTGGAAAAAAGTGCTAGAATGTAATTTGTAAATCCTTAGTTTGGATTTCCCTCTGTGTATATCCAAAACATGTAGAGATTTCTGACTTTCTTTAAGTCCAACTAGAATGCTCTCTTCTGAATTATAAATTTGTATCAAATATGTATAATTGAAAGATCTCATTTTACATTTCTAAGAACAGGACTTCTTTGGAGGGACTTTGTTATGCAAAGCTTGTGCCACTGTAAACAGCAAGAAATCCCCCCCCAAATCTCTATAATGTGTCTGATCCTGAGCACAAACTGCCTTTCCATCCCTAGTTTCACCAGAGACCTTGAGGTATAGTAAGTCTTTCATATAAAGTGCTATCTATGAAATTTAATGAGTGGCTGAAATACAAATGAGGAATAGAGAAAAAGACAGGAGCTTCAACTCTTCTAGACGTGTCCTTTTAAAACTGAGCTAATTTGCCATGTCACACATGCACTCTGGTGCAGAATATTTTAATTCTTTTTTTTTTTTGCGCTTCAAGTGATTATTAAAATAACAGATCAAAAGCAAATAGGTGGTTGCTGTGATTACATGTACCCTGAGTATTCTTCATGGCTGAATGACATCCTTTGGACCCTCTTTTATCATCGTTCAAACTACCTCAGCAGAGCCACCTTAGTGTAGTTAAACTGCAGCAAAGTGCATCTGCTCTGAGGCAGTAATCTGTCAGAGCAGCCAAACACCCATCCGTGCTGCTGAAGCCCCAAACTCTTCCATTTCAATAGCTGTAGACAGAATAAAGGATTAAGGCAGTCATGTTTTCTCTGCATTAATTGGAACTGTTTTGACCATTAAATCTTCCCCACATTCATCAGGTCCTCAAAAAAAACCTTCACCAAAAAAAAAGTAAAAAGGGCTGATGACTGAATTCCATAAAAGCTGAAATCTTCCCCCCAGAAAATCCCTAAAATCAGCTGGGTCCCAGTAAAGGGTTTGGTTACCTGGAAGAAGGTTAAACACAGAACTCCAGTTCCTATGATCCATGAAGTGAAACACAAAGCTCCAGGTCTCTGCATTACTAGTGCAAGAAACTTTAGAAGAGCTTTGTTTGCAGCAGTGTTTTACCCTCTGTAATTTGGTGCTTTTAAAACTTCTCTGCACGTTGTGCCTTCAGCCAGAGAACACGTTACCCAATGGCTTCCTGCGCTTCAGAAATTACCGCTAGCCAGGGAGTTGGGTTTGCATGGACACAAACAGCTACTAGAAGTTAAAGGAACACTAGTTTAAGGTCAGCACCTTGCAATTGTTTCAGTATTTTCATAGCTGTTCACAAATTCCTGCTGCTGAAGCTTAGTTCCATATTAACCCACGGCTGCATTTAACAGGACCTGCTACAAATAAAGAGTCACTGGAGTCCGTACCATGAGGCCACGCTTTCATTTCATGCTGCCTTCAGCTGGAGTACTGGCATTACAGAAAAAGGGAAACTACCTCCAACCACGTCCTATGCACTGTGCCTACCACCTCAAATGTGCACCAAGGGTGAAGGAAACCCTTCCCAGCCAGAGGCAACCACCACCAGCACCCTAACTCCATTATACAGCTTCCGGAGTTTGGTTTGCTGGGAAAATGCAGCCAAAAAAACCCCACATATACCCGGTGATTCTCACAAGGGACACAGTATTTCATTGTGTATTCTTCCTTTCATAAGGACTGATTAGATTCCTCTAGATACATCCAGGTGATGTAGTTAAAAAGGGGTAGAAGATGGTTTGCACCAGAGCTCTGATCCTCTCAGAACGGACAATCCTGGTTTGTTCAGCAGTCAGTAATAGGTTGTCACAGGAGTTTACAGCCCGTGGCTGAAATGCACCATTAACTACAGTTCTTCCAGATTTAACACAAAGGGTGTTGCCATGAATATGTTTAATCCTCACTCCAGAGTTAAGCATTATGTTGTGATGCCATTACTTCCGTAATGATTGACAAAGCCGAGCTGCTCTTGAGATGTACCTCTGTGGCTTTGCTTCAGCTGAAAGGTCAAAAAGTCTAACCAACTGTGATATACGTACTTCATCCAAGGTTTGTTATTTAATGTTCAGGTTTTGCATAAACCTAGGCCAAGTCCTGGTGTTCTCAAATGTTTACTTTCAGCTCGGTACTAATGAAAGGTGAGCCTCTGAAACTATGCCCTCTGAGAAGGCATCTCTCATGATTTTGCCAAGTGCATGTGCTATGTAATATAAGTGGTCTGAACACGCTGTCTTGCTTCAGACCAATCCTTTTCAGTGTTGTTCAACAGTAAATTGCCAAACCAATTTCTTAGCTGTTTTCTTAAAAGAAAAAGCTCCTGCAGTATAAAAATGTACACAGCCTTGCTGGAAACTGTGTGACTCTTACAATTTCAGGCTTCAAAGAGATCATCCATCATTGAACTAATTTCAGATTTCTTCCTCTCACAATTACTTCCCTAGCATCATCACCCAGGGTACTTCCAATTTAGAGCCACCAAATGGATCATCCCCAGTATTTTGGGGGGCAGGTACCTCAATGAGCTCCTGGTACTGAAAAATAACACATAGCATCTGTTCTGGGTCTATTTCTAGAAAAAAAAGGAAGAGATTGAATTCTGCCACTGCTCAGCTTCCTGGCTTTGAGGTAAACTTTGATGTTTTCTGCTGGTTAGTCCCATACAGAGGTTTCAAGTTATGATGGCAATTTGTGAAGCCTGTCCCTGCATTTTCTGTAATGATGCCAAGAGGCGAGAGTTGGCTTAAAGGGGGTCCATGAATAGCCCTGTCTTTTGCTTCAGGCGTGATCCTGATATTGAAAAGAGCTGCTGCTTCAGCAGGAAAACTCTCCCTGTCCATGATCAGCTGAGCAGCTTGAATACATGAATATATAACATAAAGAGCACCAGCACTTGCTCTAAGGCAGTCAGGACCAGACACAAAAAACCCAGAGGAGCTCTGTGCTGAGACTCCCAGGGGGCTGTGACCCCTCCTGCTGTGGCTCCACTGCCTTTGGGGTTTTGCAAAACTGAGAGACCCACCTTCTGGGCAGCTCTGTGTCCAAGGGCTAGCTCCAGTCTGAGCAATTTTTTCTAGGGTTTTTTTCCTGCCCCCTGTGAGGAGATACATGCACACATACACAAAGGTATCGCCTGTTCCCTCTTCCTCTACCTACTGGATGAAAAGTTTGGTAACTCTTCCCTCCTCATTTATATCCACATCATCTATGGAGTTGGGAGGTTGCTCCCTGATAGATTTTAACTCGTGGCCATTAGATTAACATTCTGTTATTTCCTCATCACCTTATGTCGTTGCTAGGTGACAAATGCATCTCCCAGGCAGCAACAGGGACTACTGCAACATAGAGCAATTTATGACTGTCCATTATCTCTTTGCTTAATGTGCCCAGTCTTTTCAATGGGAGGAAGATGTGCAGTTCTAGGATCATCCAAAGGGTGACTTTTAGAGTTACCACAGAAACCACCTCCACTGGGGGGCTGGCTCTTGCTAGGCTTCACAAAATTGGATGAGAGCTTGTGACAAAGGAGGAATTTAGAGAAGCTGATTTACCTACTCAAGTCTGCCGGGGTCAAGGTGGGATTCAGGGTCTGCATTTCAGGAACTGAGCTCCAACTTGTATTTATGTGCATTAGAAGTGATGGTCTTTAATTGCTTGAAGATCGTACAATTAATTTCGGACATGCTTCTAGATTGAGACAAAGTTTCAGGGAACCTCTGGGTTTTGGTGAGAGTGGGAGGCAATTTACTGGCAAACAGGAGTCCACACAGAGCCCCTGGCAGCCTGTAAGCACAGTTAGCAGTTTAAACGTGTTTAAAGTTCTTCCCTAGCTGCCTTCAGAACATTTGGTGGCTGCTAGGGATGAATTTAGGGGAAAGCAACCACCTTGCTAAGCCCTGACCAGCCTCCCAGTACAGTCCAGAATGAGACTGTGAAAGACTTTTTCAGAAGGCAAACAAGGAGAGTGGCAGGAGGAGAGGTGGGACAGACACAGGGAAGGACATGGAACAGAATGGCGAACGCATGGAGATATGATGTGGAGGGGAGACAAGGTACAGGAGGGCGGCCCTGCTCTCTAAATTAAGGTCAACTGACAAGGTTAACTAAGCACATTGGCTTTTTTATGCTGCAGTGTTTTCACATCACCACCACAATGAATTCGTCCTCCAGTTCAAGGCCACTGGGATCTCTCCCCTCCCTACTCAACTTTGCTGCTGTGGTTGTCTCACCTGCATCCTTGACATCTACACTGCCAGGCTGCCATCATCCCTTCTGGCCTGTCCTGGGAACACTCAGGACGTGTAAACTCAGTTTAGTCAAAGAGAAAAGCAGGGTAACAGGGAGAACTGAGAACTGCAACAGGAGAACTAAAGCAGCTTTGGTCTCATCCTCACTAGATAAAAGCCACAAGGAGCTGCTCGCTCCCCGTGCATACACACTGAGATGACTAAATCCAGCACTGGGGAGAGCTATTTAAGCTAATGGCCAATGCTGGCATGGGAATAAATGGAAGCAAACCAGCCATGAATAAATTGAGGCTGGAAATGCAAAGAAAGTTCACCCCATCCGGAGCAATGAGGTTGAGCAGCAGCTTGTCCGTGGGAAGAGTGTGGGCATGAAACCAAATGGCTCCCGGGATGCAAGTCATCGAGCTTCCGCAGGAGATGTAACCACTTCAGTGGGACTTGCTGACCCAGGGAGCCCTTTCCCACCTCATGGAACCACTGCCATCAGTTCTTAGACCCTCAGATCCCTCCATGTGCATGGGAGTTAGCCAACAATACCCCAGGCTTGAGTGAGCGAGGAAGGATGAACACTTTAAAACAAGCCCTGGTAGAGCTGGCACAGCCTGTTGTCTTTCAGAAGGATTATAACCAGTTGCTGCTGGCTGATGAATACGGCCCTTTGTGAGCCTGTGTGGGGGACGTGCTGCACAGGAGGAAGGAAAGACTCGGGCACTGATTTAAATGAATGCAAACAAGGATGACATTGTTTGGCTGCATCCTCCCCAGGAGTGAGGCTTGGAGGCTTCAGAGGTCACCCCTCAGATCTGATGCAACTGCAGCTACCTTGTAGCTCTGGACAGTCCAGAGAGCCCTTTTGTTTGTTTTGGTGTATCAGTAGGGAAAATCCAGCAGAGAATGGGGTCAGTGAAGCCCTTTGCCTGGCAGAAAGTTTAGCTTTCTGGAAAGCTAAAAAAGGAATCTCCTTTAGGTTAGTCATTTGTAAAAGAGATTTCTTGTATATGTGCATGCATATCCTCAACGGAGAACTACAGAAAACTATTCAGTGCATAGGTGTTGATACATTCATGGGAAGTCAAAACTTTAAAACTACCCAAAGTATAAAGTCCATTGATGTGTTATGAGAAATCACTGTGAATTATCCAAATACTGCTGTTCCAACCCTATAATGAAAACTTGAAATAAATACTGTAACAACTGAAATATTAAGCTTATATAAAAGGATTTAGGCAGGAGCGTTCTTGCTTTGGAATTCACAGCAACTTTGAGAAGTGCACGTTTCTAGCAAGCATGTTGTGTATGCTGATGACTGGTGCTGACTCTGCTCTCATCATTAAATACAGAAATCAGTGTGCAGTGTTTTACTGAGAGCTGTGTGTGGTGGGGCAGGGGAAAGCTGAAAAATTTAGGAAAGCAAGGATTCCACCCCCTCCCGTTTGATGGTTTTTTTAAAACTAAAGATGGATCCTAAAAAAAAAAAAAAGTGCCTAAATAACAGGATTTGGGCTAAGCCTAGCAGTTGTTTAGTTTTATGGGAGAATTCAGATCTCAGAATTACATTTTAAGATCTGCTGCATCTGAGAAATAAATGGTAGTTGGACTTGTCTTATTTCTGGCTTGGACACTAGGACATGAGATAATCCCCAGCTCTACCACTTCCCAAATACCCATGAACTTCTATGTATTACAACCCACCTGAAAAAAGAGCTTAAGAAACCTTTCATCTCACAATCTCTCCAGATACCACTAGACCTCCCACAGAGCTCGTCAGAAATTGGTTCAAAGGGCTGGATAACCCTCAAGACTTGAGGAACAGAAAAGCAGAACTAAGGATAACGCTGATAAAATTAAAAGCAGCTTGAATAAAGAGAAAGATGAAGCATACCAGAAATACAAAGCAATCATCAGCAGAAATTTTTCTCTTTTGGTTTTCTAATGTGAAATCGAAGCTGACTACAACTACTCGAACCCTGAAGCCTGCTGCTGTTTCTTTGTGCTCAAACAGGTCCTCTTACTTTTAATCAGATAAAATTGTATGTGTATTTTAAACATTCGAAATTATAGTTGGCTGTTAATGCTTTTTCATAATTTTTTTTGTTACTCTGTTGCCAGGAAGTAAGAAATTACAGTTAAGAAAATTAAAAACCCTTAGTATTTTAATCCCTGTAATTTACTTAGCTGCTGGATGTATAAAGGCAAAAGGAGAATAAATTGCTTGAAAGCAGATAGAGGCTTCATTTTCCCCTGCTTTTCAGTTACTAATATCACATTGGACACCACATGGGAGGTTTTGGCTGAGAAATTAGCATTAGGCTATCTGGCACATCCTGAAACATATTTTCAAGTCAATTTTCCAGGCAGAACCATTTAGCAAGGAGTGCTGAAATACATCACTCTGCCAGTCATTATATCAGCTGGCTCATGTGCTACTTCACCAAGAAGCCCTGTGTTCCAGGGGTTAACTCTGCAAGAAGGACCACATGGGCACAGGGACATGTACTGTCTCCTGGTGCCTCCTGCAACACCCAGAATCCAGGCACCAAAGGCCATCCTGTGTCCTTCAGTGAAGACATCTGCTAATGTTTCAGCCTAAGGCTTCCTCAGATTATCGCAATACCTATTGGCTCCTGCCCTAGTTGACTGATTACCTTCTACCTTTCATCTTGTATTCTTGCCAGTTGCCCTTTCTGGGATTATTTTGAATTGCTAAGGGCCTCAGCTGCAGCCTGCCCCTTGCCAAGCACACCCAGCCCATCTGGGCTCCATGCAGGGAAGGGTAGTGATTTCAGACCCTCATTTCTTACCGGCAGAGTCAGTTCAGAACAGGCTGCAGCCACACACCTGTGTGCCCAGAATTAGTGAGGGCTGATATCAGCACTTATGGATTCAAGAAACATGGCATCAGCAGGCTGCTCTCCAGCTTTCCTCTTGTGACAGGTAAAGAGTCAAATGCTCTGCCTGGGAACACGGTGAGCTGATGCTTGGGGTGTGATGTGTACCCACCTGCCTTGTATTCCCCACGCCTGCTGCAGCACCGTACCAGGGTAGAGATGAGACAATGAGGCTCCTCTGGGTTTGCTTTTCCTCCACATCAGAGCCCCGTAGCACAGCCAGGCTGCCCTCCAGCCACCCATCTCACCTCCTCTCCAGGTTGGTGCCAGGCTGAGAAACAACGTCTGGAAGACCAGATGGAGAGCTTTCATCTTCTCCCTGCTCTGCAGGAGTTTGCTGCACATATAAACAGAGAGAGATATGGGGGATGCTTCCAGGGCAGACAGGGATTGCAAATAAGACCACGCAAGAGGAATGCTTAGCATAGCCTCTTCTCCCCCTCAACAGCTTTACCATTTTACTTAATCTCCCACTTTTACATCTTCCCCAGTAATATATCTGAAAAACACACTCCTGTTTATAGTTTCAACATAAACAGCCAGGCACTGCACAGTTCTTTCTTTTAAATCACGCTTTGATTTCCCCACTGACTCCTACTTCTGCTCCTTCAATTTCCCTCTGGCCAAGCAGCATTGTCCTACCAATATGAATCTTCCCAAACTCATCTCCCCTCCCTAGAAACCTGCTCAAACTCATCAGAAAACCTTATCCTATCTTGAAGCAGGCTTTTATACCCCCTTCATCTCCCACAGGTCTTTGCAGCTCTGGAAGGAAAAGGTGCAAACACTCAGAACTGACCTTAAAACAACTGAGGGTAGTTGGAAGGGAAAATGATCCTCCTCCCTTAATTAGCTCTAGTGATAATCTCCCTCTTCTGGAGCAAACAACCTTCTACTGGCCAATTCCTTCTTTGTATTTGCAGAGGTCCTTTTTGTACTGAAATAGCACTTAAATGGGCTGTATAAATGTAAGCCTCCTGATATATATGAGAGTCTAGATGTCAGAGAAGGGACACTCTTCTCACTTCCACCAGGATGGCAATCAATATTAGATGTGAATCTATTTTTTTAAACTTCCTCATTCTTACAAGATATTACTTCTGCACCACCTCTCCTGAGTCTCTCCAGTGTGTTACAGATACCAATGAGCTCTAATACTACGAGGGAAGAAGAAAATATTTAGCTTCATTCTCACTTGTGATGCTTGGACACATTGCTTGTGTGACAGAACAGAGACTTCCAGAGTCTTGGTGGGAATGCTGGGGCTGGAACCCAGGAGTGCTCAGGTTCAGCTATGTTGTGTTAAGTATAATAGCTTCCATTTCTAAAAGATATTCACTGAAAATCACAGCTCAGGCACCCACCTCATCTCCTGCGCAGAGATCTCTTCTTCCTTGATGTTCTCATCCACACTCCCATGATCACCCTATTCTTGCAAGCCCTGGTGTCAGGGACAGAAAGAATGGGCCTAATCCTACCAGACACAGAGCTCCCACTGCCTGCAGGCAGGGTGGATGGTGCCTGGGACATCCTTGGGGTGAAGCCTGGGCTGTCCATTCCTGTCAGGCAGGATGTTACACCGAGGGCCCAACACTGGTGCAGAGTGGGCCCTGAGTGGAGCACGACCATCTGTGAATTTACTATTCCTTCTCAAATGCTAATTAGTTATTTACATAAAACTTTGGAACATTTTAATTAGTTGCGTTAATTTAGAATTCACAGAAGAGAGCTATAAAAGTCTATTATATGGGACGCTTATTCAAATGAAGCTTGAAATGGCACATGGTGATGTACTCACAAATCTCCTGCCAACACAGTGAGAAAAATGAGAGGGTGGCCAGGCTTTGAGTGAGGCAGCAGGAGACTGGCATTTCTGACGCACTGGGTAAAGCTGAGAAGCTGGTCCTGGTTATGGAGATGGCCCTTTCCTACTTCATGTCTCAGCTTGACAGCCCCAAATTCATATTGTCCTAACGTTATTGTATTCGATGTGTCCTCCTCCTCAGGGAAGCATTTACAGTTCTCTCTTTTTTACCTGACAGTTATTTTTTTTTTAAACTTGTAGGAATTATTAGGTTTGAGTTGGTTTGTGATGATTCAAATCAGGCTAAAAATGGCCAGCATTTGTGGAGTCAGATCAATGAGATGGATGGACATCAGTCCATCAGTAATGTGATCATGCTGCCCTGTTTCTTCAGGAGATTGGGTGATGCAAACAAACACACTTCAAATACAGACTTGCCAGGTGGTCTATAAGCTCCCCTTGATTGGCTTTACAAGTCTTTGCCATCCAGCTCAAGCCCTGGGATGGGCACCACAGGGTTGCCAACCTCCCTCCTGCTCTGCACAGGCTGTGGCGGCACATCCAGGCAGCATTCCTCTGCCATCCCACCTGTGGGTACTGCCTGCACTGGCAATAAAGGCAAAGTGTGCTGGTCCTGCCTCAGCTGGACCTTTATTCTCAAGGCAGGTGAAGAAGGGCTTTCCTCCGTCATCTTTTCCATGGCACTAAATTTAATTAAAGCAAAGATACCTGGAAGTGGATTTATTGACAACTCTGTAAATCCATCTATCTCAAGTTGCTACAGAATCTAAATTACCCCATCACCATTAATCTGAAGATAGACAATTGCCAAAGCAGCTCTATAAAATAAGTTTTCATCTGCCCTAAGTTTTCATCTGCAGGGAAAACTGTTTTCTATATAAAATACAGCCCAAGTTACCTCTTAAGGTTTAAGACTTGATCCAATAAATCTAGAATAACTTTCTTGGAAATCATCTTCCTTGAAGGAAGGTAAGTTCCAGCATCACATCCAGTAGCAACAGAGCTGCTCTCTGCCTGAAGAGCTGGAGGACAGCATGGAGCGGGAGAAACACAATGGTATATCCAAAGCATTATAAACAGAATTCATGGGTGGTGACATTAAAAGTAAGAGGGAACCACAAATTCTTATGTGCTCCATGACAAAACACCTGTTTTCTTGGTGCTCACAAGAGGTCTAGGAATATTTTAATGTCATTTCCTGAAACTCCTACAGAACAGGAGGAGCACTGCACTGACACAGATTCACTCCACTAAAATCAGTGGGTCAGCTGGGCTTTCTGTACCTCTCTGATGACCCACAGTCTGGCGTTTTGCAGACTGTTGGGCAAACAATGCAAGAAAGACTGTTCTCAAACCAGAAAGAAGGTTCGGGCTGCATAGGCTTCATGGACATCTACTATTCTGCACAGACACTGGAAAATGTAAGTCATTGCTCATAGCAGGGAAAGATCACAGAGGACTGTCTTGAGAGGCAATAGAAAACTATTAGGAGTAAATGATTTGTACTTTGTCTATGGGTTATGCTTGCAGAATAAGAAGCAGGAATGAGTCCTGCTACAAAAGCTGTTAAAGTGGGGAGTGGAGAATGTGTTGTGTGGAGAACAGCTCTGTGTTCTCTGGACCACTTAACCTAAAAATGGACTAGTTCATCTGGAAATGGAATAACTAACCTGGTGGTTTCTGCTTCCATCTCTAATGTCTTTGGCTTCCGGGGAAAGGACTGGGGCATACCTCAAGACTGTGCAATCCCATGGGAGTAGATTTGTTGATTTGAAGGAGGTCAGCCTGGGATTGTTGTTTCAGTCTTCAAAGATGAAGAGCCTGAAAATACTTTGAGAATCACTGCCAATGTCAAGGCAAATTGGAAATATTCTCTGGGCAAGAGTTTTCTTGGTAGCAACAACAGAAGGGAGTGAAGCTAGAAGGCACTGTCAGCCAACTGGCAGGTAGTTCATGGGTGTCAAATCCTTTAATCCAACCTTTTAAAGCCCATCAAAAGATTTTACAGTGAGTGTATAAATGCCTCGTGAAATACAAGGCTGCTGGAAATTATTGTGGGCAAGAGCCAAACATAATTCAGAAAGAAATTGGACATCGTCATGGAAAAGGAGAATTTACGGAACAATGAAGTATTTTTTGGAAAGCCTTTCTGTTATGATGCATAAACTAGATTCACACTAACAAAGGTGCAGAAGAAATATAATTCATAATTACTCTCCTACTTTTACCTGTCTGTAATGGGTGCCAGGGCACCAGAATTGTGCTCAGCAGAGCAATTCCTATTTCCAGTTTTGGCCTCTTACTCTTTATTCAGAGCTCAACCATTGACCCATCTTCCTGTCACAAACTGATTAAATGCACATGTCAGAAGGATTGCCTGCAATATACAGCAATCAGTGGAAAAGAAAAGAGAACTGGAGGGTATAAAACAAGTAGCCTTTTACTAGTGACTTCACTGTGAAGGAGTTGGAAGTCACAGCAGGGCAGTGCCACATGTCAGGATAGTCCAGAGGAAAGACGTGGAAATGGCTGGGGAACTCCGTCAAGAAAAAGTGCCTTCAGCCTTCCCTTGACCTGAGCATTGAATCCTTTCTCCAAGTACGTACAGGCAGACTCCCAGGGTGGGCTTGGGATCATAGGCACAGCATCACCTCACTGTGCACAAGATCCACTCCAAACCTTATTCCTAATGCCTCCGCCCCTCATAGTTCTATCTCAGCATTGCCTGACATGAAAGACTATATGAAGGACTAGCTTGTAGGAAGCAGAACATGCTGCCTGTCCCTCTGAGTGAAGGGAGCAGGCTCTTTCTCATCACCAAGAAAGGAATAGGCTTGGTCTCAACGTCTTCCATGTGCTGGATTAAAACTATGGTTTTAATAAAACCAAGGAGGAAAGGAAAGAGGAAGAATGGTCAAACAGGGTTTGGGGCGTGGAGGTTTTGGTTTTCTTTTGTTTGTAAGTTCAGTATCTTGTGCATGAAGAGAAGTGGCACAGCATGGTAGAAAGAGGTGCTGGAGAGAGTTGGTCCGTAACATCAGAGCTGGGCCACCAGGGTGCCTGTGGCTGGCCTGTGCCTCAAGTGACAGCTTTGCCATCTCCCACACTGGCCAGGACTCTCCAAGGCTGCAGCCAGGGTGAAAGGAAAAGTTTTAACAAAGGGGTAGATCTTTCCTCATCAGCTGGGAAGGGTGAATTGATCTACTCTACACTTCATCAGAAAACTGTTTTGCAAAGCTTGTGTACTCAGGTGATGAAGAACTGCACTTGGCAGATAGCAAATGCACATCACATCCTGTAAATCTTTCCTAAAAGGGCATCAAAAATTAATCACTCTGCTGAAGTTCCTAATTTTTTTTTTAGAGCATCATTTATCAGTTTAATTTAATGTTACTTCAGTTGCTAAGGAGCTATGATTGCAAACCTCCACCAAACAGGAATTTTGAACACTGATATCTGGTCATCTAATTGGAAAATATTACAAAAATCAAGCTGAAGTCTGCCCTCTCTAACCACACTGCACTCTGAGACAGGGAAATGTTCTCTATTATATATAATAACACTGTTTATTAGTCAAGACCTGTAACTGTAGGAGAGAACAGCAAAATCACAAAAGGCTCAATAGAAGTGACTTGCAAATTAATCTCATTACTCTTGAAATTGAACTGCTTTCCATGCTCCTGGCAGAGATACCTCAAGGATACTGAAATTGCCTGTGTATTGCATTTCATATCATGATTACTCTGCTTTACACAGTAATGTACTAAGTCTCCATTGGGCCAGTGATGGGAAGGGGATGTTTACTTAGTGATGTGTGAAATGATGACTAAAATTTCAGGAATGATTTTGGGGGAGAGGACAGCAAGGGGAGAGCTTTACTACATTATCGTATTACCACTGACTCCAGAAATCCAGAAATTTTGCACATCTTTCAAATAATGAGCATGAAATGGGGGAAAAAAAAAAAAAAAAGGAAAGTTCAATGCTGGTTCAAATTTCTGCACAACCAAAAATGTTTCTTCATTTCAATTAAATCTTGACCTATTTTTAATCAAAAGAGCCTGCTGTGTCTTTCTGCCTCAGAAGACTGACATTGCCAGCAGGATGCTGAAATCACAGGTCCCAGCTCACTGGGGAGGGATGGAGGCTTTCCTTGGGGCAGTGTGGTGCAGTGCAGCACACAGGAGGGTCTGCTCCACGGGGGCCATGCACTGCATGCCACGTTTCTCAGAGTGCCATCACTGCAGGGGACTTCCCTGGTGCCATACAGCAGGTCTCAGATGTACCAGCAACTGGAACCATAAGAATGATTTAGGTCCTCAAGCTTCCAGCCCAGGCATGGCACTGGCTGAGGCATTGCACTGAACCCACAGTGGGGTCACAAAAAGGGACCTGAGCTGGCACTGAGAGGGACAAGGCAGAGAGACAGGCCAGTAATTCTTCTAGATCAATATTTTCAAAGAAAAATATACAGTGATGTTTTGAAAAAGCTCCTGTGACATAAATAATAAATAACTAATATAAAATCTATATACAGTCATATGCACATGCATGCATTACTGAGAGCTCTTCTTTGCTCATTAATTCCCTTAGGAGTTAGAAAATCACAGCTAAAAACAATAATTTGTATGCAGAGATAGATTGCATAGATAGATAGAATTTTCTGTTCTTAGCAAGACAATAGATACTTTTTGGAAAAACCCCAACAAATTAATGCAGACCATACTCTATAATTTTGTCTAAACCATCAGAAAAAAAGGTATTTTCAAAAAGTAAGGAAATGAAAAAAGCTGATTGATTGTCATATTTGCAGTTTCTTAAGTTTTAATCCTATAAGACTGTTCTCAGGACCTGGCCAATTCAGTCCTTGAATGAGTCTTCTAAAAAACTGAGTATGTATTGCATTAGTGTGAAACAAGGGTGGGGAGTACTCACTGGAAAAATGGTAAAATTCCCCAAATTTGATTTTAAGAGTGCTTAGAACAATCATTACACTTTTTGGATTCATCTTCAAAGCCCAAAAATTCCCACTCCTGTGTCTGCCAACTGGGCAGGTGGCCCATGAGCCAGCAGCTCTGCTTGCCCTGCCATTCCCTGCTCTCACCACTGGTGATGGTGGACACAGGCAGTCCCACTTCTGTTCCAGTACTTCCACTTGTGTGTTGCATCTTTAAACCACAAGACACGAGTCCTTGAGCAATAATATTTCCTCTGATATTGCATAATCTGCTCAGCATATAAAAATGGGGAAGACTAGAATAATGTCTCCCAGAAGAATGATTTTGGTGATATTGACTGATTTAAAAAAAAAGTTATTAAAAGATTAAATGTTTTCCCTGGACATTGGGAGGATGAGATGTTTCCTGACATTTGAAGTGACTTGCAATCAATATTTCCTGCTTTTTCCTGCCCTTTTGCAGCATCTCCCTGACTTTATTTCTGATCTTGAAGATGAAAGATTTAATCAATCATTGCTTGTCCTGCTTCTGGAATCCAAATGGTTCAAAGCGCTTGCATTTACTGAATATCATGTGGCCATGGTGATGAAGTAGCTCTGCTTGTATCTTTAATCCACTCCTTGTTACAGAACAACTTATGATAGAGTTGTCTTTACCTGGTAGCACTTTATCAGGTAAAGCCCCGGGCACTGTACCAGGACAGGAAAAGGATTGATCTTCTACATTTCTCTAGGCTAATCTTAAGGGTTAAAAGAAAGAGAACAACAGATGCCTTGTGAATTATTGCTTTGCATATTAAACCTTCCTTCTTTTGTTGAATGCAAGGCTGGAGTGTTCCTTATTTTGTTACAGAAACTAGCAGTAGTTGATTTTATCCATAGTACCACCAAATTTTATCTACCTCATGCCTGGAGAGTTGTTTTAGGAAGAGATGACAGATGCTACCAGCAATAACAGAACCACATGCCCTTTGGATATGTAGCTGAAATGCAAAGGACTTGCCTCGCTACTTCCAGAAGTACAAGCACACCTGGCTACAGTGGGAGAGAAAAATGAAGAGCTGCTCCCTGGGGACTTGCAGCAGCTCCCCTCCTCTGCAGGCAGGCCCGCAGGAGGCCTGCAGGATTCACCAGCTCTGCTATACAGGGTGCCCATACTGCTCCTTTAGGCAGGTCTCTAGCAAACCACTAGGCTTGGATTTTCACTATGTGGAACAAGTCTGAGAGAGGACTTGTGCCATGGTTGTTCCGAGACTCTGTTCCACAGACCCGCAAAACTTCACAGTACCAAACTCTCCATTGTTAGGGTTCGTCAGGAGTTAAACTAATGATAAGATATGTCAAAAATACTTTTGGGAAAAACAAAACATCACCCTGCATTGCAGTGGTTGAGTCGTGCCTCATTCTTTGTAAATACATGCTGAATATTTTGAACAAATAATGACTAAACTTCAGACTCTTCCCTTCAGGATATTCCCTGGTGACAACTTTTGCTTCACATTGAAAGAAACTGCTTCTTCATTCAACAAATGAAATGTTTACCAGAATGACATATCAAGAATTATAGAATCATAGAATGATTCGGGTTGGAAGGGACCATAAAAATCAACTACTTCCAACCCCCTCGCTATGTGCAGGGACACCCTTCACTGGACCACGTTACTCAAAGCCCCATCCAGTCTGGCCTTGAGCACTTCTGGGAATGGGACATCCACAACTTCTCTGGGGAACCCATGACTGTGCCTCACCACGCTCACAGGGAAGAATTTCTTCCTAACATTTAATGTGAAAGGAACCAAACTCTTTGCCCCTCTGCCACCAGGCAAGATGTGGCTTTACCAGCCAGCGGAAGGAACCCACCAGTGTATCAGGCAGAAACTCCCCTGAGCCTCCCTTGCATTCCCAACAAATAGCCCCACAGTCAACATTTCCAAGGTAACCACAACCCTCGGCACTGGACCTGAGACAAAGAGAGCAGAGGTGTCAACCCAGAGTCAGAGTCCAAACCACATGAATTCATTCACAAGCAGATGCAACATCTGTAAACTGTTTTGCCTTGAATGTCAGGAATACCTATTTTGCTTTGGCAACTAATCAATAAATGTTATCCTCACTATACATAAAAGAGCACTTAAGCTTGTCCTTAATTTGTAGAATCGTATTTAAGGTTAAACTCATGTTTAAACAACAAGCAATTCTTCTTCTTTTAATTAAGATATATACAGGTTCCCATATGTAGATGAAGCAATGAAGTCCTAATGAGCAGAGAGTCTAATTATGATCATTCTGTAATTGAAATAATGGTGTGCCTCAGAATGAGACTATTACGTTGCCAGATAATGAACTAATGAGCTCCAGAGAAGTACTAAAAAAGGTCTGCAAAAGACTCACAATTCTTATGAGGACATGCCTGCTTGTGAACACCTCCATGTAGTATTCAAACATGTATAATGGAATATATAGTGTGATACGTCCAAAGATTTATATCAAGGTGTTGGAAATGGCTGAAGGTCAAGGGCATACCAAAAGCAATGGAATTAATTATTAATGCAAGACAGAAGAAAATAAGCCAGACACAGCTGCGTGAAGTGATTTAAGAGACAGATTAAAAATATAAAAAGGGAAGTAAGTGGGAGTCAACACTGGGAAAATGATCAACATCCACCACAATATTGGTTCCATCAGCTGTAACCAGCTCCCTCCACATTCTGATTGATGAAATACACTAGAGTCCGATATTTTTTCTTGCCTAAATGACCAGCTCTAATCATGAGCTCTACACATTGCTGCTTTCTTCATCGTTCAGCTGGTCAGGAAAGAAAAGATAATTACAGAATGTTTGTTTAGTAATTGTCTGCTTCTATTTTGGAGTTTGTTTCTGGTGCTAACGAATGCGACTCCATTATGTCATTTATCATGTGAACAGTCAGGTTGAGGAACATTTTAAATCAGGAACTATTTTGGTTTGCATGAGAAATAACCCCACAGAACAACTGACAGCATGTGTGAGCAGAAAAATTCCATGGCTGAAAATGATAGGTTAGGTGATTTTACCGGGTAAAAAGCTTAAGGAGATATCTTTTCACCAGCAAAGCAGAGTGTTCATGAGGAAGGGAAGAGTTGTAGCCCCATATTTTTCCTCACAAGGAAGTCCAGGTTTTAAGTTATTCAACTGGCTTCCTAGGTAACATTTGTTTTCTATTACCTTTTCTTCTACCACTCTTTGCAAGGGAGAGCTTTCATTTAGATCTTGGATGTGTTAAAAATTATACTCTAAACATGACTTTAGTACAGGTAACACAGGTTGTAATTATATCTCAGGTGTGGCAGAAGCGGGAAAGTGGAGCTAAAGGGAAGTACCAGCCAGACATTATGCACAGATATATCTAGAAAGTGATGGGGAGTTACAGTTATTTACAAATAGCTTCCTGCCCATAAACCCACATTTGTATCCAAAACATTTAATTTCTTATGTTATTCTGTAGCATCAGGTACATAGCTTTTTCCTGACTTAATACACCCAATGCACTGCTCCTGTCCATTAGGGTGGGATCTCACGTGTATTCCCCATCCTATGAACATGGGTCATTCTTGGTGAACCTGAATGTGGTGGCTTGGCTCAATCAAAAGGCTACTGGGAGCACACAACCATGTGAGAACAAACTGGAAATTTTCTCTGAGGGTATTTTTCAACCTCAAAATAATTTGCTAACTGATTAAACAACTGTGGGTTGAGAAACCTGTCTGAAGCGACTAGTCAAAGGAAAAAACATCCGTTTAATAGGGTGTCCTCCCAGTAATAGTGGAACAGAAGTTGTTTGACAATACTTTGGGTAATGTCTTGAAGGCTGTAGATGACTAATAATAGCAGCGCCTTTTTTTCCAGAAATATGAAAGTCATAAAAATGATGGTTTAGAGGGACCAAAACTATTTATAAACTGAAGAAGAATTCAGTGAAGAGTTTTGACTAAAAAGGAGTGGAGGGGAGAATTTTAATGTGCTCAAAATAGAAGTCAAATCTTAAAGAAAAAAATGCAAATCTGAAGTATTTTAAGTGGTTTTAAAAAAAGTTGAGTGGCTCAAACATGAAAGGACACCTTTTGTTTCAGATCAGATGAAGATTTTATGTTTACCAGGATAAGCAACCTTGATTCGAAACGTCCTCTAACTTCAGCCTTCTAAGGATGGGCAGAGGACTTTGGCTCACCCAGGATCTTTCATCCATGCTTTACACAGAGAAACAGTAATACAGAGAATTTTAACTGAAAAAAAATTAAAAGTTCCCAGGAGCATCGACTTCCATCACAGGGTTTATTGTTCATTTCCTTTTGGCCAATTACTCTCTTCAGAAATATCTCTGGGATATTATGAAGACTAAGTGTTAAACCTGGGAGGTCGTTGCACTTGCAGCCTGTCGAGTATGTCTTTACATTGCTGGTTAACGACTTGTGAACTTCATTGTCAGATGCTGCTCTGCTACTTTGCATCTCCCAGTTGGTGGCTCTCTGCCATGAGCAGAGCAACTGCTGGGGTTTGAGGGTGCCTCTCGCCCTTGTGAAATTCAAGTTCATTCTTTTTCTGCTCCCCTCGCTTTCTCCCTGCAAATTTATGACTTGCTAACAAATGTGTTGCTCTTGATTCCCTCCTCTTCAGTGATCTTTAAGATCTCTCATTTCGTAAGGAAGAGGCAGGTGGGTGATCTGCTTCCAAAAAAAAAAAAAAAAAAGAGTTTCCATAAGCATGGCTTGTGTCTTAAGGCTGCCTATATATCTGTCCAATATCCGGTGACTTAATTCAGTCTTTTTTTGTCAAATTACATAGCAGTAATTAACTGCCCTAACCAAAATATTTTTCTCAAGGTGCCCACGTTCCTGTGAGAGCCATAGGTTGTAGCCACACATGCAGGCAGCATCCTTTCATTATTCTTCACACAAGTTGAATACTTCCTCTGCTGGCCTTTATAGCTCTTCTCTAAACACTATCCACAATTAATGGAATATTCCTATAGCTCACCTATTCCTCCAAAAACCTCTGTTCAAGCTTGTTATATCCTGAGAGGCTAATAGTATTTTTTGCACCTTTGCAAATTTTGGCTCAAACCCTCTTCCTGCCTCTGGGAAGAAAATAATTTTTAAGGGCTTCTGATTTTCCCTTGAAGACAGATGAGGAAACTCAGGACTAGAAGTTACCAGGAGCATTCCTGAGCCTTGCCCTCTGCTTTCACAGGCTCACAATGACATTTATAATCATACTGATTTCCATTTAAAAACTGATTAATCTGTTAGGCCTGTTTACCCTCCTTGCATCTGCCAGGCGGCTGCTCCAGAAACTTTCCTCTCTGGCACTTCAGGAGGTAATGATGAACAGGTGGGGCAGGCCTTTAGCAGAAGCCACCCACATCCGAGCAGCACCATGGCTGTGACTCAGTGCCAGCAAGGCCAGCATTGTCCCCCTGCTCCTGTCACCAGAGCTGGTCCCCTGCGGCGGCACAGGGGCTGCACTGTGCTGATCTGGCATCTGGAAAATCAATAGCACTCGGGGTGGAAGGAATTACAGCACGTTTCTAATAATTGTGCAAATGCGAATTTATTACTCCAAAATCTTCTTTAATATAAATCCAGTGAGGTCAATGGAGTTAGAGCAAAACCGGCCATTCTGCTTCATCTGTTACGCTTGTTTTTATAAAGATGGATAGCAGCTGTTAAGAGAAAAGAACTTTCAAAAGCCTAGAAACACACTAAGGTGGGAAATGAGCTGCAAGGATGCCAAGAATCACTCTTTGTGCAGATGGGTATTCTGCCTAACCACAGCAATCAGCATTGCCAAAAGCCTTCACCATCATGAACTGCTACAGCTCCATCAGAAGCACTGATTAACAGGAGCAGAGGGTCCTGCCTTTTGGTTAAAACATGCCAGCTTGTTTTAACAAGGAGGAATTCCCAGTTTTGGCAGGTAACATCATCTCCCTACATCAAGGTCTTGCTAACCAGCAGCTGCCCTTTTCAGGGATTGTGTAAGGTTTTCTGTAGTTTCTGGAGTTTGCTCCTAAAATCTTCTGTTGCTTTTGCAACCTTTTTAAGAGTTACACAAAAGAATTGTTTTCCTTAAGAAATCCTTAGCTTGTGCACAGATAAACCCAGACTGTAAAGGTTAATGTTGCCTCATCACTGCTGAAGTGAAACCAGATATTTTAGAAGCCATTCTGCAGAATGATCTTGTATCTTTTACGGGGAGAAGTAAACTGTTACTGATTATAATAAGATTTGGAATATGCTTCTGGAATTTTTTAATTCACCAGATATGATGCTCTCTTTTCTTCCATAACCATTATGGTTTATCATCGGACAGTTACCCAAAAAAGTTGGGGTTTGTTCAGAAAAAAAGACCACTGAAAAACTATTAAAGCATCAAAACATCTGTATAAACTTCTGTCAAGACATGAAGAGCTTTTACAAATAGCTAGGATAAAAATATGATGTATTAAGACTTTTCTTTCTTCCTTAAGGTCTTTTAATTGTCTCTCAGGAAAGTGTGTTACTTCAGTGCCTTTTCCCATTTGCAATGGTGTCAGCAAACCATCAGCCAGAGAAGCCAGGTGTCTGAAATCATCTCCAGAGACCACTCTGTGTAGAAATACCCAGCAGTAGGGAATTGCCTCAATGACCAAGGCTATATTCAGCCCATCTAGCTTTATTAATCTGCTGACAGCCTGCCACTTCCCACTGGCATCAGTGAGCAAGCGAGGTAAGCTGCAGCTTAATTAATGGCCAGTCTAGATGCCTTCTTCAAAGACTGACTGAGACAGACACTGATATTGCCCAACTGAAATGCCAACCCAGTTTAAGTGTTCCTGCAACCTCCATGGTCAGGCAATTTATAAAAATTTGGTATGTTTGAATACATCGTGCAGAAGGATGTTCGGGCATCCTAAACACAAACCATGTGCAACGTATGTACTTGTAGGTCAGATATCTGCCAAAAGTCAAAGCCTTTAGCAGGATGAGAAGATATTCCTCTCCATCGCTGATTTGAAATAGCTTCAGCTTGTATGAAACACAGACTCATAGGACTGGAAATATCTCTGGCCTTAGGCTGTATCAAAACATGTGTGACAGAGATTTGAATGGACTTAGATGCAAGTCATGTAAGGTCAAGTTTCCATTTAAGAACCATTTGCATTAGCAGCCCTACCACTGTGTAACACAGAGGAAGAGACACTAATGATATTTAGCAGATTAACATGGACAACAGCTATTTGCCACATCCTCAGGAATAAACATAGATGAACTCATAATGAAGCTGTGCTTCTAATCCCTCCTCATTGTGCAGGGTTTTTATAAAGGTTCACACAACATGCCTCACTGGGGAGTGAGATTTGAGATCTAGTTTGGACATACTCAGTATGGCAGAGAATACACAGTCTGTGTCAGTCAAGCTCACCCGACACAGATACAATTGCAATTCCTCGTGCATTTTGGTGAATGAGCAGTTCATACCTGTCTGAAAGCCATGCCAGCATGTTCAGCCAGGCTCAGGTTCCTTGTTGAAAAATGGTCCCAGCAGAAAATATTCAGCCCTTACACCCATGTGGGGGTAACCTCAGCTCCCTTGACAGAAGCAGATGGGAGGTCCATGTGCTGCTATGTCAGAAATGTCTGTCATTCTCCCGTTTCTCCTCTGTCCTGTGTCTTAGGTTATCAGGCGTGCTCCTCTTGATGCCAGTTAAAACGTAGGTGTCAAACACAGAAGGCACGTTCATTTATAACTACACAGACTATAATTATATGTAGTCTAGGGCTTGTTTCCCAAACTAGGAAGAAGGAAAAATGGGTTAGGTGGGTGTGAGTAAAGTAGCAAGCAAGAACATGTTTTTTAGAGGTTATGAAACTACCTTGATCTCCCAGTGTCAGAACTGCTGGCTAAGAACAAACAAATTGGAAAACTGTGTGCAGTCTGAGAGTTGGGACAAAAACAAGGGAATTGGGAACTGACAAGGGTGTAGTAACGAGTTCCTGATCGAGCCTGGGAACTTAGTATTGCAAGGAAAAATGGAGGAGAAATATATGAGGTGACCACCACAATTTATTTGCAGAAAGATAAATGCCAGCTTAGGATTACGAGGGGAGATATTTCTGTGAGAGATGGGGACTTTAATGTCGCTGCATGAAGCATCAGTGAGACCTCCTCCCATTTAATACTCTAACTACTTTTGGTCATCTATATGCACTTTAAGATTAATTGAAACCAGAGCAGATGGAGGGAAGAGGTCTGAGGTGAACTGATAGTCATTTAGGAAAGAAGATTGAAAAGCCAGTCCTGTGTAGCTCAGGGGGTAAAAGGAGACAGGAACCATCTCCACAAAAATACTTGAGTAATGAGCAGTGAGCAAAACAGCTACTGAAATGGAAGTCAGTGCTGGTGCCAGAACATGTGGGAATAAACCGGTGATGGAAATGACATGAAGGTTCCTGACCGTCAGGGGTACGGACAGCCTGGGTGAATATCACAGAAGGAATAACAGGCAGAAAACACAAAATTGTTTTAAGTTGGAGGATGGTCTTTTCATGAAAAAGACCATAAACAACATTGTTCCTTGCACAGCAGAGAAGTGGGCTCTGTGATCCAGGCTCCTCCTGTGCATCTAGCTCTAAATTGCCTAATGGGAATAGAACAGCGGCAAACCAAGGCCTTCGGCCACTTGTTACTGGAGGTCTGTGGAATATTTTCACAGCAGCTGTAATGCCAGAAGCTCCAGTGTCCTGGCTAAACACCAGGACATTCCTCTGCTATTGAAGTCCCCCCCGCGGTTTCACTTAGTAATGCTACTCTTTGCTCCCAGTCCAAAAATTGTGGAACAATGCTGCCTTTTTGGGCTTTAAAGATGTTTTCTATTTACTGAATTGCTCTTCAGACTGTAGTATAATTCACTCTAGGGTGTAACTGTGTTGCATTTTAACCTGCACAGAAATAGCATGTGCAAGTGTGGAGAGAGGATGGGAGAAAAAATAGCAGTATAAAAATATCCTTATGACAGCACTGAGCCCAAGTGAGCAATATTACCCTTATTTTACATTAGAGAATTCCTGATCCTTTTAATCTATAAGCAAAAAAGGTTTGAAACCTTTGTCACGAAAACACAATAAACAGGTGTGATTTGGGGCTTTGCTATCAGCTGTAGCTTTTAAACAGTCTCTGGAAACTTGATCTTGAATCTTACTTCATGACCCTTTCAAAGAAGTCTAAAGTTGAATTCTGGCTTTTTGTCAAAATCAGAAAAAGTTAATAACCCTGGCCTAAAGATCTTAATATGCACTGGCAGGCTTGAAGTTTGGAATGGTATGAATTTCCCAGGGTGTAAGTGTTGATGACTGTTAACCTGCATTACCTGTATTGCAACAGTGCCTGGATCCTCCCAAACAAGAATAATGACATGTCCTATCCCAGATCTGTATCTGTGGACGGCAGATATTACGTAGAACAAGGAATCATTATTGTTATTTAATTCTTGCAATCACCAGAGCAGCTGAGCTACTCCCACAGCTGCATTAAATATCACGACTAAAATATGCAACCCTTTTGTTATTTCATCTTCTATGAGAAAAGTGGACTGTCATATTTCAACAGACAATTTTAAGCACATATTTCTGAGTAAGTATGTTGGAAATACAGCTCACAAAATGTGCCCTGTTATTCCAGTTTTGCCTATATTCAGTAATACTACCTAAAGTAGCTCCAGACAAGATAGTTTGGGTCCTGGAGCTGTGAGGTAGCATGGAGCAAAATACAGACTAATCTGCCCTAAGAGTGGGGTAAATTAGTCTACACAGAGCTCTGCCTTAAAAAGTTACTTTAATGTTTGGATGGAATTGGGTTAGAGATGGCTTGAGTAGAGCTGATTCTAAGCACAAGCCAAGTAGGCAGATTTTCAAGGGCATTCACCACCAGGACATGAAAGCTGCTGAGATAAGAAACTTTCTGCCTGAATTTGCTGTGCCAGAACCCTGTGAAGGGAAGGAGAGAGAGGTACAGGAGAAAGAGTAATTCTTGCTGGAGCTGCAGGAGCAGCACTGGCCTCCTATTGCAGCTCTTTCACAGCCTGTGGCATAGCCAGGCTGCAGCCACTCTTCCTCAGGATGGGGGAACTTCAGGTGTGCCCACCTTGGTGAGCTGCGTGAGCTGATGAGGGTGAGTACCCCCCTTCCCAGCAGCCACAAGTGCAGTGGTGCCTCATATGGCCTTGCAGAGAAAATGGGGAGATGACTGATGGCAATGGCTATGAGAGGTTGTGCCAGATGCTTTGGCCAGACCCTGCTCTCTAGAATAGGTTTGTTGCAGAGGAGCTTCACACGGTGGAGTGAAATCTGGTCTCCTAGATATCCTGGATTCACCTTCTGGGGATAACTGAAGTATTGAACTTGATCCAAGTGTTGTAGCCAATAGTGCTAAGAAGCTCTGCAGCACTTTGAGCAGACAGGAGTCTCCTTAGCACTAAAGACTTTTTGTCCAGCCATATAATTTTGCTGTCAGCTTGACAAGAGGTGATAAAAGTACCAATAAGGGCAGGTCACTCACTGCCAGGATGGAAGAGACTCCACGCCAACTTGAGAGGAGAACGAGCTTTCCTCATGGACAAGAACAAGGGCACTCCTGCACTAGGGGCTACACTGATTATCTCCAGCCACGTTCTTCAGGAGCAGGTGCTAGCCCAAATCTATGCAGATTCTTATTCCGCTCCCAAGACTCACTGACATTGCTCTTGCAGCCTGTTTCAGGTGCTCACTCCTCGTCCATCAACAATTTCAGCCTCAGCTGGGCTGCATCTGTGCCAGGGATACAGCAAAAATAGGTGCCACTTCTCTGGGATGAGGTGGCATCAAAGCGCCCAGGTTGCCAGCTCTCTCCAACGAGCCCAGGCAGGAAATTCCTGTGAGGCAATCCCAGCACATCAGAGGGGTGAAGGAGAAACTTTTATTTTCCCGGGGGACAGACAGCCCGCAGAGCGCGCAGTGGCTGCGGCATGGGCACCATGCACACGGCCGGCCCCCGGCTCCCGGCTGCAGGCAGCTCCCGCCGGCAGGACGGCTCCGGCCAGGAGAGGGAGCCGTGGCCCCGCACACCCCGCCTCGCACCCGCCTCCTCCGGCCGGACCCCGCTAACTGCGAGAGGGACAGCGCGGCCGCTTCCTTCTCACTCAGCGCCCTCCGGCTCCGATCCCGCTTCCCGGGAGCGACCCGCCGGGGGCGGGGGGACTCTCCCCGTGCGCGTACGGAGCGCGGCCGCGGGGAAAGGGGCGGGCAGGGCGGAGCGGAGCCGCGGGACGCGGATCGGGGAGGACGAAGAGGTAGAAAAACAGGAGGAGGAGGAAGAGGAGACTGCGGCGCAGGGCACAGCTGTGCACTCCCCGCGTCCCCAGGTGAGCTGCGGAGCGTGGGGATGGGCGGGGACATCCCGTTCCTGTAGGCGTGGGCAGGGACAGGGACCAGGATGGGGCCCGGACACGCCCCGCCCTGGCCGTGAACTTCCCCGCACGCGAAGGGAAAGTTTGTGTCGGAGCAGGAGGTTTCCAGCCCCGGCGCGGGGTGAGGCGGGCGGTGGTGGCGGCGGCGGCCGCAGCAGCCCCCGCTGTCCCCGCTCCTTGGCTGGCACGGGGGAGAAAATAAGAAAGAAAGAAGAGGAAGCTCTCGGGAGAGCCCGAGGAGCAGTGCTCGGGGGCCTGGGCAAGGACGGGTCGGCACGGTGAGAGCGAGGTGCGGGGATGGGGGAAGCGGGGCGGAGGAGGCGGCGGTGCCGGTGCCACAGCGGGGCCAGGGACCCCCGCGCACCCTCGGGGGACCCTCCGCGATCCCTCGGGAAGGAGCCTGTGTGTGTGCGGGAGGCGAGCCGAGCTGCGGGACCGCGCATTGTGTATCCGGCGCTGCTGCTGGCCATACCTCCGGTCTCCAAAATACGGAGTGGTTTCCTTAAATTCACTCCTTTGGACTAGGGAAATCTAGATATTCCTGGCTGGAGCTCTTACACGCACTGATGAATTCAACTTTCATTTTTTATCATATGTATTGCAAATGTGGGAGCCTCTGATACCTTCTCTCCTCTCCTGTAAAACACATATCTGAAAAGGAAGCGGGGAGAGGAAGGGGTCAGGCTTAAGCCACAGCAGGGAAATAAAGTGGAAGAGACATGTCCAAGAAAACCGAATGGAAGCGATTAAATACTGCCAGCAAGATGGCCTTTGCTGTGTGTTTGCTGGGAACAGATGCCCCCTTATTAGAAGCATTTTTGGGAGGTTACCTGGAGGGAAACTGGATGGTGGGAATTATTTCCTGAAAAAGAAGGAGGGGAAAAAGGAGACTGTCAGGGCTTCACTGTTTCAGGTGTCCCTTTTCTGTGCCAGTGTTGCTTTCCCCCCGGTACAGTGCTTGTTCCTCAGCCGGGGCTGATTTCTTGGGGTTTCTACTGTGCTTGGCACAACAGAATCCCGATCTCAGGGCCTTAGAACGTTACAGTAAAATGGATTATAAATGCACTCTTACGTGCACACTCTCTTTTTCCATCTTAACCTCTGCTTTGTGAATAGCTGATTATAATGCTTGGATAAAATTCTGGTTTGCTTTACTGATTTTTTTTCTTATAAAATGATGGCTTTTGTTCCATGCATTCAGTTTTGTTGTCCTAGCAGAGGCTTTTTACTTCTGGATTTGAGAGATTGCAGCAAGCTCCTTATATTTTTCAAAAAATTATCTCCTTTGTGATTAAAAAGTATTATTTTCCTGACACTCTGTTTTTAACAGTGCCTCTTTTGGGTAAGAAGAACTTGTACTTCCATACCTAGAGGGATTGTGGGGTATTATTTATTAACTGTACCGTGCAGGGTCCATATCTCATAACTTAGAGGGTCATTTATAACAGGTTGCTTTTGGCAGCTCTGGAAGATTTACTTGTGTTCCTTGCAGGAAAGGCATCCCTTGTTTGCATGGAGAGCATCACTCCAACCCAAGGGCTCTCTGGTGGGCAGGCTTGATGCTGCAAAGGGTCCTGCTTTCTGCCTCTATTGCCTGCCTCTGGTGAGCAGGAGAGGGTAAGCAGAGAGGATTAAACTCTAATACCTAGATATTTTCCTTCCCTGGAAATAGGTGTGGTGTTGTTGGTGTCGTCCCTGGGAACACTTTCTCTGTAAGAGCAGTTAAGGATGCAGGATAATGAGGGACATGGAGAGTAGGACTGTGAGGACTTGGGGTGGTGGAAGCATGCAGGGCACTGAAATGACAGGGAACGTTAAGCTGGTAAGTCGGGAGCTGCTGCATGGGGGCTGTGGGGTGAGAGGTTATGTTTCTTGTGCAGTGCCTCTGTGCAAGGCAGAGGGCAGGTCTGCACTCTCACAGCCCTGTGACTTGCTTTCCATGTCTCTGGTTGTAGCTTGAGTTCAAAGTGTCTACATATTATATAGGAATAGCAGTGATTGCTCATGTCTGTCCATGCCTCCCCAGAGTCCAGAAGGTCCTCTGGTCCCTCCGGAGTCTGTAAGGAAAGCTTGTGTCTGAACACATCTAGGCTCTCTCCTTCCAGACTCTGTGGCTCTGTGCAGGTATTCTGCATCTAAAACATTAGTGAGTGTGCAGCGGGGATAAGTGCTGTGTTGATCTGGGCTCCAGCAGATTCATACCCTTGGTCAGGTAGTGCTACCCCAAAGTATCTGGCAGGAACATATAGGTAAGAGAGACTTCAGAGAGTAGGGAGGGTGATGTGGCAGCAGGTTGGATGGTGCCTGGATACATGAAGGTATGGGAAGTGCCTCATTGCTGACCTCAGTGCTGTGATTTTGAGCTCTGAAATATGCATATAGGAAGAACAAGGCAGAGAGAGTTTGTCCCAGCTTTATTCCTTCAAGACCTGCATGAACCAGATGCCAGCTCTAAGGAGGAACCATGACACTTTTTCAGAATAAAAGGCCAGAACTTGTGTTTTTATTCCTTCTTCTCACTTATTATGTTTGGATTTCTATGTTGGTTATTCTGGCAGGCACATGATTCATATTCCTTTCCCCATCTGTCCTGGGTCCCCTACTCTTGTCAAGTGACCTCTCATTTCAGCAAGACTGACTTGTAAAATCTTGCCATGGAGGTAACCCTTGTGGCTGGTGGTATGGGAGAGATGCCCCAGCTTGATTCTCAGAGGACAGGTTGCATTAGCCAGGTGGACAGTCAGGAAGAAGATATCAGCATGTGAGTGCACTCGTGTCTTTTTTTTTTTCCATCATAAAGTAATGGGGAATGCTTCAGGAATAAAATTAGATATATGGAAAAGCCTGTATAAGCTGAAATCTGTGAACAGCGCCACGTTATCTGGGAACTGAAACACGTTCTGCAGTGGATCTCACAATTCAGACATTGCCTGCTCTCCTCCTTCTCCCCAGCCTTTCTCTTGACACAGCTCATGGATTTCACTGCCCAGAAGCAGGGCCAAGAGCTGTCTCCTCTGATGCAGCCTGGGCTGGTAGCATCTCTGTACCTGGTGTGTGAGAGCTGGTGCTCCTCCGGCTGTGCAAAGTGGGACAGATGCCAAGGCAGAAGGAAGGCAAAGCTGGCTGTCAGGTTTGCCACGCTGACCCCTTCTCCACACCAGTTCTGTGTGTAGCTTGGGGCCCGTGTGCAGGTGGGTTTTTTTTCCCTCCATGGTTTGTAACTGCTTTGTTCTGCTTTGCCATCACCAAAACGTGTGGCTGAGCTTCAGTCAGTGCTAAACTGGAACAAAACAGCTTTTCCTTTTGGAGGTATTTTAGGATTTCTCCCCCCACCCCAATGTTTTTGCAAAGCAGAAGGCTAATCTTCCATTCCTCAGCCACAGTGTTGGTATGTGTAGGGCTTTGGCACGAGACTGAGCCAGATGTATGTTTGGCGGGAGTGTAGGAAGGGAACTGATTTGGGGAAATTACTTCAAATGGTGCCTACACTTCTGGGAATTGCGGTCTTGGCCAGTGTGTTTGCTGTGTTCAGCCTCAGAGGTCCCAATAGGACACATGCACAGAACATGATACTCTTAAATTCAGAGTCTTATTTGACAGAAAATAAAATACAGGAACATGAACACACAAGTGTATGTATTTTTGTTATAGGGTTCCCTAAAAGTAGTTGCTTGTAAAAACAGACTTTCTACTGCAAGTGAAGAATTGTATCTTTAGTCAGTCCGTTGTTAATTTAACAACTCTCAGTTTCATCAAACGGGGATATATCCCCAGGAATTCCTCTGACACAGGTGTCCCCTGAGTCTGGATGATTATCCAATTATAATTTAAAGAAAACTACATCAAGGATAATTGGCTAAAGATAGAAGTATCTGAGAGTGTTAGGGAAAGAGAAGAAAAGAGTGTGAGAGCTTCCCTTTCTCATATGAGTAAATGAGAATTATTCCAGTCCTTACCTTTTGCAGTGAGTGGAGTCAAGGTTAGGTTCTTGGAGTTTGGATCCTTCTTGCTGTCTTTCCCTCTTTCTTTCCTTCTACGCCCTCACTTGTTATGTGTTGACTCTATATTTATATGAAAAGGTTACATTGATTCTTATGGAGTCCTTTTACATTTACATGTGTTAACAAAAAGGGACTGTTAACTTAAATGCTCTGTTTGTAGCAGAGAGGAAGAGATTGCCATGAATCCTGGGCTGAACAGGGGAAGTGGTAGGTGGTTCCTTCTGGGAACACCGGGAGGTGCTAGGGAGCCATTACCTTGGAAATTCCACTCAGAGTAGGGCCATCCAGCTCTTCCCAGCTCTCTCTTGGTGTCCCCAGAAAGAGACCTATTATCATTCCTGCAAGGAAAACTGAACAGTCTAGCATTCCCATCCCATGTCTGTCATGGGTATTGGGATCCTTGAGCTGGCATGGCAGAGTTTCCAGTTGGTTCAGAAGCATTTGAGACTGCCCTTAAGCCTGCTCACTCTTTTTTTTTTTTTTTTTGTTGCTAGCAGCTTGCTTAGGCATGGCTGGACAAGCTTTGCTCTTTAACCCTTACAGCTTTGGATCTGGCCTTCATCTTGAGCCATTGTGGCCACGGGTCAGTGCATTGTCTGGGTGCAAGTGGGGAGCTCTCTGGTGCAGCCTGGCAGTACCACGGTAAGAGGCTGGTTGTGGGCTCCACATGCAGCTCCAGCTTTGTTGTGCAACTGAAAGGCAAAGATACAGCATGAATCATGCACTTACACGAATTCTTAAGAGGCCTCTTCAGCTTTACTAATCCAAAGTGTTATGAGAATTAGAAGAGGACTTAAAAAAAAAAAAGGTAAAAAGAAAAAAAAAGTAAGTTTTAATACCTCTCCCTTTATCTGGAAAAGCTGCTGGGTTTGATTATTTGGTTGTGTGTTTGTTTGTTTTCCTCACTGTTTTGCTTAATCCCTTCTGTGACTGAAATAAAAGTGACATGGAGTATCTTGCCTCCCTTAGGCCTGATGCTGTCCGTTTATAGGGATGTGAGATTTTTTTAGATATTCAGAGGATGATTCTTAGATATTTGATCAACTTGTGTGTAAAAGCTTGCAAAACAGTGACCTAAATGTTTATACTGAGTACTGACAGGATGCTGTGGAGCTGTTTAACTATATATTTATAACAATTATCCTACTTGGCGAGAAAGATATGTTTTCTTCTCGGAGGAAATTTTTGCCTTTTTTTTTTCCTTTTTCTGCTCATGATTTGTGGTTATAGTTGCCTTTCTCTGTCATTTTACCTTTTGTGCTAGATGTAAATAAAGAGCTAATTACAGTTAATCTCAGTGCAAAGGAATGAAATTTTAAAGAGTGAAAAATAACTCCCATCTGTTGGATTTGCAGTAACATTTTGGGGTTTGCCGTCTACTTGGAAGGATGCCAACAGTTATCTTGCTCAATTTAAATTTTTCTTTGCACTATTTAAACTGGATTTTTAATAATTTAAAAAACAAACAGAAATGGAAAAAGCTTTTCAAATTATGTTTGGCCACGTTCTTAATGTGGTGGTTGCTAAAATGTGAACAGCTCTAACTGAAATGAGTTGAAATCCCACTACCAAATTCTATAAGAACATGATTAAGACCTTCTGGAAAAGCATCTATTTTTCATAGTACTATACTGCATTTCTGTGTTTTCCCTCTGCTGAGGCTCCATGTGCCTGACTAACCAGCCTCAAAATTACTTGTTCCAAGGGAACTGTTGCTTAAGTAGTTACTATTTAAGACAGGCTCAGAACCTCAGTTTTATATGATGGGTAGGTGAGACATTTAGCCCCATCAGCTCCACTGACTGTTGAGGGAATTAATCTATACTTTGCACTCATATGTTATCTTTCATCTCAGCATCTCTAAGCACTTTAGAGACATTAAGATGCACAGCTGTGGTGTGAGGTGGCGAGAGGCTGTTATAAATGTGGCTGGGGAAACAGAGGCACAAATTTTAGAAGCCTCTACTAATGCACTCAGTTCAGGGAACAGCCATTTATTTATAAGTTCTCTAATGCTTGAATATCAGGGAGGCACTACAATTTTTCCTGCACTGCTTTTGGTGACTGATGCCTACATGTAGGTTTCACGTACGTTAACAGAAACTTGTATTTCTACCCTTAACTAGCAGACTGCTTTAAAATCTTCAGCCTTGGAGACTTACAGGAGCTTAGTAAATGGCAGAGTAAATAGCCCAAATTTCTAGTTATTTTTTCTGAGGTTAGTTTGCAATAAGTACGACGATCTCACCTCCCTCCCACCGTAGTATCATCCAGGGCCCCACCTACATAAGTTTGTTAGCAATCTGTTGAGTCAAAGCTCAGATCATTAGAAAATACTGATTTTGACAGTAAGAGCCATGCAAATCCACTCTAATACAAATAATTGGATTTGTTCTGTTTGGAAATAGCTGCCTCCCCCCTCTTCCTTCAAGACACAGACAGTTTCCAGCCCTTGTTTCTAAGAAGGGGTCTTTGTAATGGGACAAGAATGTATATGTTGCTGCCCAGCTGGCAGGCTGTGGAGGTCTTGAGGCCACCCAACCTCTTTGAATGAAGAGATGTGCTGCTGGATCCCAAAATGTGTTGCTGTAGTAAATTGTGCTGGTTTCATTTGAGCCAGACAGGATTGATGTGTTGGGGTGACTGAACGACGTGACAAAACTAAGATTCCTCTGGAGTAACATCCCCAAGGACTGGGTTTCCCCATATCCATTCTCCTGAAAAAATAACTGCAGTCTCAGTGCAATTTACCTTTCTCCACCTTCCTTGTTCTCTCTCATGTTGCTATGTGGAATTTAGGGATGCTGTTTAATGCTGTCTTCTTGGGAGGTTGCACAAACATAGACACCCTGACTCAAGGTCATGGGGAGATGGAAATGTTTTTCTCCAGGCTTACTTTGTTTTCCTTTTCTCCCATTGCACAGGGGAGCTGCATCTTGCATTGCAGCGGTGCTGAATAGCCCTAGGTTGAGACTACCCAGGAAGGTAATGTTTCCCCCTTTATAAGCGTTTTTTCCCCCCTTGTCTGCCAGGTGCAATGACTGTAGTTGCTGACACGAAGTGTCAAAGAGCAGGAGGGAAACTCAAACGAGCTTTCTAAAGATGCTTGGTGATTACTTCCTCTCAGTGCAGAGAAGTGAGCCAGCCCAGGGCCGGGGTCAGCACAGATTTCAGGATATTGAGACATCCACTTCCTGGCATTGAAAGTGTTCAGAAATTAAAATTGTTGAGGCTTTTCAGATTTTTGGCCCTTTGCAGCAGGGTTTTAGTGCACAGCAGTATTTCCTTGTGTCGCTGCTCCTTGTAGCCTTTGGAAATGTCAGCAGCGAATGTATTGCCTTTTGTTTGTCATTCAGCTGGGGAAATGAATTCGTTGCCCTCATGAGATCAATCATATTCTCCCCAAATAATTAATATTGATGACAATCACAGCATACTGCTGCCTGCAGCTCCATCTCAGCCTTTGCACTGTGTACATGCTGTGGGTCAGAGAGCAGACTTTCTCAAAGGAGGCTCCAGGACTTAAAAATCAGGGTGTTTTTGTTTGAAGGTTGAATTTTGAGCTGCACTGCTGGGGTCAGTGCAGGCAGAGCCTGAGCAAGTTCCTTGTGATGGTGCAACTAAATATTTGCAGATGGAAATGTTAGAGACATGGGGAGCAAATCCAGTACACATCACAGGGGAAGGATTGTCTCATTCTGTCTCTCTTTACCTCCTCTTTTTTTGTGTACCCAGCTTTTTCTAGTCCCCTTTGCAGAGTGCAGCTGTACTATGCTTACCAGGAAGGGGCAGTATGTAAAAGAAAGCTGCTCTAATAGTCACCAGGAGGACCAAGTGGGGGAGTTGGGAATGTGGAGGGTTGGAAGGACTCTGGAGAACTGTAAGTGGGATGGGAGAGGCCAGTAGCTCCTGGGCTTTCTGTTTTAGTACTGCTTTAAATTTTGGCATGGATTGATGTGTAAAGTACACTTAGAACAGCCTGTCTGAGCTGCAGGACAGGGATAGAACCATCTTGATGTCTTATTCTTATTTGCTTTTACGTATAAGGCTAAATGGGATTAAATTAATGTGATTAATATAAGAACCGGAGTGGAAATACTGTGTGGCCCGAACTTGAAAAATTCATCTGACTTGCTTTTACCCTTGAATATGTTGCTTATCCCAGCATACCAAGAGTCACTTAAGGAGATCCTTTTCTTATGCTGTGGGGAGAGCTGGGTCTTCCCCACTGGCAACAGCATGGGCAAACCTGCTGTGGTGCTGGAGACATTGCAGGCTGCCTGAGGAATTTGTGGCACTTCTGAAAAAGGAAGTGATAGACAGTGATGATGTGCTCTGGAGCATGGTGGTGCTTGGAGGATTTTTGCCTGCTGTGTCCGTCTCTGGAGGAACAAGAAGGGGAAGATGTTGGCTGAATATAGAGCAGCCACTGTGGGAATCTGGTCTGCAAGCACTGAGGGCTATAAGGGGAGGAGATGAAATGAAGGAGCAGGTATATATCTGGCAGCAAGGGCTTGAACTTAGGAAAATAAACTCTTGGAGTGTTTTTTGAGACTGAGACCCTCTTGCAGGTAGTGCTGAGCAGGGCTGGGTATAGCGCCTGGTGTGATGGTGGGGATATGGACTGAGCAGAGCACTGACTGTGCCAAGCTGGACTTATGAGGAGATACCACTCCTGGGAAAGCTGCTCTGGGGTTCAAGAGCAGCAGGCTGGTGGTGTGAAAGGCAGTAAACCCAGCTGATAAACCTGCTCAAATCTGCACTGTATTCTCTGGATTTAGAGACTTGGGCAGAGCTAACTTGGGGTTGCTGCTATGCAATCTGTTGCACAATGTGGATGTGCTGCTGTGTCCACCACGGCAGTGGAACAACCTCTTAGGGAGGATATTGAAGCTGCTTACATTGCAAAACCATTAAAAAGGTCAGGAGGCAGAATGTGTAAATTAAATGCTCGTCAGATGTCTCCAGGTGCTCTGTGAGAACTAATTGGAATTTTTCCAGCAAGGGAGGAATCTTACTCTGGATTCCTGGTCTTCTCAACTCTTTGAGCTATGTTGATTGCAGCTTTCTTTTTTTCTGTGCGAAGATTAGTTTATCAGTTTATTTTGTGGTAGTGCAATATGTGGGTATTTCTCAGAACTCTCCTTTCACTATAACATTGCCGTCTAAAATAGAAGCATTGTGTCTGGCTTCATGGAAGACCCTGGCTCTCTTTGAAGCTCTGTTGGAAACTTTTCATTCCCTGGCTATTCAGACTTAAAAAATAGACTATCTTGGCTGGATACCTTTTACTTGAGCACAGAAGTGCTCTTGTAGCTTGGTGTTTGAACTGCTTGGTGGCCAGCATGTATGCATTTGTAGTCTGTGCTGTTTGATTTTATAGCTGTGGCTCTACCTGCCCCTCTTCAGCCCACTCCACAGATCTCTAGATGGTAGCCCCAGCTGTTTATTTGTCTTGTCCAGGTGTGCATATTTTGTAGAGATGACAGATTACTGTGCTAGTTTATTTTTGATGTATGAAATGCAGTGTGCTCTGCCTGCTAAATAGCTGCCAGAATATAATCAGCGGTACCCTGGCTTCCAGCAGAGCCAGTAAGATCTGTAGCATTTCTGCTTTGCCAAGTCGTGAGAGGACCCCAGGAGAACTGCAAAGAGAGGCAGGGTGTACTGAGTTTCTTTAGACATATTTTCAAACCACCTCTGCCTTTCCACATGCCTAGATCGCACGTTTTTCCTTTTGAGAGGGAGAAAAATAGTTTCTTCGTCCGAATTCTGATTATTAGTATTAAATCCATCGAGCCAAAAGGACACCAGGAGATGGCATCCAAATGTCAATAGCAAATCACAAATTCCCCGCCTGGCAATCACTTCCATGTCCCAAACATTGGCACTGGCAGAGGCAAATCTTGCACTACCAAGGAAGCTCCCAGAAATGACTCACTGTGAATGAAAATCTCTGCAATTTTCCCTGAGCCTCTGAGCTTGAGGTGAGGCTGCTGCCTGCTCTGTCCTCAGGAGCTCTTGGTACTTTCGGAGCATTGCTCATGCAGTTTGTGCTACTCTGTTGAGGGAGAAATAGCTTGGGACCACCTCCTGTGGTGACTCTGGAGTAGCACACTGCTGGGTTCATTCCTCCCCATGTTGGAGATTTAGTGAAAATTAATTATTAAAAAGACATCAGACTGCAGCCCTTGGCCTGGATGGGCAAGCAGGAGGCCATGGAGGGGCTGTGGTGGGTGACAGGCAAATGGAACCACCTCAGATGCCTGATGTCATGTCCTTGGCTGGCAATGAGCTGGCTGAGCCACTGACTGAGAAGACTGTTTCCAGATTTTTTTGTTATGTGTTTGGTTTTATTTTTAGGGTTTTTTTCCCTCCTTCTCTTCAGGGTACTTGGTAGACCTTGGTGTAAAGGTGTGTGTGGGCACTGTATTTCCCCAGTGCTGGGAGCCAGTGCTTCCAGGTCCTGTGTGCAAGTGGCCAGCTCTGGCCAAGCAAGACAGAAGATGCTCTGTGCTAGTGACAGGGGACACCTCTCACCAGGGCAACTTTGCATCTGACTCCCAGTAATTTATTTTTTTTTTCCCTCTACAAAAGTAGGTGTGTAATATCTGCTGTAATTCTAGCTGGTGAAAAACTTTCAGGCTGCTCAAATTGAAACGTTTCCTTTGGTTCTGATGACATAAATTACTTTTATAATAGAAACATTTCAGAACAAACTCCTTTCAGCCCGCTCTGCTGTCAGGCATGTGATAGCCTGGTGAGTGCAGCTACCCTGGCAGAAGTGGGACTTCAGTGTTGATCTTGCAGGTCTCTGCACATGCCTTGGATGTGTCAGCATTAGATGTGCTGATTGGGTCACACTTATGGCTCCTGCAATATCCCTGATTGCCGGGCAGGCTTCAGCCCTGGCTGATTCCTGCTGAAATGTGCTGGCTGTTAGGGAGCTCCTGCCAAGATAAACTGGACTCCCTGCCCTTAGGGGAGATGCAAATGTTTTTCTGAGGACAGCATTGGGGGCCCTTTGGTCAATGTGCCTGTGTTTGAAGTGACGAGTGTGGTGTAGCATGCACTAGAGCAGGGACAGTGCTCTGAGCTGCTTATGGCTTTCATCATCAAACTGCTGCTTGATTCCTCCCCGTTCTGTTCCTGGAAGATGTCCGGGAATGAAAATTGTAATGAATGTGTTTATTCCTCCTGAGGAGTAATGGCTGGACTTCTGAACCCCGTCACCTGTCTTTCTACCCCCATTCCCAGAGACTGTGGTGTAACATTCCGTTCCTCTGAGGGGCTGCCCCAGGAGGGGCAGGGGTGGCTCCGCTTTGGGCAGAGTGGAACCGCTGATACCACAGCAAAGGGTGGTGCCATGTAGTGCCCAGATGGCCTCCAGAGGAGGGGCAGGGCCAGCGAGACACTGCGCAAATCCCGGGTAAGTGGCACTGAGATGGTTTATGCTACAGTAATTCCCCCTTTCGTCTGACTTACTCCTGCACGTACTGAAAAGTAAAAGTGTTTCCTGGAGGGCAGAAGGGCCTTTTCCCATTTTCCATTAGTGTTTTTGCTGTTACTTTTTTGCAGTTGCTTTTGCAGGCTGCCCTTTGTCTGCCTTTTGGATTCTTTGAATTTACTTGAACTGTACATTTATTTTTCCCCATAAGAAAACACAGCAGACTCATCGAGCAGCCTTCTCCAATGCTGCTGCATGAGGATGCAGGGACCCAGGGCTTGTGAGCACACTGTGATGTGGGAGCAGAGTTGTTGTACCTCTCTCCTGAGTACCAACCTGCAGCCCATCACTCAGCCTTCATCCTCAAGTCCATGTGGCTTAGAAACAAAGCATTTCCTAATTCATCCCACTCTGGATTTTGCTAGCCTTCCTCTGTCTGCATCCCATTTTTGGGGCCAGTCCTATGCTCTCAAATGCTTCTGACTTTGGACAGAATTATAGAAAGAATACAGTATGTAAAAGCTGCTCTGGCTGAAGTTATTTTTTTCCTCTTTCTGAAAGTGCTTTATTATAAATGCCCTTTCAGCCAGAGCACTTAGTGGCAAGGTTTTGAAGGGTGCTTTTGTTCTGCAGGCCATAGTGTGACTTCTCAGTGAAAAGCAGAAAACCTACCAGCCCTCCCTATATGCCTGTGGTTAGGAGGGACAAAGGTACTTTTCTTGGAAAATGCAGTATTGTTCTGTAGAATTGGTACAGTGTCTTTGAGAATAGGTGTGCAGTAGTTACTTAGAGTGCAGCTCTCTTTGTTAATTATTTGACATCTATCTTGGGTTTTATAATTGTTTAGAAAGTGCATAGGCTTTGTGGGGTCTGTGCTGCTAAAGGCAGGAGCGAATGATTCTTTGCTGAGGTCTGTTTGGAAAGGGTGTTTTATTAAAAGGTGTTTTGTATGAAAATATTCATTTTTTTCTGACATAAATGCCACTTGTGACCAGTACTGAATGAAAAAAACAAAAAAACCCCACAAACCTTTCCACCCTCTTTGCTGTTAAGGAGACACTTCTGTGACTGTGTTTCTCCTCACCCCACTTTTCTTTGCTCCTCAGTAGAAAGAAGGTGAAAGTTTGAAGAAGAAAGTGCTCAGGGAACAATTTCTGATTTGAAACAAAGTGAACATATCAAGTAAGTTCCTTAAAAAAAATTCTAACAGTGGCTGTGATGGATCATTTTCCCCAACCACTCTATGAATTATTATTATTGAAATGTTAATTTATGGAGATATTAAGAACACCTCAGAGTATATTGGTCTCGTGAGAAGTTCCTGAAGTGCTGAGGATGTATCAGAGCTCTCCAGCTGTCTTCTGGCTGCTCTGATTGCCTGCTTCCTAGCTGTGATGTGATTTCTGAACTGGTAAGCTCTTCTGCTCACTGATTTTATTTCTGGCTCCCTTTAGTGTTTGCTTTTATTTTTATTTGCTTTGGGTGGATGCAGTTGGGTGAACCCCTCTGCTGCCACCTGGGTTTGCACTCCCTGGCCTCTGGCTCCTTCGCTTGCAGCCAGAGATGCTGGTGTTTCAGCACAGTGCTACGGAATTGCATAAGAAGTTCATCAGACACCACTGGAATTGCATCATTTACAGGCAAAATGGCAACATGCTTTCTGATGTCACGAAACAAAGAAGGTTGAGAAAACTCTTCCCTTCCTGGCAAGACTGGGGTGGGTTGTAGTCCTGTGGTGTCAGGTTCTTAAGGGCATTGCAAAACCCACCCCCTCTCTCTGCAACTGGATGCAATGCCCTTCTGTGTGACAACAGGACTGCTGTGGGGAGACCTTTCTGTTTGGGGTAGATCACAGATTTGGGGCTATTTAAAGCAAAGCATCCCAGTGCTAGCAGCACTAGTACACAGAACCTGTGTTAGTACAAACCATCAGATCCTGTGGCTTTGTTTTTTTGGGGTTTTGGGGTTTTTTTGAGTAATCATGTGCCACAGGAATGGAGCTGGACTGCAGAAGCCATCCTGCCCTACTGTCCCTTTTATCTTCTTCACTGAGTATGTGAGCTCTCCATTTCTTTACCAAACAGAGAGTATCCTCTTCCTTTATCTCAGCTGGCAAATGCTGGCCCAGTCAGGGCATCTAGGAGGCTGCGACAGCTCCTCTTGACCAGCCCTTGACTCTGTATGTGTACCTTCTATGACCCCTTGGATTTTGTACACTGTGAGAGCACCCAGGGCTGTGGTCAAGTGCATCCCTTTCCCGTAATGGAGAAATTGCTGTAATCTGACAGGCTCTGTGTCTGTCTGCCTTCACTGATAAGATCTCTGGAGAGCCTGGAATGAACCAGAAGTAAATCACTCTGTGTAAGGCTTCTGATTTTATAGCTCAGTAGAGCAAGAAGCAAGGATTTTCTTACTAGCAGGAAGAGCATGGAAATCTTGGACACCTTGCTCATGGGAACAGAGACTTGGTGGCTCTTTGAGACAGTTGAAAGGAGCGTGTTCCTGTGAACGTAGCTAATGGATGTAAATATTAGCTCACTGCAGAGTTCATGTATCACTGAGTGAAATGTAGTAGTTTATTTTGGCCTCAGGCCACATAAATGGCCTTGCTCTATACAAGATAAACTCATCCAAAGTCAGTAGTTGTTCCTGCATGCTTCAGGGCTGAATTCAGTCTGATTTGTGCAAAATGCAGGAGAGAATTACTGAAAAATAAGGGTGAGTTAGGACACACTGTGCATTTAGCTAATGACAAATGGAGAAGGAACCATGAGGGATTTTTATTATGGGAATGATTCCTCGTCGCTGTTTACACCCCCTCTCTTCAAGCATCTAAATTACCAAAAGATCCTAAGTTCCTACCAAAAGTGCAGCATGTTGGTTCTCTCTGTCCGATCTGATGGTGTAAAGATGTTTTGTTTTTCTTCGACATCTCCGGGGAGTGGGAGTACTGAATGCTGTTTCTTCTCTATGAATATTCTTAAGTAATACTGGGAGCTGGTTGTAGGTGGCATTGGAGAAGGGTTTGATTAGCAACTGGTATTTCAGTTTGGACGAAGGCAGTAGGAGATGACTAGCCCTCTCAACTAAATCTCGGGGAAGAAGATTCACTTTCTTCCCTGCTTCTTGCCTGTTTTTTAAAGCCTGATGGCTTCAGCTTCAATCTGCAGCCCTTTGCATGGACTGTGCAGGGAAGAGCAGGCTTGCTCTGGATTTCCTTTGTCTCTTTGAGATGAGCCCAGCAGAAGGAAAGCATTGCACAAAGGCTTTTCAGATGTAAGCATTGAAAAGGAAGGATTCAATATCCGCTGCTGGGTTTTGAGAAGTACAGTTCACATGTCCCATTCTTGTTAATCTCTGCAATCTGTGCAATCGTAGGTGCTCTCTGCTTATGCTCAAAGCCCTTCTGTGTACTGCATATATTCTGGACAGGTTTATGAGGGGCGTGTTTAAAGGAGCTCTGTGGCTTCTCTCCCCACACTTTTAACCCACCGTGATGGAACAGGTTTCCCTGTCATCTCGTAAGCACACTCCTGACAGTATCACCATGCTCGTTACTGCATCTGCCTGGTGGAGCTGAGTTGCTTTGATGAAGTTCAGCCTTTTAACCATCTCTTCTCCCTTTGTGATCTGACAGCACCTAGGAATATCAAATGCGACCTTCACCCCGTTAATGAGAGCATCTAGTAGATGTCAGTTCTCATGACTACCAGTTTATAAATTGCATCCTGAAAAACCTAGAAACAGAGGGAGATTTAATTCCGGTGAGCGAGCAGCTCTGAGAGCTGAATGCCAGATACCGGATCGGTCAGCCAGTGAAAGTCTGGCAGTGTACATTTATCTCAAATTACAGGAAATTGTGCTCTGTAGCAGGAATGGAAACGTCTGGGATTGTTTTTTGCTTATCAGAGCTGCTTAGAAAGTATAAGCCTTTGTTCAGATCATTTCTGAAAAGCCTACAAACCTGATGCTTGTTTACTCCTGTGAGGTGGCTGTTCAGAGAAGGGTTTGACTGAAAAGGACTGGTGAGCCCTCCACTGCCTGTAGGAGCAGAGTGAAGTAATCAGGACTCTGGCAACCAGCCTCTTTGCAGGTCACCAACAGCATACCTTGCCAGTTTGGACTGCACTGGTATGGTTGTCCTGTTGAACAGTCAAACACATATTCAGTGCAATTGTGCTGCAGCTGCCGCTCACCGTCGCAAGTGCTTTCTGCACTTGTTCTTAGAAATAAGCCGAATGAGGTCTTGGCAAAGGACCTCGGTGTTTTGGGAGTCAAAGGTCGGGATTTCTGGCCTGCAAGCACCTATTTTACTCCTTGTGCTTACAGACTATTCCAGTGACTTGAGTCAATGATCTGGGCTGTCCTCTTCAAAGCCATCACCTCCCAGGCTTGGCAAGCTGCCACAGGCGGAGCAACGCTGCCGTGCAGTTACTATTCTCAAGGAATTTTAATGAAATAAAAACAGAACCTACCAGAATTAAAGGATCACTGGGTGGATGGAGGGATAAACACACATACTCAGAGTTAAAAAATTGCCTGCAGTGATGAAACTGTCAAATAACCAGAAACTCTGTGTGCTTTGTCTCGCAGGATGAAGATGGTCAGTGTCCTGCTGGTTACACTCTGGCTGTCCTTGGTCACCCTTGGCAGAGGCTCCGGTAAGGACATGGCATGCAATGGGTCTGCCTACTTACTGTGGGAAGAGCTGGCCTGAGGCCAGAGAATAAAACTGTCTGCAGCGAGTTTTAAGAATTTACAGCATTTCTGGATTAAAGGGTTGTGTGTAAAATGCTTCAGCAAAGTATTGAACACAACGCTAGTTCTGTGGGATATTGTGCAATGCTCATGTATGGAGGCTACAAGCCTGGTGTAAATGGGTGCATTAGCAAATAGCAGAAAGCACCACCTCGACCTAAAAGTGCTTTGTAAATTCAAGCTGCCCACTTGGTCAGTATCTTTATTCCACTTCTGTGAGGGATGAAACCAGGGTTTGGCACGTGGTGTTGACTTGAGCTCTGCTATTCCCGGTTGGATCCGGAGGGGGTTGAGATTCAGCTCTCAAATTCTGACTCATGCCTCAGCAATGTAAGGGGAGAGGGGAACTTCTGGAGTAAGAGGAGCTCTGATACCCGTCTCACTGAGTCACTTTCCTGACAGGAAATATGTTGTCATGCTTGCAGCTCCTCTGGCACACGTTCAGCCCAGCTCTTCTGAAGAGGCAGATTGTGCATGTCTCGGCTCCGGACTTCCTATTTGGGGGCGGAAGGAGACAGCATGATTTACAGGAGGCGAGTGGAAAGGGGGAGGGAGGAAAGAACAGGCGCTGGTTTTGTGGGGGAAATGTTCAGAAATAAGGGCTGTGCAGGGGATTGACAAGCCCCCCCCCCATGAACCTTTGTCCCTCTGCAGCAAGGGACAAACAAGAAGTCATAATATCCTGAGCAGATGAACAGCTCTTGTGCCATTCCCTCTTGGAACCACACTGAATTATCATGGCCGAATTCACATCATGCACTTCAGCAAGGTTCATTTCAGTACAGTGTTCATCACATAGGCTGGGAGGTTTTTCTCCTCCTTGGGCTGCCCAAGGGCTGCAGGCATTCACAGTAGGCTGTGGTCTTCGGTAGGGGATGTTCCATCCTGGCTGACAGGGGCTGGGTGGAAGTGGTGAGCAATGGGGAAACAGCAAAGGAGAAAGAATATACGGCCCGGGTCTCCTCTGCTAAGCCCCAGGTAGCAGGAGCGCCAGGGGAAGGAGGGATCCAGTGACATGGTTCTTTGCTGCTCGCTGGGAAAATCCCTGCTTTGCATGTGATTCTGGACATACTGTTCTGCTCTCCACCAACGCAATATCCTCCTCCTGCTGAGGCAGCATTACAACACCCCACGTGCAGTCATCTTGGGCTTTTTCAGAAATGGGAGGTAGGTGCAATTGGACCAGGATTGCCCAGGAAATGTTAGAGCTACCCTAAAAGCTGATACAGTCATCTGGGAGCCGTGAAAATGAGCACCCTGGCATTTTGGAAACACAGGCTCATACCAATGGATCTGGCAGAACCAGAACCCTCCATGCATTTTTGTAGGGTGTCTAGTACTATTTAAAATATTCCGCCTTCAGCAGAGGTTTTCTGTACAGGATGCTCAGAGCCCTTGTAGAGTGCTGCAAGAACATAAGTGTCAAAGGGTGTTGCATGAGACACGTGATCAGTTAAAATATGTCTCTCCTGCAAATCCAGTGCAGTATATGCATTTAATTATCTGAAGGTCTGTGGTGTCAGACACACTCTTCAGTTCAGAGCTTGCTGTTTATGCCATGGACATCATAAACCAGTTTGGGCTGTCAAAATGTCTTCTGTTATTCATGATGGGCCTGGATGGCTTTTTGTAGTTGGATGGAGGGGCAGCTGTTTGTGTAGCCCTCTGTTACACTGTGGGGTTTCCTGGGGCTGGCACCAAAAGGTGACTGGAGCTCATTTCACCCTTGCAAAGTTGTAAATACAGAGCAGTATGGGAGACCAGACTTGCTCTGGTAATGTTGCAGCATTTGGCCTTGCTTTTTCTTTCAGGAGCAGGAAGCATGGGTGGGGGGACCAGAGCTGAGGTTATCTGGAGCGAATGCAGAAGGGCTGTGCCCAGTCTACAGCCTAACACCCAGCAAGGCCATGGAGATGGGTAGCTCTCAATGAGGAACCTGGCTCCTGGGATATTTAACATGTGTAACTTGGTAGGGATTTGTCGTTTCAGATGAATCTCTTTCTGTGCTTTGACTATTAAGTCATATAATGCTGTATTGTCAGGACCAGCTCTCTCTCCAGCCAAGGCTGAACTGAGGAAGGCTGGAGGCAGGGACAGGAGTCCTGCTGTGGTTTGTTGCCACTTTTCCTGCCTCTGCCATCCTTCCTGGTGGAGCAGTGTGGTCAACAACATTGACCAGGGACTGCCCAAGCCAGGGGTGCCAGTTCTGCTGAGTCCCAGGCTCTGTGAGCTTACAGAGGAGATGAGGAGCCAACACTTGCTAAATTTCAGCTTTAAAATACCAGCACTGCTCTGGCTGTGATGCAAGCAGCCTTTCCATCCAGTTCAGCCAGTACGGCTGACAGCCTCCCTGACAATGTGTCAGAAAGCTTCAGCATTGTGCTTTACCCTGCTTCTTACTGGAAAGACAAATCCGTAAACTTTATTTCCCCCCCAGATTTCACCTACAGCACTGTAGCTCTAAACATCTGTTCTTTGGGCTCTGCTGTTTCTGCTGCGTATGGAGGCTGGTGCTGCAACAAAATCACTTGCCGGAAGGGAGGTGCAAACTGTACAAGGAAAGAAATGTGATCTGAGTAGTGTAGAGTAAAAGATGCGGAGTCTGAGACTGAATTAGTGCCTGAGTCTTCTATTCACTCATACTGTATGCGAGGGTAGATCTTTTCTGGTCTTGAGAGTGTACGTGATCTGCAGTGCATGGGTTTGAATTCCTTACTTGTGACCTCTGGCATAGTGTTTGCAATGGTGTTTGGGGTCTTTTGCTTTCAGTGCCTAGCTAAGCCATCCTTAAGTTGGAAATGAGGCTCCTCACTTGTGTTGTAGGATGCTTAGTGAACCCGATGTTCTGATATCCAGAGAGAGATTGCAGAAACCAATGGACCCAGTTTTCGTCTTAAAATTATTTCTTTGGCACTACTGAAGTCATATAAATATACACTGGCTTAAAAGAGATGAAAAAGCAGTTGGACAAAGAACAGTGTGAATACAGAATAATGTTATGTTCTTATTTCTGAACAAAGCTAGCTGATGTTAGATACCGGCTTATGTAGAAGATATAGCTGTAGTTGTGCTCCTTGTTCCATTTTCCTCTCTCTGCTAACCAGGCTGCTCTCTTACTCTCCAAGAGTTCTCAGCTTTTGCAGGGGGAGGGTTGGGGAGGGCATCATGGTTAGGAGTATTGTCTTAGGGAATTGCAAAAGCAGAAGAATATTGCTGCCATGAGAAGAGGAGCAGCCTCATGCTGATTATCTGAAGGACATGTATAAAGTGTTAGCAGGTACCTGCTGTGCATAAATAGTGCTTTGGTGGGAGGAATCATCATGTTTGCATAGGAATGCCTCTGATAACTCCCTTGGGGAACTATCAGACTCTCAGACAGGCTGTGTGGTAGGATGAGCCCAGAACTGGGGCCAGCTTCTACCCAGAATGACACCCCAGCATGGCAGCCAGTGGCTGTAAGGCAGCCAGGAGCTTCTGTCCTGGGAGCTTTATTTCAGGCTCTGCTGTTATTTGCTGGATTGTGAGCATGTCTTTTACACTCCCTGATATCAGAGGCTTTCAGGCACTGGTTTTGTCCACTCTGAAGTTGGCTCCAAGGTGCCAGATGCCACCAGTGCTTCTCGATTCAGGTGGTGACTGGAGCAGAGAACTTGCAGCTTCAGAGAGAAAGAAGCAGAGGTCAGGCTCCAGAGGTCAGAGCTGCTGCCGGAGCCGTCTGTCCCAAGGGCCAATCTGTGCTCTGTGTCTGTGTCGCACTGAGCAGAGAGCAGAGCAGTTGCTGATGGCCGGGGGAAATTTGCAGATTAATAAATTACTGTCTGTAAAACACTTTGAAGATGGAAAGCCCTGTGCAGCTCCTCAGGATTATTACTATATAGCTCTTATTCTACTGATGGGGTTCCAGTGGCCTTATTTTCCCTATGATTTGTGACAGCCCCAGAAGCTGAGAAGCTTATTTTGGTGTGTAAAGTCAGAAGAAAAATAGATTAAACTGCATTATTGTTTTCTAAAGAGACTAAATCCCTCCCCCATCATCTTCTCTTGGGATTTCCTGACTTCCTCCTACTCTTCCAATCTCAGCCTCTTGCTGTCCTAATTTAGGACATGATTTTATAACCATCCGTACCCATCTGTGAGTTACTGTCATTGTAGAAGTTTATGGCACTTGGGGGCATGAAGTTATTCGACACCGAGGGTGTTGAAAGGTGCCCAGCCCTGAAGTGGATGAAGATAAAACCTGCAGAGCAGAGCTGACCTGGGTGCAGACGTGTAAGTGCAGCTGCCAGCCTCCCTCTGCACCAGCCACAGTTGTGCCCGCTGAGGAGATAAGACCTCAGTCTGCTTCTTGTCAGCTGAGGAAATAGGTTGTGAGGGGTGAGTTTTGTGCAGGCGTCAATGTGATGTGACCTATCTGCATTGAAGTGCAGAAATGTGTGGAGGAAGGCAGCCCTTTTTGAGTGTGTTGCTGATTTGGTATTGAATAGTCACTTTTACTCCTTTGTGTGTATCAAATAGAGCATCAGGGGACATCGGGGTCCTGTCTCCTACCCACTTTATCCATCATGTCCCTCTCCCACAGCTGCACAGTTGTATTTTATTGCACACAAGTGACTCTGCTGGGCTTGTAGACCCTTGCAGTGCATTTTATTGCCTGCTGTGTTTTTTCAGTTTCCATCCTTGCCGGAGGACAGTTGCTGCAGCACCTTTGTAATGCAGACATCCCTGTGGATGGACAGTGCAGAATCATTGACTCTGTTTTAAAGCAGGCAACAGAGCACCTGGCTAAACACAGTAACTAGGCTGCATGGGTTGGCAGAGCCAGGAATTCAGCCTGGACCTTGTCAAGCCCCAACTTGGTGTCTCAGGCACACAAAAGAGCCCCTGCCAGCTTGAGCACAGCTCAGTGGTGATGCTAATCCGGTAAACCCCCTTTTCATGCTGCCTCTCCTACAGATGAGTTTGCAATGGGGTGTTCTGTTTCCTGTATTTCTCCTCCTCCCATGCTGCTCTTCTTTGCTTCACACAAAAATTTTCTCAATGAAGTGGAATGGAAAGTAGCTATTTACTCCTCTTATCCTTCAGGGAAGCAGTTCATACCCCTACCTTTATCGTTTTGACCTCAGATTTAAAGAAAGCCTTCAGGAAAATGTATCAAGCTTGCTAGAGGATTCTGAATATAATTTTTTTTTTTTGGCCCAGTTGCTGGAGGTAACCAAAATACTCTGTGCCACATACAGTAAACAGCTTTATGCACAGATATAGAGTGAAGGCATAAAGCTCACTGTGGAGGAGTTTTAAAAGACACAAATAACTACCCCATGTTACAGGCTGTGCTTGATGAGATAAGGCTATTCAGAGTCAGAAGCTCTGGGCTCCATACAGTTTTTTGAATGTCATGCCTTGGCTGCTTCCTCTGAAGTCAACAGAAGTTTATGCTGTCAGCTTGTTTTTCATTAATTTGGCAGAGAGACAGGCTGTCACACCTGTTTAAACTAGGCTTTCAGGGTCTAAAGTTAATCAACCACAATGTACAAGTGCTTTTTGAAACGATGAGCCATTCTGCAACAGAAAGTACTTTTTCTTTTCCCTTTCTCAGCTGTCCTACCTATTTAAATTATAAAAGCACTTGGACAGGGAGAGAGAGACTCCATCCTTGTGTGCAGCATCCGGAGGAGCTACTTTCGTGGAGTCCTCACAGCTCAGTGGCAAAACAGGATGGATATGGTGAGACCTGGGAGAGGTGCAAGACCATGTCGCCAGTGCCATCACAGCAGAACCACATGGATGGGGCTGGGCTGTGATAGGAGGTTTCTGCCAGGACCACTTCCACTTACTTGTTCTACTGGAGAGGCAGTGGGAGAAAGGCAGTGAGGTTATGACAAGCCTTTTTTGATGTGTTTCTACTGGATGTCAGATTATAAATTTCTGCAGAGTTCACACAGCTTCTAGGCCGAACCTCCAAGGCAGCTATGGCCTCAAGGCAGTTGAGCTGTGACCAGTTTTTAGTCAGTCTCTGACCACTGTCAGTGCTGCAGAAATAGTGGGAGCAAATGGTGAGAGCTAGCTGATCTTGGCTATGTCTAACCTAAGTTTTGTGTCATTCCCACCAATTTCAGTGTGTTTGGCTCTGTGCCTCTTCTCCCAGTTAAGGGCAGATCTCATTTGTTTTGTTCCATGCTTCTCTTCCTCCACCGTGTTGGATGGTCAGATGGGATACAGGCAGCATGGGGAACACTGCCCTACTCAGCTGCTGAGCAGAGAACACAACCAGGGAGCATGGTGTGGTTTTGTGCAGGGTGGATGTGTGAAAGGAAAACTGCAGTAGAAGAGAGGGTGCTCCTGGCACTGGCATAAATGGAAGGCGCACCCACGCGTGATGGTGGCCACAGCTGGTACCTCCTGTGCCCACAGTGCAGCTCCTCCGTTCAGCCTGGCTTCCTCTGCTTCCTTCTCACTGACTGAGCTTGAAAGATGGTGGGGAGGAAATTTTTTTTTTTAAGGTAGTAGTGATTAATTCTCGCTTAATCGCTTTGCGTGATCAGCTGTTTCTGCCTTATTGATGCTGATTCGTGCATCGAGCTAACCACTGGCCTTGCTCTACTCCCCGAGTGGAGGCTGACTCATACCAGCTTTGCTTTAAAATAATGCAGCAGAGGCAGACAAAGAAAGTAGGAAGCTGTTGAGATAGGGCCCAGCAGCGTGGGCTTGTAGCCCAAAAAGCCAATTGTGCCCTGGGTCACATCAGAAGCAGTGTGGCCAGCAGGTCAAGGGAGGTGATTCTTCCTCTCTACTTGGCTCTTGAGGGACCCCACCTGCAGTGCTGTGTCCAGCTCTGGGGTCCCCAACATAAGAATGTTGGAGCAGATCCAAAGGAGGGCACAAAGATGATCTGAGAGCTGGAGCACCTCTCCAGCTGAGAGTTGGGGCTGTTCAGCCTGGAGAAGAAAAGGCTCTGAGGAGACCATAGAGTCCCTTTGAGTACATAAAGGGGCTACAAGAAAGCTGGAAAGGGACTTTTCATGAGGCCATGTAGCGATAGGACAAGGATAATGGCTTTAAGCTGAAGGAGGGTAGGTTTAGATTAGATATTAGGAAGAAATTCTTCGCTATAAGGGTGGTGAGGCACTGGAACAGGATGCCGAGAAAAGCTGTGGATACCCCATCCGTGGAAATGTTCAAAACCAGGTAGGGTGGGGCTTTGAGCAACCTGGTCTAGTGCATGGTGTCCTTGGCAGCGAGGTTGGAACTGGATGATTTTTAAGCTCCTTTTGAACCCAGACCATTCTGTGATAGTGCAGCCCCATCTGATGCTGCAGCTGAAGTGGTGTGGAGGACAGGGGTCATTCATTGGCAGGATCATTCAGTTGGCAGCATTGATGGCTTCATGTCCTGCACAGTCCCAGTCTGCGTGCAAGGCAGGCCCCCTCCCAAAATTAGAGATGATTATGAAGGACACATCAGTTTCGCAAATGACACTGTAATTTGTGCCACCATGATAGATTACCTCTCATAAGGATGGCTCTTTACTATTTCTTCATAGAAATTTTAACTAACAGAAGCCTTTGCTTGTAGTCCTATGGGAGGGAAGGGGTGGAGGTGGTGTGGAGCTGGTAGAGTTTTGATGATTGAGATTTTTCTTTTAAATAGAGAACCAGTTTCATCTCTCTTTCTCTGTTTTGAGAGTGTGAATTCTTGTAATAGGTGCTGCAAGTGCGTCTCAGGTGTTTGTATTCACACAGGAGCTCCGTTCTGAAGCCTGGAGAAGAGGAGGCTCAGAGGTGACCTTATCACTCTCTGCAACTCCCTGACAGGAGGTTGTAGCCGGGTGGGTGTTGGCCTCTTCTTCCAGGCAACCAGTGACCAGAAGAGAGGACATGGCCTCAAGCTGCATCACCCCTTTTGTGACCAGTGACAAAAGGGGTGATTAGACATTGGAATGGACTGCCCAGGGAGATGGTAGAGTCACCATCCCTGGAGGTATTTAAGGAAAGGCTGGACATGGTACTTAGTGCCGTGGTCTAGTTGTCACGGTGGTGTTCGGTCATAGGTTGTACTTGATGATCTCAGAGGTCTTTTCCAACCTAATTGATTCTGTAATTCTGTGAAGAGGGTAAATCAGTGCAGTAAGTGAAAGGCTGGGAAAGGTTTCCAGAAATGTCGGTTTTCACCTTTATGCAGCTGAGCAACATTATTTTTTTTCCCTCTAATTTGCTACTTTGCCTCTGAAGAAGCCACTTTCTTCAGCTTTGTTTGGCTTCTGAGGAGTCTGTTTTGGGATACCTGGTGTTGAAGGGCATCATAGCATCAGATTCAGAAATGGGACAAATCTGTCAGTTTCTGTAAGAGAAGCAGTTTCTATCCCTTGTATCAGGAGTAGACACCCCTATGAACACAGCTTGCAGCGTACAGTCCAAGCAAGGAAGACACTTGGAGTTAGCTTTGCCAGTTCACCTTGTTCCCAGTGTGCGTTAAGGAGGAGTGCAACAGCCTGCTTGTATCTTTATGTCAGGGCACATGATTTCAAGATAAGCATCCTTACCCTCAGCCTTCTGCCTGCACTTTGTCTTTTAATACTGGAGAGGTGGGGGTGTTCCTTCTACCATTCAGCCTCCCTCCACTGTATAATCCTCATCCCTTTTCCAGAGCAGGGCTGTGCAAGCAGGAACATTTCTTGCCTTTTTCCTGCATTGTCTGTCACAGGTAGGTATTATGGGTCATAGGCTGACCTGCTGTGTGATTGCAGAGCATTCAGCAGTAAGAGGGGTCAGTTGAGGCATCTGCAGTGCACCTCATTGGTGATGAGAACAAGGTGGTTTCTTTCAAAAGTGTCTTGCAGAGGTGTTTCTAGGAAGATGCATCTGTGGGATGGTGTATTTTTAGAGAGTTTTACTGTGTCCCTCAGGTATGTGTGTAGTGCTCCATTTGCTGCAGCATAGAAGGGACCATGGAGTTACCTATAGTTCCATCTCCTCACTGTTTTCCATTTGTTAGCAAACCTCTGAAGTCACAGCATGAATGCTGATTCCACTTGATTTAATCAGGAGCTGCTCTTAACTCCAGCAGCTGTTTTGTGTAGGAAATGTTTCGAGAGAGAAGAAATTTGCTTCCTAGACTTAGCCAGTGAAAACAAGTGTGAGTTGCTGCAAATGGGCACAGCATCGTAGAAGTTAGTGCTGTTTCTCACAATGAGAACTGGATCCTTGCATCTTCTTTCTGCAGTGCTCCCTCAAATATCATTACTGGAGTCAGGATACATCAGTGTGTGTGTATATGTATTTTTTTTCATAGTGGTAGCCGCTTTATGCCAGTGAAGGGTCACTGTGAAGTCATGCCGTTTTTTTCAGGCTATCTCCAGTTCAGTCTGACATCCAAGTAGCTGCATGCTGATGTTAGCAGCAAATAGGCTCTGAATATCCAATAGAGCTTAAAATAGTGGAAGGGACACAAAATGTTGCAGGGAGCTGTTGGATACAATAAAATTATAGCAATAATAATGTGAGTATCCCCTCTATGCATGTGTGTGGAGTGCAGCCAGCTGTCTGGGTTTGATCTCTCTGCTGGGGTCTGCTGTAGAAGTGCCCCCACAGCAGAAGTTGCTGTTTGGCACGGGGAGAAGAGCACCTTCACAGCTGGGGAGCAGGAGGCTCACAAAGGTGTGTGTGAGGGATGCCCTGCAGTCCTCACACATGTTATGTCAGGCAGAGCCCAGCTATCTTGGTCATAAAACACCCCAAAAGTAGAAATTAGCAGTACTGCTGTCAGCACAGCACAGGAAGAAGGGAAGCTGTGCAAAGGACCACCACTTCTGTCCTTGGTGTTTTGTGTCTGAAGGAGCTCTTGCTGCAGCCTGGGGTGTTTTTTCCATCTCTGCTGTAAGTGATGGGTCATGGCATTGCTCCCTGAGCCCTCGGAGCCGTGCTTGGTGTCTTTGCCCTGGCAGCCAGGAGGAATCCTTGCCAGCCAGGTGGCAAACACAGCCTGTGATCTCACTGCACGACTGCTCCTGTGGTCTGGGTGTAGCTGTTCAGTACCAGCACAGTTATATACTGGTTTTGGGGTTCAGCTCAGAGCTTGCAGCACTCCAGATAAGGGCACGTGGGGAGCCTTAGTGCTGGCTTTGTACTGTGACAGTGTTCCTGAAGCCAGGCTTATTAGCCAGCTCTGAGGCAGAATCTCCAGGTATAGCTCTTATAGTAAAACAATAACAGTCACTTCTTCCTGAGCCAAGAAGAAAAGGCCTGTGCATTGCTTTTGAGAAATGTAGGATGAAAAAAAATAAAATAGTTGTATTTATTTTCAATAACTCATTCAGGTAGAATGGCTAAGTAGTTTTACAGTGCTGATTTATGGTCTGCTGCAAAATGCAAGAGCTGCTCATCATTGCAAATTTCATTGATCCTGACTCTAAGAATTTCAGTATTGTAATGTTTTATTTAGTTTTCTCCCTCCCCAGTCCTGCCATTTGAAATAATAAGGACAGTTTGCCTTTATGCAGCCCAAGAGAAGATAGCAAAGTCAGGTGCCAGGAAGAGCACCCAGGTGTCCTGATTTACAGACCCAGGTTTGCTCCTTCCAGAGGGAGAGCCTTTCTTTGCAAACAAAAAAGCCCCCTCTCCATGAGTAGCAATCCATGCTTTATCATGCAGTTAGCAGACAGTCTCTGCGGGCTCATTTGTGTCATTACCACTGTATGGACACTTGCCCATACCTAATCCAGTAGCTTGACCCCACCAGCATAAAGCAGCATACTGGTTCCAGTTGGCCTTGATCATGGCGGTGACTGGTGACCATACACCTTCCCGTGGTATAAGGCTTCCAACAGTGGTTTGGTCTGTCAGAATGAGCCTTGGCTTTGGCTGTGGTAGCAGCCATAATGTGTGATGCTGTCTCGGTTTAACTACAAGATGTTTGGGAGGTGAGACCTCTAATGAGAGGTCGGTCCCTGGCGAAGAGGCTCCAAAGGTCAGCAGTGCTCCAGTGAGCAAAATCCCAGGTACCAAGAGAGGGTGAGTTCTGGGGCACACCTGTTTTTATCTTGTCTCCCAAGTTCCCAGAATGCTTCCCTTCAGGGACCCACCTTTTCAGCAGGTCCCAAGATGCTGGGGACAGTCTTTCCCTGATTCAGCTCGGATGGGGGGGTGGGCAGTCCCTCACGCTCTAAATTACGTGATGATATGAAAAAAAACCCCTAAAAATCTTTCCCGTTTAACTAAAACTACAACAGATACTGTGTGGTTGTGAAAGATCTGTGGTTTTTAGATAATAAGCTATGGCACTTTCCAGCCACTTGGTTTTGGGGTTCCTACAGGCAAATATTTGTGTTCTGGGTAGCTTCACTGCCTCTTCCTAGCCCAATTCGTTCTCTTCCTCCAGAAGTAGCACTCTGTCATACGGGTGTTCAGAATACCACAGGAGGAGCAGTGCAGCTTGCATTTACATTTATGTGCAAACCCGCCAGAAAACATTTCTATTCTTACTGGCCCAGATTCCTCCTCCCCATGAGTAACCATTGCTGAGCCACAGGAGTTAGCATTGCTGCCTTTAAGTGCTGCGGGCCTATCTTCTCAAAGGTTTATCACTTTGGTTTTTTTAATTAAGTATGATTTTGGGGCCAAGCTACATCCCACTGTCTACTTAAGGAAGAATAAATGCCAGAAATCCTGCTTTGGGTCTGTGAAGTCAGTTCAGAAGAATTTGGCTCAAAGAGCATATTGTATTCTGTTTTTCCTTTTGGTCTGAGTTCTTCTAATATCTGCAAATGGGAGAGGCTTTGCAGTGTCGTCTCTGGTAAGCCTGTGATGTGCTGAGACACTCCTCCCAGGGACTGCTGCAGGCAGCACACCCCTCTCCTGTTTGACTCATTTTGGGTTCTCAGACGTCAGGCTGCCCTAGCAAATGCCTCCCAGCAGCTACAAGAGATGCACTGGGAAGTGTGCCATACTGTGCTCTGCCTCGTCAGTGTGGGGAGACAGGAGATGCACTGACAGCAGCTTCTCCGTGTGTCTCGGTTGGTGCCGACAGTGCAGGTTGCTCTCAGGTTTGCTGACACCCTGGTACTGTGCTTTGCTTGCACTGACTCCCTTCCTGACTGGACATCCTGATGGGTAGGAGGAACTGAATGGAAAAGACTACCCAGAAGGAAGTTGGGTTTGAACTGTGCTTTTGTCCTGAAACTATTTGCTAATTAGAAGAATGAATTCTTTAAAGAAATAATTAAAAAAAAGGCACTGTACAGCTTTTTCTCATGTTGGCCAATTTCTGTGTCAGTCCAAGTCTGCTGTGAGCCACACTGAGCCTGTTGAACTGTGCTTGGGGAATTGCACCTGGGCGTTGCCTGGGAATTCTCAAGAGAACCTGCTGCTGCATCCTCCATACTGTCTCTTTTGCCCCTCAGCCTCCCTTCTTAAACTTCACTATAAACAGTTGCTCTGTATCACTTATTAGTGCTTGTACTCTTTATGTTACCATAGTGTGCACAGGGGTCACATGGATCCATCAAAGAAAAGACAGTTCTTGCTCTTGGAACCCACAGTCCAGCTTCTTCTGTCAGGGGTGGTGACCCATAGCTCTAGGGGAGGGTTGATGTTTGTGTTGGGTTTTTTACTCCCCCCCCCTCTTATTTTAACACATCTATTTCCATCTTCCCTACCGTTGTATATGGATGCACACACACCTCTGGCATTGCTTTCATCTAAACCTTATCTTCCCACATAAAACTTTTGTGTTACATTTTCTTGAAACTCTCTAGGAAGCCTGGTTTTGTGCAGGAATGTCCTATTCTGTTGTCCTGATGAGAGATAAATAGCTTGGAAGAAGTGTAGGAGGTGTACAAATGAAAGCAGAGATTTGCTGGTTCTCCAGAAATGAACACAGTGTTCTTGCTCTGCTTTAGAAAAACCCAGTTTGCTTTCACTGAAAACACTATGTTTTTATCTCTGACTTTAATGGAGACAGGACCGAGTGCTGTGGGGAGCATGGGCAGAACAGTTTTTGTCCTGCAGGCTCGCAAGCTAAGGCACCTTGTTCTTCCTGGCTGCAGAACGCTGCGATGACTGGGGTGTGGATACCATGAAGCAGATCCAGATTTATGATGGGGAACCTGCCAAGATCAAATGCCCACTTTTTGAGACCTTCTTGAAGTACAACTATAGCACAGCCCATTCTGCTGGCTTAACCCTGATCTGGTACAGGATCGCGCAGGACCGGGATCTGGAGGAACCCATTAATTATCGTCTCCCGGACAATCACATCAGTAAGGATAAAGACACCCTTTGGTTCTGGCCTGCTCTCCTCAATGACACTGGGAATTATACCTGCATGCTCAGGTAAGTTGTGTGGTGCAGCTCCTGTCTTCAGTGCAATCGAAGGACTTCTGTGGAGGTGGGGAAATTAGGCTGTTAGCACCAGATCTTTCTGTAGGGAGACGACCATTTGTATAAGCATTAATGGGAAAAGAATGTTACAATTATAAGACCGCTCAGTGCTGAGCCAATTTACATTGCAATAATGCTTGGAGCCTTGCAAGCGTTAATGAGTGTGCCCCTCCTTGCTTTTGCTGCAAGTGTCCGTGAAAATATTATTGCTGAGCCCATGGCAAAATCCACAGGCGCTCACCATTAAGAAGTGATCTGTATGTCTAGAGTAAAAATAGCTTCAGATGCAGGGGTAATGTTTTGACTGCACACTAATTTGGCAAAGATTCATGAGATTCAGACTTCTAGGAAATTAAAAGTGTCTCTGAGTATGGTACAAAATGAACATAGCATCTGCTATGCACAAGAGCTCTTTTTGATCTTACGTTGTCTCTTGTCTGTGTCTTTGACCCTATGATCTGCTTTACCAGCAGGGGAGTGGATGTTGCTTGTTAGTCATCTTTAAAGGCTTTTCTAAGCTTGTGTGGCCACCTTTGATGGGGCTTTCTTTCCCATTTATAAATGAGTCAGCTAAGGCTGTATCTACCACACCAGCGCTATGATGCTCTTTATTGCAGATGTAATTTTTATATCATTCCACTGCTGTAGGAGTAAACAAGTTTCAACTAATCAGTCTTATTCTTATCTGTCCTTAGAAATACAACCTACTGCAGCAAAGTTGCGTTTCCCTTGGAGGTTGTTCCGAAAGACCAGGACTCTTGTGTGAGCCGTTCGATAAAACCCACTGAGGAGATGTTCTACTTGGAGCATGCCAATCAGAAGATCATATGTCCAGATATTGATGGGTTTTACCCTGCCAGTGTAACACCAACTGTCAAGTGGTACTTGGTAAGAAAGACTTATGTGGGCAGTGGTGGAATGCAGTGTTGTGTGTGAAAAAGCAGTGGTCTACATAAGAGTCATGGAGCTGGGTTTGAGAGTCTTCCCAGTGATGCTGCTGCAAATGAAACTTTACTAATTTTAAGAGCTTTGTTTCCATTGAGTTCGAGGGTAAAACTGCTCTTGGAAGGGAATTGAGAGCTAATGCTGAAGCTTTTTTGACTGGAGTGCACAAGTGGAGAATACTGTAGCAGGGATTTAGGAGCCTCAGTTCAGTTATGGGCAGTATGCCTGACCTGCTGTTTGAGCCTCTTACTATCCCTGTAAAGGAAATTATCATTCATATTCACTCTTTAAAAAACCCCCACCTGTTAATTAAAATCACACCCTTTCTAAAATCCTCTGAGGTCAGAAAATGAGGCCTCTGCAAAGCCCATGGGTGACCCTGTTTGACACAACTCAGCAAACTTCTTTTCTGAAGATCAAGACATCTCTACTCCACCCTCCATACTTCTCTAGCCATCCTCAAGCTCTTGCCTACAGAATTACTGCTCAGTTTTATTAAATTTGACCTCACTGTTTTTCTCTAGGTTTAGTCAATAGAGAATAGGAATTCTCAGGGGAGTGAATTCTTTAATAAATGCTTAGAAAGTGCTTTTGGCTTTCTAGATAGAAGGTTCGGTATAAGTGAAATTAATAATAAAAGAATTTGTCAACAAATATATCTGCTAATTTAAAAAAAAAATAAAAAAAAGACCCAAAAGAAAACCCTTTAGAAAAAATTACTTTTGTATCCAAGAGGAGCAGTTTCACTCCAGTAGTTTAAATGCTTTACTTGTATCATTCATTGAAATTCACATCTCGGCAATCAATTAGCAGAATGAAACAAAAAGCCCCTTGGAAGTGATTTTTCAGACAGCGAGTCATCTCATGCCTAATAAAAATCATTAAAAATGGTATGTGACCCCTGTCTTAAACTGCCCCATTAGGATGTATCTGATTTGGAAATGTCCCATTCAGAAGTAATCTCTTAGAAAATGTGCACATCTTTGCGTTTTATGACAATCAAGATGTTATCTGCATAACCCCTTTCTGAAAAGGGATCTCTAGCTTGGTATTTGGCAGAGTTTTCCTGCCTTGCCTGACGGAAAGAGAGGAGTTATTAAGATTTCTGTACTGCGGATTCTCATTTGCCGTTTGCCAATTTTGGGGCCTCATCCTCAGCTGAAATCAGTCAGGGCAGCTTGATTAGTCCCAAAAGATGGACATCAATGGGGGGCACGTCCCTTAGTCTTAGTATCCATTTGTGAATACGTCATCATTTTCTTCCTGTCTGTTTTTACTTTTCACTCTGCTGAGGTGCTCACTTTAATTGCAAAGGTACTTCTGAATTAGAGATCTCTCTTTTATAAAACTGCCTGTGTTTAAGGTGGGATAAAACTATTAGGATCATCTGCTTCATCACTTCATTTTCAAGGTGAACATAGCAGTCTGTATTCCAGCATGCTCAAAATTCATGGTATATAGGTCTGATCTGCATCACAATCCCAAGTACCATATTCATAGTTGAAGATCAGATCTTTGTAGTAGCATTTAAACCAATGTCTTTTACTTTGGAATCCCAAACTCAAGTGTTTTTCTGCCTGACTCCAGAACTGCAACTCAGTGGATGGCTTCTCTGAGCGATATCCCCAAGGGCCCAGGCTTGTCATCGTCCTTGTCCGCAGTGCATATAAAGGGAATTACACTTGTATTGTGACATTCAAGGACCATGGAAGAACATATAATCTCACCAGAACCATAACGATGAAGGTGGTGGGTAAGAATGACTTTAAAATATGTAAAATGCATGTGGATAACTGCAGAAGTGGTAAAAACAGCTAGAGGAGTCTGTCGCAGGATCCATTTATGGTTGTGTTCAATCTGCATTACTCAACTGACCCGGTGTATTTTTTCTTGCTGAGATCAGCTTTATGTGACTTCCCAGAACATGTTGCACTAGAGGTCTTACCCACCACCATATCAAATGCCCCCAAACACAGAGAGTGGCCAGATATAGGCTGGTGAAGTTCAGCCCATGAGATGGCCAGGGGTACCCTCTGCTGGCATGTGAGTGCATAGCCCTGGCACTCCTGCTCATTGTTGTCTCCAGTGCCCTGTGCTCATCTTTCTTTGTAGGATTGTCCGTTTATAGCCAACTTGTCTTGATCTTCTTGGAGTCTCAAAACCTTGTGTGCTGAGGTTGGGACTGTTAATCACCCAGGCAGAGCTCCAGGTACCCACTGCTTGGACAGGTCTGTCCCAGGCACAAGGGCTCAGCCTACCTGCCAGGGAATTGTAGACAGAGCTTAAAAACCTAGTGAGCTGTAGGATGCATTCTGAGTCCCGTGGCAACAGCTGCTTTAAGAGCTGAATTAAATATTTGCAACAGGAAATGACGTTTGTATTTTGGTTCTTAAAAGCAGCAGTAAAAAGAAAGTGGTACAGGTTATGCCTTGTGGGAGAGGAGAGGGATATGGACGTCTTCGGATGTGAGAGGCCCAAACTAGCTTACCTAAACTTTGGAGAAGCCTCAAAATCTGTATCTGGCCCTCGGTTTGGGGACTAGAATTAGATCTCTCTGTGCGTGGAACTCTGCAGCAGGGCTGTATCACAAGTTAGTTTAGGGAATGCACAGTGGGGTGCGAGGGCATCATGAATGAAGCTGCAAGGATTCCAGGTTCTCATGAACTTTGGGTCCCTATGGGGGGCTCTCTGTTGTTTCCTGCAGGATCTCCAAACAAGGCCTTGCCACCGCAGTTCATCTCTCCAAATGAGAAAGTTGTGTACGAACTGGAAGCAGGTAAATTCCAACACTCACTGCCTGAAATTGCTGCCCTTACACCCTGCCTGTGGGTCAGGGAGAGCCAGCCAGGCACAGGAGCTCTCCCCTTCCACCACATCCCCAGTGCTTTCCCTCGCAGAGCACACAAGCTGCCACAAGTTACCTGGCAGACAGTGTGGGATGCCAGTTCCCGATGCCAGAATAGGGAAGCACAGCTTTAAAAGTTGACTTTTTTTCAAGCATAAATAAAGACAGATATTCAGGCATGGAGATGCAGGACTGCAGCTGCAGAAGCAGATGAAATGGGAACACTGAACTGCGTAGGAAAATTCTTGTAGGACCTTGTCTTGGCCCTGGCCCTGGCTGTGGTTTGCTCCCACCCTCCCTCTTGGATGGGAGGGTAGTGGCTTCAGCCTTCTATCCACTTCCTGCTCATCTTTCCCTTTTTGGCTGATTACTTCCTAATTAGTGACAACTCTCCTTCTGCTGGCCTCTCAGTGTTGGGTAATGGGGTACCACACCCCTTCCCCAACCCCTTCCCCCACTCCATCAGTTTCAACTCATAGCTCTTTGGAGCAATTCCCTATATTGAGTGGATTGTGTGCCATTATGCTGCTGTAATAAATGTGGTGCCAATGATGATGATTAGCCTCAGAATCTTCACTTTAAAGTACAGCTTTTAAGGCTGAGAAGGTCAGACTTCTTCAGTAATGACTTTATAAGAAAAAATCACTTATGTGGTGATCACAAAGATATTCACACTCCCAAGTCTGATCTTGAGCAGAAGTCAAATTCCTGAAGAAGAGTTGCCACATCAAAATGATTTTGTGGAGCTTGATCCTTTGCTTTTTGGCATCTGCCCCCTGTGCAGTGGGGATGATTAACACTGCCTGGCTTTCCAAGGAAGTGGTTGGCATGGAGCATCTCCCTTTGGGTGGGTCACTTTGTGAAGTCAAAGAATTTGTAACACATTTGAGAAGGCAGGATATTTTTTTCTGTTTATGCATCTGTCACAAATCATCATGTCCGAGATGTTAAAGTGTTACTAGATGTCAGAAAGTGGATGCCTCATTCCCTCCTGAAGGGAGGCAGAGCTCAGGCTGGTAGGATCCCTGGATAGCACAAAATAAGGGTGGCACTGTTCCTGTTTTGCAATACCTCACAGTTGGTCCTTTCTTTCTAGGAGATGACCTTATCCTGCCCTGTGAGGTTTTCTTCACCTTCCTGAAGGACTCCCGGACTGAGGTGTGGTGGACCATAGATGGAAAAAACACAGATGATATCACAGACCCCAAGATAAAAATCACACAAAGGTAACATAAAACGTGAACCTTCATTTGAATCTAATCCTTTCTTGGGTCCTGCAGAGGGGTGCGGCTATAGGCATGTGCCAAGGGAGTGTGGAGTCCTCTGCTTCCCTGTTAATCAGAAACCCCTGTGTCTACACCATACTGTGATGAGCACCAGGAACTCTAAGGAGAAGTTAGACAGTTTCATATATTACAGAAGGATTTGAGGGAGCTTTGTTATCCAGTTCACATCATCATGGGTGATGATCTTATGTTGTCTCTTGTCTGTGTCTTTGACCCTATGGTCTGCTTTACCAGCAGGGGAGTGGATATTGCTTGTTAGTCATCTTTAAAGGCTTTTCTGAGCTTGTGTGGCCACCTTTGATGGGGCTTTCTTTCCCATTTATAAATGAGTCAGCTAAGGCTGTATCTACCACATCAGCATTATGATGCTCCTTATTGCAGATGTAATTTTTATATCATTCCACTGCTATAGGAATAAACAAGTTTCAACTAATCAGTCTTATTCTTATCTGTCTTTAGAAATATAACCTTGTTCAGGTCCTGGTAGTGCTGCCAGTAACTGGTGCCATTGTGGGATTTCTGAAACAGGGGCAGACAATTATATTTAGAGGAATGTTCCAAAATAGCATAAGCGATAAAAATGTTTCAAGAAAACAGAGGCTGAAAAAAAATATAGTATTATGTGTAGTATTGATTAGGAGGAATAAGGATTCAGTTACATGAAGGACCCAAACGAGGATCAAAGTCCCATTTGCTGGATGCTGAATTACAACTGGAAGGAAGTCACTGCCCCAGTTGATTTGCAAACCAGTGTAGAAAAAGGAAAGGCAAAAGGAAATACTGTATCCCCATTTTGCAGATGGTCAGTTCAGGCAGAGAGAGACAAAGTGACTCATCCAGAATTGCATGGGGAATGTGACGTGAGCTCTGAATCTTGAGTTCCTGAGATCTTCTTGTTTTATAGGCAAGAACTTCCATTTTCTCTAAAAGGCAATGTGACACAGCTGCAATGAGAAAATTCTGAGTGGTAAAATAATTATTAAGGGAAATCAGATAAAGGAATGGCTGCAGCTGTATTAAAATCTGAAGTGTGTATTGATTTATAAATATCAGTTTATGTGTTTTGGTCTTTTTAAAGAAAGAGATTATATCAGGGAAAGGAATATCTTCCACTAAGAACTTGCTGCAGTTTCACGTATGTAATGCTCTAGTTTTTCTTTTACAGTGAAATTACTAGAGATTTTGAAGACAAAACTGTCATAAGGACTCTAACAGTTGCAAAGGCCACACCAGAGGAGTTAAAACGGAATTATACTTGCTATGCCAGGAATGCCAAAGGCGAGGACCAGAGCCAGGCCATAGTGCACATGAAAGGTAAAGTACTTGCAGAGCCTGGGTGTGAAGTGAGGTGTTCTTGGTGGGGGCTCTTGGTCCTGCCTTGAGCCTCGCCCTGCAAAACAGTAAGGGAACAAAGAATTCCATCAGGACTTTTTGCCTAACACAGTCTGTTCTGTACACACTGCTGCATCACTGCTGTCATCCTGCACTACTTCGAGATGGGGTACTGTGCTCAAGTGCCTGGGAGGAGAGAGGGGTGGATAGGTCTTCATTTCCTCCATGTACCACAACTGAAGTAGACCTGGAGGGGACAGGCTGATTGAAATGATTTCAGGTTACTTTGACTAGGTGAGGGTTTTGTGTGACACAACAGCTACCAGTTGCATCCTCGAGAAGGCACAGGGCACTCGCTGGCATTGCTCAGGGAACGAGATGGTCAAACCACGGTGCTCTGTGGTTTACTCCCTGCTGTGATGATGCTTCAGTCTAGATACAGCCACCTCAGCCTGGATGGTATGGACTGATTCAGCTCTGCTCAGTGTGGGTTTTTCCTACATCTTTTTTTCATCAAAGATTTTGTTCTGTTTCCCAGACCCACCTTTCAGTAATAAAGGCTATGTGAGGTTTCCTGATTAAGGCGGATCTTTCTGCCTCCTTATCAACCTCATCTAGGGCTTCAACACCTGCTTTTACTGTAAGTCAGACCTCCCCTCTCCCATAAGGAATGCGGCCCTGCCTTGTGTAGGTCATGTCAGACACCTTCTTCCCCCTACTCTGCCCTACAAGCATGGGAAGGTTCATACAGGTTTTTACTGGAAGATCTTTTTCTTCTTGATACTTGTCCTCCCTCTTTTTTTAGTCCCATTCCTTTGAGACAAACCTGTTCTGAATTGTTGGGAAGGAACAATATCAAACACATAAGTGAGAAAGGCCAAAACCATCTGCAAGTGTGTTCATACTCCATACATAATTCTTCTGGGGTGATAATATTTGTACATGTAGCAGAAGTGAATCTAAAATACTTGGATTCTTTCCCTGTATAACAGTGCCTAAATGCTGTTCTCTAGTGGACTCATCTGTACCATCCTCTCTCTTCCTCCCCCATCTGCTCCTGGGTAGTTGACTGGGTTTTCTCTGAGCAGATGTGGTTACCCACAACCCCTTCTTCCTGCTCTGTTCCACAGAAAAATCCAGGAACAATCCCTAGCTGCTGCTGGCAGAGTTAAGCTTACTGCAGCCCATCCTATTGTGCATAGGAACATTAAGAATGCCTGAACCTGACCCCTCAGCACTTATCTTCAAGTTTTTAGCAAGTGGCTATATATGTTGGCTCCAACTCTTTCATTACATTAGGTTACATACATTTCTTGCTTTTTCTGGATTATTTCCCTCTCCTTCTCATGTACTTCAGCTGCTCATCACTTAATGAAAGTTGATAAATTCTTTCCATTTTATTTTTTGTACTTCACTTTTATTAGAAACTTATTAAATATTGGAATTTGGTGGTGTTTCCACTCCCTGCTGTTCTTCCATTGTGCAGTTTGGCAGTGTGCATGTCAACTGCCACCTGGAGAGTTGCCCAGGGATACAGTAAGAAGAGTTATTTTCTGTCCTTAGTGCAAAAAAGCAGCAGCAGTGTGACAGTGTATGAGTTGGAGGGGGCCTGCAGTGTTCTGGCTTGATGTCCACAGGTTGTCCTATTTGTTTGCAAGCATTTCAACTTTTCTTTAATAAACTCTGATTCTTCTTTCCTGGTAGAAAACAATCAGGCCATGGCTAGTTATATCCTTGCTGTCAGTCTGGTACAAGCCACAAGACCTTTGTCTGTTTGATGGGGAGCGAAAATAGTAGCCATTGCCTTTAGTTTGCTGCAAATGAACCTTATCTGGCTGTCCTAGAAGTAAGTGTAGCTGTTGCCCCAAGAGTGTGTATACTGCTGAGAAGGTCATGTTCATGAGCTGGTTTTGGACTATGAAGGTTTTTTTCCATCAACAGGTCATTCTACCATCTGGCTGCTCCTGGGATCTTGCTCAGAGACAGAAATCCAGCCTGTGCTATGACTTGCTCTGCCAGCTCAACTAGACCTAATAACTGAGAATGGACACTCCAGGGTGGCCAGCTATCATGTGTCCTGCTAGAGAGCCTTGCCTTAGCCACTTTACTCTGAAGAGCCAGCTTGGCTCCTGGCTGCTCCTTTGTGATGTTTGGCTGCATGTGACACAAACTTGTTCCTGCCTAGCTGAAGGCCCAGTCTGTTTTTAACCCTGACCCTCTCTTTCTTTTTGGGCCCAGTTGTAGCACCGAAGTACACCGTGGAGCTGGCCTGTGGACTGGGGGCAACCATCCTTCTTGTCGTGGTGCTGATTGTCATCTATCACGTGTATTGGCTTGAAATGGTCCTCTTCTATCGGGCTCATTTTGGAACAGATGAAACCATTCTAGGTAAGATATTAAAGAGTTTACATTTATTTTATCCTGCTGCAGACCAGGCCCTTCATTTTCTTACAGGACTTTTCCTATAAGCTATTTTTAACCCTCTTCAGAGCATAATGACATTTTGACCTTCCATTTCTATACCTACATTCAATTGTGTGGGTCATTGTAGAGTCAGAGGAGTCAGGCTTGGGTCGAGGGAAAGGAGGGAGAAGTCCTGTGTATTCTCTGCTGAGGTGAAGCATGGACATGTCGGGCTCCCTGGGGCACTGCCCTGCTGATGGCTGGCTATTTCATCTGATCTAAACAGTAAAGACAAGTCACCAGGTTTCAGTAAGTCCTTGGTTTCTCTGGTGACTCTGTGTAAGAATTCATTATCTGATCCAGAGTGGTCCGCTTTAAAATGCAGGAAGGCATCCAAAAGGATGCATCTGGAAATCACCCTTCTCTCCTCAGCTTTTCCACAGCTTCCCTGTGTTACTGGGAGTTCATCGCTAGGGACTCTGAGGTGAGATTTCTTCCTCTGGAGGAGGAGGGTGTTCGAGCCCTTGCAGCTTGGGGTGTGAACCTGCCATGGGGGTGCGGCAGCTCTCGTAGGGTGTAGGCAGGGTGCAAGTCTCTGTCTGGTGGGACTGCTCATGTGGATAGACTGCAGTGACAGGGAGCAATGTCAAAGATGTCAAAAGACAAAAGGAGCCTGGACAGAACAGACTGATCATCTTGCTTTGCTTTTCTAACTTCAGCGACCCAGCAGTATCTGAGTATGTGCATGTTCAGGCTGGGTAGTCAAACAGGCAGTGCTGCTCTCTGGTAACTATGGAAATAGGTTTGTTTTAACCTGCAGTGCCTGGGCTCAAAGTGAGCCTTCATACCTGCTTTTCCCATGAAGCAAGTCAAAGGCCCAGCATGTGCAGTATCACAGGTATCTCTTCCGCCATTTTTGTCTCCCTGTGCTCCCAATGCTCAGACGGGAAGGAGTATGACGTGTACGTGTCCTACGCGCGCAATGCGGAGGAGGAGGAATTTGTGCTGCTGACACTGCGGGGAGTCTTGGAGAATGAGTTTGGGTACAAGCTGTGTATCTTCGACAGAGACAGCCTCCCTGGGGGAAGTGAGTATTTCACAGGGGGCTGTGCTCCATGCACCTCCTCTCTTTATTGTTCTTTGAGGTATTGGTAGTTTGGAACAGGCCTGTTCAGGTTATCTTTTGTTTTTTTCCCCTTATCACTATTAATGAACTCTTTTTGGTATCTTCTAATGTTTTTGCTTCACATGACAGTGTTGGAGATGCTCCCGGCCTCCAAAAAAGCTGTGGTGGGCAAGTGATAGTGGTTGGTTGTTTCAGTTGCTCTCTCCAGGACTGATGTGCAGGAGTGATTGATCTATCAACATGGGGAACCAGACAGCTGACCTTCATGCAAGCCCTCTAAGCTGCCTTAAAAAAAGGGGATAAAGTCAAGGCTAGAAGAAAAGAAGCAGGGAAAGTGTTACACTGGACCAGACTGGTAGCTCACGGAGGGTAATGGTGAACGCCTGTAAAAAGCAGGAGTGTCTGCTTCAGGAAGGTATGGAGAGCACCATGCCAAAATCAGTGAGAAGATAACATGCCTCCCACTCACCCTCATTAATTAGGGAGTTTGTGTCTAATATGGCATACAATTAAGCTACTATAATTAAAAGTACTTTGTTGCAGGTAGTGGGACTATCTCTTCAGTAAGATGTAGTCTTTTTTCCCTGTTTTGAGCTAAATCATGTAAGGTTCTGGACATAGTGTCTGCTTCACGGATGCAGGGAATCAAGAATAGAAGTTTTTGAAACTCCCCAGATAAGCATACCTTCACACAGGTGCCACAGCAAGGGCACAAATCTAGCCAACACTCTCTATTTCCAGTGTCCTGGGGGCTCAGTAAGCTGGGTGACCCCTGATGCCTATTAAAAGTTCAAAGTCTGAACTTCTGCCAGTGCAGACCACCCTACTTTGAATTCATGGCCTTTGGGTCAGGACCCCACTGATGACAGAACCCATGCTGAGAAAGTCCATTGGGGTCCCTTTTGGGAAGGAGAGGAGGGACTGCTGGAGTCTCAGCCCAGCTGCGTGACAAGGGGAGCAGAATCAGACCGGAGACTTATCTTTATCTCCTAGATGCTTGCTAGGATCTAGGAGCACCTCAAAGTTTGGAGATAAATGAGTAAGTTTGCCTCAGGGGACCTGGAGACAGATGCAATCCTGGTGCTGTTCCTTCTAGAGAGAGCCTGGATGACATGGCAGGGAACCTTCCAGGCTCAATTTGCTTGATGCAGTGTCAGACTCAGAGCAGGTTTGCTCTGAGCTGTTCTCACCAGATGTCCTTCTTCCTCCTGTTCCCTCTGCTGCTTCTTGCCATCCTTCCCCTTTCGCTTGGGAGGGTGTCATTTTCCTCCCACCACAGCTCTCCTGGGCTCTCTCTCCCTCACCCTTACCCCTGAATGCTCCCATTTCTGCCCCTCGTGCCAGTCGCTGTCAACCTCAAGCCAGTGCCAGTCCTATGGAGCACTGCTGGAGTGGCTTGTCACCACACTGCTGTTTGTGATGCTGCTGGGGCTTCCCTGTCGCTTCTTAGCCAGGATTTGACTAATCTTCTTGGAAAAGCACGGCAGGCCAGGAAATAGCTTTTGGCAGCTGATGTCATGCCTCCAGAGTGTGCATCTGTGTCATGGTTAGTTATGTTGTCCTTGATGAAGAAACAGTGGGGGATGGATTATCCTGCGAGTTAGCTGACAGGAACTAATCAAACATGCTTGACAGCTAAATGAAGTTGCCTGTCAGCATTATTTTATCCTCCATTGTAATTTCTGACCAGTCAAGAGTGTTCCCTTGTAAATGAAGTGTGGGAGATCCTGCAGCAGAGAGTACAAGCGCTGGGATTAACACTTACAAGGGATTTTCACATTAATTACGGGAGGGTGCCTAAGGACAGTCTACCTGCAGATATTAGAATATTAAAGAGGATCCACAGTTACCATGACATGTCCCTTCCTTGGAGGGTGTTATTTTTGGGGCACTTCACTAAAAGGCCTCAGAACAGTTTACTTTTTAAGTTCTAAAAATGCTCTAATCTGCATTCATAGATGACAGCAACAGGAACAGATGGATGAGTAACAGGAGTTAGGATGGTAGTACTACCAAAGCAAATTAACCCACGAGGATGCTCAGGGAGGGTGTAGATGTGTAGATACATATTGTGTTTGTTTGGTGTGGGGAAACTGAGGCAAGAGGAGTGAAAGGAGTATCCAGAGTCATTCTGGACATCTGCCAGAGGAGGATGTAAGCATAGGCATTCAAGCTTCCCAATACCTCTTCAGGCTGAGTTTTGCCCTTGAGGTCATGTGTTGCGCAGCTGCCAATTTCCCTGCTTTGCTCCAGAAAGCCTCTTTTCACCCCTCTTTATGAGATCAGCAACCCTCTTGGCCACAAGGCATCCTCATAGCATTGCGTGGTGTCACTGACATGTGGTACCATGCCTTTTAGATGTAGCTCTCTTGGGCATCTCCGCATAGCGCAGGGAGGAGGAAATGCATCTCCAGGGAGTCTGAGGCTGGGAGTAGAAGATGTCACTGTGTGGGGAAGTGGGTACAGCCATGGTGTAGGAGGTCCTACCTGGAGTCACTTGCAGGGTTGGGAAGCACCAGTGTAGTCTCTAGAGAGGGCCTCCAGGGGGTTTTACTGTCCCCTTCAAGAGACACCTGGTGTCACACTAGCAGCTCAGCAGCATGTCCTTGGGCATCACTAACAACCTCAATGTTTCTTTCTCCCAGTTGTCACAGACGAAACCCTGAGCTTCATCCAGAAAAGCCGACGTCTGCTTGTTGTCCTGAGTCCCAACTACGTCTTGCAGGGGACACAGGCCCTGCTGGAGCTCAAAGCTGGTCTAGAGAATATGGCCTCCAAGGGCAACATCAAAGTCATTCTAGTGCAGTACAAAGCCATCAAGAAGAGCAAAGTGAAGGAGCTGAAGCGGGCGCAGGCAGCCTTGACTGTCATTAAATGGAAAGGCGAGAAATCCAAGTACCCAAAGGGCAGGTTCTGGAAGCAGCTGCAGGTGGAAATTCCAGTGAAAAAAATCAGAAGGAGTTTGAGCCTTGATGGGTTGATGCATATCCCTGAAAAATGTTTGACGCAATCAGAAAACAAACCAAAACAAACCCATGAGTTATACCAGGGAGTGGGAAGGAGCTCAGGGTTTTTTCCATGAAGGACCGTGTCCCAACATTTTTGGAAGATGGTCATGTTTTCTATGCAGTTTTGTATTGCTCTGGCAGTAGAGGGACCAAAGATGTAAACATGTCCTCTCTGCAAATGTATATTCTTGTTATCAACCACACAAGCCCTGGGCTTAAGGTCTAAATTTGAGCTATACAGGTGTGATGCATCCAGCACCTTGTGATGGTGTGGTATTTGTATAGGCCAGTACTCTGAGATCCAGTTCCTATGGGACCTTCATTAGCATCCAGGACAGAGCTCCTTTCCTCTCCTAAGTGACTTCACTCCTTTATGTTCCTTGGTCCCTGTTACAGGGGCCAAGGAACAGTTTGAAAGGTGGCTCCAGCTCTATAGTCTGAATCACTGTGGGATCACAGACTTCTGCTTTAGTGGGGGGAGCATAGACTCTTGAGGCTCCTCATCATTGTTCCCCACATTTCTGTTGAAGGTGCATACAGATAGTTTGGCAATGGGGAATGGCTTTTACAAAACATTAAACTCCCCCCCCCCAACACTCTGCTAGGTAATATTTGTATTGTAGCACTTCTAGTAACGAGTGGTCAGTTTCTGGGACTCTGGTCTCATGAGTACACCAGATCATTCAGAACTGTAATGCTTGTAATCCAGGGGAAATCTCTCATTAGTACAGGCCATGGAGCATATCTGAGAGATGTTTCTTGTAGAGTAAACTCAGGGACTTCACAAGCACTACAAGGAACTCCAGCATACTACTGAACCTGCCTACTGCCTCTGCCAATGGCTGGGGGACAGCATTATGCAAGGTACTGCCAAGGCCTCTGGGATGACACTGGATATATATCCAACTCACCAGGAGGCCCTACAAACTTATTTGAACTTACTAAAAGCTACTAATTCTGTCCAGCTGGGTAAGACTATGAGGACAGGCTTAGAGAGCTGGGATTGTTCAGCCTGGAGAAGAGAAGGCTTCAGGGAGACCTTATTGTGGCCTTTCAATACTCAAAGGGGGCTTATAAGAAAAATAGGGACAGACTTTTTAGTAGGGCCTGGTGCAACAGGACAAGAGGTAACAGTTTTAAACTAAAAGGGGGTAGATTCAGACCATATTTAAGGAAGACATTTATTACAACGAGGGTGGTAAAATGCTGGCACAGGTTGACCAGAGAGGTGCTGGATGCCCCGTTCCTGGAAAGAGTCACAGTCAGGTTGGACAGGGCTATGAGCAGCCTGATCGAGTTGAAGATGTCTCTGCTTATTGCAGGGGGATTGGACTAGATGGCCTTTACAGGTCCTTTCCAACCCAAACTATTCTATGATTCTTTGAAGAATCTGTCTTCTGTGCCTGTTTGTGAACCATCACCATTCCTAATTCAGGACTCAGGTTTAAACTGGCTTTACAGAGCAAGTCTCCCCCTATCTTGTTTCCAGCCCAGAGTTGCAGAACAGAGGCTGTATCTCTGTAACCTTTGCACAAAATGGAAACGCAAAAAACCACTGTGTACCAGTCCTTGCTTCAGTGGGAGGCAGCAGGAGAGGACCTGGTGAGCTAACCCCCAGCACACAGGCTTTTAAGACAGAAGAGGGGTGTGTCCCTTTCCTTGTAGGACAGACAAAAGCACAGTGGGACCCTGGCATTGACTGGTGCTATGGTTCACAATGTTTTCAAATAAAACTGCAAACTGGGGGTGTCTCCATACTCCTGTAGCTCCCAGTGCAAGGACCTGCCCACTTTCAGTATTATGCACACCAAGTGCATGCTTATTTTTTATTGATAATGGTTGATGCTGAGTCACCTTTGACTCGTATTCACTCTGGTGTTCAGGGGGTGAAGCATATGCATTCATAATGGCATTAAAAACCACTACAATTTGGTGTCTATGCACTACTCACCCAGCTGAGAAGGTTTACGGGCATCCCAATAAGAAGCTTAGCCTTAAAGATGCGGGACTGAATCCTGGCATCAGGGAAACCCCTTGCCCTTAGCATTTTATGATTAATAATGTTATTCCAGGGCTGTGGGGAGCTCTGCCCTTGGTCAGGTACTGTATGCCATGGTTTAGGAATGGTATTTCCCAATTTAATGCTCCCACTGAAACCATGTGCCACTTACTCCTCTTCCCTTCCCCTCCTCCTCCCCCCGCAGCAGGCTGGAGAGAATTGGAGGCACAAAAGGTAAAGATCAGAGGCTGAAATAAGAGCAATTTATTGGAAATAACACGGAGATAAGAAAACAAACAGTAGCAGCAACAATACTAATGACAGAGGGTACAAGAAATTAATGATTTGCATGGAACCCCCCTGACAATAGACAATACCTGACCGTTCCCTCCCACCAACCCAGAAGGGACCCCTTCTCCATGAAAGATACTCCTTTCCCCTGGCAGTGATGTGAGGTGATATAAAATAACCTCCAGATCCTGGCCATGCCCCTTCCTGGCTACTGCAGAAATTAACCCTGTCCTGGCTGGAACCAGGATGCTACAAATGTGAAACAAATAGAGCTGCTTTTTTAACTTCCTCTTCATCCTCCCCACCCCAAGTAAGCTTTGCTTTAAGGAGATAAAATTGCAGTCAGCTTCACTGGAGGCAGTGGAACTTCTCATCTGCTCCTAGGTGCTTAAAAGCTTTATTATGAGCTTTTCTACTGTAGTTGTCTGAGGAGGGACATTTATAAGAGATAGTACCCAAAACCATGCTCAGCTTTGTGAACCCATTGCAACTGTGTCATTTTGCCCAGCTTCACCTTTTTGTTTGTGTTTTAAGCATCTCTGTAACCAACTGCCAGATCTGCAGGCAGAGGGGAAGCCCCTGAGGCCAAAGCAGAGCTGTGTTAGATTCCTAGATGATTTTTAAAAAGTTGACTCCAAAATATGCATAGATTGAATTGACATCCCAGACCTCACAACACCACATCTCACTTTGGCTGAGTTACCAAGAGAACTTCTGCTGATGTTTCAGTAAGTCTGATTATTTTAGAAATTTAAATTCATCTCATATATTTTGCTGATTTTATTCAAAGAGTTTTCCAAATAATTAATAGACCTGAACTTTCTCTGGCACCATTGCACTGGCCTTTGGATACATCTCCGGCACCACTGCAGTGGCCTTTGGTGCCATTGCAACCTGAGAACAGGATTACTGAGAGACATCAGCAGAGCACCCACAAGGTGAAAGGTGTGACGGTCTGGAAGGGACCTGAGAGGTCCAGAGGGAGCAGTGTGGAAGGAATAGCGCTGGAGCAGGTTCCACTCCCCCAGAGCTTTACCCCTGGCTTTGCTGGGATCTGTCAGGCCAGGGGTAAAGCCCAGTCTCAGCTATAATGCAGATCTGCAAACACCTCAGATCCACCTGCCATTTCATTCTAAGCTCCTTGTGGTTTCCGTTGTGGGATTCTGTCACAGCCCATGTCTGAATCAGTTGATTCATTTGAGTTTCTGTGCTCTAACCTAATATTTATGCAATATGCGCCTTATGCAAAGTTCCTCATTGGTACTTCATGGGGAAACAGTGTGGCACGAATTGGAAAAAATATCTTCCCTCCCTGTGCTGTTTGATGTTGTACAGCTGTTCCAGAGTTGTTTTCCCTTCTCTTTTCTGCATGTTTTTGCCTTTGTGTGATTTGGTCTGTGAAGTGTCAGTATTATTTTATTTTGCTTTTCAATAAAACATTTTCACTTTTGCATTTCCGTCCTTGTGCATTTCTCATAAGTACCATCTTCCTCCCCATTATGTCTGCAAAATGCCGTTTAAGAAAGATAATTGTGTAGTCCAAGCATCAAGATCACTTGGGACACCTCCTTGGAGGGGGACATTTTCCTGGCTGTTTCATGTTGTGCCTGCAGAGGCACCTGGGCTACCAGGGCCATGCAAGCAAAAACAGAATGACACAGAGCACTGAGGTGTCTCACAGCAGTGGACACACACACAGAAAATCCCTGATCTGAAGAGTGCCTGGCAATCACAAGACAGAAAGATGGAAAGGAAACATTATCTCTTTGCTTTAGAGATCAAGTCAGAATGTTGAACAGAAATCTTGGAAATCTGCCCAAACCACAAAAATGAAACTCACTCTTAGGCTACTTTGCCCGTCACCTTCCAGGCAGTTTGGTAGAAAAGTTTCAGTCAGCTTCATATTTTCTCATCCAAGCCACTTTCTTGTCTATTTCCCTTCTTTGCCTGTTAGCAGGTAAGTTGAAAGAGAGCCTAGCACTTCCAGACCACTAGCAAAATGAATACTTGTGACAATCTATGGATTTGGGGTCTATGGGTATGGGACCTAGGACCTATGGGACCTAGTTATAATCCTCTGTTATAATCATCTGGGGTGCATTAGGGAAGACACAAGTAAACCATTGAAAATATTCTGTAACCATTTAGTAAAGGTGGAAGTTTTTTAGTGTAAAGCGGATAACTAAGTGTATCAAATCCCCAAACTCCTGCAGTGTTATTGCTGCCTGTCCTATCCCGTGCTGTTGGTGTCACTATGACCTGCACACTGTGAAGTGGCCACTCAGGATTTTTCATGAGCTAGGTTAACATTGTAAACTGAATATCCCAGGGTGTCCTGGTCAGACAAGTCTAAATGCATCCCATTCTCAGAAATAAAATCTATCTTTGGGAATTTGAGCGTCTTCCCTGCCAAAAAGTGTTGAGTCTCAAAAAGTGTTGCAAATTCAAAATTGATAAAAGAAAACCAGCACTGTCACGTCAATCAAAACATTTCAGTTCAACAGCATCAGAGTCATTCATGTTAATTGAGCCTGGACTTTTTGAGCAGGCGGGTAAAATAGGTGACCTCCCAGGGACTGCTCCTGCCTAAATTTCACCATGGTTCTGTGATTCCAGTTTCAAAAAGAAAGACCTTTCAAACCAGCAAAAGATCTTTTTCTTTTACAAAATTTGAAGCCTGGCTGTTTTCAAAATAGATCGCAATCAGTTGCAGAAAGGTTTGAATGAGGTCTGGACTCAGTAAATTGGACATTGCTGCCAATTCTTTGTGCCTTTGAAATAGGGTGTTAAGAACATGTCACAGCGTTAAGTGACAATTCTGACAGAACTGACTTTGTCATCTACTTTTGGTTTCAACAAATCAGTGTTTTCCTGGGTGTGTTGGGGGGGAAAGTCCCCCCAAACCTTGTATACCAGAAAAAAAACACCCTCAAAATAATTTTATTTTAATTCCAGTATTATGTTAAAGAACCAAATAGTACTTTACTTGCTCCATTAGGATATTACTGTGTCATCATTTTTCCTGTCCCATGTTCTTGGTCTCCAAATAATCTAGTGATAATGAGTTTTACAGCTACTCATATATATTTGAAAAGTATTTCTCTGTACAATATTAAAATAAGGTTCATCCAGAGGCAACATGGTGGACTTTCTGCTGTGAGATTAGAGACAGCCAAGTGCTGGAAGAATAAGAGGCATTGCCATTGCAGGGAAGGAACTGTATTTATATAAAAGACCAGTGTTCTACTGGCAGGGAGAGAGGGAAGTCTCCAGACTGAGGAATGAAGGTTTCAGCAGTGTGACAGGGATCTTCTTCCCAGAACAGATCTTTGCAAGATGTTCTTACAGGCAGGTTTTTCTCTCTGAATGTGCGAGAGCTCTTACTCAAATGATCCCTGTCCTGCCTGAACACCAATTTGTCCTTGGGTCCCCCCCTCATCTCAGGCACCAGCACTCAGTCAGTGTATGGTTTTTTTAGAGTTTTTACAGTTCTCTTAATCAGCTTGGGTTAATTTGCTGAGTGCCTGAGCCCTATAATTCCCATTGTTTCTGCTGCCCACCCATTAGCCATGACACCTTCAATATGCTTACTGCATCCCAAGCCACAGGTAGAAGTCCAAGGACATCCTTCAGGCTTGCTGCTTTTCAACATTCATAATAAAAGAGATGCTGCCCTTGCCTGGCACCATTCCAACTAAGCATCTTGCTGAGCTTTACAGCTTGCAATGAATCGCAAGAAACGTTTTGAAGGATGGTATTTACACCCCACATGATGGCTAGGGGAACTGATGGAAAGGTTTAAGGCTGACATTTTTGCTTTCTAAATTTGGAGGTTTCCATTTCTAGGTGAGAGAGCATGACAGGGAAGGAGGTGGGTCTTGGCCTTGGTAGTGTGAGCTGTGGCAAGGTGACGTGATTGCTTCACTGTGTTTCCCTGATGCAAAGGGCTACTCAAGCTGGGGGCAGGTGGTTCCCAAACAGGACCTACCCTTTATCAAATGCCTGTACTTCCCTGGGAAGGAGTGATGCTGTGCAGAAGTCAGAATACAGCAGTGGCATATCCTGGCTTCTCGTTTACCACTTCTCAAAAACACCCTGCACAGCAAAAATGCTGCCAGCAGGAGTGTGGGCAAGTCAAAAGTCACAGGGCTGGTGCCAGGTTTCCTTCTGTGGGAAGAGGGTTCTGTGCAGGTATGCCACCAAACAGCTTCATTCAGTTTTTATCTTCCCACTCCCTTCTCCTTGTGCACCCCAATTCCTCTGTCCTTGTACTCTTAGATACCACCGAAGCCGTGTTCGACTTCATCCAGAGGAGCCGCAGGATGATCGTGGTCCTGAGTCCTGATTACTTGACGGAGAAGAGCATCAGTCTCCTGGAGTTCAAGCTGGGCATCATGTGCCAGAACGCCATAGCAACCAAACTTATCGTGGTGGAGTACAGGCCACTGCAGTGCACCCACCCCAGCATCCTCCAACTGAAGGAGTCTGTCTCCTTCGTCACCTGGAAGGGGGAGAAGTCCAAACGCTCTGGCTCTCAGTTCTGGAAGGCACTGCGGCTCGCCCTGCCCCTGCGCAGCCTGAGCGCCAGTGCTGGCTGGAATGAGAGCTGTTCCTCCCAGTCAGACATCAGCCTGGATCCCGTCCAGAGGAGAAGGAGCCGGTTGAAAGGGCAGCCTGACCCACGGGGCGCCGCAGCAGTGACTCTCACTCACGGAGCGATGGCCCTGACCCCCGAGTCAAAGGCCAAACACCGAGCTAAGCGCTTCCTGACATGCCGGTGTTGTGGGACCTATTGCAATGACAGCAGCAGACTCAAGCACAAGCATCAGGCTGTGGCTGAGCCCAGGTGGGACACTCACCTCTGCAAGCCGGGCTTGGGCAGGCCTGCGGCACAGGGGCTTCAGGGCAGGGTTCGAGCTGAGCCCCCACCAGCACAGGCTCCCGCTCTTGCCCTCTGCCATTACAGTGACCTGTCAAACAACAATGACTTCTATGTACTCTAACCCATAGGCTGACAGCACTGCTGGTGCTGGGCCAGCAAAAGAAACTCACTGCAGCCTCAGGAAATTTTTATCATATCACAGGCTGGCATGGTGCCATTCCACGTCAGTCCAGTGCCAGCGTGGAGGACTGCAGCAATATCACTGCTGCTGACCTGGGCCACGGCCCCGCAGCCATGCACAGAGCGGTGGCTGGGGGCTTCCTGCTCAGGTCCTTCTGCTGAATTTAAATTGCAAAGTGGAGCTGATAATGTATTTCTCCGGCACTGCTTTTCCCCAGCCGCGGTCGTGTTTGCAGCAGGTTTCCTGCTGGGGTCGGGCGTGGGAGGGAAGGTCCCCAGCTGGAGTCTGGGAGGGAGGGAGTGGGGAGGAGCCGTCCTCCTGGCAAGTAACCTCTGGAGAAGAGGAGCAAGCCTGCATTTTGCAAAGAATAAAACTTTGCTAATGAGGGTAACCCCTGCCAGTGCAGTTATCCACTGTGGTTTAAAAGAATTTGGTCAAAAGTTTTAAAACAAGCCCTTTCTCTTCAAATAAAACTGATTTCTTTAACCTGCTGTTGTTAAAAGTGCCATGGGAACTGGTAAATGCTGGAGCCTTGTTCACCAGGTGCTTTCTGGAAAAATGGTTTGCCCAAGCTGGCTCAGGTCCCCTCCTGTTCCCAGAGCTTCAGTGGAGTCCTGGGCTTGGTCCCTCTCCCAGCTTCACCACATGAAGAATTCGTTCTCTTAGTTGAGTGGCCTCTCACACAGCAGGAAAGAAAGCCATTAAAAATCTAGGGAAATCTGATTTTAAAAATGTTCTCTGAGTAGTCAATGAGCTCAGGGATAGGGCAAGACCTCAAATGCTCACGGAAAACCTCCGGTGCTGAAGCTGAGGGGTCAAAACCACACTTCATTAAATAACCAAAAGAGCCTTGAACAGTATCCCTGGGGCTACTATTTCATCAATCTGTTGAGCTGGCTGTCAGCAGTGTTTCCCACTCTTCTTCTGCAATGAAAATTTCATTTCCCTCAATCCACTTTGTATAACAGCTTCTCTCCCCATAGAGGAAGGGTGTTAATCCTGGGAGTCGGCTGCTTCCCTTCAGCTGATGCTCTGGCATGACAGACCTGGTAATATCCTACGTTTGTTTTCTTTCCCTGAGACAAAAAAGAGGTCTCCTTCACCACTCTGGTCAGTCTAATAATTGCCTGCCAAGTTGACAAGTAATTATTTTTCTTCTGCCTTGGAAATATGAACTGAGTCCTTGGGGTACAGGGTCTGGTGGCCCCCAGGACAGACCTTTATCTGATGGCCTCAGGTGAAGCCCTAGTGAAATTGCTGGAGCTGTGAGGAAGGAAGGGGCCATGTCTCAGTAGTGCTGAAGTCCAGTTATAATTCACATATTGCTTTCCTTCCCTCAGCAGGCCCTCTTCCCTCTTCCTCACTATTGCCCTGACTTTTTTGATCTTTTCCTTCTGAGATCAAGCACAGCTGACAGCTCTCCTGGTACAAGTCTCTGTGAGCTGAATCCTAACAGCCTGCAACAGACTGAGAAATAGAAACCAAAAAACCTGGTGCTGAGTCAGTCTAAATAAAGAAAGGGCAATAAACCCCTACCAGCTCCTGGGAGCTAGAAATTCAGACTCTAGAGAACTCTCCAGGTGTGGATTTCTCTCTAATTTCAAGTAGACACACTGTAAATTGCTTGGAAAAACTTTGTCTCTATGTGGCCATTTACCAGTGATCAAAGAGAAGAAGCAGGAACGAGATATTTGGAAAGCAAGCTGTTACATTGCAGGATGCTTTGTAAGAAGTAATCAAAATACCATTAAATGGTTAAATGGCTCCAGTTGCTTACAATTAGATGTGGGATGGTACTGTCAGTGAGTCTGGTAGTGCTGAAAAATGCAGCTACAAAACATAAAGAATTTGAAATCAGTCAGCCTCCAGAGTCAACATATTTGTTATTTGTTGGCATTTAAACAGCTTTTATTTACAGACTCTGCCCTTACTTGAGTGTGGTATTGTCTCAGTTGACTACAACAATGCAAAGGTACAGGAAACAACAGCTGGAGCTCCTCACAGGAGTACAGAATGGCCAAAGGCAGCCTTTTGGGGCAAACTGTCATCTCTTCATGAAAGAACAGAAGCAAACTGGTAATGGCCATTGCCCCTAGTGCAATTTTACCACCCCTTTTCCTACCCACCAAATGGACCCAGGGTTCTTGGTTGCTCTTGTAACAAATACTGAGACAAGGTGGATTTCAGTGTGTGCAGAGAATTTTTCCCCCAAGGCTGAGGTCCTGGAGCCCAAGGACTCACCATATTAAAGGGGATGTCTGAGCAGGGACACAGGGACCAACCCGCAGAACCAATTTCCATTGTGTTTGTCCCTCATCCTAAGCAAGATGCTTAGAAATACCCCCAAGGACCAGTCAGATGTCCTGCTTTAGGACCAGAACAAACTCTTTGCAGAACTGAATTCTGCTCTCTGAAAATCTGTTAACATCTGTTCATGTCCCATCTGACACTGACTGGTGCAGATGGATGTACTCACTGCTCTCTTCTTTGCTACACGTGAATTTGCCAGTTGTATACAAAAATGTATTTCCAAAATTAACAGCACAGTGTTATAACCCCCTTCACCCCATACAGTTCTCCCCAAAGAACAGTTCAGTGGGAGCAGAGTCAGTAGATATGTAGAATTTCTACTATATCCTAATACAAAAACATTCATACGATGCTGAATATCCTACCTGTGGCATGCAACTGTAGAAGACTAGCAGGTCATGACATACAGAGCCATTTCTACAATAATTCCACTGCTCCCTAGATGGTTTTAATCTGTGGAGGGTTGGTGCTGTCCTGAAGACACTGAACAGGCATAACTAAACAGGGAACACAGGCAAATCACTTAGTCCATCTCAGCATCAACCCACTTTCACTTTAGTGATTGCAAAGGTCTGGTATCTAGGAGGCCTCTCCCTAGCAAGTTTCCCTGGACATGCCAATAAATGGGCTGCTCCTCACATCTGAAGTGTTGGATGAATCACTAACCTGCAAGAACTAAAAGAAATTCTCTTTCTAACATCAAACAGATTTTTATTCTCCTCTGTTACACTAGATGCTGATCTCAGAGCATCTGATCTAAGTGTATTTATAGCAGACATTTTCCCAAACAATGACAAGATTGTGAAGGAACCAACAGATGCCAGAAATAAGGAAAAAGTGCTTCAAACCTTTAACCCTTCCTCCACAATTATATTTTTTTTCCCATGGTTGATTCACTATCAATATCTGTGAAGGGTGGAACCACCTCCAGGATGGTGTTTTCCCTGTGTGGCATACACAGCCTAAGAGTATAACCCAGAGCCAGGACAAGCAGATGAGGGGAGACCATATGGAGAGAGGGAGCACCCACAGCATGGAGCTGTGCCCTGGGGCATATGGTGCTCCCTGCTCACCACCCAGGCATTTGGCCTCACCTGGGATCTGGGAAAATGTGGTGATGTTCTGGAAATGTATGAGTCAAAACACTGTGGCCCAAGTAGGGAGAAACACAAATGACCCTGCAGCTGCCTGCCCAAATCCATGTGAAAGAGGCACCATGGTATGACTCTTGCTCACATGGTTGTTCACTCTACGTACCACCACTGGCCGTGCTGGGGAAAGGCTGTGGCTCTGAAATGACATAATAAATGCACTGCAGAGGCTCCTTTTGCAAAGACTTTAATGAAACACGTGAATGCTGCAGAATGGTTTACAGAAGAATATGGCTTGAATTCTTCAAAGTACCAGACACAGTAATGGCCAGACATCAGAGGACACAGCATTTACACTGATATGCCTTTAATCAGGCTAACGATTTGTACTTCACTAATATGTACCTGCCACAAAGTCATTTGGCTTGAAAACATAGAAGATTTTTCCAACTCATCAGTATTTGTTCAAGTGAATAATCAGCCTCCCCTTTAATATCACACCTGATTACTGTGTAGCCTGGGTTTTACTTCCAGACAAGGTGTTGGTTCTACTCCTCTGCTTCGGCAAAGAGACTTCTCAAGTATTTTTTCTGTCTATGGGGGTATTTGCATGGTATTGCCAATCAACTGACAATCCATTGCCTGTGAAAGGGTTGTTCACAAGTTTTCCAAAAGGTTTTCTTCCTTTTCTTTGCTATTTAATAATTTTCAGTCCCTGGGTGGCAGAAACATCTCTCCTTTTACCTGGGCTGCACAAGGAGGTGTAATCCCTGACCTGCAGTTATTCACTGCTTCCCACTGGCATTTCCTTTGTGCCACTACATCTCAGTCAGAAACCGGACTTCACTGCTTGTCCACTCCAACACCCTTTCCAAGGAGGTGTTATGGCTGAGATGTCTTCTGGCACTCCACTGGCATGATCTTAGATGAACTTTTTTATTACACTACACTGTGTCTGCCTGGGGCCAGTTCATCAGGCAAGGCAGATCACGTTGCATGCTTGGTGAAGCGGGAAATAGTGATGACACACAATCTTTGTTCCATCTGCCATGGTTATTAGCAAATGATGTTTTATTTATCTCTGGATCAGCCAGAAGACACTGACTCTTATTAGAAACATGTTCAATAAAAAGTTCTTACCTTTTGAGATTTATAGGTTAATGGATAAAGAACCAAAAACCTGCTGTCAGTGTGTGCAAAGTGATGCTTACAAAACACTACCATGTCTATGTACCCACAGTTACCAGCCAAGCTGGAAGTTCTATTTGTAGAAAAAGGTAATTCAGGAATATCTGGTCCCATTGAGCCATTTTCACTGGCTACTAATGATTTCAGTGACACCTTGAAATTCCGTATGTGGGCAGTTCCATATTGACCTGTCTGGGAATGAGCCTGCAATGAGCTATACAGATTCACAAAGAACTCGAATTTTCTGTTCACAGGAAATCCCATTTACTTTGATTTTTTTTTTCTCCTCTCCTGTCATCAAGTAGAAAAAACAACAGCACAAGATGACATAAAAATTTTCCATGAAAATGGAAAACATGTGATTCCCATTTAAAATTATGTTTTCTTTAACATAAATATGTTTTGAAAAGTTTTTTAAATGCAGCTCAAAATGTGCTATACCAAGAGTGTCAAAATCAGCCTGGTATTTCACTTCTGTTTTGCTTACAGTATGCTTTGTTAAGACTAGTGCCTTTTAAAACATTTCAACTTACATGAAAACAGCATTTGCCTTCGAAAAGCAGCTATCATTATAAACACATCAGGTCTGCATTTGTTATCAAACTTGCCCTTTTCTGCATATTGGCCCAGCATTCTGTTTTCAGTATTTGCAGTTTCCCAGTCTGCTAAGATTTATTAAAGAATTAGGTCAGTGATGCCATGAGCTCCCTAACCAGCCCTCTAGCAATTGAAAAGCCTCCAACTGTATTCTTACGGCTTGCTGGAAAAAATCAACATGTTTGCCTATCAGATTGTATCAGCTCCTCAAATCTCACTCATGTTTGTGTATCAGGTCCAAGAACTTGGCTGTGAATAATGCCTTACTACCTCTTTCCTCCTGTACATTGCCAGCACAAATGGAGATGTCTCTGCAGACAGCAATCCATGCCTTCTGCTTTGCTTCAGTCTTTTAGTGCACACTGTTGCCAGTGAAAGAAAATTCTGCTCCATTCATGCTTACATTTTAATTGCATGCTCCTTTCTGGAGGCAGGCAAGAGTAACATCTATAATTTTGTTTCACATCTCTGTCTTGAAAGCATCTGCTCCATTCGGGGATGCCTGACAGAGCAGCTGCTGGCTCCCGTTCAGTATCAGCCTCACTTGCACATGTTCATTTACCTGCATTTAACATCAGACAGCATTTCAGACTCACTCACTATATCTTTCAGATTTGCATATGGGAAAAAATACACCACAAACCAACCAGCATATACCTTGCATTTTCCCTTGATATGCACATCTATTTTGGCTGATTTCATCCTCTCCAGCAGCACACTCCTGCCAGAGTCCTATTTCACCTGAACAACAGTAAACGTCCAGTTGATCTACTTTTGACCAACATTTGGAACAAAGCTGGACCTGAATGAAGAAAAGTGAGGGCATCGGAGCTATGTCAACACCTTGCTACTACCCAGCTCCTCAGATAGCCATCAGACCCCACATAGGTCTGCTCTATTAATGCTGAGTCCTAGTTTTGTGCTTGCTTGGCCTCGTGGTTCCTTTTCCCTTGATGTCTTCAAGGATATGGCTTAATAAATGCAAACAGTGTCAGCAGGATCTATTCATATCGTTCTAATTTTAAGTATTTATTACCGCTTCTTTGGGGGTAGAGGGAAAAAGACCTAAGTAACTGGGCTAAATTACCCTTTTCCCTGGGGACACCTTGCACTTCTGTTCAGTTTTGTTGTTACAAGAGATCTAGACCTCTCACACAGACTGCCTCTTACTCCTGCCAAACTCCTACACACAGACATAACTGGGAAGATGCCCAGAGTTCACTCTAAACTTAGTGCTTTGCTCAGTCCAGCTCAACTGCTTGCAATTGCTTTTATGTTAATTTTATGCCAAGGGGGGACCCAAGGTCACCACTTTGTAAACTAGATCAAAATGACTTAGCTTCATATCTTCATTTCTAATTTAGCTACCCCTCTGTCTTGCCTGTCTGAATCTGAAGCTTCCTGACAACCACTGCCATTCATGCAAGCAGTATCCAAATATTTCCAGCTGCTCTGCACACCAGCCTGACTATTAGAGGGAGACAGACTTAGCAGGTGGCTTGGACTCACCATCTGGCTGTGCTCCATCCTACCTGCTTGCTTGCTTTCTCTCGCTTATTCTCACTGAAGTACAGCAGCTTACCTCCTGCCCTTATACCCCTCTGCTCTCACAGTATCTGGACAATTCAGTCTCCAATGTAACCTTTTTTCCCATCCTCCGTAGTTAAGGAATTGTGTGCCAGATGCTACACAGATGTCAGGAGACACTTTCTTCTCTAAAGGGGCTCTACTCTTATTTTGTGTGATGCATAACCTGACAGTAAACTTCCACAAGGTGCACTAAGTTTCTTCAGTCTGACCCTGTGTACAGTGAAGAGGTCAACACAACAGATGCTTTGAGCAGTGACTTCATCAGCAAGTGTGGTCCAAAACTGTGTACAGACGTCTGTCTGCCAGTTACCAGCGGAATGCTGGAGCATCCAGGTCGGAGCAGCCTGCAGGGTATCACCTCCTGTCACTGACTGTTTCAGTTTGGTGAGTGGCTTATATTTAGTCTCTAGTAGGTGATCTTATGAAAGGAGACGGAACAAGGAAAGATGTGGCAGTGAAAATAGATCGTATGATTCCAATTAAAAAAAAAAGTATTCATCCTGGCATTATCAGTTGTACTTTTATTTATAATAGGGTTGTTTCTTTTCTTTTTTTTTTTTTTGAAAATACAGTACTTGGCAGACAAATAGCAGTTCTCCATTGTACTACTACAAAGTGAAACTGTGACCACTCATTTCACAGACTGAAGGTAACCCTTTATTATTTTCTGTTTAGCCAGTGCTTTTACAGAAACACTAGAATAAGGAGAGCAATTGCCCAAAAGCAAGCTCTGTTGTTGAGAATTCCTGGCTACCTGGCTGACACCTTAGCAGCATTCCCCCTTTATCACTCAGTTTGCCTTAGTACATTATTTGATTTTTCTTACTTTCCTCTCAGGTTGGCATTTGGCCTTTCTTTTTAAATTCCATGTGCTGCAATCTCCCTCCCCTTATAAGCAGGGAAAGTCTGAAGCTCCCTCTTATCCCTGGCTGCAAAACCAGAGCATATAAGATTAGTATTAGACTAGTTACGTTAATATTTCCCTTCAATTTTTAAAGATAGAAAGCACCAAATAATTCAGTAACATTGCTAGCAGGTGGCAGGGAAAATTCTTGCAACAAGTTCCACCTGCAGCAACTCCTTTACTGCCTCAGGCAACTCCCTTAAGGTCACCCCATTAAATAATCAGTCAATGCTTATTAATTGCACCAGCTGTGTCTGAAGAATACAGCTAGGCAAGCAAACCCTCACAGAAATGACTGAGAAGTGGGGCTGGGTTGATATATATCACCAGGTGCCTGCTTTGGATGCAGATGCTGGAAGTGAATGTCACCAGAGATCACTTTTCCTATGGATTGCTATGGCAAAGTATGACTTATTATATCCCTTAAGAAAAAGCACTGAAAGGTGGATATCTGAGTGCTTCCAGATACCTTAATCTAGGTAATTGCTCCTGGTTACATACAGACTTTATAGCAGAGACAGAAATTTTTGTATCTGTGAAGCTTAGTTTGTTCAGTTGAAATACACCTTCTGTGTTGCCTATATGGAATAACAGAAGGTAAATGTGCTGGTTCTTCCCTGCTGCTTTCAGAACAAGCTCCTTTTACTTTTAGGGTCCAGATTCCCAGGAGTTGCAGACAAAATTGCTCTCTCCTGTGTATCCTCATGTCCTATTGCATGCCAAATTGATATATTAATTAGTGAGCTTAATAGTCTTCAGTGTTTTTTCTCCATCTCCATATTTTTTGTGGAATTAACCCTTTTTATGAAGTTCTCCTGGCCTAGCAGTTGAAATGCACAGGCTATCCTGGATGATTCCAGTCTGGATCAATCCAGACGATTTTTTTTTTCCTCTTGATCCTCTCCTCCCAACTCTTTACTACTCCTTCTCTCCTAGCTCATTTGGTTTGAAGAGACAGACACAGAATCTTGAGAAATCCTGACACTGTGTTCATGATGTGCTCTGTACAGAAGTAGTCAGAAAATCAGTAATGATAAATACATGGAATCCATACCCAGCGTGCACCTTCCCCACTGTGCCATCAGCTGTAGCTAGCACAGGCTGTTTGACACATTGGGAGTGTATCACACCTTCCTGAAGTGCCTCTGGAGTGGAAGTGGGAGGAAAATGTGAGTAGCTTATTTTGTCCTGTTCTGTATTTTCAGGGATGCTTGGGCTTCTAATTATGGATTCATATATGAGAGTGAAGGGTTCACTTTTTTTCCCCACTTGTAGCCTGGACTCTTCTAGCCACTGTGCTTCTCTGTTAACCCTTGCTATGTTTGCTGTCATCTGTAAAGATTAGCAGTGTTTTCTATAGATGGAGTCAGATAGTGCCCGTCAGGTGCAAATTAAAAGACAGGTTAACCCCACAGGGCATGCAACCAACAGTTCTCTCTGCATTAAGCACATGCCAGAAAGGTCAGTAGATACCTGGGAGGGGGGCCTTCAGAGAGGACAGCAATTGGGACTTGCCTGGGGATCATCCTGTTCAGAGCACTTCTGCTGGCATCCACCTCTTGTGGGCAGTGGGTTCATTCATATTTCTGCCACAGGACAACATGCCTTGCCACTCTGATAAGGCAGCTCTTTTGAGACATCTTGCTTGCTCTGGACACTCTCGCATGGAGGCGTCAGCTTCTGCCGCATTATTGTATCAGGAGCACTGTGATATTTGCTCTGTGCTCCTGATGGGAGCTCTTCCAGCTTCCCCCACCTACTTCACACACAGATACACACACTTCAAGCTGTCCAGTGGATCTCAAGAGAGCAGAAAGTATTTGCTAAAAATATTTATGCAGGAGTTATTTATGGCCTGGCCCACATCAACCCGTGGCAGCCGTTACGCAACGCCGCACAAAGGAGCCCTTATCTGGAGGAGCACACAGCCAGTTTTGCAGCCCACCAGTTACCAAGAGGCAGTTCTACTGACTCTTCAATCAAATCAGGAACTTGAGGCCTGGATGTTCAATTTAGATGTCAAGTCTTGTCAAGCAGGCTCTGCCAAGCTGCTTTTTCGTGCCTTCCAATTTGAAGGAAAAGAGAAGATGAGAAAACACTGTACTGCTCCAAGGCATGGCACCTTTCTCTCAAAAAGCTGGAGGTAGGCAAAGCAGGTCCCTGTAGCTGGAAGTTAGATCAAGATTAGAACTATTTTCTCTGTCCAGTTGTTGTAGAAAACATCTCAATAGCCTATGTAAGGAGAAGGAGACTTATCCCCTGGCTGACGCTGGGCATGTACCCACAAAGCTGGGCACAGAAATGGGATCTGGGTCACAAATGCATTCCACTGCCAGAGTGTGCATCTAGCCTAGGTGGCTTTTGCTTTAAACCCTAATAAAGGTATGGGGAGTTTATAAAGCCCTTAATTTTTAAAAAATTACTCAAAATTCAGTGCAAGAGAGATCCAGCCTTTTGTTCTGGACTATCTCCACCTGCATATAGGTTTTTTTTTTACTCAATTTATGATCTGCAATGGCCTCATGGGTGCTGATCTTTAAAGGTCTGTACTAAAACCTCCAGCCTCATCTGTTATGGTAGGGACGTGAGACATGAGCTTATGCAGGTAAGAAAGCAGAAGATACTCTCAATATAATGAAAATGGTGGGATGCAAATGTACCAGAGGAATGACAGGAATATCAGCACTTCCCTGCCCAGCTACTCAGTACCAGTGCCCACAAGTCAGAAGTGATTACAGCATAATTCCTTAGTTAACTTAGGAGATGGCAGAAGGGAAAAAGTATTGAAAGATAAGGATCTCAAGTTAGGATCACATATGTTGGTTCCTCCTTCTCCATCAGGTCACTCACCTTCCAAAGGAATTCAGGGTGGTTCTACACACTTGTTTTCATCAAATCTCTGGCAGCAGGTCTTTATGGTTTCATTATCTGTTCAGTACTAATGATGGAATGCTCTGTAACCACTTACATGTCCTAGATCTTGGAAAGGCTAATCTCCAGACCTCCTCTCTTCCCTCTTTTTCAGGTAGTTATTATGCTTGCTCTTTTTCATTCCTTTGAGACCTTTGCTGTCATCTTTGCCTCCTTGAATGAAATCATTAATAGTTCAGAGGTTTAATTAAGCTAATTCTTTCCATAAGCATTCTAGAGGGAATTTCAGCAGCCCTTGACATCTTGAATATATGGAGTTTTTTAAAGTCTGGATATTTCTTGGAATCATTCTTCCACTATGCTCCTTCAGAGTAACCTATTCCTTTAATACAATTAACCCTGTTAGAATTTACTTATTTGTGAAAAATAGAACAGAATTAATTTTGAGTCCTTCAGCTTTTACATGCTTTTTTTACCTGTTTGCTCTTCCCCCTATTGCTCTTTCCCTCACACCTCCAACTCTCTCCTTTGGGATGACCAGGCAAAAGTGTTGCCTTCTCAGGACTCTCATAAAAAAAGGGAAACAAAAAAACCTTTAGAGCTGGAGAATAAGGTGGTACATACATGCTGATAATACCTGTCTACTCTTGGGAAAACCGTCATGAGACTGTGGGATTTTATCACCAGCACTCAGGTGCAGGTGAACAACTCTGAAGGAAATTTGTGGCCTCCTCTGTATTTACTAATTTTAGTGTTGTTAGATCTGCCTTGAGCAATTTCAGCAGAGTTTGGCTAAAGTTGTCTCTGTGTTGTCTGGGTTCCCCAGGCTGAGGAGAATTGCATCCTTGTAGCTCACACCCAGGAGCCTCATGCTGCCTCAGCTCTGTCCACGTCTACCCTGCAGCTCTGCAGAGCTGGAACTGCCCAGCTGTACCCATGTTTTTACCACTGAGGACACATCTCTACATGAAATAGGCATGAAACTGCCTCACTTGTGTACAAATATGGGAACTCAGAGGAGAACTGCTTCTGATTAACCCTTTCTGTTTTTTCCTGGCGTTCCTAAGTTGGTCTGCAGGGTGACTGTCAGCTCTCACTGCTCAGAAAAGAACTACAAATTTCCTTTCTTAATGCTTTTTCTACCTCTTATCAAGAAGAGCTAAGGGCTATGATCTATGAAAAGCAAGTGATTCCATTCTAGTTTTCCCCATCTAAATCAGTTATGAGCTACTAAGATCAGTAGCAAACTAACATGCAATAACAAACTCATCAGCAAGAGACTATCAAACATCTGCTGTTGTGGTTTTCCTTCCTCTGAAGTACTTGGTTATTATCAGAAGCAAGATCTTGAACACTTGGTTATGGAATAGTCACACCTATGTCTCTAAAGGGTCAAAAACCAGGAAGCAGTTTTTAAAAGCCTCAATCATTGTTTTAACCTATCAGCATTTTCCAGCTGATCTGATTTTGAAGGACTGTCTGCATTAGTGTTTAGTCCTCTGGGATGGTAAAGCCAGGCATGGATAGACACCTGCATGTGCTGTAGGTGATCGTGAATGCAGGTTAACAGTTTGCCCATCGGAGAGCAGCCCATGTCTTACAGATGCCTTTTGGTACACCTAACCTGATTTTAAAACTTGTCAAGAGCAGGACGATGTTTGAACTGGTACCTCACCTCGCTCGATGCCACCTGGTGGCTGCTGGGGCCAGGAGCTCTTAGACAGGAACATAGACTTTATACAAACCATCTTTTGGGATGAGGGAGTTACAAGTTATGGTTATTCTTGGAGTAATAAAGTTAAAAATCAGATAAGACCACTCTTAATCATATACTGGTATGAATCAAGCCACTGAATCCACTGTAGAGCCAGCCCAGCCCAGACAGGGGTCAGCAGAGCTTGGGCAGCTGTAGCCTAACAGAAAACCATTTGTGAATTTGGTGTAGAAAAACACAGAAAAAGAGTATCCTTAAAAAACTCAGATGCTGATGTGAAGCTCTGGGTATGCAGCATGGACATGGAGCTGACAGACAGGCAGCAGTTTCAAACATGATTACAGACTTCATGTGAGTCTTTCCCAGTTTCTTCCAAACCCTGCAACACATCTAAATGGTGTAAAAATATGTTTCCCCTGCCAACAATGTTCCAGCTGATGACACTTTGCAAAAATTCCTAATTAGGACTGAGTTCTTAGGTGCAACTGTAGGTATCATAATATCCTAATGATATATGTGTAGAAATCAGTGAATGAGCAAATAATCTAATGCAGCCTCTCCTCTTTCATTCACAAATTATTTGGGATGTACTTTGCCCTATTTTGTTGTTGTGTTTTGTGTGCTGGGTTTTTTAACTCACTCTAATCAGTGATATGAGAGAATGGCTTCCAACCTGCCTGAAATATTTCTGTTAATCAACCTTGGCATAAAAGCTCAAGGCTATTTCTGGTTTTAACTTTTCTGTTAAACTAATTTGTGGTCCCCAGGTTATTTTTGTTTGAGTCTCTGTAAAATAGTTTATATGTAAAAACACTGAAAAGTATTTTTCAATCACATGATAATAACCCTATATTCTGACCACAAAAGATGGCTCTTTGAGAGTTTCCAAATAGAATTTTTTTTTTTTTTTCATTTCTGTGATACTAAGGAATTGAACTCCATTTGCATTCTTGGATTATCTTGGGTTGTAGCAAAAGTTTCTCTAATTTAGCAGACAGACTAACATTTTCAAAATAAAAATATTAGTATTTATTCTTAAGTTTAAAGCAAAACCTTCTTTATACAGTATTTTCCAAGAATTTGCTTTCCGTACAGCACAGTAATTGCAAAATTCTAGATGTCTACTCTAATCCCTCTCTTCCCCTGCTACTGTTTAAACAAAGATCAGTGTTGTTATTTTTCCAACTAAGAGCTCTTTTAATAGTCACTTACACAGACTGTAGCTCACAAAGTCTATAGCCCCATAGATCACAAAATATGAGCTCATGATCTGATGAATTGTCAATTGTTTGCAAAGAATTTGTAGGCAACACAGCTTTGGAAAGGAATGTGGAGCGACTATTTTTGCTTCCATTATTCATCCATTCCTTTTTCCCCCAAATAGTCTCTTTTCAGTTCCAAGGCATGTGCAGGCTAGAAATAGTATCAGCCCTGGAGGATTTTCCTTTACCAATCCCTTGGACATTCATTTCCCAATTTAGGGTGTCTGTTCTCAACTTTTCAGAATAGCTTCTCCTTTCCTTGCTCCATCCTGCATGGACAGAGGTGACAGGCTGCCTTGGGAGAGGGATATTCTTAACTGGGCCAAAGAAAGTCAGAACAATCTCACTGCTTGTCTACCAGGCATCAGATGTAGCTGTACTTGATTTTTATTAATTGGAACAGAAAATTTCCTGGTTTATGCTTAATAGTCACTAGAGGGCAAAGCAGGTCTCCATAAGGCAAACCTGCAACCCACAATGGAGGTTCCATGGCTCTTGCCTTTGTCTCATGAGGCTCTGGTGTGAGTTCCTGTTGCAGGAATAGAGCTGGACAGTCCCTGTCCAGGCCTGACTGCTGACTTAGCTGATTTGGGACATACTCAAGTTTGCCCAAAGACTGCAATTCTTGTGTGTTTCTGGTTTTGGACAGTGTTTGCATCTATGATATTGTTTTGCTTTTATAAAAGCATCTTATAAGATCAGGGTCCTTGTGGTCCAGCATCCATCCAGCATCTTGCTACTAGAAGATGCCAAAGGTAAAATATATTGAGCTGTTTTCCTAGAATGTCCTCCCAGCGAACTGTGGCTGAGATTCTGGATGCAGAGCTCAGACCTTTTTAAATAACATGTTGTTTTCTTCCTGAATTTTGAAATACTTTTTGCATCCCAGTAGCCCTGAGTTGCTTGCAGTGCTCTTTCATAACAGGCCACTTGGCAGTGAGTGAAAAAACCCCTCCGTTGGTCTCTCTTGGTTGTGCTGCCTTATTATTTCATTGCATGTCCTCCTGTGTTGGTATTAGAGAAACAGCAAGCTGCAGCCACCTTTTCATCCTCAGAAAGCCCATTGTGAGTTAAAGTAGCTCTGCCATATTCTCATGTATTTTTTTTCTCTTCTGGGGAGAAAATTCCCAATGTATGCAGTGGTTTGGACATTCATTAAGTCATTCATCCTGCATGACAAATCAGAAACCACCCCTTGAAGTCAATCTGAGGCTACCCAGGGAAAAGTTGATTGAGAAGGCATAGGAAGACACCAGGAGAGCAAAACCTAGAGATGACAAGTCCAGGGCAACAGAACAATTTTCTTGACCTGGTTGTGGCCTCAAAAGCTTGTGAAATCCCACTTAAACCAGGGTAAAAAAAAGGTGCCAATGAAGCCTTAAGTATCTCATGTGTAGGGGTAAAATCTGTTGACATTGTTCCAAAAGTAAGCTGTTTTCATTCTGGTGTGCACTAAAAGGCCTTTGAAGGGTGCTTGTGCAGCAAGAAGCTCTGAAAGGTGAGACTTGTGCTGCTGATTCCTGATTCTCGGCATCTTGGTGAATATTAAGGCTTCTGAAATTAAGAGCAGATATGTTTTGGTGTTTCTAAAATAAATGTTGGGCTTCAAAATCTGCTGATTGAAAGATGCTTCAATCCGAAGAGTTCCAAATTTGGGTGAAACCCTTAAAAACATCTTCCATTGTTTTCACAGACCTGAAAGTCCATTTTTCAACCAATTGGACTGGAAGTTTTTGAGCGCCAAGATTGAAAACAATATCTGCAGTCAGTCTCCTTCATGCTGTGCTCTGCCACTTAGTAAGTCTTGCTCATGTGGAGGGTGGAGGTTGCTATGGGCCAGCTTACATGGTAGAAACAGTTTGGCTGGTGGCAGGTGTCCCTGCTGCCACAGCAGTGGATTGAGCTCCAGGTGGAAAGAGCCTGCACTGAGTTGACAAGGGATTCCATATGAGCAACAGGGTTTCCCCTTCCAGAGTGCCAGCATGGGGTTTTTTTCCTGAGCAGGAAAGGCTTTTCAGCCCACAGATGAGATGGCAAGTGAGCTCACAAACATCACCTCAGGTGAGTCAGTATTCTCAGCCTTGAGACAGAATCAACAAAGCCTATGCTCAGGCCTGGCTGCTGAGAAATGATAGTTGCTTTTTGAATTGTGGACATGTCTAACATTGAGCCATTTAGCTGAAATCTTTTGTTACCCTGAAATCCCTGAAATGAGCAGAGAGGGTGTAATGGTCAGGGAGGTCTGTGACAACTCAAAGGAGGTTGGAAAGGCCAGGGCTTTCACAGGATCATAGATTTGCACCAGTGTGTACCAGCTCCAATTGGCACTCTCAGCAGACTGGTGAAAGAGCTGTGAGCAGCACACATGGTGCAGAGTGGGGCCAGAGCATGCAGCAGCTGCTGAGCCGCTGGCTAGAGCTACTGTGCTTTTGGGAAAGACCAACTCTTCCAGCTCACACTGAGAGTCCCAAGAAAGCCAATGGGAGTATGTATTTTATTTTGATGTATTTATGTTTGGTGTTACTGCAGGAAGGACAAGGATCTAAGAGTTAATTTTTTACTTTTCTCCACTTAAAATGAGGCTTAATGCCTAATCTGGACTTTTTGTTTGCAAAGCAGCCACAACTCACACTGAGTACAGGGATAATTGTAAGTTCCCATCACTTCTGGAAAATGGGCCATTAAATAGGTCATTAAGTATAGCATTAGCTGTCTCCTTTCAGCCACCCAGGCTGAAGAAATCTGGCAGTTGCAAGGAAAACAGAGATGAGTGCTGGGTGCAGGCTGGCTGGTCATGCTGTTGTCTCCTGCTGCACTGCAACAGCACAAGAAACCTGGGAGCCTTCAAACACATGCCATGAGGTCCACAAGTGGCATTTAATAACCCACTTTCTCAAGGGAAACCAAACCTTTCCTGAAACCATGTTCCCAGATCACAGCAAGATCCACAACCCCGCAGGACCTTTGGAAGTGACAATCGGAGCTTTTCATTTTTAGATCATTGACTCACGCCTAGTTCAGGTTGGAAGGTCATTCAAACAGTGGCTCCTGGTATCCTGCTGCGGAATGAGCTGACTTCTGTCCCTTTAGGAACCTAATTGTCCATAGGAGAAAGACCCTGCTACCCCATGTAAGTGATCTCCTGTGAACACAGGAATGGCCACCTCAGTCCAAAGGTCCAGCTATCCCGATGTGCTGTATTTGGCAGTGACAAAAGCAATCCACGGGAAAACGTGATAACTTGTCAAGGACATATATCTCTCCTTGTTTAGGGAGGGTCAGATCCAGGAGTTTCTCTGTCTTTAGTAACTCTATACATCTCTATTTCATGAAGTTTCTCTGTCTTCCTTGTTCTCACATAGACTTGTTGCATCCACGGTGTCCTTAGACAGGAATACATGAATCTGAGGAGTGAATTACAGATAATGGATATGAGGAACAGTTGGAAGCAGCATGAGAAAGCAAGCCAGCTTTCTTCTGGCTCAATTCCTCCTTGATGCAGCTGTAAGGAGGCCTTTTACCAACATGCTGAGTCTTTGCCACAGCTTTGGATTTGCTGAACCAGTTTGTGAAAAATCAGGAACACACAAAAAAAAAAATATTAGAGATGTATTTAGCATGAATGTGAGCAAAATAAGCCAACTGTGTGACTATGGGATGACCCCACCCAAACCCGCATGTGTTCTATAGGTCCCGGAAACAAACCTGAGGGCTCAAATAGCATCATTGTGCTACAGTGAGCTCTCCTTTTTGAAACATTTAATGATAAATGTTTAAACAGCTGCCCTTGTAGGATTTGGGGAAGGTGAGCAGTAAGGCATTGTCTTGTATTAAAGCCACAACTGGACTTTGGCCAGAGCTGAGGAATTTGTGGGTGACAGGAGTATATTTTTCATGCATTTTGCTGAATCTCCTGCATGGCGTAACTTTCTCTGTGGGAGATTTAGCCAAACAGTCCAAAGAAAAGAAAGAAATGTGGACAAACCAGCTTCTGTGATTTATTGCCTTAAAGCCATTCAGTAGAGATTGTCCCAGCTGGTTATAAACTACATATTTCCTACTTCAGTGGAGGGGAAGAAGGGTTCTGGATGCACATTTTGCCCAGATAGAGATCTCTATTCTTTAATTTATCTCACATACTTAAGACAAATGAATACTAGTGTTGATCTTATCTTATGCTTAATTTCTTGTTTATTTATTTTTTTTTATTTTATCAGTCCTCTCTCCCTGCTTTTTCCCCTTTCCCTCCTAGATGGGAAGTTTCTTACGTTAGCCTCATATGCAGCTGGAGGGTTGATAAAACTAATAAACTGACAACCTTAGTAACCATAGTGCCCCATCTGGTGTGATCCTGGAGAATACAAACACTTGAGGAACGCTGAGTGCTTTTTTTTTTTTTCTTTTAGTACTACTAACTGTGTTTTGCTTCCTAAATATCAATTCAGGTTACAGATCCATTAACTAAAATCGTTGTGAAGCCCCGAGTGTGTGTCTGCATTAGTGTTTCAGTTCAGATCAGCTCCCTGTAGAAGTAGTATGGTTTGCATTGTGGTGCCATCTTAAGGATGGTTGGATTACTGTCCCTTTGAAAGAAATGTGTCTGCATTATGTGTTCCCCTTATCCATTCCAGGCACTACTGGGAAATCAGTCCCTAGAATCACACTGTATATGACATGAATTAAAAAAGAGGAAAAAACCCCAAACAACTAAGCCCCAAACAACAGAACCATGAAATGTGTTTACTGTGAATGTCAAGTCCTCAGCAAAAATCTTCCTGGTCCCTGGCTCTGTGCATCTTAGTCCATCCTACTTGCTAATGCAGACATAGTCTTAGAAAATCCACAGATAATCCTCAGTGGATTTGAAGGCTTCATGGCTAAGCACTTCCAGCATAATCACAAAGTAAATGTAAAAAATTACATGAGTCCAGGTGTGTTGTGTGGTACCTCTCTCCCTGCAAGATATGTGAAATGCAACTTTTTCTGTTGTGACAAATAGGAATTGTTCAAAAATCAGTCGTCCTTTTTTATTTCCATGTGAATATAATTCTTATTTCTACAATATATTGAATTGTTGGGACTGGGAAAATCTCACTGTAAAGGGAACAAACCTATGTGTCCTCTGATGGACCTGCATGTGCCATAGGACTTCAAGAGCAGCTTTACACTGTACAAAATTCCATGCCAAAACATTTTCCGCGTGTCTAGAAGTCCATTTATCATGAAGGTATCTGTCCTTTAGGGTGTGATCCTGCCACCTGCAGCACCAGCATCCCAGCACTGCTGATGGCTTGTCCTTCAGCCTTGGGAACAATGACCCACTGAGCATCACACAAGTGCAAATCCCCAAACCCCATCTCCTCCCACAACCTTTGTCTCTACTGCCCCTTTTGATGATTTTAATTATTTAATAATTCATCAGAGTTATTTAATTATTTAATAATTCATCAGGCACCTTACTGCCTAAGGTGCAGTAACTCTGGTATTATGGGGGCAGAGAGGTGCAGTGTGGAGGAGGCTGAGCTGTTGGGAGTGGGATTAAGTGTTCCTTGCCACTGCACTTGGATATCTGTGCACCCCACACTCTGACCTGAGTGTACACACTTTCCTTTTTTTCTGATGACAAAGAAATGAAATTAAATCAACTGAGACTGATTCTTTTGAGAGGGAGAGAAGAGAAAGCAAGTGAGATGGGCTGACACACATCTGATCCTCACAAAGCTGCTGTGCAGGTGGGTGGACAGGTGATGACTGACAAACAGTGTGTCCTGCTCCAAGCTGAGTCAGAGGATGTGGAGATGAAAAAGCAGATGCTACCTCTGCCACCTCATGTCCTCAAGTATTAAACATCCCTCAGAAGTGAGCTAGTGAAAAATTTTTTTTAAGTGTTGGCAAGATCTCTGAGCTTACAATGGCAGATTGTGAAATGTTTATTTGTTTGTCCCGTGGGACTTTCCATAAAGCTTCTGAATGCAAACTTCTTTCCCTTTCTCTCTCTCAGACACGTGCACTCAGGTGCCAACACCTCCACCTGAATAATAAGAGATAATCACTTTATCTGCAATTGTTTTACTCATAAACAATCCAGTTACCATGAATACTTAGAAGGAGGTTCATGACGGTGCTGTAAATCAGGACCAAATTTGATGTCTAGATCTGATATACATTTTTTATTAATATTTTGTAATATGAAAAAAAAAAAAAAGTCCTGTGAAACATCAATAGTCCTCATCTTTTGCCAAACACTGCTTTGGCAGAAAGTTTGCTTTCATTTGAGATGTGTTACTTCTTCAATAACCCAAAGTTTTAAATGTTCTTTTTGCAAGACTTTTAGGAAAATTACAGACAATTAAAATGTAAAGGATTGTTAACAACTCTGACAAAATAATAACCTACTGAATCTACTTGTTTCTATTTCATTTTTACCTCTCTGAGGCCCAATACACTGAAATGCTGTGCCATAAGCACCGAACACACTCATGCTATACCCTCTCTGGTGTAATCTGCAGAGGTTGATGTATGTAACTGCAATTGTTCTTTAGTAGATGTCTGAATTTGGGTAATCTATCCTTTCTCAGACAGTGTTGGTGAAAGCCTTGCCCTCTTCTTGCCAACTGTTTTACCAGGCCTTCGTGGACACAGGTTTTATGGAAGGAAAACTGATAAAGAGAGAATTAATCAGCCAACTGTCCTTACAGATATGAGATCTGCATGTGGAAATTTCATACAAACACAGACCTTGAAACTCATTGTAGAGCTTTGGGATTTAAGGGTGTAAATTCAAACTTAGCAAAAATAAGCGAGTCAGTGATTATGAATAGTCACAGCCTCCGTGTTTGCAGCTTACGTATCACTTCTGCAAACACCGTGGTTTATAATTGACTGAGAGGAGAAATACATCTTTCAACACCCACCAGCTTCTGTATCCTGGGTGATTTCCCACCTGAGCACCTCTCTGGGCTGTTTTTGTCCTGTGGAGAGGTTACAGCAGCATGCTGACCATGATTTCTTTCACCTAACAGGTGCTGGTGATACTTTATTTTGCAAATGAGGCATTTCATGAACCATCATGAGAATAAAGAACTACCAGAGCTGAGGGGAGACAGGGGGGATGTGAGATGGAAAGAAAGGGAAGGAGGGCAAAGAATGACTCTGCAGACAAATCCTCTACAATATTGAATCTTTGCTGGCACAGAAAAAAGCCAAACATGAGAAAAGTCATGCTTCAGTTCTCCACCATTGCATTATCCTTTTCCTTTTCTTCTGCTACTTCAAAATACCTGCAAGTATGCTGCCCTCCTTGAAGCAGGCTCCTTGAAACTGAAGTGTGCATTTCAAAGACTGTGTAAAATATAACTCTTTGTGTTTGGCTTGGAGAAATATTTGTTGGGTGAAAAGGAAAAAGGAATTTAAGTAGCTGGTAGTAAGCAAACGTTCTTCCACTGCCTGCTCAAAGCACATTGAAACTAAGGACAGATCTTGACCATGCTGGTCAGAAGTTGCATCTTGTGACCTTAAAAGAGAATTGGAGCTCTTGACAGTGCACTGCAAAATCAAACACTCCCAAAACTCGTGAGACACACATCCAGAGATGGGTAAGTTCACACTTGTTAGTGTGGTTACGACACAGAGATGACAGTGAGGACTGGTTTCCTCAGCAACTGTCCCCAGTGCAGGGCAGAGCCCTGAGCTCCCTGTGCCACATCTGTTCTGCTGGCAAGGCTGTCACCACCTGGTTTGAAGAGTGCTGTAGTCTACACATGGAGCAGCAGTGAAAATATCTCATGCCATCTGATAACTTCCCTATCCTGTTCCCCCTGCCTTGACCTTTTTATCATCTCAAAACCTCTTTGAGCCAGAAAAATGCTGGTATCCCACATGTACAGATGGGGACCCAGGGCCCAGACTGCTCAAATATTGCTGCCTGTTTGTGTTACAACTTGCTCCACAACATCCACTGAAGATACCACTGGTGAAAGAATGAGAGGGGTTTTTTAATTCCAGACTAGACAACTTAAGAGCAAGTGTCTTTTTTTCCCTTGATTCCACACATGATCCCAATGCCTCCAAAACAGGACTTCTGGTGAGCAGGAGAAATAATGATGAACTACCCCCCTGGGTGACATGTTCTACCTGCTCTACATTCCTCAGGTGAATCAGGGAGGACAGCAGATTTGGATCACCTTTTGTTTGCTGAGCACATCCAGAGGAGAGGATTAGCTCAAGTAAGTGGGTAGGACTGGACTTCCTTGGTATATACTTGTCTGTCCTCATTTCTTTTTGTTTTGACTAAGGTGCCAAAGCACAGTACCATGATGATGAATATACAAAAGTCTTGGAAAATTAGAATTAAATATGTGTATTTTCTGTAAGTTGAGACATCACAAAAAAGAGAACTCTATATCTAGTGTAAATACATATCAACATACTTCTGTTTGTCTTTCAGTCCAATTGCCTAAGTGTTCTATACCTCATGTTTTAAAATAGTACTTGAGCTGAGCTGATGCCAGGCTGCATCTCTCTTCTCTCAGAATTCCTAAGCAGCACATACTTGGCCAAGGAGAACAGGTTGGGTGCTTGAGGCTGGTGTTGTCCAAAGCTTTGATGTGCCACCCACCCACTTTTTGCCACTTCATGGCTGGGCCAGGAGTGAAATGCATCTGGATTTAGTGTCTTGCTTGGGCACTAAACAGAGCAACAACAAAGCTTTGTCATGCTTTAGTATTTTATCTGGAGTTTTTTGTTGTTTTTAATTTCCAAACTGCCATAATTCTCTGTGAGTTAGCAATTCCCTGGGCATATTTTGGAGTTAGCTTAATAAATTTGAGTTTGCTTGAGCCAGGACTTGAATTCTTTCATCTACATTCAGAGAAGATGGAAGACTTTCCCTAAGTAAGTTTATTTGAAGCCTCAGTTTCATGCAACCACCTGAAAGAAGCTCAATTTTATGCATGCAGAAGAGATACCTCAGTGCTTAAAATAATTTCCAGGGAATAATAATTTCTCACAGTTTGTGTGACTTTCAGCATAGAACAGTCAAATAATTCCCCAGTTTTTAACTGATTTTTGGCCTGAAGCTGTCCCACAGCAGAACTGAACATTTCAGAAGTTGTAATTTCAGCATAATTTGAACTAAAACCAAATATGACTTCCCTTGAAACAAGTAAAAAACCCAATTATTATTTCATTTTGAAAGATCACTTGGAAATAAGAAATTAAAGAATCGCATTTAGAAGTTATTCAATAGTTTAGAGAAATATAATTCTATTTTTGGCTTTAATACACTGCTTTTTGATCTAGATTAAAATAATATTTTGGTTGACCAGCAGTTCTGTTAAAACCTCCCCTCTGGTTATCTTTATGCTCCTCTCCTGTACAAGACATGCTCAGCAGGAGGTACAGGAACAAGATCAAAACCATCACCTTGATCTGGCCAGGCAGAGCCTGTATCCTGAGTCCATACTCTGAAAGATGTGCAGCTCCTGCAATCAGAGGGTTCCTTTCTTTGACACTCAAAGTATTGCCAGTTAGCACAAGAAGAACAATTTTCCTGCCTGTGGACCTCTGAAGTAACTATTCATTGCTTACTCTCATGGGGAATAGAGAAAAATATGGGGAATAGAGGAAATAAAATATGCCAAGGTCAAAACTAATTAAAACAATGTTTTCCACTGCAGGTACAATCAGGCTGGGAAATCAGTATTTTTTGACATCATTGTGGTCAAGGATACCACAAGATATATGAAAAGTCTTGGACTTGAGATGAATGTGCTTGAATCTCTGCATGTGCACACACAGATATTGCCAGAGGTATCATAAGTCATTCTAAGATATTTGCATGTAATATTAAACTTTCTGCCACTGTGTTTGTGACACAAAAATATTTAAACCCTAATCTGTGCTTAAGATCTAAGTTTCTATTGAAGTCTAGGAACCTAGATAGGCTGAAGGATCCTTCTGTTGTCCTGCTATGGTGTGTGCATTATTCCAGCTCAATTACTCTGGCTGGAGGGCTGCAGCTCCAAGCAGTGGTCTGCTGGGGCAGCCTCAGTGCTCTTGAAATTGAAAATGTGCAAGCAAAAAACCTGGTTCATCCAGTGGCTCATATTTGTGTGGAGGAGGGCCAGGCTGCCTAAATTGGCATCATGTCCATAAGGCAGAGGTTTCCAGTGGAGTTCAGGTACCCAGGACCTGCCAAGGATTGTATGACCATGTCCCATTTGCAAGTTTCAAAGCCATTGGGAAGCAGTGAGCCAGTGGAGGAAGCAAAAAAGGATCTGATAAAGTCTTTGTTAGAGGCTTGTTCCAGTTCTGATTAATCACATTCAATAACAATTCAATTAGTTCCATGAGTTAAAAATTACCAAGTTAGCTGCACATACTGAGATGGACACATTCAGGGCTGAGACAAAAATAATCTGGCAGGAATGAGAGGCATTGAGTAAGGCAATGATCTCCTGGGACATTTCTGGAAATTGTTCATGGCTATTTTCCATGTCCTCATTCTCCAAATGTTTCTAGCATTGCTTTCCTTCTCTGACCCAGGCCCTGCACAGCAGATCTCCTACACATCTTCTCTTGCTAATGGGCAAGAGCAGAGACTACTGGTGTGAGTGGGGTGCTGTGGTTAGTCAAGGAGACCTGAACCTCTCTTAAAAATTCAGTTTCACTCTGCTAAAAGTGGAAAAGCCCTGAGAAGATGAATACAGACAAAACAGCAAGCAAAAGGAATATAATCGAATAGGTTTGGTCTCTCTGAGAGCCAATGGTCCCAGCAGTTCAGCTGTCAGCCCTCAGGCTGCTGGACACCACAGCCATGTTTACCAATAAGAAATACACTGTACAGCACCATCTCATTGCTCTTTGACTTCTATCATCCATTTCTTTATGCATTTAATCCCTTTGAGATGTTACAGCTCTTGGATGGTGAGCATAGTGCAGGAATTTGACCCTTGACGAGACCCTGCACTCACTGAAGCCTCCCTTGGCATGGGGATGATCAGGTCTTTGACCCTTGGAGATATTAGTAGTAGGTGAATAGTCTTAACCAAGACCCCATATTATGCTGAGATTGCAAACCCTTTTTGGCAAGGACTGTCTTTTCAGTGTGTATGGAGCACCTACCTTTGTGTGGTTTTGGTCATGTTTCCAGGTGCTGCTGAAATGTAAATACTTAGTAGAGTAATATCCAGTTGCTTTTGTTTTGCTTTTCATAAGTTCACATACCAGAGAGGGCTGGAATTCAGGATTTACCAATAATAGACCCTGCTCTAAAGGTGATGCTGTTGTCACTTGCATTGTGTAAAGAGTGGGTGAGGTATGTTAGTAGATAGCAGACAGCAGACACAGTTTCTTTTGGGAATAAATAACTAGGATTGCTTCTGTGAATGACTTGGGAATTGTTCAACCCACCGTACTGTCTTGTTTGTTAGACAGTACTAAGTCTCTAAGTGACTTAGTCACTAAGTGCCATGACCAGTCTTTTCTTAAACACCTCCAGGGGCGGTGACTCCACCATGCCCCTGAGCAGCCCATCCCAATGTTTATTCACCCTTTCTGTGAAGAAATTCATCCTAATGTCCAACCAGAACCTCCTCTGGTGCAGCCTGAGGCCATGTCCTCTTGTCCTGTTGCTGGTTGCCTGGGAGAAGAGCCCAACCCTCACCTGGCTACAACCTCCTTTCAGGTAGTTGTAGAGAGTGATAAGGTCACCCCTGAGCCTCCTCTTCTCCACACTAAACACCCTCAGCTGCTCCTCACAGGACTTATACCCTTCACCAGCTTTGTTACCCTTCTCTGGACATGCTCCAGCAGCTCAATGTCCTTTCTGAATGGAGAGGCTCAGAACTGGACACAGTACTCAAGGTGTGGCCTCACCAGTGCTAAGTACAGGGGACATGTTGTCCAATTTTCTAGTTCTTGAAAGAGCTGTGGGGTTTGAAAAACTAGTTTTTGTTTCAAAATCTATTTTGTCATATGATTTAGATGAGTAATTTCAAGGGCTAAAATTCCTTCAAATCAACCTATTGTGTTTTGAAACAAAACCAGAACCTTTGCTGTGCAAACAATAGAGACTGCATTGCCAGCATCTCCCTTGCCTCAGCTGCAACAGACCATGCACTTATGCTGCTTGACTGGAATCCAAACTGTCATGTCTGACTGTTCAGGACAGGGTGGTTAAAATGGTCTGAGATCAGAGAACAAGGCTGAGGACTGCAGTCCTCCAACAAGAAGGATGAATTCTGGGCTTCAGTGTGATCTGTTGGCTTTGGTAACTGTTCACATGTGGGGATTATAGCAATCTTCAGTGTGGACCTTCAGGCAGTGCTGGCACAGCCATCCCAGGGGATGCCAGTCTTTAATTCAGCATCAAACAGCCTAATATCTAAATCTGTCATGTCTGACCAAGTTGCTTTGTGAGGGAACCCATTTTTCATGAGCTGCTTTACCTCTCTCTTCCTTTCCCAATTTCCTTCTGTTTCCTCTTCCACTGACTTCTGTTTAATTTTTCCCTCTACCCACTTCGCCTAATCCTTATTTTTACCTTGAATCTCTTTTACTTTCTGAAAGCTGAAATTGTGCAGCATATGGGTGCTTAAATCAGGCCACCTGCACACATCCAGGGGCTCTACATAGTCCATGAATCGTACGCTTCACGACCTCAGTGTAAAATGCTCTGCAACCACAAACTGCAGACATGAGAGTCAGGCTGCTGCCAAGACATGGTGGAAACCCTAAATTGTTATGTGTCTCCTTTCCGTCCTGTAAATGTTATTTATTTGCATAAATTCAGAGAAGCCTCCTGGACTGCCTCAAAGCTGCAGCTGTTCCACTGAATTAATCTCAACCACCTCAACTTGCTGTGTTTCGTGCTGCAGTTTTGCCAGCACCCACTGCTGGCACAGCTGTCGGGCACAGCAATTTGTTTCCATATGCTCTTCACGCAGCACATGCAGTAGCACCCAGTGGTGCACAGTGTTGCTAGAGGGACAGATCCAAAAATTTTAGACCTATTTATCAAGTGCAAGGAGTTTGGTATTACAGTAATTTTGTACACAGCTTATGCAGTGGAGCTTAAACCTTCAAATACAATGGAGTAGCAGATAGTGATAATTATGGAGTCAGTAAGTGGTGTTTCATAAGCAGTCTCTTGGCAAGATGTCCTCCTATATGTGTGGTTATGCAAACCATTTCCCCTTCATTAATTGTTGCTAATTATGTTTTCTCTGTGAATGATCCATTAACTAGCTTACCATGGCAGAGTTGAACAAGAAAAAGATATTTCTCTTGCTCAGGGAATAAATAGAAAAAAGGCATAATAACTCTTGACTGGGTCTCTCACTGCTACTTGATCTCTTCAGATGTGCTCCTTCTCACCGTCTGTTGGCTTTCAGGCCCCATGGGCTGTACAGCTTTTAAAAGGAGCATGCAGGTGCAAGTGATTTGAGATCTGAATTTTTTATTAAAAAAAAGCAATCCAGTTTTTGCTATATATAAAAGCATATTGTAGTGATGGCTAAGATATTATTTGAATGCTCTAACCAGTAACAATGGCATCAATCATCAACTTGGAAAGTGGCGTTGGTTTCAACCAAATCTGGGCACAATATTTCCTTGAAATGCTCATGAAGGAACTGCTGCATGTTTCTCTTATAACAAGTATTTATTTTATGGAGTTTGGATAAAAATGCTTATCCAGAAAAACAGTGGTACTAGTGGGTAAAAATTTTAATTGGAGACTGATGTCTGTATGAACACATACAAGAGAGAGGCCTAATCTGATTGTAGATGCAACATGGCTTCAACATCCTAATAGTATTTTAAAATAGTTACTGGGTAAAATAAGTAGAGTCTATAAACCTATATATTTGGATAATCCACATCTTTGTCTACTAAACAATTTAAATAATTAAGAGGGAATCCAAAGGGAGTAAGGATTTATGAAGATGCTTGCTTGTAAAACAAGAATATACAACTGGTTGTCCTCAAATCCACGGCTCAGAGAACAAATGAGTCTTTGAAAATATATCATGGTAAAAGACCTTGTAATCAGGGTTTTAATCAAGCCATTACAAACAAGAGGTGATGAGAAACAGACTGCAGTTTGGATTAGCAACAGAACTGGGAAAAGAACAGCCAGGCTGAGACTATCAGACACTGTCAGCACTGTCACAGTAGCACACAATGAACAACACAGGGATTGGAAAAAACCTGCATGAGCAGCCCCCTCACTGCCAGCATGTGGTGGTGCTCCAGAGGAAGGACTCTCTTGAAACATCTACAGACACCATAGGGAAAATCAGTGGTGTGAAGAATGCCTGGAAAAGCATGAGCAGAATTCCAATGTTGTGCTGCTCTGAGGAGGAATCACAGATTGTCCCAGTGCACCTGGGGCAGCTCTGGCACTGTAGCACTCCTTTACTCAGTCAGGTGTATTTCTGCAAGAGGAGCAGGGAATGTGGTTATTGCAAATACCTACTGCTATGATGTTTGTGGTTTTCCTCCTTTATCCTACTATATTTTATTCCCTCTAGTTAAACTTATTTACATTCTTTGCTCTTTTCTTGTTGTTCTCTTTTAAATTCACAGTTAAACCCTCCAGCTTGTTTAACTAAAGGCTAACGAGAACAGAGCTTAGGGATTGGTCAAAAATTGTCAAAATTCTTATGGATTCAAGAGGTGTGACGTGTGTAAATATTCAACTGCTTCTCCATTGTGGTGCAAGTCATGGCCACAGTGCAGGTGCTCCCCTACAAAGGTGTAGGCAAGTATAGGGCATCCAGAACTTCCTTTGTCCTCCAGTCTGTAAGAAGAGCTGGGCAAAAGCTCTGTGGACTGACTTATTATCTGAAAATCTGGAGAAATTCCTGTGTGTGTTTTAAATGGACTTTAGTTGAAGCTGCTTGGGATGCTGTATTCAAGATGGGAAAATAACTGGAAAGCTGATTTTGAGCACTGATCATTCACAATGATGCAGAAAAGATTTTTCTGCATCATTGACAAAGAATCCTTAATTTGTGCAGGTGACTCAAAAAGTAGAAAGGAGTAAGGACATGGAGAGTCACTTTCCATCCAGTTGTCAGGGTCAGATTTATAGTGAACAATTCATCTCCTATTTGTGTGTATTTGGTGCATAAACATAAACTTCCAGGCTGACCCAGACTGCAGCTCTGAATATTGGTGCAATAGATGCACAATCAGATCACCACAAGATGGTGGTGGATATGAGCCAAGGCTAATTTGCATCTGGATCAGAAATATGTGGTGCGTTAATGCAAGTGTTGTTCACTGAATATAGATTTTCAGCATGTACTAAACTAGCCCAAAGGTTATTTTGCAGGAGGATACTGCTCTGGAAGAAATTAGACTGTAACTGTAGAGTGATTTTTAAAGGCTATTTTTCCTTTAAGCATGTTGAGGGTGTTGAGTGATTCTAATTGATAGCTATTTAAATTATGAGAAAGAATGTAGAGTATAAATGCCATTTAAGATAAAGGTTTCAGTGACATTTACTTTCAAATACCTTAAAATTTATAATTTTTCATAGAATTACTTTTTGAGCAGCTGTTACAACTGGGTAGTGAATCCTGGACAGTTGCTTTTATACTCTTCCTGCACAGTAGCACATCACTGCAGCCAAAATGGAGTGGCACTTGTGACCTATCTTGCATCTCAGTACCCTGTATTGCAGCTTGTTTTACCAGAATACACTACACCATTCTGACCAGAAGATGGCAATGAGAAATGAGGTTTTAAACCGTATTTCTTTATCAATTATTGTACACTGATGCTTCAAGCTGATCACAGTTTATATGTCAAAACCTTCCAGGCAGATTTTTTTGAATAATTATAAAAGAACCAACTCCACCTCTACACAGATGAGCTGGCAGTGGGTTGTGTCTGAAGACATCCAGCAGCAGGAAATGCAGGTGGCAGTTTAAAATCAATCTTCATATAATTCCTATAATCCAGTTTTTTCATAGCTGGATTCCATGGACTGCACAGTGGTTTTAAAGACCAAAAACATTCAGCAACTGTGTTTTAAGGACCTTTGGAAGACCATATGGGTGAAGCTTCATCTGAGCACTGGGGTCCCAGTGTATCTACTCCCTTAGGGCTTCAGTTGATTAGTTTTTAACAGTGCACGGGGGATTTGTTAGAATGCTTTGATTTCTCAGGTTTCTCACTTTCAGTAGGAATGTAGCAGTTTTAACACGAGGTTCATTGTCAGAGGTTCCTCAGCACAACTGACAATGAAGCTGCGTGGTCACCCTTCGGGAGCCGGATGCACAGGAGACCTATTGCTCACCTGTCCCACAGACATCAGGGTGTTGTTCCTGGTGTGGCACTGAACCCAGCAGGGCAGCTCTGTCTCCAGCACTAGATGTATCCCACAGATCACTTTGGTCTGCATTTCTTTTGGTTTTACTCTCACCTCTAGAAAGACTTTGACTCTTTGCACAAGATAAGAACTTTGTGAGAATCTGCAAAACTGTTTCCCATTAAGCTCTTCTTATTGTTTTTATCACACTGAGTCCTAATATCCATCAGAAGTAGCATAGTGGAGTTGGCAAAGGGAAACTCACAGTGGTAGAAGAGGAAATTTCTCTCCTCCTCCAGTATTTCCACGACTGACTGCAAATGTGTACCCTATATGTAGACATGCTGTATGGGTTTTACTAGAGGGGATTAACTTAAAACTGAGCAATTCTTCTGACCTGACTGAATTATCAGTTCTTTCAAACTTCCCCATAAAAAGAAATGAAGATAATAAAAATAAAGTGTTTGGAATCTTTGCACAGTCTCCTTCACTGATCCCCAGAAAGTGAGATGTGTTTCTAGTAGGAAAATGGACAGCAAGAGAACAGCGAAGAGATCAGACTAAAGGAGAAGTAAAACCATGAAAGGAAGAAGGTCAGAAGTTGGTTTCAGAGCCAGGCTGAGAGCCTGCCTTGTTGCCTAACCCATGTTGACTCCCTCAGGTGATGTCTCTTGAGACAGGAGCTCATACCCCACTATTTCACAGTCTTGCTGAGGCTGTTTTACCTACGCACACTGACTGTAGCTCTTGGACCTGCTATTCTTCATCTCCTTTTTGGGGGAGGACAGCATTTGAGGCTCTCCCTGTCGGGTAAGGGGGCAGGTCTGTGGTGTGTGTTGTGCACCAGGATGGCATTTTATGTGCCAGTGATTAATTCTAGCTTCCTTGTTTGCTCTTAGAATGAAGATTCTCCAGTATCCTCTGCTGTTCTTTAACAGAGAGACCTAGTGTCAACAAGGAAGCAGCTAATCAAAGGCTGCTGGCGTAAATGATCAGATCCAGGGCAACACAATTAATGCACACACCTCCTCAAGTGCCCCTTGTCCACTCTGTTCGCCTTGCCTTGGTTTTGCATTAATCTGGCACTGCCATCCTCCTCCTCTGTGGGCTGATGATCACAACTCTATCATTTTATGGGAATGCATAATTTTCTCTGCTTCCTCTTGTTGTTTGCCATGGCTGAGAATCAGCTTGCTTTAGGGACAGCCTGCAGAGGCTACATCCCCAATGAGAAAACTTTGGTTAAACATCCTAATTCATGCTTGGGGGGGGATTGGCTACAGTGGCATATGGCAGGTTGCAACATGAATGGGGTCATTTCCCTCTATCACTCCAGATTGAATTCTGATTTTTTGGAATTATTCTGTCCCTCAGTGATTGCTCAATGTGTGCTGGGATTACAGGACCATGTTTGTGGAGTCAGTACAATGATTGATTGTGGTGATGGATGCAGGGAAGAAGCTGAATATTCACCATCATACCTGGGCCCTCTGTGCCAGAGGCAAGGATGACCAGTCATCCTTTCCTGCCTATCCTCAGGTACCACAAAGCTCTGTGGCGGGAGAGGGGGTAACAGCTGGATATGAAGGTAAAGTCAGGGGCTGTGTGTTTCAATGTGTACATTCAAGGTTCTGTGTCTTTCTGTGAAGACAAGGATTGTCCCTCATCTTTGACCTTATTGGTACACTTTAGCTGTAGGGTGTTTACTAGTGGGCTGTTAATGTTCTCCCTTATTTGAGGCTACAGTGAAGCAGCAAATCTGACCAGGGAATTTCTCTGCTGAAGAGAAGTGAGCAAAACCAAAGTGCAAAATGCTGCACCCACAGTTCATTGATAGAAAAATACCATCTATGCTTTCTTATTTTCCCATTTTTTTCACTGTTTTCATCTGTTTTCCCCTAGTTTCTGCTTCTTTACTGTTTATATACCTCATTCCAGCCTTTCACATGCAAAATGTGTTTTGGCAGTAGGTGTAGAGACTCCAACCTGACATGAATCCCAGTCTTGCAGGGCACTTGCTGGGACTGCTGGTCTGCTTAAAGTTGAGTCTGCAAAAGGGAGTTTATGGGGGATTCAGTTCTACAGGACATGCACAGAGACACATCATGGGTGGATGCTCTCTTCAATTTCTTTGACAGAAGAGAGATGGCAAGCAATCAAAACCTGTTTACACCATGGCAAGTAATAAATCAAGGCTGATATGTTAAGCAGTAGGTTGTGTAACATTCATAAAGGAAGGAGTTTTGCCAGCCATGCCAGTTATTCATCATCTTCTCCATCAGTTTAGCCAGTCTCAGGTATTCAAGCTGTTCCTTCCCTCTTTTTATTTTTTAGTAAGCATTACTTTATTTTCTAGGGAGCACAGAAACAAGAATAGAGAATGAACATAATGATGACAAATGGTTGCTTTGGCCTTCTCTGGAAAGACTGTGATAACCTTGGTCTGGGCTTTGTGTGCTCCTTCTGCCTTGCCATATGAGTTCACTGAGGTGGCCCTAGGCTGGCAGAGCTCCAGACTGGCGTGTGTCTGACATTGTTCAGCGGGAACACTCTGTGCAGACCCGGGCACGCTCCTCTCCTTGGCATCAGAGGAAAGAAAACAAAAGACCTTGGTTCCAAGTTTGTTGGCTTTATCAGCACACATGGTTGCCCCTCCATCTTAAAAAAGCTGTTTCAACCCCAAGACCAGACCATTGGTACTATCTGGCAAATCCCTCTTCATTTGCCAGTCACAGACAATTGGCTTGCTTGGAGCTGATGAGTAATGCTTCCCTGCTGCAAGCTGGTTGAACAGGGAGAAATGAGCTGAAAGGAGCTGAACGTGGAGAAACAGCTGAACATCCATAAATCACTAATTATTGTCTCTTTGTCTATATCTTTGTTCAGCTTAAGCATAGTGTTTGTGTAAAACTGATTCTTCCAGGGCCCTTTGTCTGTGGGCAGCTTGATCTTCTAGATGAAAGATGTAATTGATACTACTGATTTTGAAAAGAGTTCCCATCAGGCATAAAATGTATCCCAAATATGTTCTACTTCAAAGTCTTTGACACAAAATTCTTAATTTTCCTTGTCCCTATTTTCTTAAAAAAAGTAAACAAAGTCTCTAATGTCAGTGCTCGAGAAAATGGAATCAGCTTAGCTTTGGGAAGAATCAGTGGTCAAAATGTGGTTGTAAAGATCATTTTTATCAAATTTCTTAGGTTCATGTAAGGAATGAATTATGGTGGAATTGCAGAGTAAGCTCTTACAGCAGCTTTTTTAATCAGATTTTTAATCAGATTTTGAGCTAGGACGTAAAACTGCTTTCAGTCAGCCTGAACACTACTATTCTGAGCAAAGAGCTGGAGTTAGTCTTCCAGTTCTTGCTCTCTTCATGGAACTATGAGGTAATGTGAGAGTGGGAGTGACTAGTGGGAATATTGTTGGAATACTTATTTGCCAACATTATTAATAACTTGATTCTATTAGTAGTGTACTGAATGAAAGGTGGTGTGGGAAATGCTGGTTGTGACCTGTATTCCTCTCACTTCATTCCCTCTTAAGAAAAGCTGGCAACCTCTGCTGCAGCAGCAATGTGAGCACTGCCTCCTTGAGTCTGTGTCTCTAGGAAGGATGAATGTTTGTCCAATGACTTGTGACCAGGCAACTGACTCCCAGTTCCAAGGTGTTTCTCTCCTTAGGTTTTCACTTGGGATTTCTCCTCTGAAATACAGCCATGCAAGTTGATGATGGACTCAGCCTACTTTGCCAAAGGAAAGCATGGGCATAACATCCTGAGAGGGCTTCTGCTCCAGAGCAAAAACCCAGCGTGTGGTCTGGGCCAAAAGACAACTTACATTATTGTAAAAGTTGCTGCAATATAGAGTCTTTATACAAACTTTTTACACATGGGATGACCCCAGCCTAGAAGAGAGCAAACTCCAAACTCCCGCCCTGGGACTCTCAACCATGACTCAGTCTCAGGAGGGGCTTGTATCCATGCTTAGCTAGTACCTGTTAAAAACAGTGTGAGAGGAGAGGCTTCTAATTGTACAGTGTTTGTCCAGTGTTGGACCTACTGGTTTGGTAACCAACTGGGAAGCATTAAGTGGGATCTAAGTAGCTGGTGCCTCTGATCTGTGTTAATGGGGGATAGCAAGAGGCAAACAATTATTTCACTCATATTAAACATTAAACATGAAAGTTGCATTAAAATGCCCCTGAAGAAAGGAATTAATTGTCTTTTTGATCAGTGGGTATTTCTTCTAGAAGATTTGACGCTGGCATGTGTCTGACTTAGTGCACCCGGTTATATTTTAAACAACACTAGGAGCTGAATTATCCTTTGAAAGGGAATGAACACACAGCTAGGTTAATACAGAAACAGCCACAAATGGCTATGCTTTAAGATGCCTAGGGAATAGCTGAAGTTTCTGGATTCTGATCCCAAATGAATTTGGACAGAAGGAAGAAAGTGTGAGGTTATATGGGAAAATCCATAGCCCTATTTTATAGATGAAAAAGGAAAGTGGTGTATTGTGCTCTGCTAATGATGGGTAGTCCAAGGCAGGTGAGTGCTGACTGATTTCTACCTGCAGGGGAGATAGTACATGAAGAGATGGCTGATCAGGTGTGGATTTAGAATCACTGAAATATTGAAAATCTGAAGATATAAAGAGACCTACAGTGGTTTGCTGATCCAACTTCCATCTCAGAGATAATTTCAAAGTTGAATTGGGTTGCTCAGGGCCTTGTCCAGCCATCTTTTTACTATCTCCAAAGGTGGACTTCAACTACCTGAGTCCTTGTTGCAGTGTTTGCTTTTATTGTGAGGAATTTCATCTTTATCTTGAAATATATGTATCCTTAGTTGTCACTGCTTAACATAAGGATAATGGAAAGAAAAAGGTCAACATAAATATTTCTAAGGGTTTTCTAAAAAGGGCTTGAAACCACTCAGGAGAGAAAAGAAGACCAATGAGTGAATGCTGATGCTCAGGAGATAATTTTGTTTCAAGGCAAATAAGAATCAAAGAGAAAGACGTCCCTCCCTTGTAGCTAAATCAAAAAAATCTTAAGAAACTAAGAAAACTAAAGCAAAATAATCAAACGTTTCTCACAATTCAATGCCCTTTTCCCTCCATGAGCATTACTTACCTCCTTACTTCCCTGTCTCTTGGTTTCCTGTTGCCTTAGAGTCAGAGAAGAGAGGTCTTAGGTAAGCAGTTCAATTCCATTCTCTACTTCAGGGCCTGCCAGGGAAGGCAATGGGCTTCCAGCTGCCCTGGACAAGCATGGTTTGCTGACCCTATGGGCCAGTGGCCAGTACATTTTCTTTGTTTCTTGTAGCCTCCGTTGGGATGCAAAGAGAGTGCCAGCCATGGATTTCATTAATTCCACCATCAGTAGGTCTGAATTCATTGCCACTAGTACAATGCCCTTTTCTATGTGCTGTGCCAGGGGTATTTTTTTTTGACACCATGTGTGACCTCCTGTTATTTCTCAACAAATGTTGGCAGGCACAACACAGCTGGCAGAGTAAAGTGCATCCATGCTGAAACAAACAGCCAATTCCAGAGTGGGATGAAAATTAAATCAATAAAAAAGAAATACATACCTATATTGCTCTCCTTTACTCCAGCTTTGACTGATGCTTCCCATTGCACGTGTTAACTCTCCTGACTTGAACTCAGGCAATAGCCAGAACAAGATAATCATAGAATATCATAGTTACATTTTTATATCTGCTCTATCCTTCTAAAACTTCCCCAAAGTCTATAAAACAACTATTCACAACTAACTTAGCAATTAATTCCTTTCTCTGAGCTGATGCTCAGCCTCTGCTTTTTGCTTTTACAGGACAACTCGACCTGTTGAAATAATACATTACAAATAATGATTATGGTAAATGTTTATTATTTTCATCACTGGATAACCCAGTTTTCTTATTTTCCTTTCTTCTTTGGGGTTCTGTGCCTCTCCTCTCTGTTGCTCTGTGTATGCATGTTGTTGTGGAAGAGGAGAGCAGAGTGAGGGGCTCCAGTCATGGGCAGCCTGAGCTTTGCTGGTGACAGTAGCTATGATGGCTTAAAGTGCTCAGATGCAGGACAGAGGACTTGGTAGTGCTTCAGAATATGACTGTTGGAGATACTGGGTTTGCTTCTTTATTAATAAATCACTTTCATATGCTAAGGAGCAGCCGTGCCATCCTATGAACTTCCTCTGCCCCAGCCATTCTGCAGCCAGCCCCAGCCTCTCTGTTTGTCCCTCTGCTCATCTCTCTGCTCAAGCCACACAAGGGAGCTGAGTCACTGCTGTCAGCTCAGGGCTCTGGATGCTGTGACTCATCCAGCCCTAAAGCTCTGCAGCTCGGGGTGGCTCATGGTGTTCAGCCCTGTCCCTCAGGGTGGATAACAAACAAACACGTTTGGGTTTCTGTCTTATGACCAGGTTTTATTGAGTAGCTCTCAGTTATGATGCAACTAATTTGACTTGTCTTAGGATGACCATGGTAGGAGGAAAGTGTCCATGGCACAGATTCCTGCTGGGACACCCTCTGCACTCTGTCAGAGCCCTGTGTATGATTTTGTGTGCTCAGTATGGTGCACTGGACTGGAGAAGATGGAGGTATGTTCCTCTGCCAACACGCCCTTCAAGAAGGCAAGACAAAAAGAAGTAGCTTCAATACAACTGTCCTGCAAGCCTGTTTCTGCAGTGGATTGTCATTTTTTTGGCACCAAGGAGAGCATTTTAAGCTGATGAGAAAATGCAATAGACTGATTTACTTGGATGCTTTCAGTGTTTCTTTGACTTTAGCCAGGGGAGGCCATAAGGGGGGTAGAGAAAACCAAAATATAATCCTGCACAAGGCTTGTTTGTATGCACTGGGGCTTGCAGACATTTGCTGAACTTGTACTTGCATGTGGGCCAAGTGGAGAAGGAGGGCAGGCAGAAGGAATTTTTACTCTTGCTGAGATAGAATGACATCCACAATCATCAGCCCCAGGTGAGGCCATGCAGCTTGGAAAAGTTGTGAAAAGTGTGTGTGTGTTATACCTGCTCTGTTTGCAGTCATGCTGTTTTGCAGAACTTTCTGACTTGTAGGCCCTCTGGCTCACCCTCCTCTTCCTTCCCACGGGTGAGGGTCTGTAGATCTGGGGCCCACCAGGTGGCACTGGCGAGGTGAAGCGTCCTGCAAGCCGGGAGGATAAACCCCGAGCCCAAAAAGGATGGAAATAAACACATTTCTTATCTCTTTGCGAGCAAGCCTTGCTTTCCTCTCTCCTAAAGTGCCCCTTCTAGAGCACAGCAAAGGGTAAGCAGAGGCTCTAAGTGAGGTGCCCCGGGGCAGTGATGTGTTGCCGACAGAAGCATCCCATGCTTTTCTGGTAGAAGTATCCCATTCCTTAGTGTCCATTAAAGACCGTAGCAGGGGTCTGTGAGCCACTTGGGTGACACTAATTGCTGCTCTGGCTGAAGTGTTTTGACGGCCGAGGATGGCACAGGCAGAAATGAGAATGTGAGGATAAACAAGTCCTGACAGAGACCACCAACATGGAGCAGTATTGGTGTCTCTTAGAAACGAGGAAGTGCGACCCAAAATTGTGGCCCCAGGGCTGGCACCAAGACTTGTACAACAGAAAGTCAAAGAGGGAGTATTGCAAGGGCAGTTCACTGGAGAATGGTGACAGTGACTCTGTCCCAGGTGGCTGTTGCTAAAGCTGAGCAGATTGTTATTCTCAGAGAAAAAGCCAAGTCCTCAAAGACTTAAAATTTTAATTTGCAGTACATTTAGGGAATCCATGTCCTGTTGTGATGAGAAGCCCAGCGTTGCATCTCTGAAGTAACAGCACCCAGGGTTGCTGTTTCTGTGGCAGCTCCTGAACTTTTGCTATAACACAAAAATCTGGATCAACCCTTGGATAAAGGCCGATTGGTCTCGTGTTTCATCGTGCTGCTGCCTCTAATTATACTCAGAGTTAGCTGATTGAATGAGACCAAAATTCACTGGCTACTCCTTTTCTCTGCTGCCTTTGTCATTAGTATCCAGGGCCTCAAACTCAATAGCACCTGCTTTCATACCCCTTTCATGTTTCTGCTCACATCTTCTGGAGAATTAGTCCAAAGGTTGGGTGTTGGCAACTTCTCCCTTCCTGGATGATACAGTGAAACTGTCTGGAAGTGCTTCAGGTTTCTGGAGTTGTGGTATACTGCTAGTCTGCCCCCTATGAATTCTGAATTAAATTAGGACTTCCTTTACAGGAAATTTTAGGTAATGTCTGCCTGTATTCACAGCTCAGTCATTTCTTTGGGTGTAGCCCAGTAGTCTGAATAGGCTGTGATTTACTGCCACCAGTTAAATGAAACAGAATCACTTTCTCTGATTTATATCCCCTATTGTAGTTAAATATTTACACAGTATCAAGATCTTAGTAATTGAATGGCTAACAGATAGGTAGCAAATGTTTATATACCTCTGAAATGGTCACAGGGCCATTGAGGTAATGATATTTCATTTTGATAAAAGGTCTTTTACTAAGAAGAAATTTAAAGCTCTTTCAGCTCCATTTTGTTCTCGGGGGTCGGACTAAGTCATGTTGATTTCAGTGGCTTAGTGCAATTTTTACAGACTGTAAAAATGACCCATCTAGTTCAGAAAATCATTTTTGTTGGAATGAAGCAATTGTAATGGAGGAACACAGCATCTTTCAAACAGCAGTGTTATTGTTTGCTTCAGGTAAGAAGGCAAGGAAAAATACCAGACTAATATCACTCTCTGAAGGAAACTGGAGCTGGCAGGTTTGAACAGTACTTACCAATATTAAATCAGGATTTCTCCATTCACTTGCAGAAAGCTATCACTAAATATTTCATGACCCACAGGTAAACAAAATTAGCCCTGTTTCCTGAAGCAAGAAGGAATCCTGTCATTCCTGCTTGTTCTGTGTCCAAATGAGGGAACTGGAATTCAAAGCAGATGCAACAGTTACAACCAAGTGTGAATATTGCTGAGATGGATTCTTGTTTTACAGGAATATTCAGAGCTTGGGAATGAGCTGACCTGGGTTACACTGTTGTCAGGTGAGGATTGTGTCTAGGTCTGGACAAAAGTGTGTATTTCTTATAAAGAGAAGTTGCTTGTGTCTTGGAACTGTCTGGTTCTATAATGAAAAGAGATGTCAACTTTTCTTAAAATCAAAGTCTGCATAGAAGCTTTCTATCAACACAGATTTTCCTTTTTTTTTATCACTATTTGAAATTGCTAGATAATTTTGAGCTCCTGGATTTCAAATGGGATTAGACAAGCAAAAAATAGGAGAGCAGCAGAAAGGTAGGGTTTATTATTTTCAGTCTCTTGATTACTGAAAATAATTTTAGCATCTGTGTCTCATATAATTACAGAGTGGATGTTGGGGGAAAAGTGGAAATGCTTCATATATTTCAGGTCCTACTTATAATAATGAAACTTGGACCTTTTAAAACAGGGGGAGGTTATTGGGGAATCTCGTCAGGGGAAATGAGAATTCACTTCAGAGTGGTTAACATTTTGAATATGATTTCCAATATAATGGAGTCCATATTCCTGCCTGGATAGCCTACATAATCCTATAACACAGAGTGATGATTATTTTAATTCACTAGTAACAAATGTTTCTGTAGAATCAAATATAATACCTGGAGCCTGATACACAATTAAACATGTAACCTTTGGAGGTTACAAAAGACGCTATTCTCAAAGGTTACAGGGATTTCTTGTTTTCTCTGTCCTGGCTTGGAGGTAGTTGATAATTTCTTCATTCTGTATCCAGGATAAACTGCAGTTCATAACAATGGTAAGAGGAGCTTTCTGATGGACACTTTCTCTACATGCGGTGATATGTGGTAGGATACTCTGAAATGACCCTGCCTGCTCCTCAGCTACTTCACAGCCTGGGCAGAGGAGCCCAGCACTGGTTGTACCTGTAAAGTGTCAGTTATGTTTACCAAGGATGTAGCCCGGTGAACACAGTATTTCTGCCTGGCTCTTTGACCCCCATCACGTTATCAGGTAAAGATTACCTCGAGATCAAAGAAAGCTCATTTTTCTAGCCAAACACCATCAGGTGTGACAGGGTCCTTCGAGCACTGGTAACTGCACGGGGCTGCTCCACCTTATCTCGGGTGGGTCGCACAAGGTTTGGGTCTGCTATTACGGGTCTCCCTCCGGTGGGGACTCTGGCTCGCCCTGATGCTCTCGCACCCCCAGGCCGAGCGGCGCGGTCGTTTCAGGACCCTGGCCAGGGCCGCGGGGCCGCGGCTGCGGGCGGGTCCCCGCCGGGGCCGGGAGATGCTCCACGGGCACCGCGTCTGCACAGACGTGGGGTGAAACAACCCCAGATGAAGTCCCCAGCTGTGAAAGCCTTGGGGCCTCAGCCCCACTATGGAAATCAACTTCCCTCTACACCTCTGGGTGTGCAGCTGCACCGCTGGGGCTTCGGCTGCGTGGCTGCTGCGATCTGCACAGCTGGGGCTTGCGGGGCACAGCTGGGCGCTGACAGCACGTTTGCACTCCCTAATGTGCTGTTAGGCCTTCATTCTGCACCGCTGGAAGCTAGGATTCCTGGCCTGCATCCCAGCTCATCCAGTGACATATTTTGTGTCCCTGAAAGCATCACTTAGCTCCCAGTTCCTGACCTCGTGGTCTGTGATCACTAACAGGGAATAATGTCATGGTGGAAGATGTTATACATTCAAACATCGGTTAGTAAATGAATAGTTAGAGTGATCTTTGCCTAGTAACAGCTTCTGAGGCAGTAGTTGTTGGAAATTTCATCATATCAGTATTACAGCTACGGTTCGAGATTTTTAAAAATAAATTAGGGGAAATGGGGACCTCAGATATCCCAGCTCTTCATGCTAATGTTGATTTTTATTATCTGTTCCTCGTGCATCATTATTATATTGATTTCCCTGGGCTGCACTGCATGTAAGTATTTAGCCTTGAAATAATTCAGTGATGCACAAGTAATGAAGCAGAGAAATGACTAGAGAGATAGCATTTTAGGTGAATCAGAGCTCATTCCACAAATTATTTATAGACTGCTCCCTCTTTATGACAGGATGTCAGCTACCTGGCAACAGGCCAGTGTGTTTATGAATCATCTCATGGACTTATTGTGGCTTCTAGATGAGGGTAAAAGAGATAAAGGAAAGCTCACTTTGTATCTTTCCATAAGCAATATGCAATCTCCATTCCAATGAAAAATCTCTCTCTCCCCAGCTGGTGCATGGTTACTAACAAACCTGCCCATGATCAGAAGGGGAAGTTAATAACTAACACAGCTTTACTTTGTTGTTAAGTAGAGCTGACTAGAGCTTTGAATTCTTTAGTCACGCTTTTCTCTCTCATCTTCAGTCTCTTTACGTGACACCTCAGTGCCATGTTACAATTCATAATTTCAGAGTCAGAACCAGGAGTACGCAGAGTACTATGATGAATCAGGTTGCCCTGGATCAGGATGTTCAGTTGACTAAGAAAGAAGGTATAAGTCTATTAAATGAGAGTGCCAGATGCTGCAAAAATAACAGACAAAAAGCACAATATTTCCACCATTTTGTAGCATGGCATCTGAGTGAAAGCAATGACAGATCACAGCAATGTCCTGTGCAAGCCCAGACTGAAATGAGCACACCTGTGGCTATTAATTTATTTAGGTCTGTTATCATAAAAAAATTTGTATGTCCTTGTGTGGACACTTGTGCTTGCAGGAAATAAAGGTTCCTTTCAATCCTCTGGAGAAGTGTGTAGGTGCCAGGTGTGGTGCTGTGCAGTGTGAGCAACAGCTGCATGGTTTCATGGATGTAAAGTGGGCAGAAAGAATTGCATCAATTAGTTGTTAAGTTTTATTAGACATAACTTAGTGACACTGGTAAAATTGACATTTACATATAATTATGGCCTTTTTCAATCACAAAAATCATGAACATCAACATATTAAATGTTAAATTAACTTCCATTTCTGTTAGTATACCTTTCTAGAAACATGGGTTGTTTTAAAGTGTGCTGCTGCACATGTTACATTCACATAATAAAGAAAACAAACTTCAAATAAAAAAATAAAACAAATTATGTTAATGCAAGACAGATATTTACAGACAACGAAGTTCACTGCTGCTCAAAGAATCTCCTAGGGCCCCATGGCCATTCCCAGAGTTGTATAGGCCTGGTACTTACCCTTGGCAAAAGGGAACTTCTTATGGACTTTGCAGCAGCAAGAATAATTTTTTGTTAAATAGCTATGAGCTGGTCTGATGGTGGATTCCATGAAACCAAAGCTCAGAAACTAAGTGTAATACCAGAGGCAGTAACAGAACCCAGAACTTCTGTCTCCTGCCTCTCTATCCCAGCTGCCTGATTTTTTTTTGGAGTTAGAAGTACAGTACCAAGCTGAAACTTGTCTCTGCTGTCTCCTGGCTATCTAGTTGTGATGGCTGTGTGAAGAACTGGATTTTTTTTCCACTTTTTGCTTTCATCCCTACTGATTTCTAGCTGCCTCTGGGCCACAGGAGCATGTCACAGACTTCCCTGGGCTTTAACTCCCACATTCCATGAGCAGCAGGGTGGCTTTGTCTGCTGGGAGTGGATACAAAAGGACAAACAGGGAGGACGAGGTACAAAGCAAGACTGAACACCCATTTCAAAGTCTCATTAGACTTTGTACAAGCAAGACCTTCCCTCACACATATTTGCAGGCCAAAGAACTGTAATGCAAACTGGACCCTAATCAAAATCAAGCAAGCATTTTCCAGAATTTTATCTCATGAGGGAAAAGATGGTGTGTTAGCCTCCATTTCTTTGACTTATTTTCATAAGTTCTATCTAAGGAACATCTACAGTGTGCCTACATGTTGAGGAGTGGGATTCAGACTTGCTCATATCAAGTTGGTAGCAGTGTTGCTGCTGCAGCCCTAGCCTCCACTGAAGGTCATGAACCCTACCAAGAGGTAAAAGCACAAAAATGGAAGCAGCACCACATTAATGCAGCTTCACTGCTTTCAGGCCCAAGGAAATCACGGGGACACGGGAGGTCAAACCAACATGTCAAACCAGCACCAGCCCAGTCTGTAACTGTCCTCACATCCTACCACTTGAAAGTAATCTGCCATGAGATGTCTTCAGCCTCTTATTAATTTTCCTCATCTATTTTACCTGCAGAAATGCAGGATCTTCAGAAGAACCAGGCAGTCTAGAGTGAGGTAATGCTGAGTAATGGCTTGCTTTTGGCAATAGGAGCAGTATTTATCTAAAGGAAGGGTTCAGTCACTGGGCTGTTGCGGGTTGGTTTTAGGCACAGAGTAGCTTGTTCTTATTGTTCTTCACAATAACTCAGGAAATACTAGTTCAGATGGTGCTGTCAGGGAAAAACAAATCACCTTTAGTTATATGTTAAAATGCTTTGGAGATTCTTCTGTTTCCTTTCCAGTGTGCTCCCTCTGCTCCAGTGATCAGCAGCATTATTAACACAGACCTTTGCTCAAGCAGTTGTCTACATCAAAATTTTAAGTTTGCATATCTAGGTCAGGAGCACCCATGAGTTGACAGGAGCAGCACCATTGGATTCTCTACCCAAATAAACCAGGCTCAGACAGAAATCTCTCCTACAGGACTCCACTCCTTCATAGAGAGTAAAATTCAGGAACCCACAGGAAAAGAGGATTCATTCACGTACATCATTCCCTTACATCCATAACCTATTTGCTATGAGACAAGGGGACAATCACCCTTTTACAAAAGTCTGGCAAAGGCTGAAGCATCTGTTTGTTCCTACTGAAACCCTACTTCAAGATTGTATCAAAGATCTGACACTTCTGTCTGTCTGCAGGAGAAGTTCTCATATGCAGTGATATAAAAATGTGGAAAGGAAATGTCAAACAAATGGAAAGTTTTTCTCTCTCTTCAGAGAAAAAAAATGATTCAATATTTGTTGACAGGACAAATGTACTTATTACTACTGCTGACTCCATAGCATTGAAATTTGTTAAGTAATACCATTTAACAGTGTTAGAAAACACAGATGTTTCTCTACCTATGTTTTACAGCTGTTTTAAAAGATGTGACACCCACAGCTGCAATTGGGTGTAATCCTCTAGTCACACAGTCTATTCCCAGCATCTCCCACATCACATATACCAGGGTGTCTCATCACACACTCATGTTAAGGTCACGTATTTTCTACACTACCACACACACCAATAAAAACTCCTGTGACAGAAGTGTTTTCTTCAGTGTTATCCTATATAGTGGAGCAAGAGGAGATTAATAGAAATGAAATGCCTTGAGAAAGAAATGAGTTGTTTGTAGGACAAGATTTTTCTTCTGCTTTCACTGAAAAGCAGAAAAGTGCTACAGAAACAGTTGTCTTATTTGACTAGTCTTCATCAGCTGGTCATAATTTCATGGACTACAACAAACTTCCCAAACGAAGACTTTGTATTTATTCCATGTGCATCATTTGTTTCGGGGTTTGAGGGTTTTTTGTTGGGTTTTTTTTGTGGTTTTGTTTTGTGGTGGTTGTTGTGTGCGTTTGTGGTTGGTTTGGTTTTTTTTGGTTGGTTGTTTTTTTAATCCAGTGCAATAATGTCTACAGTCAGTGCTTTCTAATTGCCTATTCTGGAAATCTGCCACAGTTACTTTAAAGTAACTGCCCAGAAATAAAGAGTTTGTTTATTTAAAAGTCTTTTGGAAAATCATCACTGCTCCTGATGGAGTATGTCACATATTCTAAGGCACGACAGGCTATTTAGGAGGTAAAAATAAAGGAATACCCATTTTTCTATAGGAAAATAAGCCACTGGAAGGAAATTCTCAGTTGTGGTTATTTTGTACTTAAGTCCTTAACGTCACTGACACCATTCTGAAAGTATGAATAACCAAATCAATCTATTTTGAATATTTAGGCACCAAATTACTGTAAAACAGAAAACAAAGGTAACACAAAACAGTACTGGTGAGCTTCCTTCATATCTGTTGACTTCATATCATTAGTAGCATTACTAAAAGTCAAGTTCTGTGCAGTGCTAGAGCACCTTCTCTTCAGAGAGTTTTAAAGCATTCTCAAGGTAGTGATGGTCTTACCTTGAGCCCACCACTCCCTCGCAGAGACATGGAAAGGCAAGAAGGCTGTGGTTCCCAAAGACTCACTCCAGCCACTGATATTGCCTCCCCAAAGGTAAAGTCCCTTTATCTAACTGACAAAATACCTTTAAAACATATTAGTAAACATATTAGTCTCTTAATCACACCTTAGAAAAATCCCTTGAACTCACTGAATCACTTGCAATTAAATAGCCTCCAGGCAATAGAAGCAAACCCTGTTTATTTTGAGGCATCATCAAAGAATGTGACAGCACCACGGATCTGCAGATAGGTCAGCCTTGTGTAGCACATAAGGCAACCATGGGTACTTAAATCCAAGGCAATCTGTGCAGTTAAGACAGATATAAATCACTTAGAAATTCCTGATCCCCAGTCTCCAACCTATGCCTCCTTTGTTATCCGTGGATATCCATGAGAGAGGTGCTATTTCCCAACAGTAACCCAAAATGCTTTCCAGTTTGGTGCATGTGAGAGTGATCATCAAAGCTGAAAGCACTCCAGCCTGGAAACTACCAGTAACAAGGAATAGCTGATGATAGAAAAACCAGGAAGCAAGTAAAAGCAGGTATCTCAACACAGGCACAAGACAAGGGAATCCAATTTGTACATCTGGCCTGGGGCAGATAATTGTCCAAGTGCAATCTGGAGTCACACCTGTGAAAATCTGGGAGGGAATGAGGATCGGGTAAGTGACAGAGTAGCATTTAACGAAGCCCAGAGGGGTTAATTTTTTACACCTGAACCTGTCTCAGGCACAAGGTGAAGTGTGTCTCCTACACCCCCTATGGCTGACCCTTGATCCAGGTGCGTTATTCAGCCTGTTTGGGCACCCAGGTGAATCTCCATCCTCCGTCGTCATCCCTGCGCACAAAGGCTTGTCCTTGGTGGAAGGTGTGTGTTCTCACATTGCGGTGGGGACTTAGAGAAGTTGTGAAGGCCACTTCAGTCTTGTTGGGTGACAAATCACCAGGCAAATAAGGCAACCCATACACTGGGAGGGAGGAAACACTAGGTACTGCTGAGGAGATGCATGGTGCTGAAGGAAACTGAGGAAGGAAGGGAGAGTCCTCACTGCATGGATGGGCACTGCTGTCAGCTGGAGGCACGTGGCTGCAGCTAAATGCTGCTGCTGCTCCTTCACTGTGTTCATAGTCTATTGCTTCACCAGGGCTCAGGCAGTACGGGTCTTTTCCAAGGTCTGAGGACAGGGCACTGTAGTTAGCTGAAGCTTCATCAATGGTGTTGACATCTTTTAATCCTAAGGTCTGCAAGACCCAGCTGTCCACGGCAGGGCTGGCCTGCTCTTCACAGGCAGTGAATTCATCTAAGAGGTTCCTTCTAGCTTTGGAAGCATGAGGAGCTTCTTGAGGAACAAAGCAATGGTCCTCTTTTAATCTCCTCTTGGCACTTTTGAGAATAGCACAGGTTTTCTGTCCATGGCAGGATAGCAGTTTCTATTAAAACAAACAAACAAAAAGGTAGAGAGAGAACATAAAAATCTGATTTTCTAGATACCTGAAAGAAACATGTTTCTGACCTCAGATTTTAGATGTAGAAGATGGTTACTACTGAATAACTGACTGGAATAATAAAAAATGTCATTAAGCTGACAAGGAACAAATATCCTTATTTTTTTTTAAGATGAGAGACAAAGAATCCAAATATTTAAAAAATCCTTTCATACTTAGTCTAACAGAATATTTCATCCAACGTGAAATGTTTCATTTTGTATTTCACCTTTACAAAAACGCCACATAACTTTTTAATTAATAAATTGGAAAAAAATATAGCTCACTATTCTAATGTAAATTAATAAAAACATATCACTGGAAAATCAAACAAAACAAGACAAAACATAAACCAGAAATCACAAAAAAATAACCATAAAAAAGGGAAACAATCTTTATCAAAGGGATAACTGACAAAACAGGCACATTAAAAAAATATGTATTCAAATTTTATCCTTTTTACTGAAAAAAGGCATTAGATGGAATAATTTTACCTTGTTTATAACCCTTACTTATAACTAATTAATTAAATTATGCCATGGGCTATACTGTCTTCACAGTCAAAACTTACAGGATATCATTCCTGGAGGAAACTGTCACCTTAGATCCATGACCAGCAATTTGGCAGCTCTGTGAAGTTAAATCTCACACTGCTGGTTGTCTGCACTCTTTGATTTTCCATATATTTTAATGGCCTGTAGCTATTTAAACTGTTCCTTCTGCACACATCTATATAACACGTTTGAACACAATACCTTGGCTTTTTCTTCTAAACACTTAATCAGGGCAGAATTCAGGTACTGTCGGAGGTTATTATTTTCTTCATGTAACCTAGCAAGTTCCTCTTCCTTCTGAAGCAAAGTATCTTGAAGCTGTGGAATAGAGATACTGATGAATAGATGTTGACTCTGTAACTTAATAGCAACTGCCCTATGGTACAGGCTGCTTGGATTTGATGATGTGGGTGTTTGCTTTGTGAGCTCAACACACCCCCTCCAGCCTCTTGTCTCTATAAATCTAAGTGGCATGAATGTTCAGTTTTCACTTTTAACTTCCTTTAATCTTTAGTGAGTGTTTGAGAAGATTACTTTGAAAAAACCTGTAACCACAGAATAATAATAGAAAATAGAATTACAGGTAGTCCTGTGAGCAGCCAGAAACCGTCATGGGCATGACAGCAGCTGCAGGATCTCCTTCTGAGTGGCAGTAAACATCTCTTTGCATCCCTCATTCCCCTTTATAGTTGGCTGGTGAGAAGAAAGGAGGAGGAGTTGCAGACTAACAATTTATGGGAGTAGAGTGCAGAGGGAAGATGCAGTTGCCATTCTTTATGATTCAGTAGGATGCAGTTATCCCTTCAGTTCTGGACCCTACTGTGCTAGTCCTGGTACATATACAAAGCTAATTCCTGCTCCCTAGAGCTGAACAAGAATGGCAGATGCCTAACCCTTTTTCATGGGAAATCTATGTGTTTGCAGACAGATTTTTGCCCTCTGATCACAGATCTGGAGACTTCTTTAGGAGGACAAAGGATCTTCTGCTAAGGACCCCAGGCATCTGCTGAGCAGAGGCTGTGAAGCACCAGCCTCAAATGACTGAGGTAGAGCCAGAGAAAGAAGTACACTGGCATCTGGAACTAGAGTTGATGATTAAGTTAATAAATGACTTTTCATTGACTTCACTGTGTCAAAACATCATTCCAAGTTCTTGATCAGAGTCATCAGTCTGGAGTTCCTTCACCTAGAATTGTTCAGAGTCTCTCCTGCTCCTTGTTGGGAATTATAAAAAAGGAAAAATGAGAGAAAATAAAATAACCAGGAAATCTTTTGTTGGTCAAAATGGCTGATCCTCCATGGAATCAGCAATTCTGGTGGAATCATTTCTCATTAAGTTAAACCTGGTTGAACCAGGAGGACACACTACATATTTTTGGAAAACAGCACCATCAGAGCCCGAGGGACCTCCTGGTCATGCTCCTGGTCTTCTCTAGTGCCAAGGTGCAATAAGCAGTAAGAGAGGAGGGACGCATAGGGAACCCCACAACAGCTGTTCCAACCTCACAGGGCAACACAGGGGAGACAAATACTTCAAGCAAGGAACAACAAATAGAGCGGTTTTCTGTCACTTCCCACAACTGTGCAAGAGAGAGGGAGATACCTCACAAACCAACCCAGAAGGTGCGATACGGGACACAAAGTTCAGGAACCTCGTGGGGTGAAACCCGCGTTGCCGGGGCGGCGCAGAGCCTTTACCTGCTTGTTTCTGTAGAGCTGGGAGGACAGCTGGTCTCCCTGCCACGCCGCGTCCTGGGCACCGAGCTGCGGGCTGCAGAACTGGCCTGGGGGAGCAGAGCCGGGGTTAGCCCGCTCCGCTCCCGCTCCCTCGCCCTGCCCGGCGGCGGGAGCCCCGCTCCCGGGACCGCACTCACCCGGGCTCAGCCGAGCCTCCCGCCGGCCCTGGCTGTGCGGCGGCTCCGCGGCGCAGACGGCGGCCCAGGTCTCCTTGGAAACACCGGCGGGGGCGGACCAGGGGCAGGCACTGCCCGGACCCCCGGCGAAGTCCGGCTCCGGGCACGGCCGGCCGGTGCTCTGCGGAGGGAAGGGGCCGAGGCGATGGGGCGCTGGCCGGGGGACGGCGGTGCCCCCTCCCCAGCCCCCGAGGGAGGCGGTGTCAGCCCGGCCCCGGCGAGCGCTCCCCTCGCTCCTGTCCCGGCCGGGCTGTGCTCAGGTGCCTGTCCCGGGATAGGCGCCGCCTGCTCCCGTGGGCGCTCCCAGCCCTGACCCGGGTGCCCGCTCCCCCCTTTTGTTTTCTGCCCGCCCGGGGGCCCCGCACGGCCCCGCTCTCTGCTGAGCGCGGACAGAGCCGCCCCGCCGCAGCCCCCGGCGGCACAGGGGCTCCGAGCAGAGCTGTGCCAGGGAGGTAGCCGAGTTTCCTGCGATCCCTTGGAAAATACTACGGTGCTGAGTGGGTTTAGGGTGAAGGGAGGTCCCAGGCTGTCCTTGGCCAGACCGTTCCTGCCACTTTGGAGGTTTGATTCAGCTCTAAAGCAGCAGCACAGAGCCTGCAGTCACCTCCAGGCTGCTCGCACTCTCTTCTGCCCCTGCAGTTCTACAGGAGTCCCAGACCGCAGAGCCTGGGGTTGGCTCTGGATTCACCCTTTTCCACTCCTCCAAATAAGCCCCATCTGCAGCAGCTCTAAATATCTGCAAGGCAACGGCAGAGCTTGGAGCCTCAAAGAGGGAATCTGCTCACCCATGGGAAGGCACAGCAGCAGAGACTGCTCTTGCAGGTGGAGGAGAGCACTCTTTTTTCCCCATCTTAAAGAGGGCACAAAATGTACTGCAAGCCCCCAAGGCAAAGAGACCAGCTTCTGTTTTCTGCCTCGAGGTCGAGAGAAATGCAAAGAGCACTTACCATATTAGTGGCAGAATGAAATGCAGGTCTTGGGAGCACGTTTCTGTTAAAGCCCTAGAGAGGTTTAAAAGGCTCTGAAGGAGGGGGAGAGGGGGGAGACCGGGGAGGCGAGTTTAATCTAAAGGAGCTCCCAGTGACGCCTCAGAGCTCTCCTGAAACCCAGCAATCTGATTTGGTGTAAAGCTGTCAAACTTGTGACGTGAATAAACAGCAAACTTGCTGAAATCAAAGTCATTCTGGTCCCACAAATCAACACAAGGAAGGAGGGAAAAGAAAAGGAGGGAGAGGGAAAAAAAAGCTTCCACACACTTCAGGACAGCAGTGAACTGGTGTGTCTGAGTTTCACTCCTGGAAATGAACAGGGATCCAGGGAAGCATCGCACATGTTCAGAGCAGGGCTGCTGGTGTTGCTGGTGAGTTTTTTGATTTGTTTTGTTTTGTTTTCAAGCCTTGTTTGTGGTTGTAAAATCCAGCAGGAAGAAACAAGTTTGTCCAACATGCCTGGCTGAGGGAGTGGGTTTTGCCCAGCTTCCCAGAGGTGTGTAGAAACAAATATGATTCAGAGCACTTCTGTGGACAGTTCTGACAAAGAAAATTCAGATTTGAGAACAACACAATCTGCAGTGATAAGTTCCAGCAAATGTCTCACTATATTGGGAATGTTTTCTGCCAAGCCCCGGCTTCCAGAAGATCTCAGGACATAAATGCTGTGACAGTGGTGAAAGATTTACTATCATAAAGGCTAATTTTGCAAAAGCCATACAGAGGTGTGTGTGTGAAAGGCAGAGATTGCCTCCATATAGCCGCCTTTAATTCACATAGATTTTCACAGCAATCAAAATCTATGGACAGTCTTGAGTTTTTCCCAGAAGAAAAAAAAAATCAAAACAAAACTCTTCACTGAGGGTCTGTCTTTGAATAGAACATAGGATGGTGGAAATAAAGTCAACTGCAGAGCAGTTGTTCCATCAGGATCCTGCCCCTGTCATGATGTCAAGGGCTATTCCAGGGGGTAACCCAACCTGTCTGCAGACATGAGGCACAGGGTGACACTGGGCCGAGGGCAGGTCATGCCAGTATATGGGATGATTTTTCATTTCTCCCCTGGAGGACACTCAGTGCTGATCAAGGCTCAGGGACAACAAAATCAAGAGCGCTATTTGCCTTGCAGTCTTTTATTCCTGCTGTATTTTCCTAGATTGCTGCAGGTAGACTGGCAACTATGCCAAGTTAAACTATTGCCATCTCCTGCCTTATGTTTTTTCCAACAGAGGTGTTTTAAAAAGGCCTCACACTCCATGCCCACAGTGCCTTAGATCTCCCTGTTTAACCCCCAGCTCAGCACCGTACATTTGGTAACTGCTCTGATAACCCACTTCCTTCAGATGCCAAACCCTTTCCTGCATGGCTGTACGGAGTGTAGGGGGGGGATCTGCTGGCTAACAAGAAAACACGAGCTCTGTGACACACACCCCACACGCGCCAAGGCCCAGTGCAGCTCCCTGGCCGGCTCTGGCCCCTCTGTCACCGCGGGGCCGCCGCAGGGCGCTGCGGCAGCAGTGCCCCGGCACAGCCCAGGCAAGCTCCGCCGCCCCGGGGAAAGGCCCGGGGCAGGCGGATGAAGCCGGGAGAGCAGAGGCGCTGGGGCGGACGGGGAGGCTGGAGGAGCTCTCAGGACCCGCAGCTGCCCCGTACGAGGCGCAAACACCCCGCGGATGCCACCCAGCCCCGTCAGCGCCTCCGGGGGCCGCGGGCTCAGCCCGGGCCGCCATCGCGGGGCTGCCCAAGATGGCGTCATCACCCCGCGCCGACCCCGCCACGCGGCGATGGCGGGGGGGCGGGGGAGCCCGTCATGAGGGGACAGGGCTGCCCCGCTCTCCATCCTCGGGCTCGAGGGCCGCGTTCCTGCTGCCCCGGGCAGCTGGGGAGGTGCCCACCCGGCCCCGGATGGGCTGAGGCAGGTGCACAGGAGCCTGCAGCGGGTGAAGAGAAGGGGTGCCCTGAGCAAGAGGTGCCCCCCGTGTCGCTCCGGGTCGTCTCGCAGCTCGTCTGTAGGGACAGGGGCAGGGAGGAGGGTTGAGTGTCTCTAAACAGCACATCTAGGGAGATGATCAGGGGTCTGGGACATCTCTTAGGAGAGACTGAGGGAGCTGGGCTGTTTGGTTTGGAGAACAGAAGACTGAGGGGATCTCATGCATATGAGTATGTCAAAGGCGGGTGCCAAGAGGATGGTGAAAGACTCTTTTCGGTGGTGCCCAGCGACAGGACGAGGAGCAATGGCCATAAACTAGAACACAAGAAGTTTCACTGCAGCGTGAAGAAGAACTTTACATTGAGAGTGGCAGAGCACTGCAGTAGGCTTCCCAGGATGGTCCTGGAAGTCTCCCTCTCTGGAGACATTCAGACCCCACCTGGATGCCTTCCTGTGTCACCTGCTCCGGGTGACCCGGCCTTGGCGGGGGGATTGGACAAGATGATCTCCAGAGATCCCTTCCAACTGGGATTCTATGAGGGACAATGAGTGGGCATGGCTCCTTCCCACCTTGTGTGGACGTGGATGTGGGAGCAGCATTGCTGGCTCATGGCTGCTCCCAGACAGGGCCCTTTGCCTGGCACAATGCGTGTGGCTCTCTCTGCTTCCTTTTGGCAGAGCTCTGCACACTCAGGCATGGTCTGTGCCTCTGAGAAGTGCTGGGAGGGGTGTGGGCACACTCTTGAGAGTGAAAAGCAATTACAAAGAGAGCCTCTGGTCACTCCATTGTTGTGTCTGCACAGCTGGTATGTTGGTCGTGTTGGTTGGAGGGTTGACAGTGCTTGGCTTTCTGAGTTTGAGGAGTTCAGGTCAACGCACGCGACCAAGGTTGATATGCTGGGGAGTAAAAGCTGGTATGTGGGTAAAAGACCACCAAATCAGAGCCCTGGTAGGTTTGGGGAGATGACCTTTGGGTGATTTCTGAGGAAAGAAAAATGCTGTTGGTGTAGGAGAGAAAGATCTAATTTTGCAAAATCATGCATAGATGTCACACTTGATGATGGAAGAGGTTTAAGTCATAGTGGCAATCACGCATCCATATGCAGTGTAAAAGAAAAACAAAGTGACAATCATCTGCTAATTCTTTTCCTGTTCATCTGAGGCAACCCCTCTCAGAGCTCTTACTGCTTGTTGTAGTTAATGATGCACCTCTTTAATTGGGAATACAGTTCCAGGGTGAATGTTTATCAAGACTACAGTATTGCTTCAGTGGAGATAGGATTTCTCTTTGCATGCCATAGCAGCTCTTTTCTGGCATTTTGGGAATACACTGAAGTGTATTGAAGTGTGTTAATTCCCATATGTTCCTGTATTTTCTTTTGTAATTTCTGTGGTGTTTCTTGTTTCAATGACAGTGATTGAGCAAATTCTTCAGAATAAAATAAATTTAAAAAAAAACAACAAACTTTTTTTCTGGTTTAACCCATTTTTATGTAGAAATGGCCTTAAAATTGCATTTGCATCATTGTGAAGGGATGGTACATGGAAGAAAAACAATAATATTTACAAATAGTTTAATTCAAGTTTTATACCAGGTTTACTACAGTTATAGTATGTGTCACTTTGTGTGCTAACACCTGCATGGGTGTCCAAACCCACCCCAAATCCTGTTCACTTTTCCTGCCATATTATTGCTACAGTGCTTCTTATCCCTAGTAAGAGTGGTTGAAGTATATCAGTGGCAAAATAGAGGCTCAGTTAATAACTCCAGATATTAACCTGTAGTCAGGTACACACAGGTATCTGGCACTTGCAGGAATCTGTGATGATGTTTGTGAACTAAAGGTGTGAAAAATTAAACCTGATGAGAGTGATTTGCAAGAATGCTTCTGAAAGGGAATTTATGCAGAGATAGGTTCTGGTTGTTTCTCTGATCAGTCTTCCTCCTTGAACACAGGACTAAAAGGCACTTCCCAAATCCAGTCCCCTGCTGTTGAGACATTCTTAAACTTTTCAATCTCCGTCTTAAAACTAATTAGGTTATTTTCTTTATGTTATTCCCACTGTGAGGCTACACCATACTCAGCTCTGATGGCTAGACACTTTCTAGTTCCAGTTTGAATGTATTCATAGCAGGTATAATCCCTTTTGTCCTTGTGCCAAAGCCTTGCTTTAGTTTAGACACTTCATCTCCCTCTCTAGTGTTTAGCCTTGATGTCTTTGCAGAGTGCTGTCATTGTCTTTTCCTTTACTTTTTAGGTCAAAGAAGGCACTTTTTTTACAATCTTGCCTAATATAAACACTTCAGGAAACCATCTCAGAGAATATTCCAGCTGACATTAACCTGTTTTTCAGATGGATGACCAAAGTTACTCACGTTGCTGTGTAACACACCATTGTTTTAGAAAAAAGCACTGGCGACTCTTTCTCTTTTATGTCTTTCTGGTACAATTTAGGGTAGTCTTTACCTTTTTCATCACCCTCTTATTGCAGTTAATAGTTTTGAAATCATTGTCAGCTGGTAGTGAATACACCTGTGGGCTTCATTTGCTATAAAATGCATTTGGTCAAACTGAGTCTTCAGTGCTGTTGGGCTCCAGCTCTCCTATGCTGATACTTTTCAGTACTGGGGAGTTTCACAAATATTTAGAAAGAAGGAAAAAGATGACTATAAGATGGAAAAACTGCAAAACATCTTTCTGGGTTGACCTACATTTTCTTACAGCGAGATTGGTGAGTCAGTGAATAGAGGATATCCTACCTACATACAGCTCTTGTGGTGCCTTCAATGCTTTGTTTTGGTTTGATATGAAGACACACAGTATATTAAGGGTGTATGTGATTTTATTCCTATGTTTTCTGATACACACTGGAGGAGATTTATTCTTGGCAGAGCCGTAGAAGGAAATTCAGTATTGCTAGTGCTTAATTGCCTGGGCTCAGTAAAGGGTTGTTTTTGTCAAGGAAGTAAGTTGTATTTTAGCAGCTGTATGGAAAAGAATAATACTTTATAGTGATCTACAAACTTAATTTGAGCAATGGGTATTATCTGATTGAATTTATCTGAAAAAGTAGAAGCTTTTATACATAGATAGTGGTACCTCTATACATAGAATATCCTTAAAGATGAAGTGTGTAAGGAGTATGTTTGAATAACATCTGTGCCGTGTGTTGTGTCCACAAGTGCTCATTCATCCGTTACCACCCCTGCTAACAGCAAATCTTGGTTCTCTCCTGTGGTAGTAGCTGTTGTTTCACAAGGGATAGAAAACCTGCTTTGAAGAGAGATCTGCTAGGTAAAGCAGAGATAGCTACTCTTGAAGATCTAGGACTAGAGGGGACATCTGTGTCATCTTGTGCTATCTCCTACTTTAGTTTAGGCAGCTGATTCATAAAACATCAGTGCCAGCCCTCCAAAGCTTGTTCATGTGCTGCTGGTACTGCTTTTTACTGCTTGTCTGTTCAAAGTTTTACTCTAATTTCTGATCTAAACTTATTCATGGATGTTTGTTGCTTTAGCTTTTTCCGTTTCACCCTGTGTGCTTGACATTTGATATGTTATAAACTACAATCTATGCTGTGTTTGTCTGGTTTTATGTAATTGTTTTTCTATTTTGCAGTGTGGGTGACCATTTCTTTTTTTCACAATCCTCTAGATTGCAGTTGGTTACACCCCTGTGTACAGGAATAAGGAATCACCTCCTGAAATGGAAATACAAATGGAAAAAGTGCAAGTTTTATGTGCACAGAGTATATTTATAGAATTCTCTGCTTACAGAATGTCATTGAGAGTGAGAGCATTGTGATATTAAATGAATAATAATTTTTATAATTATAGAGTTTTCTTTTGAATATTTTCATTGATTCTACTAAATATACTGATTTGTCTGAAAAGGACACTAACTGCACTGATGTAGTATCCTATGGACATGTTCTGTCAGAACTCATTCCAGACAATTCCCTATGTATTGTCCGTGTCTTGCGCTTTCCTTTTAAGTGGTTGGAATTGTATCATAAAAAATGAGGTCCTACAGAGGTACAGATCTCAGAGCTGGCTTTTGACAAGCTGATGAATTCTGAAAACTGCAGGTGGGAATCTGCTACTGTTGCCAATCTTATTTGTGTATGGAAGGGAAATATATTCTACTCCTGGCAGCACTTAAGTGCCTGAGACTTCAGAACGTCACCCATTTACACTGTGGACCCAAGTCAGTCTCTGCATCTTGATGTTTCAGTTCCTCATCTATCAATGGGACTGGTGCATCTGCTTAGATTTTACATTTCTGTAATAAAAAATGTCCTCACATGGCCCCTGACCAAATGAGTTCCTTTGTTCTCCGCTGTGACCACTGCGCTCCAGGAGAGCAATATTAACTGTGAACTGATAACTTTTCATGAGGTTTGGGAGTTAATTGGATGGGGATTTTAATATAAACCATGATATAGTTTTGGAACTGAAGCCTATTCTTGGTCTGGCATCAGCAGCACACTGCTTCTGTGTCGATGTTCCTCCATCCGGAGGTTACCACTGAACTGAGCTGCCATGCTGTAGCTAAGTAACCTTTACATCCCAGAAAAGAGATTCAGCAGTGTAAGCAACTGCACAGAGGTTGTCCCGTAGTTAAATAATGGATGGCAGAAACAGTTTTTCTTGACCATGTTATGAGTGTTGGCCATCGTGGTTTGGGGGAAATTGTTGCATCTTTACAAGAGAAAGACCAGTGTGCTGAAAAGCCATGTTTTTCTCCATGGTGTTTTCTATTGAAGTCAAACTATTTTGCAGGGAGACCTGCCAGAAAAGCTTAGCTCATGGGTTTAATCCAAATTAGGATGAATTTTCATGGGACCAGATGCAGAGCTGAATGAGGGCTCGTGTCTAATCAGCCACTGATGTGTGCATCCTAACCTGGCCTGTGAGCTCCTCCAATGTCAACCGTGCTGCCAGTACCTATGTCCTGGGCTTTACCTATTTAATAGTGCTTTTACTCTTGGCTGTGGCTCAGGAGTTGGCAGTCTGGCTCCCCTCCATCTCACTTTGGGTGTAGAGCTGGGCACTTTCCATTCTTGGCTGGCAGTTGGGACGTTTGGCAGAGATCTCTGATCTGAGTAAATATGTGTGAGGGCATCTCTTCATTACAGAGCTGTATGGCATTGCCTTCCCTAATCAATAATGAAAGAAAGATTCTAGGATGTGTGTAAATGTGTTGGGGGTCAGAAGGTGAAGGATGTTGTTGTCATGAGCTGAGAAAGATGTCAGGGTTTTTGTGCATACTTTTCAAAGGCTGAGTTAAAACAATGAGTCACTGGGGAGATACCCTAGTAAAACAGCTCTGACTGTATACATAAAATTTCCAGCTCCTAGTCCATGCAGGTAGTGTTCGATGAACTGGTGATGAAAAGGAATTAGTTGGCTGGTAATTCATCTAAAAGATTGGCAGAGGATTTTACAGGCTTACACCAGAGCTGGCTGGAGACAATAATCTCTTTTCTCGAAGAATGCCGAGGTCCTGACGCCCAGCTCGTTGGAATGAAACCTGAATGCTTTTTAATTCTCTGTGAGAGATTTTTTCTTTCCTCTCTTTGCTTTTTGTTTTTAGGAAGGAACAAAATGTTTCATTGTGATTTTGTCAATTATTTTGATATAATGGATTAAAAGACTAAATGTCTTCCAAATCCCAAAGCCTTTTAAAAGAATTCCATTCAAAACACATCAGAGCTGTTTTCTTCCCTGAATTTCTGCTGAAATTTAATTTTAACCAAAAGTTTACACACCTCAATGGTAGCATGGGTTCCCTTGTAGCAATAATGTGCATTGGATAATAACTGCAGACAGGATTTTTTTGGGTCCAGTTATATTTTATGCTATCCTGGAGGAGAAAGGGGTGGGAGGAGGCTTGTATCCATTTAGCAGCCTCATACTGTGCCAAAGCAGTGTAAAAAGGCCTGAGAATGAATAAGAAACAAGAGAAGTATTTGGTTTTTAACTGCTCCTGGATGAGAGAGCAGGATTCATCCATGTCTTACTGTAATTTTACGATTCCGTTGCAAACTGTAATAGTGTGAAAGGGAAAGAAAGGTGAGGTTAGTACAGTGAAACAGAGCAGGCTGCGGAGAGGAGGCTTTCTCTTGGCTCAAGGTTCTTGTATCCAAGTCTCCTGATGTGACTGGAAGGAGCAAAGACTTAAATGGCAGCTATTGAGCTGCACAGAAGCTCCTGTGGGTTCTGTTTCATCTTTCCTTTCTCTTTAGTCAGACAGAAATGAGACCTTGCCATCCTCAGAAGCTGCAATGACTGATCTCCCATCTGTGGCTAGCATTGAAGCTCAGCAGCTTCCTGACATGCATATTGGGGCCCTTGTTGGCTCAGGTCAATGTTTGTTGACCTCCTTCTTAGAGCTGGAAAGGTGTACTGTTGTTTGAAAAATGGTAGGTTCATTTGAAGGGAACTAATTTAATCTGGGATGCTACTATTAGCTGTTGGATGTTGTTTTGTGACTCCTCAGATTTCAAGGGAGTTTTGTGTTCAGTGATAGGGCTTAAACCTCTCCATAATCTCCAGCACCCAAAAGATACAAATCTACAAGCAAGAGTCTGGGCAAGCGCATCTGGTGCCTTGGGCACAAAGGAGTGTGGCCCTGTGGAATAAAATACTTCATTGGGAAACTGAAAGACCCCACAGTTCTCATTTCTGGGTTTGCTGCTGGCCTGCAAAGTGCCTCTCAAAAAATTGCTTTTATTGCTTTGTTTAGCCCAAATATGTCACGAGGAAGATACTGTGTTAGATGTTCTTACTGAGGAATAGCCCTCTGTAATTGCTGGCGGTTTTACTTTCAGAGCAACATTGATTATAGACTTTATTCTTTCAAAGATGTGGTTTGGCACCATGAATTTTGGGAGATAGATTTATTGCTGAAAATGTTTTGGTTTTCATGCGCTCCTGGATGTCAGTGTTTTATAGAAGCATGCTGTGGGTGGACACTAGAGGGCTTGCTGGCATCCCTCCCTCTGCTCCCACCCGGGCACAGCAAGAAGGTTCAGCAGAGTAAATCAGGGAGCTTTCACTTGCAGTCTTACAGCTGGATTTAAGTTTTGAGGGTGGAGGAAACTGAGCAATACAGGGGAAAGGAATTCTTTCACTCTGCATCTTCACAAGCTTCATCAGCCCCGGGAGGACAATAGCACTTACTCCTCCTTATGGCAATGACCTTTTCAAGTGCATCTATAATCAAATAAAAGTTGCCAGTAAGAGCACTGCAAGCATGGGCTGTGTTTCAGTTAAACCTCCAGGCAGGCAAAATGATCCCACTAGCAATTAACTACGGGTATTTCAGCAATTAGTTGTGGGTGATGTTCAGGTTGCCTGTGTAACTGTAGTACACAGAGGTGTGAGTACCTTAGGATGGGCAGGCTCTGGACTGAAGTGTTGTGGGTTGCTGTCTGGAAGTTTTTAGCACTCTCCATTGCCCATTGGGAATTTGGCTTCATACCAGGCATTGTGACAGTTACCATGTGCTTTCCCAAATCAGGCAGAATGTCTGATTTCTCACACTGCTATTTGTTCAAGTACGCAGCTGAACGCAGTGCAACGTGGAGCACACTCACAGTGTGTCCAGCCAGCCTCATCCTGGCACAACTCTTGGTCCTTGCTCCACCTTGCCCGCTATCAAAGCTGTAACTTAACAATGTGTTTGACTAGTTTCAAAACAATTATATCACTGGATTCCCTCTTCAGCATGTAATAAGAAACCTTCAACCGTTTTGTTGGAGAATAAGAGACAGAATGGCTTTGCAAGTTAATTTGCTGCCAGCAACCAGCCTTGCAGCAATGAGTTAAGTGGGACCATCCCTGTAGACTGTCACTCACCAGACTGTTTTCTTGAGTTGACCTGCTAGGATTTTTCCCTCCCCCCCCCCTTCTCTTCTCTCTCTCTTTCTTTCTCTTTATTCTTTTCCTCAGGTCTCTTGATTTCATGCTGGCTTTCTAAATTGAGGATAAAGTTAATTCACCGCACAATGCCGCAGCTGGAATGAAATATGGCCAGTCGCCTGTGTGGAGTGGAGGGCTCCATGCTGGCTGGGGGTGGCTTGTTGCATCTCCTAAGGCCACTACGGGCTGTCACTGATTTATTGATAGTGCTTCCAGCAACAAAGCAAGAAGTTAACTAATTATGAACATATGGTTCAGCTCACGCTTGACTCAGCAGCCACCTTGTTAGGCTGGAGCTGCCTAGGTGTTCTGAAGCAGGAGAAGAGGAAAGTTTTGGGTGGAAGGTGTGGTCCAAAGTCCCACTGACAAGCCAGAGGGAGACTCGATTGATCTTAATCTATTCTTTTTGTTAGGAGGCAGCATGCTGCTGTCAGGAACAGCTTGGTAATAAGAGATTTGTGGCCTCTAAGTCCTTGTGGTTATAGCCAGCCTGCGACACTCGGTCAGCTCCTTGCATGCTCTGTTCTTAATTGGTCTCGATGGTGGGGTCTGAAATGAGACGGCAGTTCAAGGTGCAACACATGCTGTACCTGAAATTGCAGCCTGTGAGCTGCTGCACAGATGTCAGCTTTTTACCAGTGGGCTTACTACTGGGGACCCGGAGGGTCCGTGCAGAAAGGGACAAGGGATGTCTGAGAGGACCCTGCAGATTTTCAGGGCTTAATATGGAATTAATTAGAGGAAAACTTAGAGAGAGAGTGTGTGACTGCTAGAGAACAAGAAGGGAGGTGCAAAGAACTTGTTAGGAAGTTAATCAAGGTGGATTGCAATTTTGTCTGCATTGAGTGGTCAGCATGCATAGTCTGGACATGGGAGAGTATTTAATGGGAATTGATACCAGCTAGAGGTGGGAGGAGGGTGTCCTTTCTGTCCATCTGTTGGTCTTTCAAAAATGAATTGGTCTATGCCACAGGATTCAAAACAGTGTAGTTAAAGACTCTGTTTTTTCATGGGCATACATGGTTTGCAGGAAGAATGAGCTTATTTCTATCCAAATTTTTAAAACAATTTTAGGGTTCTTGGAGTTTCCTTAACTGGAAATGCTGAGCGTGGAAAGAAAGCAACTTTAATAATAGGCAGCAGAAAGAACTCCAGGGATGAGTGATTTGACTCAGCCAACAGACTGGTTATTTTATGACTACCTAGACAAAGACAATGTGGGCAGAGAGGGTTATCTGTTTGCTGGGATGCATTAGCAAGACCACAGTCAAGGTCTCCCAAGGCTGAGGGAGATGATTAGTAACCCCTGCTAGGCACTAGTGAAACTGCATCTGAAGTACTGCATCTGGTTTTGGCCTTCACAGTGCAAGAAAGTTGTTGCCAGACTGGAGAATTGAGCAGGAGGGCCACTATGCTGGTCAGGAGGCTGGAGCACATGAGGGTGAAGGAGCTGGGTTTGCCTAGCTTGGAGAAGAGGGCTAATGGAATCTGATGACAGTCTTCCACTGCCATGGGAGTATATAGAGAAGACAGAGGCCAACTCTTCAGACATGCACAGCGAAAGAACTTCAAGTATTCCAAAGCTGGGATGAGTTATATTTCAACTAGATAGGAGGGAAGGGAAAAAAAAAAAGGAAACCCAAACATGATAAGCTGGAGAGGCTATGGAACTGCAATTTCTGGTGTTCTTTATAACTTGGCTGGGCCAAGTGTGATCTAAATTTGAAGAGGACTCTTAATTTTCCTGTGACCAGGCTGCAACTGGAGCACAGCCCAGTGCCTGTGACAGAGGCACATGGCTCACGTTCTGTCATGTGCTGCTGTGCCGGCTGGCTCGTGGCTCCAGTGTCGTACCATGATGTGCATGGCAATTATCATTGTCACTCCTATAATGTAATGAATTAGGACAGTTAATTAGTGGGTAAAGCTGATTTGTGAACAACAATTTGGAACATAATTTGCCCAGATACAGCAATAGGTTTCCTTAGCAGAGGCTGTGCTTTGAGCTGTGATTAGCTGCTTAGAGCAGAAATTATTTTTGATGCTAAATAAGAGGCTGTCCCTCAGCTATTTCTTATCTCCTCTGAGGGGATGCTGCAGCTGAGTTGAGAACCAGAATGTGAGTTGCCTGGGAGACCTCATACTGCTGCTGAAGATGGTTTGAGTTCACCTGGCTGACTGCACTGGTGTGGGTTGGGAGCACTGACGTAACTTATAATACAGATTCAGGCTATTGAGATGTTCATCTCTAGTTAAGTCATCTAGAGGAAGTGGAGGGATTAATTTTCAGGCTATTAAAGCTGCTCTTACAGTTAATTTCTGACCAAAGCCTTGCTTTGAGTTTGCCTATGGGGACCTTCTCTGACTGAAAACCTTGCCTGCTATGTAACCACATAGGAAGAGTTACTATGTACTGAGATCCCCATGTCAGCATCTCTGTTGTAATATATACATTAAAAAACCCCACCAAGACTAAATGTTCAGGGTTAAGAATTTATTGAGACTTTATTTGTATGACTAACAGTGTGAGAGAGAGAAATCTGAAGGAATCAGGAATTAATCTCAGCGTAACACCTTATAAGCATGTCTGTGTGGTGCAAAGCAGCTTTGGAGGAAATAAGAACCAGGATTTGGTGCTTCCTTGTTTCTCTTGGGATCTATCTCTGTTTTGTTTTTCTCCCTGAGAAGCAGTGTAGTACAGTGGACACCTTCTTGAGGTAGTGTTGTCATTCCTCACTGCAAAAAAACAGCCACTGCTTTGGTTTGTAGCATGTGCAGGTTATTCAAAAAGAGAAGACTGTGTTTATGAAAAATTCAAATTAATTGGGCTTAGATTTGAAAGTGACTGGATCAGTTTGTTGTTTTGTACCTAACTAGGAAAGGAAGCTGGGGGTGAAGATTAGGATTTAGATCATGATCCCAAAAATACATTAAATACTCAGAAACATGTGAGTTTGAAGTCCAATTTCAGACTTGCTGCCTGGAGATCTTCTAGCTGCCAAGTTAGGAGGAGCTTTTCTGACTTTAGTTTGAAGTTGTTACTCCAAGGCAGACCTGCATCTGAGTAGGAGCAGTTATTTGGTTTAGCTGGTGCCAAATGGAAACTGGTAAGAGTGATCATAGTTTTCTGTGCACCTTATGGGTACCTTTCTCTAGAGTTGGCCAAAAAAGGGGGAAAAAAATTTAAGCAAAACTCCTAGTGCTGATGAATGAGACCAGCACATACAGGTCAAAGGCAGAGGAACTCCGTAGTGAGACTCTGCAAGCTGAAGACCCGTGTTCTCTGCAAGTAACACCGTGTTCCTGCTCAAGCCTGTGGAGGACTTTGAGCTTCTTTGCTGTGTGTTGGTAAGATGACTTGTTTCCCGGTGCAGAAGTTGCAACACCTGTAGTTTTATACTCAAAAGTCTCTTTCTTTGTCAGAGGGAGCTTTATATCTCAATGGATGAACTGTTTAGGTGTATTCCCATATAGAATTCAATGATGTTTCCCCATCTGCTAATTTCCTTTGGCTTCCCAGCTAAAACTGGGATCTGTGTCATGACGCTCCTGTTTCAATACCAGTTGCTGCTCCCTTTCCCGCCAAATGCAGATGTAGCCATTAGGATGACTTGCATCCTGCTGCAAGCAATATGTCCGATCTTTACCCTACAAAGGTATTGTTTAAAGGGCTCTGAAGATTTTGAACAAACTGGCCTGGCAGGGGGACTTTCAACTTCCCCTCCTTTATGGGCACAACAGCCTGTGTTTGTAAACAGAGCCTTAGAGGAGTAGTGGGAGCCACTGGAGGACTGTCAGCTGGTTAATTGGATGTCAGCTCCCTGCCGGGGACAGGGGCTAATGAGTCATCCTGCATAAAGGGAATGGCCCTGGGAGAAAGGCAAAGACTTGGACAGCAATAATCACATCAACAGAGAAGCCCAGAGCCCGCCTGTTGGGATAAAGGCAGAGCAGCATTTGGGGACAGAGGGCTTCCCTGTTTGGATTTTGTTAAATAGAGATTAAGCAGGTTCTGAATTTGTAAAGTTGAGATATTATTACTGGTGCGTGTGTTTAAACATGTGCTCATCTGCATGGGCAGTGGGCTAATATACAATATAAACACCTTCAGTTTATAGGTTTTGGTGGCCTTTGTTTTTTGAAAAATACCTAAGGAAAGAAATAGAAATTATATGTTAATGGGGAGTTTAATGCAGGAAATGGGAAGAAGGAATCGTATGAGGAACACTGCAAGCACTACTTCAAATTAGGAAGTTTATTTTTTCTCTTGAAAACATAAGTCAAAGATTATGTCCTTTTTCTGAAAACTGTCTTCTAAAATTATGATTTTTTTTCCATGAAAACCTAACATTAAATAAAACTTGAAGATTTTTGGAAGTTAGCATTTTGTACGTAAGTTCACTTTATTTCAAACAATATTTTGATTTGAAAATATTTATCAGATATGAATAAACAGAGGGATTTTATTTGTCTTTTTGAAGAGGGAAACATGAATGAGAGAAAGATTGGATATTGGTATTAAGTTCTATAATAAAAGCATATGTTCCCATTTAAGACTATTTTTGCCAAAGGAAAAGCTAATAAGAGAGAAATAGACACACAGAGAAAGGTAATATAAAGATTAAAAGAACCTTGAAAGATGTCTGAGAAATCCTGGGAAGTCATTAGGCCTGTCTGTGTGCCCTAAAATGAGCTGCTCTTTACCTAAACACCTGATGGGTGTTTATTTAACCAGCTCTTAAAAAAAGAGAAGAATGGAAGATCCATTGCCAACCAATTCTCACATACCACTGTTCTTACTGCAGAGGTTTTTCTTGATATCTAATTTAAACTATCCTTGTTGTAATTTAAGTCCATTGCTTCATGCCCTGCACTGCTTGAACATAAAATTAGTTCGCTTGCCTCTTTCAGCAGCATTTTCCATATTCAATACCTTCCTTAAATCTTCGGAGGAAACATCACATTTTCTTTTTCTTTCATAGTATACAGATTATTAATTGTTCCAATCTGTCTCCCCACAAGGCTTTCTTGACTTGCTATTTATTATTTCCTTAGCAACCAAGAGAAGGGTGGGGGAGGAGGGAAGGTAAAACAGGACCTGCTGTGGAGACAGTTTGTTAGCCAGGAGAACTTTTTTAGGTAGGAGCTACCTGCTAATTGGAGTGTCAGGGAAGTGGAGACAGTGCTGGATACAGCCAAGCCACAATTGTCATCCTAAAGTTTTTATGTATCTCAGTTGCCTGTGGCCCACCCTCAACTTGCCCTCTGTAGCACATAAGTAGTGTGCACCCTGATCCTATTATAGCTCGTGGCAGTAGCACCAGGAAGACCTGTATGCCTCAGTGCTCTTAAGTCATTCCAAAATGACAATTCATATGGCTGACAGCCAAAGGAGTAAATAAAGTATTGGCTTCTCTCCCAATTTATGCAACGTGCTGTATTTTATCAGTGATTCTCTGAGGTTTTCAGTATAGTCAAAGAAGCAAATGGACAAAGTGGTGTTTCTCTTGATCTGCATTCATCTGTGGAATCCAGGCCTGGTCTGAAACTGGTGAGGAAATACTTCATTTAGATTCTAGAATTGCTTAAATATTGCATAGTGGCCTGAAACTAGGGGACTTCATGGATAGGGAAACTCTTTATTTGAAGGCTGTGGATCTCTCAGTAGCTGTGACATTTATAGGAACTCCTGTTTGCCCTGGACTCCTGTTTGTGCCTTCTAACAGGGTGGCTGTTTTGGAGATAAAGGTTTCTAATGAGCCACTATGTGTAAGAAAGAAGGCATCTTGCAGAGAGCTGGAGGGGGCAGTGTGGTTCCAGTTACCCAAGGGAGGATGAAGCACCGTGTCACCTCCTTCCAGAGCAAGAGAGTTAGCTGGATAGCATGGCATATTCACCTGGCTGCTGCTTATGCTAGATCAGATCAGTGGAGTAGAATCAAAAAGCTGTCTATCCTGCACCAAATTAAAACAGAATCATGAGAATTAACATGCTTTATAAATGCAGGTTAAGCACACTATAAGCACACTGTAATTATAGTCAGCTGCCTGGCTAGTGCAATCCAGTAGCACTGGCTTAGGAATTAAGTTGAATATACAATTAATAGGAGCTTATATTAAAGGCATTAGTAGAGTTACAAAAGGTTTGTAACAACAGAGTGTGACCCAGCCTTGGACAGAGACAATGGGGTTTTGTGTGCTATAATTAGCATGCACAAAACCTCCCTATTAACTCGACAGTTTTCATTTGCCTTTTAAAGAACTGAGCAGTGCAAAGCACCCTCGGCCCATCAGAGATGGGAGCTGTGCAGTCAGTACAGAAGTGCTGGGGATCTCAACACTGTCTTCCCTTGCGCAGTATGAGCTGGTCAGCTGAGACACCTGATGAAATAACTTATTTACAAGGTCAAACTCTGCCCCCACACTGCCTGTGCATGCCTGAGTGTCAGGACCAGCATGCAGCTGCTACTGGCCCTCTGAAGAGCAGCATCTCCTTTTTATCCTCCTTGCTCACCTGAAACGAGTGATTATCAGCGGAGAGAAGTATTTTGACCTATTGCAGGACCTGATAGTTAAGGGAGAGGAGCAAATGTAGGAGGGAAGAAATTTTCTCATATATGAACTAAAGTATTAGAAGAAATCTTCCATTGAATTGCAGACCAATATGGCAGTATTTGTGAACAGTGACAGCTGGAATCTTTGAGGTCGCTCTGCAGGTTCAAGATACTGCTGGAGAAAGACTGTGAATTAAAGGTAACAAGATACAGAGGTGTGTGTAGTAAAAGATTTATATAGGGTATCTGAACCTGAAAAAGGGGAGAAAAGCAAAACTTGAGGACTAGGACTTTTGAGGCAAAGAATGTTCAGCAGCAGCTTATTTGCTTTGAGTTCCACATGCAGCTTAAAATTCAGATGACACTTCACACGTAGTCTTTTGAGGGCATGTTATTTATTTGACTAAGGTGGAGTCTGACGTTTAAGGATGAGGAAAAAGATTCGTGTTCACCTTCAGATCCGACAGTGTAGCTGTGCTGATTAGCTCCTGAGGTACTCCACTCCTAAGACTTGAATCAGTATTGCTGCTGACCTTTAGGACAGGGCTGGTGGTGCGTGCAGACCTGTGCAGTGAAGGACATGGCAATGCCCTGTAGTTGCTAGGGTTTAAGGTATACAGATCTCAGATCTACTCCATTCATCCCCTAAAGACCGGTTTCTTCTCTTACGTTTCACTAGGATACTGTGAAAAGATTCTTTCCCACTAAGCAGGACTTCCCTTCTTAAGAGAGGAGAGATGGCTGAGATGCAGTAAAATGTGTGACAGAGGTTTTCTGTACTGGGAAAAACACCTATGAAACTTGGTAGTCAGATTACAGAGATGATCCAGAGAGTAGCACCAGGGCTTCTGCCCAACTATTGACTCTTTTTTCCTCCTATTTGCTGAATGTAAAATACAGTCGATTTTCTAACTAAAGATCTCTCATGGGAGAACCTCTTTTGAGATTATTTCACATTTAAGCTGACCTTCTTTCCCTTAAGATTTGGCTTGTGTCTAATGCTCCTCCAAAGCTCATCTTTATTCTGAAGAGAAGCTCTTCCCTGTCTTTTTTGCTGTCATCCTAAAATTCTGGGGACAGGCACTAAGGAATGTTATTTCTGTCAAAATTTTGCTACTACCTGACTTTGTGTGTGGACCTGAACAGCATTCTAGTGCTCATCTGAGACAAGGTGCAGTCTTTCCTATTTAAAAAGGCCGCCTTCTTTTGCACTCACTTTTCAACATTTTGCCACTTTCAGAAAAATGCTGTGTTTTCAAGTGCTGCAAAAAATATCAGAGTCATTGTATAAAAATAATTCCATATTGCTTCCTTTCTTTTCTATTAACTATGCAGTCTGTGCTGGAGCTTCTTATAAAGCACACTTTACTGGTGGCTCTGGCTTTCCTGTAGTGCGCTAATATGTAATACAAATGACATCTGTCATGTTTGATTTGTTCTGGTGCTTAAGTTTGGGGAAGAATAGCTGTCACTTGTGATGGGAAGTCTTGAGTCTCTCCCTCTGTGTTGAACTGCCTTGCAATTTGTTATGGTCAATAAAGAGGGCTGCTCTTTGCTGAGACTAAAACAGAAATCCTACTAGTGCACTAATCATGTAGTAAATACAAAGGCAATCCTTCTAAAAGTTTCTGAGCTTTAAATTCCTCACAACTAGAAAGGTATATGACTGAAGCATTGCCCTGCTCTTGCATTCTTTCCTGAACATCCTCTTCTGGCTGGAGAAGACAGGTTGTAGAGCTAAATGGTCCATTGGTTCTGTTGTATCTATGTATTCATAAAGATTAATTGATTAACTTTCACCCTTTCTCCTCAAAATGAGGGCAGGTTATCCAGTTGTGTTCTGTCATGTTGCTTAATTTGTCCAATGTTTACCACTTCTCATCCTAAAGGTGGTGATAGCTGGGGGGTTAATGGGATTGTGCCAGTGATGAGTTAAAAAAGATGACTAAAAATAAAATGTTCCAGCCTAGACAATTGTTTGCTGTCTTATTGTCATCTTGAACAGGGAAAAAATTTAAAGCATCAAAATTGAGTGACATTTTGAAAATTAAATTAGAAAATTTAATTAGATTTGCTTCTTCTTTTGGTCTACCCTACAGACCTGCTCCAAGTTGTCTTAGGCAGATTGTCTGTGCCAACTGGTTCTTGGCTATCTGTTGTGTTGCTCCCCATCCATTGTCACAGTCTGTACTGAGGCTGCAAAGTCTTACTCCTGTACTGTTCTTATGATCTGGGGCTTGCCTCATGATTTTTTTCCCTTTAAAAATTTTTTTTTTCATTTCCTGAACCTCTTAGTTTCCTTTAATTCTGCCTTTGGTTCTTTGGTGTTGACATAACTAATAATTTTATAAAGCTATGTGGCAGATGGCTTGCATGAAGGTATAAGCAAATAACTTATTCTTGTTTTGCTCAGAATTGTGGGGAAGGCAGTGTTTGTCTAGATATACTCAAATGTGCCTACACTTTTTATTTGAACAGTGTATGTTTTTAGTATGTGTGTATGGACACAGGCATATATGCCCAATCTGTTTTATCATACACTTGTGTGCACTCCTGTTGTGTGCCCTGAGTCCAGATAGATTTCTTACACATGGTCTGACCGTCTGATTGTTGCTATTACGCTTCAGATTATGTTTTCAAAAATAATTTCCTCCCACATTCCTGACTGTATTTGTAGGCTGAGTTGATCCTCTTCCCTGCTGCTCCATGATCTGCCCCTAGGTTACTAACAACCCAACAGACAGCCTGGCTCATGCGACCTGCTGCTTAGACACAGATTAACTACCAGCCATATGGGCTACCAACTTCACAAATTCCTCTCCTTTTGCTTTCTGCTCTCAGTAAAGTTAATGGACAATTTACTGGTAAAGAAAACATAAAACAAAACCCAAAACCTGTGACATAATCACCTGGCTTTAACACAACTGGCCCCTCCATCTGCCTTTACACTGGGATTTGTGCATATAAAGCAGAATATGGTGCTGTGTGCAGTGCGGGTTCATACTGGTGACTTTCCCTTAAGATAGAGGTACTTGTTTACAATACAATGGAATTAGACATAGGCATTATGCATATGTTGCACACATATAACCATATATAACTGGATATTCTCAAAAAGATCCCCATTGTTGTGTTGTGCTTCAATTAATAGTGACTCCTGTGGTCATTTCTTAAATGTTATTAGACTGGCAGTGTGACTTCCACACTGACTTTACAAGACACATATCTGGGAAGCAGACCACAAATGGTCAGAAGCCCAGAAATTTTTCAGAATGTTAAGGTGCTGCCACATAAATAAGGAGATGGCTGGGAGAAGGTTTATGTTACATTTCCAGTGTTCCATCTCAAGATTTTATCAGAAAACTAAACTCTTGAATACCAAGTGCTGACTTTGGGGTGACCTTTCTAAATATTTATTTCCTGTCTGTGTCTTAGATGTAGGGTGCCAAGATGCTCAAGAATTACTGGGCTGAGTCTTGGAAGTGCTCAAGGCCAGCATTAGCAATCGTCAGTGGTGTGCTCTGCCCCAACCCTGTTCCTGGACCTGTTGTGCTTATGGATCTTCTCCAGGCTGAGTCCTGACTGAGTCTGCTTGGGCTTCCTGCCATCTGGGGCAGACAAGGACATCCAAAAGAGATGGCAGCATTAGCTGGTGCTCTCAAAACCATGCTGTGCTGTCTGAGGTGCAAGTGAAACTAACTCAAGCCACCTCAGGCAATCACCAGTCATGAAATACCCTTCTGTCACTGGGACACTCAGATTTATGACTTGGGTTACAGGCACGCTGCATCCAGTCACTTGTAAATTGGTAGTTTGTAGCATATGTTTATCTGCAGTGTGTGTGTTCATGTACAGGTAACCTGATACCTATAAACATGTCAGATTGTCATCTTTATTACTGTTGCTTGGATCCTTAATTTAACCCTGGAGTTAAAACCTACTTTGCTTCTTAGATTGTAAGCATTAGCTTTGTATTTCTTTGGCAAAGGATTAAATGGTTATGGAAAGAGGAGGACTTAAGTTATCTCATTGATAGGCAAGAATATAATTGGTGAAACTGCTGTGATAGTTCCAGCAGTGCTGGGTTTATGAACATGTAGTTTCCTAAGTGCTTCTGAAAGGGTTTGTTCTTGAATGTTTTGGCAAATAAGAAATTTAAAGCTTTAAGGAGAATCAAATGAAAAATACAATATAATATAAACTGTTTAAAAAGGAAATAGATTTTAAAAAATATTCTCTGACTTTTAAATAGGAAATATTAATATTTTTAAAGTCTATTTGACTTTTCCAGATGCATTGCACCATAGAAATTCAAAGATATGTTATTGGACCTAAGCCAGCCCTTTACAGGCTACCACTTTTTGTCATCCCTCCCAAAAATTAATAGGTTGGGTTCTTCAAATTTTTCAATCTTTGGAAAGAGGAAAAAAAATCCTCAAATAAAAAAGAACAAAGCATGGCTTCTCCAGTGACAGAATGCAAACTGGGACAGAATGAAAGAAAAGTGCCAAATAATTGAGGGAGTTTCATAAAAAGATTTCTAGTATTTCTTTTTAGAAAAAAAAAATTCTTTCCAAATATCCCAATTTATGGTTACCTTTTTTTGATCTCATACCGAACATCTGTAGAAAGGCAGGCGTCATGTGTGAGAAGTATTGAAAAAATGTTGGGAGTCCCACATCAGATGATGTATTCAACATGTCTGATGCTTTGGTTCCTGCTTTGAGCTGTAGTTGCTACTACAGAAACTAGTAACATGAAATTGAACCAGAATCTGTGCTTTCAAATTAAGGGGATTTATAAGTGATTTTTGACAAGTGACGATTATTCTGAAGGAGTATATGCAACTTTATATGCTGCATTTTGTAAATGTAAGTGCTTTTAAGTCATCTGTACAGTTTTATTTTGGTTTTATTCAAATTGGTAACAGAGAAATGAGATCGAAGGGATGATATGGTATCCATGTAGATTCATTGAATGATTCTGCTGGAAGTATTAATGCTTAGTCTTACCTGAATAGAGATGGGTAGAGCTATCTCTTGTTCCTGGGTTGCTGGGGAGCTAAATATCTGGGGACATCCATCCTCACTTGCATGCTCTGTGACCACAGTGTGTCATTCTTTGCAGCTGAAGGTTTTAACTGTGTGACTGATGAGGAAGTTCCTGACTTTTCTCTCTCTGAGCTTAGTGATGAAAATCCCTCACTTTCATCTCAAAACTAGATTAAACATTTGTGGTATTATTTGAAATGGGTGGGACTGTCCTTTGACTTGCCTGTTTTGAGCCAAATCAGTCTCATGCCCTTGAATCTGCATGACTGTTCTGGCTGTCTGAGAACATAGGGCAGAGGCAGGTCTGAGGGCAAGGCAGGCTGAGAAGAATGAGATACAAGTGTCTCTCTTCATATTTGGGATGTGGAAATTTTTATTTAATTCTAAGGTTTGAAATACCCCTTCAGCAAGGAGGGAAACCCAGACAGTGGCCCCAAGATGCCAACTCGTGGTGTGGCTCTGCAGCCAGTGCAGACACGACGTACAGTTGTAAGGTCTTTGCCTCTCTGATAATACACATTCAGCTTGAGTCCTCTGTCCCATCCTGGTGTAATGAAAATTTCTCAGCAGGATGGTGACTTGTGCTGTGGCCCCAGGTCCTTGGGAGGAGGGGCAAGGAGGGTGGAAGAGATTTCTTTATCAGCAAATACCTTGGAAGTGGATTCAGGATATTTAGGGAGCACGTGCAGACCGCCATGTGAGCAACAGGGAACCAAAGTCTTAATGAAACCCTTTGACAGGAGGGTAAGGCTGGCTGCTGTGGTCACTGGTGCTTAGCTCTGGTGCAGACGCCAGCCAGGCCCTGCTGACATAATCCTCTTAGGGAAAGAAAGAGCAGAAACCATTTCTATCTGCTCTGTGTTCTATTTGGATGCTGTGTTTGCTGTGTCCAAGTCTTCTACACTTCTCCCTGTCTTCTGTCTCTGAACCATGCAGGACATCTTAGCAAGGGAGACACACTAAGAGTTGTTGCCTTCCTCATTTGTACCTGGATGTAACTATGGGTTTGAGATGCAGAGGAATAGGAATGGGTCTGCCTCCCGTGCATCACTTTGAGTGTGGGCTGGCAGTCCTTACAGCCTGCCTTGCTGGCTCTGTACATCTGTGCTTTATTCCTCCTGTCTTTCCTCTCCAAAACTGGATCTCACTGCTTTTCTCTTGATGTGGTTGCCTTCTCAAAGATCTCATGTAGAGTCACTCTGCTCTCCACAAGCTGCCTTCTAAAATTCTGATGATGGTTTTGTACCCCCTGGGACTAAACAGATGCTGAGATCAATATTCCAGAATATTTCATTTCTGGTACCAAAATCCCAAATCCAACTATCTATGTTTTAATGGAGGGAAGGAAGCTCTGATCTGGGTCTGAATTTTGCTCATCATAATCTGAAACAAATCTTCTTCACTTTCTTAAAGAATTAATTACAAAATCATATTTTCCTCCAGATTTGAAGAGCCTGAGCAGAGCCTCTCTCTGACCACTATGAAACAGACCTGAAGTGATATTTGGTGCCTCAAGGCTCTCTCAGAGGAATGCGTAATACCCAAAACCCATGGGTAAGGGTTTGCCATCTTTGGTCTAAAATGACAGGTCTCTGCATGTTCAGAGAAAGAATCAAATCACACCCTGTTTTTGCATTCATTCCTGTTTTTTGGGGTTTTTTTTTGCTTTTTTTGGGGGTTTTTTGTGGTTTTTTTTTTTTAATTTTTTTTTTGTGTGTGTGTGTGTTTTGGACAGGCTTTGACACTTTGCAGCATTAATCTAAAAGGTTTTTAGACTAATGACATACATGACATCCATGGTGCACTGTCTGCTTGCCATTTGGGGAGAAGCTGATCTCAGTCATGTGGTTTTTGGTCTTTGTGCTGGCCAGGTCAGGTAGAGGAGCAACATGTTTATTTCAATATTAAGCTGTCAGCAGATTATACTAATGTATTGTAAGGAAAAAGAGGTTCCTGAACATTATTAAGTCTTTAGTTTGGGATTAGGAGGTTTTAAGACAGATTTAATTAAACAGAGCAGGGACACCTTTATGAACCTGAAGTTGGGGTTAATTCGCTCCCCTAATGTGCTCCACTTCTTGATTACACAAAGATGAAACAAATTCCATGTCCTACCTGGGGAGCCCTGGATGGGAATGTGAAGTTTCATCTCTAGACAGTTCAGTGCCCTGTCAGCGAGGCCATGATTAATAACCATGTCAAGGGACTCTTGGTGATGGAATGAAATGAAATGGAGCCATGTCTGACAGTGAGCCAGTGCCACACAGGGTGCTTTCATGGAGATGGTGGTCCTGGCTGAATGGACCTGATAAAAGAGGCCCTTCAGAGTCGCAACAAGAAGGGGAAGAGGAGAGTGGGATCCAAATGTCGTCCAGAGGTCATGATTAATGGAACCAGAGATAGATGCTTAGTTAAATTTGCCTTTGTGCTTGGCATCTCTTGGACTGCAATGAGCCTGTTCTCAGTGAAGTGGTGCAATGGGTCAGATGCGATCGGAGCTTACCCCAACTGCCACCACCACGGTAACCAAACACAAACAAACACTTTTCAGAGCTGTCTTGGATTTCTGATGGTTTTTCACTAGGTGCTTCCCACTGTTCCTTATTTTTGGCTCCCATGTCTCAGTGTTCAAAAGGCACAAGATTTGCAGATGAGAACACTGACTGTCTGTGTTACACCTGCAGAGCTTTTCCTCTTTAAACCTGTATTCATACAGTCATTGACCTTATGTTTGTAGGTTTCATGCTAGATACATAATAAAAAATTAGACATGAACCTATTTTATTAGGAGAAATGAATGGATGAATCTGGATAATTGCTAATGTTACAGTGAATGTTGTGTTTTGTAGAACCACGTGTTTACGGAGCTTTAAACCTGAAAGGGACAACTTTGACACCAAATAGTCAATTTTCTTAGTTCTCTCTATGCTGAGGTTTTGCACGTGATTAAAACATCCTCTCCCAAAAGGCACCTGCCCTGATTTTGAGTTACTAGAGGGGGGTATCACTGTGTGAGAGATGGTTCCAGTGTTTAATTGTTGGTGTTAATTGATGCCTTCACCTTCTTCTCATTGTGAGCAGTAGCTTCCAACTGTTGAATGAAGGATCCTGTATATACCTGGCACTGGAAACATGTGGCTGTTGGTCTTATTCTAATCTTCTCTCTTGGTAGAATGAACAGACTGATCTCTCCCTACCTCTGCCAGGTTGCAGTCCCGTGTCTTTAACCAGTTGATATTATTTTTATACTTAACCCTCCTCTCTCCCCAGTGTCTTCCTAAACCACAACACTCTTCTTCTCTTCACACATCCTTAACATTATTTTTTTTTCCTTTTGTCCCCACAGTATAGGAGAAATTTATGTTGAGTTTCTTGCCCGCTGTGTTCTCCAATTCCTTCTAAGCACCAGTGCCCTTCAGAGTACTGTACTCTCCCTCAGTTTTGCACATGCAGATAGTAAAATGAATTGTTTGAATGGTACAGCTCCCAGAGGGTTTTTGACCACTTTCTAATATTTATTACTCAGAGATATGTGTGTTTTATTATCAGAGCTTTTGTGTTTATTACCAGGTTGCTGATAAAACGTTGAAAAGTATTGGAGAAATACTGAGCTTTGCAGGATGTAAGTGTGTATTGCCAGATCTTGGGATGGTGCATCCTCTGCAAACCCAGCAATCATCACTTGAACTGCCTTTTGCCTTCTTGTCACTCTGCTAGGCTTATTCCTCTAGTTTCTAGGTTTGAACTAGGTCAAAACATACTACTGGTGTGATATCACACAAAAAAGATGGTTCTCAATCCAAATACACTGCAAGTTTGAACAAGACAAAGGAAAAGTTGGTTTCCTGATTTGCAGTTTCAAGGCTGTACCTGATATGTACAGCTATAAGCTCTCTTAAAGAAAAAAAACAAAAACCAAACCTTCAAATCGTTTGTGTGAACTGAAACTAGATAAATATGCAAACCAAGTTTCTGTACCCTTTGCAACTGCTTTCTCATTTCTTGTTCCAAGCATCTGCATAAATCTGATGGGAGTTCCTACTGTGGGCAATCACGGCTGAACACAGAGCCAAGGATACAAATGAAGTCCAGATTTTCAAAATATTATTTTAGAAGTCCTGTACAATTAATGCACTGTAAGCATAGTAGTGATTTTTTTTTCAGTCAGAGCACTTTATGCACACAGTATTTGGGGAAAATTTTAAGTCAAGGAGCAGTCAGGGTTTGACCCTGTGCGGTATTCTGAATGCATTTTGGTGCAGACTTGATTTTCTCATTGGGTCTCTTTTTATTGTTTTGTTTTGTTTCTGGAATACCAAACAGCTTGGTTGTAGCGCTGTTGACATGCAGATCTGGACTCTGGCCTTGCAGACAGTTAAGGAAGGGCAATAATGCCACCTTATGTCCTGATTTGTCACTGCCGAGCCAAATACTTGGTTCAAGTCAAATGCGTTCTGAGCAAGGAGTACTGTGGGCTGAGTTCCCTCTGCTTCCTGGAGTTATTTCTACTTGGTCAGAAAGAATCCGAGATGAATGTGAAATGCTTGGCGTTTTGGTAGAGAATTGGCTCCTACTTTCGATTAGTTTGGCAGGATGAAAGTAAAGACAAAAAAAAAAGACAATTTGGCCCCAAAGTGCTAACATCAAAACCTGCAAATATGATACTGCAGGCTTTCAAACCTGGAAATATTTACATGAAACACTTCCTGGGTTATTAGTAGAAGACATAAAATTTATAAATGAAAAACAGCTTAGGCAAGTGTTGCTGATTTGAAAAATTTGCTGAACAAATTTAAAATATTTTTAAAATGAATGATACTAAAGCTGGAATTGCATTGGGAGTATATATTTACAGTCAGTAGACTTCCAGGGTTTTTGACTGTGACTTTGTTTTCTACAAAAGTTTGAATTTCTTAGAAAATGTAATTATCTGAAACTTAGTAGAAATGTATTTTATAGAAATAGTTCAAGTAGTAAGAGCTAATTGAGCATCAATAGGGCCAGATTTAAAATTGGCATTTAATAAGGTTCTCTGATTATTGGTTTATATTCCCAGTCATTTGGAGGGGGAAAGGTGTGATTTAAGAATTAAGGAATACTATTCAAGTTTTTTTGTGTGCACTTCCACATCCACATCACATTTATTTACTTTGTTCTGCCAGCTTGGCAGTTAGTGTTAGCCCTTTTTTTCTAAACACAGGTCAGATGCCCATATATCTGGTTGGCTTGTAAGTGAAGTATTAAAGAAAATAGGTAAATATTCCAGATTTACAAGAATTTTCCTTTAAAACAAAGATGTAATTGCATGGTAAATTAATGTAATTTAGGCAAACATATCTATATAAGCTTGGGATTACAAACATGCAGTCAGTATGTGATCTTATTGGCTGCTGTCTTCTAAGACTGAAATATATATTTTTTAGTATTTCTCTGAAGATGTGGTGTTTTAGAATCATAGTATAATTTAGGTTAGAAAAGATCTCTTAGATCATTGAGTCCAACCATTAACCCAGCACTGCCAAGCCTACCACTAAACCATGTCCCTAAGTGCCACATCTTCATGTCTTTGAAATACCTCCAGGGATGGTGACTCAACCCTGGGCAGCCTGTTCCAATATCTGACCATCCTTTCAGTGAAGATGTTTTTCCTAACATCCAATCTAAACCTCCCTGGTGTATCTTGAGGCCATTCCTCTTTTTCTATCACCTGTTGCTTGGGAGAAGACTTTGACTTTGTGAAAAGGGTTCGGAGACGTGTAGCTGTCAAATTGGTTTATAGCTCCATCTATATCAGGCAAAGAGGTAAAAACACTGACTCAAATAGGCTTTGGATCTGACTTTACCAATTACTAGGATGGAGGGGAAGGTAGGTATACCCTTCCTCTTCCAGGGCCCTAGAGAGCCATCTGTTTCACAGCCAGGACAGTCTTCTTTGTTGTTTTTTTTTTTTTTTTTTTTTTGGTTTGGGGTTTTGTTTTGTTTTTGTTTTTGTTTTTTCTTTCTTTCCTGTATGCTTGCTGTGTTTTCTTTTTTGTTTTGGTTTTTTTTGTTTTGGTTTGGGTTGGTTGGTTGGTTTTTGGTTGGTTTTTTGTTTGTTTTCTTCTCAAGGATCATTTCCCTCCATCTATGTTTTCTTTGTTTGTTTGTTTTGGGTTTCTTTTGTGTGGATTCACAGCCAACTGGCATTTCTAATGTGTCTCTAACAGTGTGTATAGATGCACAGGTAGTTGTGAGTTTCTTTGACCTACCCATCTTACATTCTGAGCATAAGTGAAACTTCATATAAGCAAAAAACATGACTATTTATATTGGGCAGACTCTGTAACTTGTGAGAACAATTTTCCTGTAATTTTTCTTGCTGTATGGAAAGGGCTTTCTCCCTGTGTGTTATTTTGTTACAGACTTAGGAAACTTTTCAGGTGCAGCTGTTTGTTTGGGTGATGTTGACCATTCACTGGGTGGAAAATGGCCGTGAATCAACACAGTGTTCTCCCTGAGTTTCTAGTTGAGAATGATGTGGAAGGCAATCTGTTGGAACAGATTACTATTTTGCAAATTACTATTTTGCTCACGGAAAGGGGACATAATCCTGCCAAGTGGGTGTTGCTGAAGTCGTTGGAACTTAGTGAAATAAGCAGAAGTTGAATGTGGTGTGCTCAGAAAACAGGTGGACAGGTAAAGCTCCTTCAGGTATAAGGCAAGACTATTCATCACAAAAAAGACTTCCTCTCCTTTGGTAGAAACATGTTCTCCATGTTATTTATTTTCTGTTGGGAAGTTGGTCCACTGCTCTGGACACACTCAGGTAACAAACAGGTTTAAAAAATAATGCAACCAAACAACAGAAGTACAAAGAGCCTAATTCTTAGGGTTACTAAGGTCACAGCTGCAATTCTGCATGTATGGAACTCACAGAAAGTATGAATTTGATGAAATTCCATAAAAATTTTAGGAGCAAGCACATGATCACACTGGATCATGGCAGAGGAGCTTCTGGAAGGGTTGGTGACCTTCAGAAAGGAAACGTGTTTCCTGTGAGGCAACGAGTTTGGTTTTGTAAGGGGACAGGTGTGTGTACCCTTGGTTACCTGCTATGTATGTCAACATAGGGAAAAATGCACCATAGATTGGTGTCTGTTAACTTTTTTGTATTGCCACAGCAGACCTTATTAAAAATAACTATGCAAACTCATAGCTTTAGTGGTCAACTCAATGCCTTAAATTATTCTCTGGAATCAAGAATTTATACAGGACTCTTAATTCAACAAAACTTCAGAGCAGCCAAAGCCGTGCTTCCAGTTACAGTTGCTTTCTCTTCTTTTTCTCTTTCTCTGTTTTCTGGGGGCTGCATGCCCAATATCTCACAACCTATGGGGGAAATATGGTCCTTTCCTGCAGAAATGAGCACTCAAGGTATTTTATTTCTCTCAGTCAGAGGTGAGGGCAGGAGGAAACAACCCATGTTTTGATCTTTCTATTACTACAGCATGGATTTGTTTTTCTTCATACACAGATTACATGGCAGGGGTTTGTTGTTGTCTAAGCAACTTCTTTGGGATGGAATCCTATGGAGAGAAAGGAAAAAAGAATCTACTCACTTTCCTGCTTTTGTAATCTCATTCCAGGGTTTTGGCATCATCTCTTTTGTATCTGTTGTGCTGTTTAGAGAACATTTTACTTTGCCTTTGCTATCTTTATGCCCTTATGGATTCCTCCGTAGGTCACACCTCCTGCTTGGATCAAGTTAATTTCATTTGCTTTCGTCCTGAACCCTTATCTTCTTGGTTAAATAGAGTGCTGAAATAGTTGGCAAACTTTGAGCATCTTTAATTATCATTAGCAAATTGTTGAGAACACAGTGGACAATTGACAGTCTGGTCTTCAGAGTGCCATTAAAAGAGATTAGAAAAGACTATTTGTGTGCGTTGTACAAATTTGTTTGTTTTCAAGCACTGAGAGTATAATGAAAATGTCCCAGCCAGGCTTAGCTGTTGCCGTAGTACCAGTCAAAGCCTGGGACATACGAGTGAGGCATCGTTGTTCTGCGTTACCCAGGATCTCTGGTTACTGAACCTGGCTCTTCTGAATGAAGGCTCATTGGGCAAAATGAAAGCCTGGTGCAGACTGATTGCGCTGCTGCTCCTCAAACTTCCCTAGGAATGTCTTTATGGCACTTGGAAGTGATCGTGAAGCCACTTCTATATATTGACATCACTTAATTATATAAACTAGTAATATACAGATTTAATATCTCAGGTGGATAAGTGTATTACCTCCAGCAAAGATCAATAACAAATGCTTTAGTTAAGAAAAAAATAATAAAAAAAAAAATTATAAAGTCTCAAACATCCTCAAGGGAAGTTTCAGTTGAAGGTAATGAGTTCTCAGCCTGTTCTCTGATGTGCAGGAGGTTAGGTCTTAAGTGTTTGTTTTGTCTAATATAAAAATACATTCTCATTTTCCTGTGTGCAAGAACTCCTCTAAACATTTGGTGTCAGTAATGCCTTACACCAGTGGAGTTTCCCCAGGATAAACCTCTCTAGCACCAGTGTGGCGAAACAAGTGTCAGAAGGATGAAGCCCTGCTGCTGTCCATGGGTCTCCTGGCTCAGTTTAAATTACTATAGAAAGCTTTCTATATATATGAAACAGGAGAGATGCTGGAAACAGCCTTCCCACTTTGTAGGAGTTCATCTGGCTTTTCCCTTTGCATTACCATTATGTTTCTCACAACAAATTTGTCACTTCATTTTTGGAGTCATATATGAATTAGAAATATTGAAGCAGAGCTTAACAAAATGTCTTAGATTTCTCACTTCAATCAAAATTCTGAGTGGTTGTATTTCAAATCAATGAGACTTTCTCTCACTTTTATTTGGGAATATGCTGACCTCTAGCAAATGCTTACAAATGTACTGACTTCAAGCTTCTCGAGAAATCTGGTGGGTTTGATATGATTTCTCATAGTGTTTTGCTGATGAGACACACAATTGTCGTGGTTGTGTGGATATCACTGTCCAGGCTGTGCATAGGTGTATATTGCAGTGTAAGGTGGAATTGGTGGGTGTCTGGAGAGGGTTTCCAGCTGCTTTGGCAAAATACCCTCTAGGATCTCCAATGCTGTGTATGCTCAGCAGAGCTGCCTAAGATGCATTACCACAGCTCATCGTATGAGACAGCTTGAATGTGGAGGAGAGATGGTTCTGATTTCCCCACATGTAAAGTGTTAAAGACTGTTTTCAACAGAGATGAGCTGAGAATTCTGCAGGCCCTGCAAACCACCAACTGATGATGTACATCATTGCCTGGTGTTTTAAATAGCACCTGAAATACTTTACAGATTAAAGACTGAGAGTCATCTTATCAAAAGATGGTGTAGACGCTAAAGTTTTACTTGTGTTTAAGGGAAGACTGGAGAAGTTCAGAAAGGAGAAATCCAGCCAGGGTTACCAACCATTGAAAATGCCTCTCTTGGGAAGTTCTTGGGCTGAAAAGAGCTGGAGACTGGAAGAATATAAGACAGAAGTATCATACATCTGTGTGCTCTGTCTAGCTACTGCTGTGACCACTGTTAAGGCTGGGCTGCTTGCTTAGGGAGGTGTTCACTCTGGTTCAATGAAACAAACAGGTTTTTATTTAAAACTTCTTTCTATTAACCTATTTTTCTCCTTACCTTATACTCCAGTTTCAGTGAGTATTGGATTGACAGATGATTTGGGTATGACTTGAGATATTTCCATCCAGAGCTGAACGAATCCTTTGAAGCTGCAGACCACTGGGCATAAAGGGAATCTAGATTTGATACAAGGTTTTTGCTTCCTTAAAAGGTACTGCACTATAGCTAAAATAAAGTTTATACTTAGTGTCCCATGAATTGTGCCTCCTCTCCTGTGTGGCTGTTGTGCTTTGGGCTCCAAATGAAGTCCCTTTGTGAATCCTATAGCAGCAGTTAACAAAGCCACTGTCCACAGCTCTGTACTAGAAGGGCAGCAGTTAACAAACACTGAGCATCCTTTTTATCTACTTTACCAGGATAATATTAGTTGATCCACTGATTAGGCCAGATTTGAGTAGGATATGGGACTAGCTATTGCAGTGAGGGAGATGAGGGCACATTTCCTCTTTGCTGACCTGCTATGCAGGCAGTGACTTCCAGCTGAAGATCTGAGCAGCTGTTGGTCAGTATGCTAGCTGTCCTCTGGGAAACCACGGCAAGAAAGAGGGTAGAGGAGGAGGAATAAAGTGCTGGCCTGGTGTCTTGATGAGGCAGTAACAACATATGTGAAGATTTTTTAAGTTTTCAGTGATGTTTGATTTAGGCAGAGAAACTGTAACTATGAAAGTAAGCTTCAGAGGCAAGAAGGTGGCTCAAGCAAAGCAGGTTGAGAAGTGAGTTTTTGTCCATTCCTGCAGGTCTTCAGCCCTGTTGCTGCAGCATGTTTTTGCCCACACCCTGGTGGAACAGAGTGGCTGTTTCACGTGGCACTGCACATGATGCAGTTCTTCGGTCCTTCCTCCTTTTGACCTCCTAATCAATTTTTTCCACTTTCATTTGGTAAGAAAGAAAAGGCTGGGGGGGGGAGGGAGAAGCAATTTCCTTTTAATTGCTTGTTTGTCCTTGTCTGTTCTCCTATCCTTTCAGATTTCTCAGAGCAGGGTTGGGGGTGTTTTGTCTCTCTTATTTTCACTGGTACCGATGGAGAACAATGACATTTTCTGCTTGGATAGAAACCAATTGCTTCCCCAGACCCCCTTGAAAAAGCTTAATTTGCTCAACTAGTCAGTATTCCATCTTCGTTAAAAAGTCCCAGACTGGAATTTGGATTTAATCCTTTGACTCACGTTTTTTCTTCTCTCTCTTGCCTTCCACATCCCCACTTACACTTCCCAAGTACTCACCACCTTTTTTATTACTGTGCACTCAAGTTACCCTTAGCTCAGGAGGGATAAGGACAAAAAAATAGCCCCCAAACAAGAGCAAATAAAAAAGCCCCTCACCAAAGTAAATAAATAAGTAGACAGAGAAAACAGGCTGCTAGTTCATTTTCTTCTGCCTTTTTCCTTAAGGCATGAGGTAATGCCCAACTATTCAGTGTGTGATGCAACTGCCTGATGGACATTCAGAGAATCCCAGTAGCAGCAAAAACAGAGTTTACCCAAGTGCGAGTTGGCAGTGAGACCAATTTCTCCAACAAGAGACTATTTAAAGCCACAATGTGATGCATTTTTAACATTTTTATTCAGCACAGGATTTAATTGAGCACTGACAAACCACCTAGACATTTGTGCCTGGGTGTTTGTGACTGGAATTGTTTGCTATCTGTGGATTGTTTCAGAGCTGTTCAGTCGTCAACTGAGAGTCTGAGGCAGGAACGAGAGTTTGTTCCCTTAACAGTTGCTGCCTGAGATAGATCAGAAAAGGTTTTACCCTCTGGTCATGTCTTGCCTCTTCAATTTTTCTCCAGTTATTTCTTCCCAGAGACCTCTTCCCTTCTGCCAGCTTGCTTATGAAGAGTGGTGGTGAATGGGATTGGAAGATGCACCTGACTGTATTAGCTTCACCTAGAAATGAGAAGCTGTGGCAGTGTTGCTGAAGGATGTGGAAGTATCTGTGACAGAATGAGGAATAGCCACAGTTCTTCACTCAGAGCCACTAGGATGCCTTGGCTGTGCAGATGAGCTTTATGTTAGCTGGCTTTGCAGCAGCACAGCCACAGCACAGCTAACCTGGCAGAGCTCTACAGCTCTCCCTCAGCCTGTACCCCTATGGATTATGCTGTTACCACATCCACTGTAGCTATTTGATGATAGCTCTTCCATGTCCATACACTTTGGTGTTCCAAGCCTTGAATGAGTGTCACTGCATACCAGAAATGTGCTACATGTACTCCTCATCGATGGCAAATTGTCATTCTCAATCATCTGTGCATTTCTGTCTTTAATGTTCACCTGACTCTTTGAAAGTCTTGAGGTTGACTTAACTTTACCAGTTAAAACCCACTAGCACTTAAAGAATGTGCTGCATCAAAGTCAACTCATGTTGTTTCATAGGACTCACAAACTCTGCTGAGTCGAGCCTTGTTGTCTGCCCAAAATTTTGACATCCTTGGACAGAAGTAGCTTTGTGCAACTCAGTGAAGGATGATGGAGTTGCACACACAGCTGATCAGCTTTATTTCATTAGAGTTATCCAAGCAGTTGAGCCTTAGCAATATCTTTTCAGAGATGACAGCAGTGAGATGGTATTTTCAGCAACTAAAGCTCCAAAGTAACCCATTTGTTTACTAATGTGGGCTCCACTAGGGAATCACTGTGGTTTTTGGTGCTTCAGTTTCCCCACATGCCGAATGGCAGCAGTGATGGTTGTCCTCCTTTGTGAAGCACTCAGAAGCTGCTGATGCTGGGCAGGCTGGCACTGATGGCTCCTAGGAGGGCACTGTGGGTACTGATGATCTGAATATATGGGACACAGGAGGAGAGCCTAAGTCATTCCAGGAAGTCCCACTCCCAGTAGCCTCCCTTCTGCCACGACACAGCTTCTTGCTTAAGTATTAAGACTCTTTGCTTAAGTATTAATTAACAAATGAGCCAGTGCAGAAGCAGTTAAGTGACTGGCTTGGGTGTGCTGTCCATTCCCTTGAGGTATCCAGGCTTTTTACTTTTCTTCACTTTTTTTTTCTTTTTCTTTTTTCCTTTTAGATCAAGGCAACGTGTTAAACGTGGTGACTGTGTTGACATTGCACAATATAGAACCACCCATTCCCTAATCGGGTCCTTTTGCTGCCTTTGCATAGGAAGTCACTGCTGAAACATGTTGCTGGGACATTGCACTTGATGCCTTCTCGTTGCATGGCAGGAGGCCAGGCCAGCACCCGGGAGTGAGTCAATGTATGAGATTAATTTAATCCTCTCTCGGAATCCTCTGATGGGGAGGGGAAGGACAATGACCCAGTGCCAGCGTTTATTTTGTCCACGAGTTCAGTTTGAATAGGGAGGAGAAGGTGGTGGTGGTGAGGAAAGGAGGGGAAAAAAACCTTCCTGGAGTTCATTGGGTCTGGAACAGTGCCAAGCCTGGGGGGGTGGCTTGCAAATGGGGAGTAAAGAAAAGGGGGGGAAAAAAGAGTGGAATGATGATTAGAAATCACAAATGAAAGAATCTCAAAGAGGGAGGAGAAAAAAACCCAACAAAAACAACTTCTCTACTTCTCTGAATATGTGTAGGGAGGAAAAAATTCTTTGCCTTTCTAAGGGCCCTATTCATTAGCAGATGCACTTGCTCTGCTGCCAAGGGAAAAGGAGCACCCTGAATAGTCTCCATGAGAGGCACCTACCAGCTCAGCCTCGGTGCAGGGAGAATACTGTCTTTCCTTTGCTGAAGCTTCTCTTGTGCTCCTGTTTCTTGCAGGGCTCTTTGGTCTCTATCTCCTATCCCAACTTCACTGCCTCTCAGAGGTGGATGCATAAATCTGTAGGCACCTCAGAGATCACTAACAGCTTCTGCAGTGTGCTTATCAATGCAGAATCACAGCATGTAAGAGAATGCCTTCTAATGCCTCACCTCTGTGTATTGCTGTCAATATGGAGCTATTCCACATAGACTGGACCACTCATGTGAAATCACCAAAGTGTAGGATCCAGATTCAGGTGGGACTCCACATTCTGTGAGCAGTCCTGGGTGTCTGGGCTGTTTTAATGTCTACATGGTCAAAAACCCACAAGTCTGCACTGTGTACCTGGACACACTCAGCTGAGTGCTGTCTGGAAGACCCACCCTTGCTCCAGCAGGACCAGGGACAGGCCGGGCTGGGTGTCCCATGGCTCAGCCTGGTAGCAGATCATCTGAGCTCAGCTCTTTCTTCCTCTGCAGATACCCTGAATGTGAGCAAACATCAAGCAAGGAGGCAGTGGTGGCCCTGGGAGGAAGCAGGGTGCAGGGCATGGGTGCTATTCACAGCAGACAGTTTAAGAGGCTGCTTTACAAGGGGGCTGCCTGTGGCCCTGTCTCTGCTTCAAGGAGCTTGTTTAAGAGCCAGGAGACATCTCCCCCAGTCTTGCTTCTCCTGTGGAGCTATTTGCTGTGTATTTCACTCGTATTTCTTTTCTACAGGACAACTGAGGAATGTCCTGTACACAAGCCCCCAGAGGCACACCATCTTAGCCTTCTAGGCTTAAACACAGTTTATTTTTCCCCTTTATGTGTCCGTCCAGCTATTCCAAGTCCTTTTAAAATAGGCAAGAGCACTACGTGTATCCTGCTCCCTCCTTTATGCAGAAAGCAGCTTTTAAATCGAACTGCTTTCCCTGGCAGGCATCAGTGCAGAACTCCAGCTGGGCAAGGCCTGCAGTTCCCCTTTGCTGAGCTGGTCTCAAGTCCCATCTCTCCCCACTGCAGCTGGCCCAGCTGGGTGTTCGTCTCCAGTGTTCACCACTAGTGAACGTGCTCTTGTCTTTCTAAAGTGAGATGCTGTCTTTTGTTTCAAAACACTCCCAGGCAATGTTCATCCTCCACTTTGTACTGTGGCTCACTGGCTAAAGCACACACCTCAGGCAGCTCTGCCTGCTCAGCGTGCCATCTCCTGCCAGGGTTTCAGCAGAAAGATCTTGGCTTCAGTAGGCAGCTCCCATCTACCTCTCCTCCAAGGTGTCTTGGTTAGAACTTCAGCAGGAAAACTGGCATTTGCCAGTCTCCCAGGAGCAGCTCTGACTCCAGATTCCTACTTCTTGGGCAGTGAGACCCCACAGCGATCATGCAGAGAACAACGGCTGCTCTTTGCTCCCTCAGGCAGTTTTGAAGGGGCTCGGGGTATCCTGCCTGTGTAGGTGGGATGTGAGCCTCAGCGCTGTTACGTCCTCTCACTGTCTGTGTCCCTTGGGAAGGCTCCTGGCTTTTCCCGTGGCTGCGCTGTCCGTGCGCCGAGAGCCCCATCTCGCGGCGCCTCCTGGGCTGGACGCACTGAGCTCAGCCGCAGCCTCCGGAGGAAATTCCCGGGAGTCAGGGGTTTTCAAGGAATCAACGTTTTATTCTACGTAATCTTAGGAGAGAAAGAACCCCCTTAAAGAGCTATGAGGGCAGAGCCTTGAAGGCCTGCAGCAGCACAGGGAGGAGGGAGTCCTTTTCATAGTGTATGAACTCTCTCCTAGCTTTATTCTGTTTCTCCCAGTAAAACACACCCCATTTTCTTTGAAAACATCGTGATTAAAGATAAAAATTAATAGAAAATATATTATGTAGGAAGACTGTTGGGTAAAGGTAAAACACATTCTAGGCACTGGTGTGTAACCCGGGGAGTACAGATCTGTGTGTGTGTAATGTGTGTATGATTATTTTATTTTCTTTAAACCAGATGTGGTGTTTGGACTCAAATTCAAATCTGGGTCTGAATTTCCTCACAGATCGGGTTTCTTTTGTTGTGGAACTCCATTTTAATTTGTAGACAGTTAGAGAGGCAGAAGCATATGTTTCCTGGAAGCAGCCTGTGTGATGCTGAATCTTAAAGTATCAACAGAAATGACTGAAATACCACATGTGACTGCTAGTGGACACAGTAACAGTTGTGGGAAAACTGATACCTTATTACTGGAGTTCTACAAACTGTAATTGTTTAATCCAGTAGGGCAGAATAAGTGTATTTGAAAGCTGGGAGTGTAATTGATGTAGTCCCTGTTTCCTGCTGTTCTCACCTCAGTGTGCTATAAGTCAAGCATGCTTAATGCATTAATTTTTTGCCTGTTCTTTTAAATTACTTTTGACTACATTTTGTCACATCACCTGGTCTCCCTGAAAGTGTCAGAGCTGCAGTGGGACAAGGGATCTGTTTAGTGGGAGAGCTGTCTAATGGAAGGTAGAATCCCCTGCTCTCACCAACCCCTGCTGTGTTCCTTCTGATTCTTACTCTTCACTGTAAGTACCATGTATTTCCAACTGATGTCATTTGGGAATCAGTACTGCAGGAGTCATGTAATCCCAAAGAGGTTGTAGATAGTTTGCTGCTAGCACAAGTTCAGGTGTGCTTGCCCATCAAAAGTCAGATTCAGAGCCCCTGAATCACCATCCCCCAGCCGATGGCACCATGTGCTGTAACACTTAAATGCAGCACATCCTAGCGTGACAATAGAAGACTCAGTTATCTTGGGTTTTCAATTGCTTCACAGGAAGCTATTGGGAAAGAATAATCCTGTAGCAGCCCATCAAGTCTAGAGTTTAATTCCTCTGTATGTTTTTCTAAAGTGATCTCAGATTATAACTCGGAAAGTGGAAATCCAGGGGGTGAAAATTTCTGTGTAGTTCCATGGTGGAGTATGTGTACGTGAAAGGGATGAAGAGAGAATTCTACATGGCTTACAATGCCATGCTGTCTGCTGAGAGCTGCCTGGGCTAAATATAGGTTTAAATTGTGTAAGATGTTATTGTTACTCAAACCTGAATCACTGTTCTCGTAACTTTCTTGTGTAGAAAAAAACATACTTCAGGGATCATTCTGCTTTACATTTACATAACTGCAAGACTGACTAATGTTAAAATATGGATCAGATTTTATCAGAGTTTTATAGCTCTTACCAAACTATGTGCTTGACTTATCTTCATTTTACATCCGTATAACTGCTGAAACAAAATTCCAGGCAGCAAGGAATTGCGTTCAGTGTAAACACACAGATTTGTTTTGGGGACTCTTTTCAGAAGCAGCCTTTATACATAGTCAGTGTAAAATCCTGCACAAAAATCAGGCAGTAATTTAGTATATGCACTGTTATTTTATCTATAACAAGATAATAGCTAGCTCACAAAAGGGGAATTGAAGTAGGGGCAACATCCATTGTTTGTTAAGGCAGAGCAACAGTCAGTATTGGAAGTGTCCTTTGGGAAGGACACTGTGGCTTTAATGCTGCAAGCAACATTTTGGATCTTATAAATACATCTAATTGGGGACTGGTTAAATATCCATCTCTGTTTTCCTTCTGCCTTCTTAGACAGTCTACTCCAGAGTGAAACAGTAGTTATAGCTGTGAGTAACTTGGCCTTTTCTTTGCATGGCAATAGTCTATTGTAATGTGTGTCACTTCTATCAGATTCAGTGACACAAAGCATAATCTTTTCTTGGCATGTTATGCAGCTGCAGACCTTCTAATCTAGCACCATAATAAAGACTTTTCCTCCATTGAGCTCCAGTGAATGATAGGCCCTGAGTGCTGGGACTGGATGCAGATGCTTTGTTGCATGTTTAGTCCATGAATGTCCAACACATTACTGTTGCAACCAGTGTCTTCTATTGCTGTAATTATATTCAGGTTGTTACAGTGACTTACTACAAACCTGGTCAAGTTACAAATGAGTGTGCAACTCCCTTATTGAGGAAGTCTTTGGATGGAAGTTCTTTGGAGTTCATAAAACAGCAAATTCTGGTTTGCGGGGTTTGGTTATAGTTGTCTTTTTTTTGTTTTGTTTTGTGTTTTGTTTTTTGTTTGGTTGGCTTTTTTGAAACAAAGTCTTTCCTATATGTTTAGCTAAATTCTGCTGCTCATTCAATGTTTATTTACCAAGCTGCTTTTGGTGGGATTTCTTTAAAGGTGGTACTGGACTTTGTTCATATTTCTATGCTAGTCAGCTCCAAAGAATGCCATCCCCACAGCAGCAGCAACAGTACATTTTGTGTGTGTACACATGTACTTTACCAGGTTCTGTCTCCTCTGATGCACCATTTTGTAGTTTAGCTTCACACATCAGTCTCTCACATACAGCAGTTAACAGAGGGTTGTGTCACCCTGGGTAGGACAGTCTGTTGCAGATCACAGGGAAGACCCACCTGTGTGGCTATGAGGTTTTTCTCACGTGTCTGAAACACTTGTGGGGAAATTCTGTCCCAGACGAACAATAGTGGGAGTTTTGCCATTGACGTCAGTGAAACAGTGATTTCACCCAAGGCCCCTAACAAGATGCAGTGGACACAAACCAGGACTCTAGAACAAGCTGTTCTGTATCCCATTACTCGCCTCCCACGCCAGCCCCTCTCCCTGTGCAGCACATGGCAGAACCTCTGGATATTCCGCATCCCCTCCGTACACAGCACATCCTTGCTGGAGAGCGGAGAAGATGGCAGCACCTTGTCTAAGTGACATCCCTTTGTGTGCTCATGTGCTGACTCTGTCCTAGCTCAGGCTTCTGTATCCTACAGAACCCTCTGTACCACACTCTGCAGTTTTCCTGGTGCTCCTTTTGGGAAGTCCAGCTGCTGGCTCAGGCTGGGACAGTGTTTATATTCCTTCCTCTTTCATTGCAAAAGCTGCTTAGACAACCAACACAGCTCTGTGCCTTCCTAGCCAAAAAGACACAAGCATATATTTGAAAAGCAGGTCACTGAGGAGTGTTTATAAGGGCTCAGATTGATTCTCAGAGGTTATAAAGCCCTTCCTAAAGCTCATTAAGAACCTGCTGCACAAAGGGAGTTGCAGCTCTTTGAGGAATCGCCTCAGAACTGTCACAAGGCAGCTTAATGTGAACTGTCGTGTATTATTTAGGCTCATGAGTGATGGAGGAAGAGAAGATCTGAAATGGGAAAGGGTATTAAGCTGAGGGAAACCATGTCCTGGGCTTTTGGCTGTTAATGGGCTTAAGCATATATCATTTGAATGGCAGACTGTGAGGCTGGGTTAGATCTATCGGCTACTTAAAAATAGCAGCATCTTAATAATTTAAGAGAGTTTCAGTATCAATACATGGGAAGTGATCAGAAATAGACTGATGTAATTCCAGAATCCTTCCACTGTGTGGCTGAGCTGGCTGCAGGAGGAGAGGATGTGGGGCACTCTTAAAAACTGGAGAATATCTGGAATGAATTAATTGTGAGGAGATTTTCAACCTGTATTGAATCTGCACGCATAAGCACACACATATATTTTAGCAAACATTTCTTTTTATGTTCTGTTTTCGGGTTTATGTGATTGATTTCAAATTTATTAGGGGTTGAAAAACTGTCACAGGAGGAAAAAATATGATTTCTTTGATGCAGACAAATGACGATCGGTTTGACTTAAGGTCTGTTATTGTGAGTGATAGTGTTTGCTCCCTACAGCTCCTATACATGCAGGTAGACATGCTAAATGTTTATTAGTTTCTCAAGGCTAACCACAAAGTGAAAATTAAAAACAGAAGTGGAATAAACTCTTGTTCTTCAGGCTTTCCTCTGACTAATGGAAGGAAAAGTCTCTGGGCTGGTTAGTGATTCACTGTCCACAGCAGAGGCCTCTATCCCAGCCTGCTAGTCATGGTTGGAATTAGCTGCTGAACTGATCAGATCTGGCAGTTCCTGCTTTCCTTACTGGAAGGTGCCAACACAAAGTAATTAATTGCCCTCATGCTCTCAGCTCTGGTTGTAACTCCTTCCCCACCACACAGAGATAGCAGGAATGTATGTACTTCAGGGCTCCCAGATCAGCATCCTGTTCTACCCTGCAGAAAGCTGGGACAGTCCTTCATGAGCTTCCTTCCAAAGCTACCACTCAGGCTGCAAAATGTACTTCTTCTGCACATCTGTGCATGCAGCTGTAACACCTAAATCTTCAAAGGGATAGTGAGAGTGAAACATGTTCCTCAGCTTCAGAAAGTGTCTAGATAGCTTGGATATTTCTCTTGGCTGCTTTAGGATCTCTGATATACAGCTTCTTGCTGGATGCTCCTACTACCTCCTGTCAGAGGGAAGTGGTGCATGTGCACACAGGTACAGACACTGCCACTTTGCAACAGTAATACTTTGTGTTGCGTGCAAAATCTTTTTCTTCCTTAAGAGGCAGTGTGCTTCAGATTTCATTTAATAACGTCAGAACAATGCATCTCAAAAGGATCAAGAACCTAATGGAAAAATCAGTCTTGGAAAATGTTTATGTGGAAAGGGCTATTATCACCCCGGAGGGTTGGCATTGCTTTGCTTATGAGATCTGCTAGGGATTGAGAGTGATGGAGCACTTCACCAGATCAACAAGATTAGCACCTGAAAGGTTTAGGTTTCCCCCTTTGCTTGTTAGGTGAAAGGCAGAGGAAAGAATTTCTTTAAGGGGGGAACAACAAGCTGAGAATTTGCTGCTTGCTAACATCAGTTCTGAGAGGGATTTGACCAAAGTGAAGGAAGACTGGGATTGGCAGATGTCAGCTTTGCACTGGAGAGAGCAGAATTAATTAGAGAGACAGAACCAGCCTTGCAAAAATCACATCTGTGCTGTCCTGTACACCAAATAACCCCAAAGAGTGTGTTTTTTCTCTGTAATAGTGACTTACAGGGCCAAATAACACTTCCCCAAACCTTTGGCTAACAGCCATGGAGTCATCTTTAAGAAGATGCTGTCAACATGAAAAATCATTATATATTTTAGTTTGGAGGGGTGTAACTATATTAACATTCCTAACTGTATTACTAAAATAAACCCTTTTTCCTTTTTTTTTCTTTTCCTGTGAGTCTTATTGAGTCTTTGCCATCTCCATGGTTTACTTGCCTCAACCCAATTTAGCTTCCAAATTTGATTAATCTGTTCCCCTTTGGTCCACAAGCCTTTTTAATGACAGCAGCAGTAAACTGAAAAATGACAATTCTGTTGTTGTTTGAATTAATTTTGGACCAGAGGTATCTTTGGGGACATTTTCTCCCAACATGACCATTTTCAGCTTTCCATGTGGTAGATCTTTTCAGCTGAATCACTACAGCATTCTTTTTCTGTTGTTTTAGCACCTGATAAGGTGACCAGTTACCATGCCTCTCTGATGTGTTTTATTCTAAATTACTGGGTAGTCATTGCTGAGTTTGTAGCATTATTTTGTCTAGAATATAAATGAACTGTTGTGTGGGACTATCTTATGCACTGTTTTTTCCCCCTTAATAAATTGAATTCCTCAGTTTGACTTAATTTGTTTCTTGCCTCACAAGTTTACAATCTGAAATAAGACAAGTCAGAAAAAGAAAATTAGCAAATGGAAACAGAAACTCTGTTAACTGTCCTTGCCCTTTTTCCTCTCCATAAGTAGGGATGTTTTTTTGCTATTAACTACATCTGCACATTGCCGGGTGAAGGTTACACCTACTGGCCCTTTGCATTTGTGTTTCTCAAGACAGCAGAGGCACTGGAACCCTTTCTTGCTTTTTTCCAGGTGACAGTAAGCTGTTTTCAACCTTGTGATATTATGATGGAAGGTAAAACATGTCCATGTGTCTGGTCAGTACAGAGCTGAATTGCTGTTCTGTCCGCTGGGCTCTGCCAGTGATTTGCTCTGCAGCACCTGCAGCAGGGTCCTTATCCCTGGATTTCACAGGGAACAGGTACCTGGAAGTGAATAGCCCAGCAGCCTGGAGGGTTAATGAATGTGTGCAAAACATGGTAAGATCTGTAGACGTAAAGCACTGTAGATTTCCTCTGACTCCATTTGGCTACAGCTCTGTGGGATTCAGTTCTTGGCTCTGATTCCTCTTACTGTGTTCATAGTCCCTTTTTTCAGTTTGCACATTTTTGCACTGTATGGAGGAGCTGGAGTTAGTGCTGGCCTGAGCTAGTCCATTACCAGTTGCCTGATCTTATCCCTTTGATGTGCAGCCCAAAGTTAGGCATCCTTCTTCTGAGCAAGTTGTTCAGGGACTCCACTTGGAGACTCGGGTTGGCCAGATCTGGCTCAAGGGGCTGCTCATTTATCACTGTTTTGGGAAAAACTGTTATTCTCCATCGCGAGGCTTCTTCTTGGGCCTGTTGTGTCAGCTTAAACTCCTCCTCCTTGTTCTCCATTCCCTTTATTTCCTTTGGTTCTTGTGTAGAGCATTTCCTGTGCTGTTGCATTTGGGTTAATTCATGGCAGAGCTCTTCTGGCAGATACCTGCTGGTGAGGAAGCTTTGATGATCTGAGGTGGGGGCAATGCTGTGCTCCCAAAATCCTTGGCTGCAGCAAAGCCAGTGTCTTGGAGGACTAGAACTTTCTTCAGTACCAGTGGAAAGAAGCGGAGTCTTGTTGGAAGTTCAGAGCAAACCCCTGTCCTGGCTTCCTTCCCAAGGAGGTGGTATAAGGACATTGTGTACAGGCACTCCCCATTCCAAGCACGGGCATTTCTACAGAAAATGAGACCTGCCTCAGGGTTACTCCCCTGACGTGTTTGACTGTCACCACAGTTTTCAACCACCAAAAAAAAAAATATTTTTTTTTTCTCAGCTATTTTGCTTATAAAATTGCTATATTGAAATTAAAAAGACCTTCATATCTTAGAAGAGTCACTTTTGAGTCTATTTTCTTACTGAACTGCTGAGTCTATGGAAAAAGCTATCAGGTAAAGGGTATTTAAAAAAACCCACAAACACAACAAACAAAAAACAAGGCAGAGCTTTGAGCTATTCAAAGCAATCACAAGCACCAGTTTCTTTGGCATCAATTCAGGTAATTGCTGTGACATGTTAGTGACTTACAGTGAAAAAATCCAGGTCTGAAAGTGAGGGTGATTAGATAAATGTATGTTTATGATGGGAACAGACCTTGTTAACAGCATGTGGCATTTATGTCCCCCTTAGATCACTGGTTTATGATCAGAAGCTCTCCACTGAGAAACACAACTGCAGTTTTTCAATAAGCACCTGACAACACATAGTTTCAATGACTGTTTTTCTGGCTCTGCTGCAGGCTCTGTGTTTTCTTTTAGGCATCTCAGTTGGTCTCTCAGTGGTCCATTTTCCATAAAGCAGGGATCTCTGTTCTCTTTTATTTGCCTCTGGAAGGACCTGGTGAGGTTGGAGTGGATTCTTCGGTGTGAAACAGCAAAGTGTATGTGCAAATAGCTGTCTTGTGTCTAATTGGAATTCCCAGAAAAGATTTCCTATGGAAAGGCAACAAAGCTCAGGTATAAATTAACCAAGAGGGATCTGAGATCTGCAGCAGTGGAGGCATTTCTCTGGTGGGGTTGACCTCCTAGGATTCCTCCTGGCCCTTGTTTAATCTTGGTTTCTGTGAAACCAAGAAAAATAGTAATAAACATAATGATGCCATACCCTCAGGGTTTTTTCTACCATTACCATGGAATAGTTCATAAATGGACTGCCCTGAAATACTGGGCTTTCTCCTTGTAAATGGAACCAATCACAGGTTATTTACCATCATTAGTTTTTTATGCTTATTTGAGACTTCTTTCAGTCACTGGGTAAAGCCACAGACGTAAGAACTCCGTAGTCGTACAACCTTCTTCACAGCTTACTACTATTCATATCCTGGAGGTAATATCTACCTTTAATAACAAAATACCTGAAATCAGTGAAATGGAGGCAGCAATTTTAGTCATTAGGGAGGAAAATATTAATGAACAGCCCATGAACTCCCAAAGCTTTCATTCAAGTTTTGGATAAAGATTCATCTGCATCCTCTTTTCAATTGAATGTGACCCCACCCTGACTGTGACAAGAAAATCAGATAGTATCAGTGGAGAACTTTTGGTAGACTAAACTCGTTATTGCTGTAGTATCTGATTGATCCAGAAGATAATTAAAGTTGGCCTCTTCACTAGACAGAGACAACATGAGAAGGTTGTAACTCAGCAAGACCCAAGAGGGTCTTCCACTACCCCTTGTCACTTTGGTTGTGACCATAGACTCTCTTGTTCTTGCTGTATTTTTTAATTATGATTACTTTTTTTTTTCTCCAAGAGTTAGTTTATAGTTTCTGGTTTGCAGCCATTGTGATGAAATTGCTGGAGTGCATAATAATTTCATATTTTCTGCATCAGAGCTTCTATCTCAAGACACTCAACTATTTTTCTGTCTTAGTATTATATTACACCACCGTGTTTGTCTTAATACAAACTCTAGCAATGTGGATGAGGCCTCCACCACACAATCTGTGGAAGTAAATAAATATGCCTATTAAAAAAAAAAGCATAAAAGCTTGATTAAGAATAATATCTGAAATACAATCAGTATTGCCCTGTGTTTAGTTGTGCAACTGTCAGGGCTGTTCTTGTTCCTTTCAGCTTTGGTACAATCAGTTCCCTATATGTTATCCAACAGATTTTACAGGATTATAGGAAGTTTTAGTATCAATAGACAACATCTGGCTTTTTGACATTAATGTCTGCGTGAAGTCAGATTTATTCTGCAATTCAGGAGCATCATTATATTATTTGTTTCAATATTTCACAAATTCATGTCTGTTCATCCTCAGTAATTCTGCAGGGATATGCACTGTTTTTGCTGTGTTTTGCAAGTTGCTGTGGTTACAAGGAGATACTTCACTTATTATTTTCCATGTGCCAGATCTGTGCCCTGGCTATTGGCCCAATTCTATGAGGTATTTAATACCTCCTGAAAGTGTCAGAGTGCTGTCAACTCATACATAAACCAAAAGTTACTGAGGACATGTAGTCAACCTCACTGACTGTCTGTCTATTGACAGTCATGGAAGATTGCCAGTTTGATGCTCCTCTCTGGCTGCAGGTGATGCAAGTATCAGCCTGACCAAGAACAAGATGTGAGAGAAATTAGATGCAGTTGCCCTCTCTAACAAAAGAAACAGAGGGGAAATCAGCCTCCACTTTAATACCTAGAGGTTCTTTGTTTTTCCAGGCTGTGTCCCATAATCTGTTGAGTAGGATCTCTGCAGCTAGAGCACACTTGAAACCCAGTGGTAGGCTTCTCTCAGTGTTGTCTTTGACTCTTTGGCCACAGAAAATCACATGTAATAGCTGCTCTGGGCATGCAGAAGGTGTAAAGTGGAAGAGGTACTTGGCCAAGTTGCCCTGTTTCCTTCTGCTGCGTTTGAGCTAAAGCTTCTTATCCCCCTTCTTCAAAACTAGTGTTCATGTGCTTTTACAGACACGGGTCCTTTCCCAGGGTTCTCTCCTGTAAATGGTGTGGCAGAGCTTCCTGGGGATTAAAATATGCCATACCCAGGCACACTGAAAACTGTGTTAACAGAGAAGTATTCTACAGGAACTTACAGCAATTCCACTCTGTCCTGCCAGCCACTCAGTGTCTACTGCTCAGGGTAACAGTCTGCTGCAAGACCCACCAACTTTGCCTATGGTCAAAGTAAGATCAAATCTTTAGCTAAAGCATGTTCTGATGCTGTCTGCAGAATGTTATTCTGTCAGTATTGCTGCCCCTTCCCAGCAAAGGCTGAGGACTGACTCAAACCAGTCTGCACTGTGCATGTGTTTGCTGGGCTAGAGCAAACTGGAGAGCAGTATGGGGGGATGCTGGAACTGGCAGCTGCTGGGAATCCTACCCTCTCTGGTTTTATTTTCTGCGAGATCTGTGGAAACTTTTAGGTTCAGATTTCTGGAAAACTCAACAGTGATGGCTATTTTTTTTCTGTGGAGTAGGGCTGGGTTTCACTGGGACCTCTTGGGTGTTAAGTTCCTGTGACTACTAAGGAATATGCAGAAATACTGAGGTGTAGCATAGCATTTAGAGTGGCACCAGACAATTTATTGCCTCACATAACTTTGTGTTGTGATGAAAGCATCTGACTTCTGATATGATTCACAGTTCTCTTAGTGCTTGACATAGAGCTCAAACTCACTCCTGCTTAGATGTGCATGTGCTATGGAATGGTCATTGTGAACCCAAATGTCACTAGAAATCTAAGAATTAATTTCTTCCCATTGATCATTTACCTGTGCAGAGCAGCTTTGTGCTGCAAGGTGGATCAATGATTCTCAGTTGTGTAAAACTCTACAATATTTCCCTTTCAAGAGATTGCATAAGTGCTTTGATACCATGGAAAATCCTGTCACAGGGAAGTTTTGGCTTACACAGAAATTGCCAGACAGAGGTCATATCTATTCTGTACACCACAGCCTGCAATACATTTATTTCTGAAGTCCCAGAAACCCTGCAGTGAACAACCATGGGATTAGTTATGCACAGATGAAAATGATTTTTGGTAAAATGTTAATTTCTAAAAGTATCCTTTCCAAGCTTTGTTATTGCAAATCTGCTATTAATCATCATTAGTACAGATCCAATGCTTCCAGGAGCTGTTTAAATGAATGATACTTTAAAGACTCTTATGGTGGAGCAATCAAAGAAATACTGGTTTTCTAATAAAAGGATACACCTGAATGTTATTTTTCATTATCAAGTGAGGGAGGGGAAAATGAACTTGGTATTTGAGATTCTGGGAAACTGTTAAGATTTTTTTACTCTGTTGTGCTTTGGGCTTCTTTTGTAACTATTGGGAAATTTCTTGGATTTGGATAAATGCTTTCATTGTTGTGACTCAGCAAATTACTGCATGTCATTGAGTCATGATCACTGTCTCGATGCAGGTGCTCAGCTCTCTCTCCATGTAAGGTCATGTTGCCTTAGTGGAGCTTCCTTCATTGCATGCTAAGCTAAGCCTGACTGCTTTCACTTGCAGAGAGGTGAGAGCCTTCATGGAGGTGGCTCATCCAGATTGGGTGGATGGTATCTTACTGGTGCCTCTGGTCTCTCTGTGAAAAACACTTGGAGCATAAGTTCACATTTGCCACATCACATGGCAGGAGCCAGATGCAGGAGGGACAGCCTGGATGTAACCCAAGGGTTTTTTCCCAGCATGGCTTGTGTTTCTCTCTCTGTGTGAATCAGTTGAACTTCAGACTGCATCGAGAGTGAGTTGTAGCTGTGTGGGTAATCACACAGCTTGGCCTTGAGTGTGAATCCTAGCCTCAGTTTCCTTGGTTATCCACCTCTGAACTGGGAAAGGTCACACATCCCCAGCAAAAAGATGAATTGTGATAATAAGTGCTGAGAACAACAAGCTCAGAGAACTGCTAATTAAACTCTGATACTGCTGTGAAAAATCCATCCCATACCCATTGTTAGCTCACAGGCTAAGAAGCAGGTCAGAAGAAGCAGGGGAGGGTGGAGGTTGGTATTTTTTTTTCCCCTCTCCTCTGATTTTACTTAACTAACACCCTGTTTTTCCACAGACACTGACCAACACCAACGACTGGCACATAATGATCATTTTATTCAGAAATGGAGGTGAATGCTTTAAAAAGAGAGTGCTGGCTGCCAGAGAAGGGTAGAGCAGTACCTGGATTTAAGAAAGAATTGGCTGTATTTGTGTCTAGTCCAGTGTGTTTTATTGTCAGGCTTACTTGGAGAAAGCATTGGGTTGGGACACAGAAGTCCTGAACTGTATCCCTGGTGGCTGTTCCAGACCAGGTAGATGATCTTAGATGAGTCACATCACATCCCTCTGCCTCCATTTCTGGTAGGTAATTACATCCCACTGTTGTGAAATGCAGTGAGTCTTTCCAGCAAGAGCTAGGTGTTACTACTGTCTTTATAAACATACCATGCACTCTGCTTAGTGTCATAGGTGCTCCAGTTCCAAAGGCCTGGAGCTCTTCATGGACTCGACATAAAAATTGCTCGCTCACAGCTATCATTGCTTATCTTCCAGTTCAACCCGATTTCATAGGTATTTGTATGGGAAAAAATGGGCTGGGCTTAAGTGATACACAAGTTAGCTGAGATCATGTCTGCGTAAGGCACATGTTGAATAAAGATCACGAGTCTCACATTTGGTTTCCTTAGTGATTCTACAAATAGCAAAAGCAAGCCAAAGAGGATTGCACGAGAGCGTTAAATCTGCTTCTGTCCGGTCATGAGGATATGAATCTGTCCAGTTTGGCATGCAGGTGTAGTTTCAGAAAAGCATTAAACATGACCCTGGGAAGAGAGTAGCACAGATGGTCCAGCTACCACTAAATCCCCTGAGCCTGGGGCCTCTTACTCTAGGCACACTCCTGTGTCCTCGAGATTTTGAGATAAACAGTGCAGCTTGTTATGATTTGTGTTCTCTGCAATCATGTAAGAGAAATGGAAAACCAGCACTTTTTAAACTCCACAGTCCAGTACGATGTAGATAAAATAGAGTGAAATGAGAAATATACAGGAATTAAAGCATGGTTAGATGGGGCTGGTGTAAGTGTTCAAGAGGTTGCAATACAGTGATATGAGCAATTGTTATTACAGTAAAATTTTTATCAAATTTTTGTTGTTGTTGTTGATGGTAAACTTTATTCAAAGTTTCCTCTCTTTACTTGAGTATATAAGACGTAATTTCAATGAACATGTGCTTTTTATTGCTTTGTATTCTAAGCAAGTATCTTGATCAAGAGACATTACTGCTGGGATAGCCACTTAGGTATGGGAAGCATGACACGGAGTTGACAAAAATGGTAAAATAGTAACTTCAGATAATGCCAAGGCTGGCAAGTTTTTAGTTGCATTTCTATCAATTTCAAGATGATTACCTAGAAACAGGAAGAAAAACAGAGAGAGAATTTAACCACAAAACAGATCACTCCCACAAAAAATCCTTATTAAAAAAAACCCAAGTATTGGAGGATGCTACCAAGGAGCTGGATGGGCTAGTGTATACCATGCTGAGTACCAAGTTAGAAAGACCTGAGCTAGCTCTGAACAAACTATTGCACCTGTATCATACAGCACAGTGTCACATAGAGCCTGGAGCTCTGCCACGTTAACCTGGCCCTGCAGTGAATGGCTTCTCCGTGTTTTCCAGCAGTACTAATTCACCCAAGTGGAATAGCTGATGTGCTATTCCACATTCAGGGGCATGTACTGTAGAATTGTGTCAGCCCCACATGGAAGTGCCCTCAACATGCTAGAGCACTTTTCTCTCTGATGTGAATGAACAGTGGTAGAGGCAGTTCTTGCCAGCAGAGATCAGTGTGGGCAATGAAAGTAACTGAGCTTGTTTGGGTGAAAGTCAACAGCATGTGGTGAGCTGAACTGTGTAGAGCTAAGTGGTAAAACTGTGAGATCTTCAAGAATCAATTCTGTACACAGAACCCAGAAATGAGCAGTGTCCATGATCAGACTGGGGTCTGGTCAGTTAGGTCAGATGGGAGTGAGCCTGATTTCATCCCAATTTATAACAACACAGAGGAGAGAGCAACACTGGACAGTGCCAGCTGTGACCCAGGCTGATTGATCATTTACATCACACCATTCTTGTGTTCTCATGTTCTTTGTAGCTCATCATGGTTTCTTCTTGGTGGATATATTAATTATCTCTTCATTGTGAGACTAATGAACCTACTACCAGAAATTCTGACAATGATTTGGGAAAATCAATGAAGGAAAGAAAGTCTGTCAGCACTTGGTATGCTTTGCAAGTACATTACCTTGGAAGGTTACTGCTAACAGAAGGAATTATTTTCCCCTTGTCAATGGTATGGCTGGAAGCTGTTAATGTCAGGCAGCACTGTGCTGCATGAAATGAGAGATGTGAAACCTACCAAGTTTTATTCAAAGGGGTGGTGTCCATATAAGAAACCTTGCCACTCTCGTGAACTTATGGGAAGGAGTGAAAAAGGATATGAAAATAATTTTTGTGCAATCATTTATGTGTGGTTGGGTTTTTAGCAAATTCTCATTTTTTTAAAATTAACCAAAACAGCAGCAGTGCAGCTCTGGAAATTATTTGAGTGCTGGCTGGCAGTGTTTGGGCAGTTCTGTAGATCCGAGCAAGCAACTTGGACTGTAAATGGAAACAACCTCCCATGTTCTTTGTCACGAAATGCCTAGAAAATCTTGCCAGAACACACTCATGCCATGTCATTGAGTGCTGCCCTGCGTCCCTTCTTCACCTGCGGTGCCTTTGAACGTGCCACAGACCATTTGGCAGGAGAACCAAGAGATACTGCAAGAATGTCCAAAGGGTTGCCCTGCCAGGCTCTCCAATGAGCTCCTGCCAACCCAGAGAAACAGGGGACTAGAAAGCCACGGGGATCAGAGCTGGATTGAGCTGCTCAGTTCTCTTAGACTATAGAAACAGGACAATTTCCTGGAACCTGGCAACTCAGCATCGTATTTGGATAGTCTGCTGGGCTTCCTGTACACCTGTGTATTCTCACTGAGCATCATGAAAGCCTTTTGGCAAGCACCACAGGTAAAAGTTCCCTTCTGTTACTAATATTCTTTTTCCTGCATTTTAATTTAATTTCCCCTATCATTCCTTCTTTTTCCACTGCACATTTCCCCTTGGAAGCTAAGATTGCACAAACGGATGAATATTCTTTCTCCCCAAGTGCATGTAGCCTTTTCTCTGCTGTTTGAAGGAGTTAACATTTGGGCTGAAGTGCACCTGCAATTGCCATTAATGGAGTAGAGTGAAACCAACCCACTGGTGGAGAGAAAGAAGCTCTGAACTCCCTTCCTGTGACAACAGATCTCAGGAGGAAAATAAAAAGCCCCAGAAGAGGGCAAGGAAGTCTGCTTTCTATGCAGGGTGTATGGCTGCTGATGGAGCCTGCATGTCCAAATCCTGCTCATGCACTTAAACCTAAGCTTGCCATCAGGAGCTTTGCTCTGGAGGGGAATGCAGTGCAACCCCCCACCCCAACCCCACCTCAATTCTTTCTAGGATAGTAAATCTTGTTCTGGTATCACCCATAGATATGTGACCCAGATGGATGAGCTAAAAACTTCTGCAAATAAAACTGTGTACCTCGAAACTGTATAGGTTGGAGGAAAAGGAAAAATAAGGGGATGGGAGGAGGGGAAGGAAGTGCCTTCTTGAATTTAGTTTTGATGGTGAGTTGTAGGAGGTTAGCAAGAAACTCCTGCTATGATTGATTGTGTCCTGATTAGCCATGTAGGGCATTTTATGCCTTACCCTAGAGTTGCATTTTAGGGTTTCTGCATGGACAGAAATACATTGCATACCACTGAAGAAGTCTAAAACAGAGAGGAGTCTCACAAGAGAAACTGAACAAATTGGGAAGTTTGCTGCTTAATAGTGAAATGCTGGGGTGTAATTCTGGTCCCCCAATCAAATAAATCAAATTCTCAGGGAAGCTGTGCGTGAAGAGCAACTGAAAAATTAAAGTTTTAAACAGTTTAAGTACCATGTTCCAGTCAAATTATTGTTAGAAAAGTGAGTCAAGTTATTTATTAAGAATAACGTTCATGAGGAAATAACTGCTCTGTTTTGTCCTCATCTTTCCTAGTATACTTGTTATTTGCCAAATAATTTAGACAAGCACGTATATAGCGTGCTTCTCCTTTTGTTCATGCAATCTGTTCCTTGTCTGATGTTTGTGGTATGTCCAGATGATATTTTCCTTCTTTCTGAAAGCAGTATCTGAAGTGCTGTGAAACTGAGGCACTGTCTATAAGGCTCACAGAAGAACAACTTAATCTGGGCGAGGAGTAAGACAAAGTCTCCAAGTAATACCAAGGTTTCCAAGTGTTTTACACAGTCTGTCCTGTTAATAGATCAAGACCTGAAAAGTTTTGGAGACCAGGTGGTGGAGGAAGGATGTCTATACTGCACAATGCACATCTAGGCTTTGCCTTCCAGTAAGTCTTTACCTTCTTGCTCTCTTAACAAGATTGTGAAAACCCACCTGGTTTTTAGCTATCTTGCTGGCTCTGGTTACTAAAGATAAAACCAGTGTATAGGACAAGTTTTATCTGAATGACAGATCTATTTTGCTTCAGGTACTGCAGGAGCTGACTCATGAGGAAAAGGTGAAAGAGCTAAGAAAAGAGATGGCAAATAGCTGATTAGAAAGTGGCTACAGAGAGTCTTTTGCAAGAGCTGCAGGATATGGGAATTTTCAGACTGTCCACCTATGATATCTCGTGTCTTGCTCTGAGAGCACGAGGGCTGTGTGTGACCCTTCAGTCCCTGGTAAGTTAACTTGTGCTAATGAGATTCCATGTAGGAGCTCATCTTTAGCCACAGTTCCTCCCAAATCTTTGTCATTACTACCTATTAGCATCTGTGTCCTCTTCCTGCTTTAGTCATTCCTCTCAGACTGCTGACAGTGCCTCAAGATTATTACATAAAAGGGTTTTGTTCTCACCCTTTCTCCATGGTGGATGCCTGTGGGATCCAAAATACTCTTCCAACTCCCCTTTCTGTACGCAGCTGGTAGATAGTGCTACCTCTTTGCCCAGTGGGGGAGATCAACATCTTTCACATCACACCCTGTATCTTTTTCAAAGAAGTGGATCTTGGTGCTTCGTGATGCCACATCAGCTGGGGATTGAGTTCCAGACACTCTTGCACAACTTCATGGTGGGCAGCAGCCTCAAGAACCATCTCCTGCAGTACTTACACTCTTTTGGGCAGAATTCCAATCATACTTGCAAGATAGTCTTCACTGTATCAGGATTTTGCTTTGAGGTAGGAATGGTAGGTAGGAAGAGATTTGCACTAACACAGTCTTTGTGATTGTTATATATGATGTGTGTTCATGTAGTTTGAATTTCAGCATCTCAGCAGTTCATCTGAAAATTGAAAGCGGGCAGAAGGAGCAGAGGAGGCTGTGGCATTGAAAGGAAAATGTGCAGAACAGAATTTCAGCCTGCAAGATAGCTAGATTCAAATGTGGGTTTTTTTTTTCTTTTTTTCTTTCTTTCTTTAGAGTAGGAAATGAAAACCAGATTCCAAACTGTGTTCCTCATATAAATCAGAAGTAGCTGTTAGAGCTGAAAGGGTGCAAACAGGAGCAAAACTGGGCCTTCAAAGTTCAATGGGAATTGTGGCTAGTGAGTGCAGTCTGTTAAAGGCAGGCTTCCTGATATCTCAAGTTGCTACTCTCTGTTGCATTATCCCTCTCAGCTGCAGGAACTGATGCACCAGTGCAGTCCAGGTTTGCAGTTTCTAAGTCTGGGAATTCGCAGACCCCAGAAGAGCAGGTCCTGCAAGGAGAACAGAAAAAAAAAAAGAATTGAGAATGAAAAATAAATTTCATAGTCCAGCTGGCAAATATTTCCAGGCCACAATTGTCTTTGGCACCCCTCCACCCCCCAAGGTCTCCAATGGTTCTGAGGCCCCCACCACAAGAAAATCAAGGGCTTAAAAATATAATAATTAAAGAAAATCTTGATGTCATCTGGATTTGGGAGTATTTGGAGGTTAGTGTTGTGTGAGCATGTTTGCACATATGCACCCAGTTTTGTTGAAGCCTGAGCTGTTGAATGACTGAAACCATTTACCCTGGGGTAGAGGGAGGATATTCCCACCTACATCTCATTCTGAGAATCTGGGAATTGGTGGGGTGATAAGGCACTTCTTGTGGAAGAACTTTAAGGTGGCAAGTCCCTCCCCTTGCTTTGTGCCAGCTCCACCCTGCTGACCTGCAAGGCCTTGGTTCCTTTGCAGGGGTGAATAAAGGTTGTACTATACTCATCATATGGTGACAAAATCACTTTGACCCAAATGAAGTTGCTTGCAGTTTCCTCAAATGTATATAGGAGCAGTAAGGTAATGGGGAGAGTTATGTTTGTATGCAACCTAACTTTTGGAGCAAACCTTGGCAATATTCTGACTGGAGCCTCACCTGTAAAACCAGGAGACAGCACATTCAGCAGGATCATTCATCTGGTCTATTCAGTGAGAGTCTCAGCTGCAGCAGGAATCCATTCCCCTCTCTGTCCTATTGGCATCCCTTACTCACAAAGTCTTGCCCCTGAGGCCTTTTTCATTCCAGAATGGTTTGGGCAACCAGTTACACTGGATTTGCCCTCACTTTTGGGTTTCCAGAAGGGGACTGGAATGGACTGATGAGCAAGTAGCAAAGGCATCCCTTCTCTTTGTCTGGGAGATTCAAGACTACCCAACACAGAAAAATAAAATGGTTTTTGCTCTGTGTGCTGTTGTGGTTGTTGCATTTATTTCAAGAAGAATTTACTCTAAAGCAATTGAGTTGAAGGTGACTCATTGTAACCTTACCTGATTCAAGTTTATGATGGTGTATGTTAAGTATGCAGAAATATGATGATAGAAGGCAAAACCATACTTCCCTTCTCTCCCATGTCAGGGAGATAATTCCCCTCTTTTGTTTGGTTACAGACTTTCTAATGATGATTTCAGACAAAGTATTCAGAAACTGGGCTTCCCTGGCAGCAGCCTGCTAGCCCCCCTCTATTGTTCAGGAATAGTATGTCTAGTTCAGCAATTATCTCTTTGGCTTCCCTGGCAAGGCACTTGAGAGTAGAGCAGATACAGCTAATTCTTTTGAACTAATGTAACTGTTAGAGATGCTGTCTGATGTGGATTCAGTTAAGAAGTATCAGCTAAGATAGTTCAGTTTTCTTAAAATGTAAAATTTATTACATTTTTTTCCCCAATTTGGTAACAATTGCTTTCTTATCACTTGGTGAAGCCTCATGCCTTGCTCAACCTCCCAAAACTGACTAAGGAGAATTTTCAAAGGGGTCCTTTCAAATAAAAGGAGACAGAAACCATCTTTGAGGAGGGACAAGGTATAGAAAATTTCTACTTTAAAAAAGGAAAATTTCAGAATTAAGCGTCACAAAGCAGGATTATTACAATGGACATTGCTTTTCACTCTTATTGTGGTTTGCTCACAATGAACTCTTTATTCTCCATGTTCCATGACCAGTTGGTGGTGGTTTTCACTGGTGTATATGCTGCAATAAAGTAGGTGAGTTTTCATTGGGAAGGGGTAGAGCCTTTTGCAGCCAATCCCTGACTGATCCATCAACGTTTCTGCACCGACAGAGTGAGGGGACTGGAGAAGAGGTGAGTTTTATGAAATCTGCGATTTCTCTTTCTTTTCTCTATTTCAGGCTGTGTGGTAGATTGGACCAGATCTCCAGTTCTTTCATCTTGTGCTTGTATGAGCTTTAAAACTTTCTTGTTACTTTTTTAAATTCTTTTTCCCAAGGATAGTAGCAAGAGTAGTCACCTGCTGATAGTTTAAGAAAGCCTTAAAGCATGTAATTGCTGACAAAAGCCAAAGTAAAGCTGAGTCTTGGGGAATACAGCCTGAGTCCGAGTTTCCTGTCTCTCTGCTCCCTGAAGGGGAGATGGTAAATCTGCAGTCTCATTCACTGGGAGAAATCCTCAGATGTCAAAGGCAGGGAAGAGAGTGAATAGCCATAACCCTTCCTGCAGAGAGGCCATGTTCCCTGCTCCAGTGAAGTGTGGCTCTCAGACCAGTGCTTTAGGTGTTACATAGCACTGGCACATGACATATGGTTCAATCTCAGAGCAGGTTGTGGGACAGGCAGCAAAGATGCACACTGGGAACCCCAGCACTGTCTCTCCTGGGTGGTACAGATGGGCACAAGCCACTGACTCCTGTGGCCATGGAGAGCTGCCAGGATGCCATCAGACCTCTGGGAGAACCAGTTCAGCTTTTGCTGCTGCTAATGGTTACAAGCAACTGATCTCTCTGTGGAAGTGCCATAAGTGAGGAAGAGTAATTTTACTATTAAAAATACTAAAATCTTCCATATGGAAGAAGGGGTTGACTTTTTTTGTTTTTAATTGCTATTCATTTTTCTCATTGTGCCCTAAATATACATAGCACCACCCATCTGGCTGAACCACAGAGCAGAATGAAATATCTGCCCCATCTATAAAGGCACAAACCTATAAAGTGCAGATGACAGACTGAAGTCTCAAATCTTTGCTCTGTTCACATATATGGATGTTTTAGCATTGGTTTCAATGAGAACAGAACCAGGACTTGGCTTATGTGAAAGGAGCATTGGCAAAATGAGCACAAGCATGTGAGTCAGAATTTCTGTGGTGATTCCTGATGTTCCCACTGTTTGCCTGGATTTCTTCACTGTTCCCTGCCTCAGTTTCCCATATTTATTAGTGCATAATAGGCTGACGATGTCTCACCTAATTATTAATTTAATTGGAATAATAAAACTAACTTTGCATCTACTACTATTTTTTTAAAACTCTTTTGAAACTCCACTAGGGGTGCCATTTTGCTGGCATAAAAGCTTTTTGTATTGTAAGGATTATCATCTCGGTCAAGAGTCTGGCTGTCTCTGCTTTTTCCCGACCGTTGTGTCTACAAAAAGACCTTGGCATCATTTATACTGTAGATATTCAGGTACCAAGAATCTGCAGTCACTACTTTGAATAAGTGTCTGATTTTCTAGAAAAGGGATGAGAGCAAGGAGCTTTCCATTTCCTCCACAGATTGTAGGTTGGTTTTGAGAGGTGTCCAGATACAGAAGCTCTGCAGCCACAGCTCCAAATAAGACAAGGTCACTACTGCAGGGATACTGCTGTGGTTAGTGCAGGCACTGTTGTGACCATCTAAGGACTTAAATCTATATGCATGGCTTGCTAGATAAAGCAAAGGGAGAGAAGCCACTCGGTGGATATAATTTAGTGTTATTTTTGGCTGGTTTCAGCTTCTCTTTCAAATGCCATCTTTTGTGCTTAGTGGATGCTTTATCTGACTGTATTATTGTGGTTAGAGTGCAATACAGCATAGTTTGTGTTAATTAATGATAGGGCAGTATGTTAGCAATTGTTGTCCCTTGATTCAAGCACAGCATCTCTACTACTAAGATAGAAGGAGTTTTTTTTCTGGACTCCAGAAGCTTTGTGTCACACTTCAAAAGTTTTATTTTCCTTTATTTTTTTTAGCTTTATTATTTCAAGATCCTGAGATCGCCTGCCAGGCTTCAATTATCTTTTTTTTATATTTATTTGGCTTCCCACTGAAACCATCCATTCATCCAGTTTCCATAAAACCCTTAATAACTATTTTAAAGTTTTTGTTCTTGCCTCTTTCCAAACCTATAAATACTGGTTTGAAAACCCAAGCTGAATTCTCTGCAAATAATCCTCTCTACCATCTCTTTTCCTCTGGTTGCAGGACGGTCCTTCAGTATTTTGCTTCCCAGCACTTGCTGGTTATCAGAGTTCCACATGCCTCTTGTCTGGGGGGAAAAGGTAGTTGTGGCATATAAGCAACCTGACAAAGGATGTCTCAGAAATATGATGTTTGCAATAAAAAAGGAAAATAGCAGCTGTTAAATTAGTTAGAACACACTTGCATTCCAAACATGTCTTTTCTTCCTGGCCTACTGCAATCCCTCATTCAGCATTTTCATGCCCCTGAGTGAGGAGATTATTATGCTTGTCAACAGCTCTCAGCTTTTGTGTGACAAACATGAACCAAGCCCAGCCCTCTCCAGTGAGTACTGTTAGTGCATGGGGAAAGCCCTGAGAGACTCATGACTTGCTCCCAGAGATCTGTTTTCATCTTGTGACATGTTGAGTTGATGGGTGAGAGGAGAAAGCACAGCCATGTCTGAGGGGCCTGACCTGTGCTGCTGTGTAGCTTGAGATACAGCCTGGAGGTGAAGCAGTAGAGAATTCCAGCAGAATGTCAGTGCCTTGGGGAGATATGATGGTTTTTTGGGGATGAGAAGTCAGCTTTGTTATCTTTTTCCTTAGATTAAGACCTGGCATTAATATCTAAGATGATGTCTGCTCATTATGGGAAAGTTTTGTTCTTGTCAAAAAGCAGACCCTTTACTGCAAAGCTCACCCCTAGGAGATTTATTTCTCACTGCACTTGTACCAGTGGTGGTATGAGCTAAATCAGGATGCAGAGAACTGTCAAGGACTTCATGCCAAGTCTGTCAGGAGATTAGAATCAGGCTCATTCCTTTTCTTTGTGCTGTGTTGGCTCTTTGTATTGTGTAGGTGTCTGGATCCTGGGTCCAATGGCAATGGAATTGCCTTTACAGAATCATTTAGGTTGAAGAAGGCTTCTGAGATCATTGAGTCCAACCTTTGACAAATCACCAGCATGTCAACTAGACCATGGCACCAAGTGCCACATCCAGTTGTTTCTTGAACACCTCCAGGAATGGTGACCTCCCTGGGCAGTCCATTCCAATGTTCAACAACTCTTTCCATGAGGAAATTCCACCTGCTTGTGCAACCATGGACACTAGATTTATCACAGCCGACCAGGGGCAGCTTTTCTCTTCACAAGCACCCATAAGTGAGATGGATCCAGGATCACATGTCCATCTCACATCCTTCACAGATGCTCAGATTAACTGGCATCACAAGCAGGAGGCCAAACCTGGAGCTGTTGAACTCATTGGAAAGAAATCCATATGTCTTCAGAAGTTTTGGATCCTCACCAGAGATAAAAGCAAATCTTCCAATGTACTTGTTCTGTGTAGAGACTGAGTGGGGCCTCTGGCCAACAGCTGAAAAACCAGGGCCTAAAATTAGACCCCTAAAATACCAAGAGCAGTGAGTGGTTCCAACTGATACCAAGTTAGGAAAAAGGGCCTGAAATAAACAGATTCCTCAGTAACCAAGATCCTGTTTTTGAGACAAGTGTTCATTCTCACAAATCAAAATAACAAGAACCCGAAAAGAAAAAAGAATGAAAACATCAAATCAAATCCCAGCAAACCAATGATATTATCAGCTAAAGCATGTCTTACTAGAATGTTTTCCAAAATTCCTCAGAGAGTACCAGTGAGCCATGAAGAGGATATTGCTCTTTTCTAAGTATTAAACTGGTATTTTTTTGGAACACACCACATTTATTCATGTGACAAATTTGTTATTCTATTAGGTCCTGTATCTGCTGTATGATTCTTTTGTCCATTGTGAAGTTTCTTCCTTTTCCAGGCTTATGCTATAAGATAGATAGATACATAGATAGGATTTAAAGCTTTTTTTCCTTGTCATCTTTTTGACTTTGTGATGGACAGTATATTATTTGTCTTCTTTGGTAGGTGAAGTGAGGAAGCACTTAGCTGCAATGAATACTTTGTCAAGAGGATAACGTTGATGTCCAGGGACTATCTTGCTTTGATAGGTGTGTGTACGCATTGTTCAGTGCAACCCTGTTCCCTGACTAAAACTGTTTGGAGTACTGATATACGAATGTCAGAAAATATTAATAGGAATGACAGCAATCCTGAGATTACCTCCAATTTCTTTAGAAATAATACTCAGATCTGGCTTTCAGCCGTCTTCTAAGCTTGTGGGTTTGTTCCTTTCTGCATATGGTGAAAGTGGTCATGCATTTTATATTATTTTTATGTCTCAGTTAGGAATATCTACTTCAGGATGAATGACTAAGCAATAAGGTATAGGAAGCCTTACGAGACCATAAGCTTTTTTTTTTGTTTGTTTAATTTTATACATAATTGTTCCAGCAGCTTGACCATCTAGTATTTATTTCTTGTCAATTTCTGTATTGTCCCAGAATCCTACTGGTCAGTCAAGATCTCAAGTTGCACAACCCAAAGACAGTTTCTGATGCAGGAGATGATGTACCTGCTTGACTCTACACAAAGTGAGGGAGGACTCTTACCAGCCTGAACTGTGCAGTTTCCCCAAAGTGAGGGCATGGAACAGTGCAGGCTGTTTTGGGCATCAAGCAATTTTTTTTGTATGTATCTGGAGAGAACTTAAGAGAATGAATGTGATTTCTGGCTTAGTTATCATGTTTTCAATGCAGTATAAATAAGTGAGATCTCTAAGAAGATGCACCTTGAAATCCACATGTGAGGAAGCAGGTTAAGGGCACCCTGAAACAAGCAGCAAAAAAAAAAGATGTGTCTCTGTGGCTGTTCAGTACCAGAAATACAAAGTCTTCTCAGTTCTGCACAATCTGATTCCTAACAAACATTTTTTTTTTCCCTGTTCTTTCTTCCAATTCTGACCATGTGAACCTCCCATTGAGTACCACACCATCAGACTGCCCTGTCAGCTGCAGGTGGGACAGATGAGACAGAGCAAAGGAAACAGGATTGAAGTACTCCCAGGGTAGGAGAACTTCTATACAAGGCCAAGAGAGAGTCTGATCATCCTTATGAAATGCAGTAGGAGCTTCTTTTTTTGACAAGGCATCTGAACAAGGGTTGGGTTTTTCCCGACACTGCAGTCCCCTGATGTTGTGTATCCTTTCTCTGTAACTAGAGAATTCACTAGTTCCTGTAACTGGGGAAAGGAAAGAGGCTGAAGCTTCCAGAAGCCCCCCTGGTAACTTGCTTTGTAGTCTAATTAAGAGGGAGGTGGTCAGAAACTAGAGACATTGGCACTGCTGCAAACCCCTGGATAGACCCTGACATAGAAAAAGGGCTTTTTGTAACACTCCACATAGTATTTTCCATTTGTAGTTCAAGTGCAGTCACAGAGGCAATAATGACTTGTTCTGTCCAGTGTCAGTTTATGACAGAACATAAATGTAGTTTTAAAAATATATATTAGGTTTAAATGCAGCTCAAAATGTCAGTGTATTACCCTGTGGTTTTGCAACAGCAATGTTCTAATAACATCACAGCCCTTCAGCTTCTGGAAGACAACACAGAGAATGATACCTCTCTGGTACTGAAAGTTATATTTTCCCTTCATAGTTCTGGCAGATTTCTTGAAAGTTCGGTGATATCCAGACAGAAAGAACTATTTTAAGCAAACCTGAACTATGCCTAGAAATCCTGATGTTACCTATGTTTGGAGCTTCTTACCTCTAGTTCTAATGATGTTTTAGTGATTGAAGGTGTTTATGTGTGTGTGAGTAGCAGGAGGTGTTACATTCCTCTCCTCCATCTCCATTGAAGAAGCATTTTGTGGCTGTTTGACTAAGGAGATATTCCTACTTTAAAGATCTGTATTAACCTGGGTACCTCTGCCCAGCCTTGAGACTCAGAAGTCACCTCTTTCTCTGCTTCGTAATATCTTTGCAATTTCTACCATCTGCATCTTCTTCTCTTTCAGCTGGCAGCAGATCTTTCTCCAAACAAGATAGCAGCTGGTCAAGTCTAGGGCAGTTTACACTCCCCCTCTGACTATATTAACTCTCTCTATAAATGCTATGTGCTGTCTCCTGCACTTTTCCCCCCAACTGCTTAAAAAAAAGAGAATTTTTCACAGTGTGGATTTTTTACCTTCCTCTCTCCCATTTTCTGTCCATTCCCCTCTCCCTGAAAATGTTACTTATCATCAGTGATGTGCACTCTTGTGTCCGTCTGGATGAGCTGCCCTCAGAACCTGGACAAGCTTAGATTAGACAGCTAATGCTAATTGAGATGAAGGCTTTTCCATCCATGGGCCATCTGAAGTCATGGAGTCCATGACAAATCTTCTCTTGGGTCAGGCTCCTCATGGGGAAGGAAGGAACACTGAAAACCAGAAACTAAAACTTTGGTCTTCTGCCACATGTTGATGGAAAATGAGCTTTTTCTTGCCATCTGGTTACAAAAAGGCAAATCTGCAAGTCACGTAAGTCACACACTTATGGGAGATTGGTATTGTAGCTGCATAAAGTGGATTTCTTACAATTTATTTGGTTCTCTAGCAAGAACAGTGCTGGATTATTTCTATTTATGTTTACGTATTCAAAGTGGGTGCCTCTGCTTTAAGCTTAATGTAAGTTAACTGATGATGGCTCAGCAAAATATAAACATCTGTGATCAGCTTGGGGTCTGATGCACTAGGAGTCTATTAAGTCTTCAGAAGTTTCTTCCCACCTTAAGTAATGTATGAGCAGTTTTTTACTGACATCCAAGCAGACACTGTTGTGAGGTTTCCGTAGGCATAATTTGATGGGTTTATGTGGGTCCTTTCCTTGGGTGGTGTATGAAAATTATATACAGTAAGAGCGGGGTTAATGTGAAAATAAGTTTGTTTTCACTGAGAAAGGTAATGAATATTTTAAATCATTGTAGAAAACTTTTGAGAAAGTTATCAAAATTATTAAACTACAAAAAAATCCTGTGAGCCTTTTCAATGATAGGAATATTTGCCTGACACAGAAGATTCCAACTCTAAGCTCCAATTTACTTTTTTGCTTTAGTTGCTTTAAGCATTCCTTCATTCTTTAACTAATTCTCTCAGGCTTTACTTTTATATCAATCCCATTGTATACAAAGAGTGTAGCTTTTCTTCCTATAACATCAGTTAAACATTTTGGAGCTCATCACTAGGGGAGCACCATGCTTGAAGGACTTGTGTCAACTAAGACACATAGTAACTCTCTTTAAAATAGTTTATTTAACTGTGTTCTAAAGATAAAAAGATGTCTTTTTCTGCTGTTGGCACCATTATGTACTAAGTATCAGCTTTCTTCTCTGAAGGTAAGAGATCCTGTGTTGATGAATCAGGCTTCAGTAGACCTATGCTGATTCACACTGGCTGATGAGCTGAGCAAACTCAAAGTTGCATGGTGTTCAGCAGGAAACTTAAATCAGGTCTTTTCCATCTGTATTATGGCAAGAAAGCTGTCCATTGGAAGGCACATATGTTATTGCAAAAAGATAAGTGCAGCTCAGTTCTTCTGTCGAGTAGGTGCTGTAGTTCACAGAACGCTTTAATCAAATGCCATGCTGTGTCTTCTGGATCCAGATGAGTCATGCAGACTGGCTGCTTCCATCCCTAAAAAAGGGGAATTCAACATCTTCTTCCTTTCTTCAGAGGCCTTGTCTCCTTCAAAGACATGCTGTCCCTTTGCCAGGCAGAAAAGGCAAGTCATCACAGCAGCTTTTCAGCCTGGAACCAGTCCTGGAATGGGTGAGGCTCAGCCTCTGGTAACCAGGGAGCCTAAGTCATGTCTTTGCTGCTCCTGAAGAAGGTGGCAGTCAGCACACCACTTCCTGACACTTCTCTGGCTTTCCGCTTGCTTTCTGCCACATGGGCAATGTCTAATATAGCACTCACATCCTGTATGTATTAGTGTCTGTCTGCATGCATAGGTACCCAGATGTGCATTTTCCTTCCAGAATTTCACATGTTCCTACATGCTGTCTGCCCAGAGCACTCCAAGCCTGGGGCTGTGGGAATGAGACACAGCTCAGTTTAGTCTGTGACTGAGGAAGATTAAACTGAATCAGGTTTTCCTGTTGTAAACTGAGAGTGCACAAACAATAAACGCTACAGTCAGCTCAATGTACAGTTAACTTGACTATGCCCAAATCCTTCAACTGTAAAGCTGTGGGACAGGGCAGGGTCTTTCTGCTCTTTTTATACAGTTTCTTGACATGGCAGGGCTGGGACCTGTTTTGAGACCACAGTGAGTGAGCTTAGCTTCTTGTTGCTCTTCTACATCTATCCTGTAAGCAGTATTGGCTTGTCATCTCCAGCTTTCTGCACAAGAAGTAACACTTATGCTGCCCGTTCAAGTCCTTGTCCTTTAGTAGAGGCAGAGGAACCTATTCTGCTCTGCAAGTAATATTCCTGTGAGGTACAGGAGCATGGCTGTGAAGTAGTATGGCATAAAGAAGACCAGATTTGGATACTGACCCCACATGGTGGCCATGGGGGGCTGAATACATGGCAAAGAGAGGACACAGAGCAATTAATTTCTTGCCTCAGGGTGGAATAGCAGACTTTCCCTGCTCACAGGTCTGCAGAGCCAACCCCATTTTGAAAAGCCTGTGTGCTCACGTTACACAGTGTTCAAAAGTCCTCAGTGTTCCCAAAATATTTCCTTAGCTTGTTTGTCCAGTGAGGGGCACAAGGGAAAGCAATTACTGCAGCGAAGGTGGAAAATAGAGGTAACGGTTCAGTATAATCACCCCCCCACCGTGGAGAAAGCTACATCTCTCCTAACCACAGAGGAGGTGTTTAGTGCTCCAGCTCAAGGCAAATATTTCCTCATCACTCAGCAGCATTTAGACAGGATGTGCCAAAGCCAGCCAGGTCTTGTGGCGTGAGGAAAATGAGCTGCATGGAACTGTCATCAACAGCAAGAGTCCTAGAGCTTAGACTCAACTCTTCTCATGGCGCTAAAACAGATGACATGCCACATTACACAGATGCAGAATTAAACAGACCTGAGTGCAGAGCTAGTGGCTGTTCTTACATTTAACTCTTTGAAGATCACAAATGACACTTGCACCCTTCTTGCTAGAGTATAAATGACACCAACCAGAAATCCCTTCCAGGGGCAAGCGTGGCTGGTGAAGATGATCCCTTTCCAGCACTGATGGATGAGGTTCCTCTACAGCTGTAGCTGCACTGAGTCACTAAGTCAGTGCAAAGAGGGGCAGCCTCCCAATACCCATTTTCTCTTGGGATGAGTCCCTCTTCTGGTGGAATCAGGGCCCAAGCTGGATTTTACACCTACCAAAGTCTTTGAGTCTAGTTGACAGAAGGGAGATAAACCAGGCCAGTCTGATCTCATTCAGATCAGATTTACCTCAGTCAAAGTTGCTGTATTGATTCTCACAGTATTGTTCCCTGTTTGCACGTGACACTGCATGCTGGATTTATGTTATGAACAGGCACAGGAATTGTTTTCCTCCAAGTGCTTGCCTCTGTAAAGTATTACCAAGTGGTAAGATGAGTTTCTTAAGAGACATGCTGTAGCCTGAAAGTATTTTATCAAGATGAATGTGTGGATGGCTCCAATATGCCACAGTTTAACTATGATCAAATTCTTACCCAGATCCAATGGTGGGGATCTTGTGTATCATCAGAACTACATTGCTTCAACTAATGTAATTGAGCTGGTTTTGGCTAAGGTAGAGTTAATTTTCTTCACTGTAGCTGGTATGGGGCTATGTTTTGGATCTGTGCTGGAAAATGTTGAAAATTCAGGGTTGTTTCAGTTATTGCTGAACAGCACTTACACGGAACCAAGGCCTTTTCTGCGTCTCATCCCATCCCAGCAGTGAGAAGGCTGGGAGTGCACAAAAAGGTGTGAGGGGACACAGCCAGGACAGCTGACCCCAGGTGACCCAAGGGATATTCCACACCATATGACATCATGCTCAGCAATAAACAATGGAGAAGGTGGGTTGGGGCCAGCTGCTCGGGGTCTGGCTGGGCATCAGCCAGCTGATGGTAAGCAGTTGTTTTTCATTTGCATCACTTTTCTTTCCTGGGACTTATTTATCTCATTTTGTTATTTTCTTTTACATTAAAATTTATTATTATTTAATTTCAATTATTAAACTCTCTTAGCTCACCAATTTTTTCACTTTTATGCTTCCAACTCTCTTTCCCATCTCACTGGGGGCAGGGAGTAAAAGAGTGACTGTGTGGTACTTAGTTGCTGACTGGGTTAAACCATAACAGAAATGAGAAAAGTGAAGGCACAGTGACAGCCTGGGTTCAGGCCTTGCAATAAAAATACAGACCTTCAGATGCTTTAAGCATTGTATAGATTTTGCCTTCAGAAATGTGGTCTAAAGGTTATGAAATCTTGCTTGCACTACTGTAGACTATTGAATCATTTCATACCGGTGTCCTGAATGTTGAACTGCTTCTGCCAGCCAGCAGTAGTTAGGTTCTTTACTTTCTCTCTGGATCGAGTCCAAGAGGTGGTATTTTATTAATGAATAAATTGCAACTTAAGTCCAATTTATGACAGAATACTTGATGTAGAGAGCGCTGAAAGAAAACCATCCAAGTGAGCCTTCAAGAGACTTCAGTATAAAATATTGCTTCTCTGCAGATTGGTTTATAGATTTACACACACCGATGCCAAACTACACTCACATACACTGACTTTTCATTGGGGATGGAGGCTATATACCAGATGTTGGTACCCCATACGCAATTTTCCAGAGAGGTTTTAATTTTTAAGCCCTTAACAAGTTATTAAAAAGACCTCAATAGTTACAAAGGAACTGTACAAAGACCAATTAAAAATGTCAGATATTTGCTGTATCAAATGTCAAGCCACGTATTTTTGTTTAATGAAATCAGTTTCCAGTAGAGTTCATAACATCATTGATAACCTAAGCAGTGCACCTGACAGCTTGCCTGCCATCTCAAGCTGTAAATCTGGGTAACTAATGGTATATTGAAGAAGAAAAGGTCAATAAATGCAGAAATGTGGAGAGAATTGAATTTTTCCCTGGCACTTGTTATTCCTCCCTTTTCACTCTCCTTTCATTCTATAATCTGTCACATTAAACTAGTCATGCTTGGCATGACCTGATCAGGACAAGTTTCTGATAAAGCTACATCTGTTCTTGGCACACAGCATCAGATGGACAAAGGCAATGAGTGACTGCAGCCCTGGAAACACACCAGGGGAAAAGTCTCTTCTGGAAACGCAGCTTAAGAAGGAGTCATAAATACATATAAATAAATTAAATTTGAGAAAGAGAAGGGAGAGACTACAGAAGTCACTCACCTCTTCATGAACAATTAAAAAATTTTTTGTGAGTTTGTTTTTGTTTTCAATAAAACTGCTACTGTAGAGAACAGAAATGTCTTAGGCTTCTGAGCAGTAGTCCAGGTACTGCCAGTACATTTTTTCCCTACACTGTGCTTAATATTTTGCCCAGTCCAGAAAGAAATGACTCAGACAAAAGGACTTCCTTCATGTCCCTGTTAGGTTTTCCCTGTTAAAAATATTTCCAACATCATTTCCCCTGCACTTACTTTTAAAGCATTGTTCTGTGACTAGAAATTATCCTAAACAGTGCTCTCCCATCATTAGTGTTTCCATTTCTTCTATCCTAGTCTATGGTTATCATATGCCCTCTAGCATTACACTGGTGTTTAGTTGGGCTGCAGATGTTTAATGTATTTAACCTTTCTCTGTATGCCAAGCATAGGACTGGCACCAGGATATTTATACACCATTAAACAAGGGTGGTGCCCACTGATGTAACACTGTCTTCTGATATTTTCGTGGTAGAGGTTGTGCTAGAGAAGAAGGGCAGCTTCTGTTCTAAACTACATGGAAAAGGTACAACTGTTAAAGACGAATGACTTACAAAAAGACTATGTATAGTAATATATTAATTTAGTATCCAACCTTGATTTAAGTCCACAGGCAAAGCAGTTGAATTTAATTGATGTCAGCCTCTCAAACAAAGATATTGCATGTATATGTGCACACAAGCAATTCCAACCAAAATGATGAATATAATCAGGTTTACTAGATTCTTTATTTTAACTGTAAAGGATATCTCTAAAACCACTAGAGTCTTTTAGACTCTGGGAAACATTGCAAATGTTACCACATTATGTCTGGATGCATAATATGTATGTATTTTCATATCTCAGCATATTTGAGTTTCTTTAAACTTTAAGATTAGCTCTGAATTTCTTGAGTACACAAAGCTCACTTCACGGGTAGTTACATAATCCCTGTATTGTATGCTACCCTAAATTACTGATATGTACTTTCTACTTCAAATAATTTTTTTGAATTAAAGGCAGGGATGATAGTTCTGCTTCTTATTTAAGTTGTAAACATTTAGTGTTTCCCTGTTTTAGTTGCTTATGAATTTACTAAGCTTAAAGTCTTTGAGTTGAAATATTCTATGTCAACTCTCTCTATTGAAAAAAATACGGGGGGGGGGTGTGGATGTAAATGATCATTTCAGTGATTTTTTTTTTCTTTTTTGGTTTTTCTGAAAACGAAGAAACAGGAAAATGTGATATAAAAGTGCAAGAACAGTCATACCAGGTCAGACCAGACGTCTGTCTAGCTCAGGATACTCTCTCTGACAGTGGTCAGTACTGCAAACATATTTGACACTTCCTTCAAATATTCTCCCAGTCTCCAACAATTTGTGGCTAAGGGATTTTAGAAGCAGACACAATATTTTGTGCTTAATAGTCCTTGAGGGATTTTCCTTTGGTGACTTTGTTTTTGAATCTGTGTAAGCTTTTGGCATCTAGAATATAATCTGGTGAGGAGATCCACTGTTAAAATACACAGTGGCTGAAAAGAGGTCCTTTCTGGTTTTTGAGCCTATTTCCTGTCATTTTCAATTGAAAATCCCAAGCTGTTACATTGGAAGCAATCATTTTGAAAGTCAGCCTCTGCCAAACCCCCTCTTGGTCCTCATTTTGGAACAGAAACCATCAACTGAAAGCCCTTTGCTATGCAGGCAAAGTCATATTTAAGATTGTTTCTTCCTGTGTGCATCACTTCACTTTTATTGACACTCAATGTCATCTGCCCATTTTCTGGCCATCTTGTCACCTTCATCTGAAATTTTCCGTAATCCTTTCTTCATACCTTGGAATACCTAATTATTGATAGCAAACTGTCTTCTAACTACTGTCTGTCTTTTCTAGATCATTGCATAAAGCTTATTTTTCTCAACTTACAAATGTTAAGAGTTTTCTTTGAGCAGCTCTACCCACTTCATATGATAGGAAAGAGGAAGGTGCGAGTCAGGACTGTCAGGAACATGCATATTGCTGTGCCCATGAGCATCCCAAAATTTCATGAGCATTGTGAAAGAGAATGCTGCAGATTCTTGACAGCAATGATTAAAGAAACTGCAGATGTTCTGTTTCATTGAAAGGTAAGTTTATTTAGGTAACTTTAAAGGGCTGGCTTGAGATACCAAGGATCAACAGATTTCGGCTAAAGAATTAAATAGCAGACCCAAAGCTGACTGACATTGAGAGTGAAACTTGCTTAGAAATCAGTAGTGTGTTGTATAAAATGTAAACATAATGTTCTTGAGTTAAGAATTAATAGGAACTACCCCAGGAAAGCAATTAAATGAACCTTTAACTGTACATGCTTGAGTAAATATTTTCAGTGGGAATACATATTCTGAAATTGAAAACCATACCTAAAACCTTTGCTGGACCCTTTGAGGAGTTCTCAAGCTGTCTGTAAATATTGAATATACATGAATTGTTTGAAATGTATGACCAAATTGAAAATAACCTCTTTATCAGTGGGCTTCTGACTATCAACCTTGACTGATCATTAGTTGTTTGCTTCTTTTTCATGCATCTCTCCCAGATTCCCTGTGAGCTGAAAACTTTGAGAGTCTTCTCGGGGGTCTGGCTTAGTCCCCACTGACATTATTATGTGGCAAAGTTCACCAAAACAGTATCAATAGGACTTTTTTTTCTTTTTTTTCCTTTCAAAATAAAGTTTCCTAATCTTATCCATTCTTTCCCCCTGTTCCTCTCCGGGAGATCCATTCCACACAGACCATGGAATTTTGGCTTCTCATTTGTATGTGGAAGAAAAACAAATTTCAGAATGTTGGAACTTCCTCCAGATCAGAAATTCCTTTTTCCGGATAGTTCTTCATTAAAGTGTCCTAGTGGCTTCTGTGGCACTTGGCTTGTCTATGTAGGGTTGTCAGGCAGATACAGAAATACCTGAATGGAGGAGAAGGGGCTGTATGGCAACACACCCAGCACCTTGCCATGAGGTGAAGCACCCTCTGCCCCAGTGATGAAACTGGGGACTCTCAAACCTCCGATCCATTGTTAAATCTGTTCCAGAATGACTCCTTCGCTGAGTCAGATTAACCTTTCCAGCTGTAAAGGTAGTGGATGACTTTGTTAAACATGGGATGCTCTGAAGAGGGCATCTGTCAGCTCTTAGCAGCTTTCACAGGTACTTTTTAATCCTAACTTGCCAGTAAGAGAGAATTTTGAAGGCATTGTTCCTTCGCATGATAGTTTTTCCCCAGCATAAAAGAAAATAAATAATAACAGAAGTAGAAGAGTTCAGTTAGTAGAAAAGGGATGGAATTAGTCCTAATACCTCCCTTTACATGGTCCCTGATGCAATTCCAGTTTGATGCCTTCCAGTGTGTTAATTTTGCTGCCTGCTCTCCCGATTCCTCTGTTAAATTTCTTGGGGGAATAGAAGAAACCAAATTTCACTGAAATGCAGTAGAAATAGGGATAAGGGAACAGGAAGCTCATTCTATGTGGGACAAAAAAGGTAAAATTTAAATTATCCAAGAAGAAATGTGTCTGGTGGCAAGGCATGAGCAGGAAGTGTGAGAGAGATCCTGGAGTTCTGCTCCTCTGCTGCTGTGTCCTTTCTGTAACAATTGTGACTCTGTACGTGTAGCATTTGAGTGTGGGTAGGACACAGATCTTCCTTCTCCAAAGTATATGTCCTGTAGTCATTTCAATGAGAATATGTAACAAGCTATGATTTCACTGTTTCTGGTTATTTTTTGTTTTCCACAGTAGAAGGCAGTTATGGTTTAAACTTACACAGATGAGAAAGGCATCAGAACAAATTTTGAAGCACTTTCTTCTGTAAATGACAATGATTTGCCTTTTCTGTGCTGGAAAACAGTATTTAAAGGAGGCCTAGCTGATTGGATTTGTTTACAACACCCTTAGTCCTATGACAAAAACCATCACAAAGTGTTCTTACAGAAGTTGAGTAGTTAGGAAGGAATGATGAAATACTGAGTAATGGTCAAAAAAAGAAATAAAATTATGTCCAACATGTCTTGAGGGACAACAATAGATATCTCAAGGTTCCTTGGATTTTCCACCTTGTACTTAGGGAACATAAAGGTCAGAAGACATTCATGAGCATCTCTGCCAAAGACTTATCAGCAATGGGTGAAGGATCTTGCACAGTTATAGTAGGGAAAAGGAAATCAATCCTCCCCAGTAGCAATTTTCATGAGCATTAAGTCTAACTTTAAAAACGTTCAGGGAACAGAGATAAAGGCAAAAACTGAGGAAATGAGTCAGATTCCCAGAGAGAGGATGTCAGGGATGGTGGAATGAAAGTATGTGCCTTTCAGAGCCTCAGAGTAAAGACCATAAGAGATTGTTTGGGCATACCTTTCAGATCATTGCCTGGAAGTATAAACACTATTCGTGACACCCCCAAAGTGCTGGCTGCACTTGCAATGAAACTGCCTCAACACTCTCTCTGAGGAAATTTCACAGATAGAAAATGGTTGTTTCCCTCTAGTTTCCCTGAATTCTAATGTGGATTATCTGTAGAAAATACCACTGCTGTAAGGCCAAAGCTGCTTGATATGGCTCAATTCAGGCTTTGATCTGCTTTTAACCAGGACTAACTCCTTGAATTTCAGGTCTGGTTGTTTTTTTTTAAATTTTCTTTTCTAATTGACACCACTACAAAGAGAAGAAAATCAAGTGATAACAATCTCTTCCAGTAAGTGATCCTGGAGCTGTCTTTCCCATTAAAGTCTCTCTTCACAGCAGGGTCTTAAGAAAGTTCAAGGAATGCACGTCTGTCGATTCAGGAACAGGCACAAAAAGTCTAAGCGCCTTCCTGAACCGCTGCCTTAAAATAACTCCACCAATGGCCACTTGTGTAGTGACATTTTGGAAATCTGCACTGCTTTATTAGAAAACTGGACTGTGAATACCAGGCAATCTACTGCGGTTCCTGGGATGTCAGCCCAGAATCTCAGCAGCCTTCCCATCTCAGCATAGCTCAGAAAGGCAGTTTTTAAATTTATATCTTCATGTAAAATAATAGACATTGCGAGATGGGAAGCCTCATAAATTGAAAAAATCAGTTGATTTTGCAGAAGTTGCTTGCTAATTTTCACCTCATAAAGATTTCAGAAGGGATTCTAGCACTTTGTTAAACTGCTGCAGTATTGGAGTCTCCCATGTTTATTTATACACACCTAGTAAACTCTCTGAAGTAGCCAAAGGGCCTGGTTTCACCAGCACACAGCTGGGCTTTTCCGGTTTTCGTTGTGCTGAATTAATGTTCTCATAGACAAATGTGAACAAAGCGTGTACATTAAGTGCAGGTGTTTGTTCCCTGAGGAAATGTGAGAGCCCACCACTAACCTCTCTAGTCCAGGTGCACTTGTCCAAAAAGGGATGATGGTTAAGTGCCCTACTTCATGTATCCTTTCCTTTGCAGCTGCAGCTAAACCTATGTTTTCCATTTGGAGCTATTTGCTTGATTTCAGCCTCTGTCCCCTCAGCAGCTTACCTGTCACATTCAGCACAGGTGGGTCTAGCACTGTGTTCAGGAATTTGTTGTAGGACAGGATCCCAGCCTAACATAGGTCTGCTCAGCTCTAGCCAGGTTTATTGTCCAAATTCTCAGCTGTTGGAAAGTTTAGTTGACTTAAACCCATTTGAAAATCTGTGCAGCTCTGTACAGACATTTGTTTCCACTTTCAGGATATTTGTGCTGACTTGCTCCACTGGAAAAGCTGCTTAAGCTGGTGGAATAAAGTAGTGTTTTCCTGATTTCAGCTGATCTCAGAGTCCTCCGGTTCTCCTGAACCATATTTTCATTTCAGTTTCACCAAAGCATATGCTTCTGAGGATGGAGAAGCCATAACACCAAAATAGTACCTGTGAGATACAAGAAACCTTTTGCCTATTTTGCTTGTTTATGCTTTACCCTGTGCTTATGTTCCTCGTGTGTCCTTCACCTTGTCCAGTGGGATCAGCCCCAGTGTTCCTGCCCCAAGCCTCCCCCTGGCAGTCAGCCCTCTGAGCCAGCAAGGGGGTTTGCTCTGGAGTCACTCACAGGGCTACTCAGGGCACCCCTCTTGAACTTCCCCCCCACAAGTTTCTCAGGTAATATCAGTGGTCAAGCTTTCCCCCATTGAAAGTCAGCGTGAGCCAACAAAGTCAGTGGTTTTGGGCCAGTGACAGGGAGATAAGTGTCCTGGGCTAAAGCTGCAGCACAAAAGGTTTTTGCATGGGTGTTAAGGGATGTGCTCCTGGCAGACACCAGGCTTGCTTAACCCATCTGGACAACATCTCCTGCATCTGTTGAGGTTTTCTGCTTCATTATTTCTGTCGAGCCATATACCTCCCTCATCTGGAATATCTCAGCTGATTTTAGTGAATTTCTCAGGATTTTCATCCACACTAAAGAACGTTTAGTTCATTGCTGATAATAGTGACACTACCTCAGCCCTGCAATGACTGTGGCAGATGAGCCAAATGCAAAGTTGGGGTAGGCAAGAATATCCTGTGTTGGAAATTTTGGGGACAGATTTTGCAATACTGTTTGTCTGTGCAATTTTGATCCAATCAGTGTGTAAGCTGGCCAGAAAAACTATCTAAACAAAGCTGGTGTAAAGTGCGTGTGCAAAATGAACAGGAATTCTATTTCACTGGGGCCAAGGAGAGGTATTTGAACAGAATGAAAGGAGAAGTATTATGCAGAGTCTGTGTGTGGAGACTTGGTTGCATGAAGAACAAGGAAAAATAAACCCTGCCCAGAACTATGTTATCAGTGGATCTAGCTGCTGGTATTTTGGTGAATTGTTGTTGCTATCCCAGCCATCTGGAGCATGAAAAAGGGGTGAAGATTTTGATTTTTAAAAATAGCATTTAGGACAATTTTTTTTAGTTCCCAGCTCTTTGGAGGGCAGTACCCAAAGCAGTGCTTGTCATTCACCGTGGGAGGGGAAGAAGCAAATGACCTGCACCTGGTTTGCTGGGAACTCCACCCTACGTGTAATGCTTGTTCTCCTCACATGCTCTCTACAAAGCTCCTGGGTGCCCTCACATGCTCTCCTGTGCCTACCTGGGTGCCAACACTGAGTGTTACAGTGGCTTTTCCCAGCAATGTTCATCCATCCTGCCAATCCTGAA